>NC_058097.1:121427500-122052500 GCF_020171115.1 Neogale vison | reverse complement strand
TGTGGATTAAAATACTGTTGCATGAAAAGCTCTTTGAAGAATAGTTAGTGTCTTTTATAAACATGTTACTGTCAACTGCTATTATTATTAAATGGTCCTTCCAAATTGCTTTTCATTCACCGGTCTTTATGCCAGATTAAGATGGGAAACTCCAATCTATCAGAATTTCCAATCTATTTTGCTGTAACTTAAGGCTCTTTTCCTTACAATGACCTCACAGAGATAATGCAAATCCTCTATCAAAGATACATGGGTGACCGAGGAAAAGTCCCTGTTCTCTGTGGGGCTCAATTTGTTTTGTGTAATGTGGAGGCCAAGTTAGATGGTCTCCAGAGGACTCTTTCAGCTGTACTGGCGTGATTATAGGCCATGGGATCAGCAGCTACACTTAAATTATGTACCTGGATGCTGTTGTAAGTGCTTTTCTTGTATTAACTCACTTAATTCATATAGTAATCCCACTGAGGAGTTTCAGTTTATATCTTCATCCCAAAGATGAGGGAGCTAAGGCAGAGAGAGGTCAGGGAGTTTGCCATAGTTGCTCAGAAAGTGAGTAGAGGAGCCAATATTTAGATCAAGGAGAGAGTTGTGAGGGTATGAAATAGAATCAGTGCCTCTATATTTTTCTGTTAGCATGGTTTTGTGAATCTTCCTGAACTCAGGGAGAATCTAGAAATCAGAATATCTCCACTCTGTTGGCTTTACACAGTGACCTGACCTTGGCATCAAAGAATATTTTCTATCCATAAATAGCAAAGCACATCATTGTCAAATAAATGAGAGAATATTTGCTACTGTGAAAATGCCCCAACAAGCTGAGTTATTACTACTGTGTCATGATTATAACAAGAATAATGTGCATTTATGGAACACTTTATGTCCCCCAAGTACTTCATGGCCGTCCTAATTAGGCAGCCTGTTGACACATTCCCAGGAGATGTCTGCAAACGTTTATTTCAATGCTTCAGTGCCAGGAAACTTAGACGTAACTCTCAGCATAGGATGGAGGGTCAGAGAAGAGGAATGGGAAAGCCAGCAAGGCTGAGCCCCAAAGTGTGACTGACTAAGGATTAAACTTAATATGTTAGAAATGCAATACTTGATCCAATTCTCTTTGGACTATGTAAATCAAAAGTTAATTACTGGGAGGACCCCATTTGTATTTTTATTGCTCTATTTACATTTTATGAAACCATCTGGTATCATTAATATGCTCAAAGTCAGTTTAGCTTTATTTGTAATTTTACAGCCAAAGAAAAAGCTCATTCTTCCTCAAGTGGGAGAAACCACAGGCCTGAGAGAGGAGGGTGGCCAGTAGGGGTGTGGACTTGACTGGAACAGTGACCAATGAAGTGGCTCCTTGGCTTCTCTTTGAGGGGATCTTGGCAGGTATTGGGGGTCCTGGCAGCTTTTCGACTGGCTTGGTCACTTGGAGGGAGTGAGATGTTATGAGCTGAAGGATACTCTGTATCTCTGGGATGTGGATAACTTGTTAAGAGTTGCACAATGACAGGTTGAAGAACAGTAGAACAAGCCCACCAGCTGCCCTTTCCGGGCACCGAGCTATAGTGAGCCGGTCCAAAATATCACTGTCTCCAACCAGGCCCATCTGCGGGGCATCCCAGGGGCCACACACATGGATGGAGCCTACAAGCCCTCTTGTTCTTTTTCTCTTGTTCAGCTTCCCTAGGACACAGCTGAGTGGCCCCCTTGGAGGTGGTTAGGGAGATGAGAAACCACCTCCGGCCACTCTTGGCACGGGGACTCACGGCAAAATGCTGCCTCCCAATCTCGACCCAGAGTGAGCAGCTGCTGGAGGATTACAAAGCACTGGACCTTCTCGTTGTCGTTTTAAATGTTATCTCAGCTGGGCAGTTCTTGCAAATGAGCTCTTCGCCCTCCCTTCCTCTCTAATTCCCACCTCCCCCAACCACCACCCTACACCCCTCACAAATATGCTCCGGCCAAAACCACGGCCTACAAGTGGTGCACATTAACTAAATTGCAGCTTACTGGCTACATTGGTGATGTTCCCAGATTGAGTTCCTCTGGCTTAACACTTGGATGCTAATGACAGGAGCTGGTGGGTCAGATGTGGCAGAGGGATAGCCTTCAAAATCGAAATGGCAAGAGTTAGCATCACGGAGCTTCAGTTTTAAACTAGTTCATGGGTCCGTAAGTAAGGTACGGTGGGGATGCATTTTTTTTTTTTTTTTAAACCGTGGAAACATCTTTCTTTCTGCTACAGAAAAACTTGTACTTCATAACTGTCTGCAATCGTACCCTGCAGGTTTCAGAAACACAAAACAAAACCTTTTATTGATTCTGCCGAAAAATAACCATAGTTTCTTTCTCTAAGTGATCCCCCGGTGCAGTTTCTTCCCTGTGACCCTTGTCTCCATAGTTTTCCTGACTCTGCCTCCTCCTCCCATCCAGTTTTTTCTCTGCTACAAAATATGAATGGGGAGGTGGGAGGATCAGAGGCTTTGAATAGGGAAAGAGAAATGAGAAAAACAGAACAAAAACACTGTACGTGCTTGATCATTTCTACCAGATAGTACAATTGCTTGGGACCCAGAAGGAATGTTTTGTCCTTCCTTCCCTACTCCCAGCTGGAGGCCATTTCCACATCTGAAACCACAGCCCTGAACAAGGACAATGGTTAAGGCACTGAACTCGCTCAGTGGGCACCCCAGAGTTAAGGCCTGATCTCTGCTCCATGAGAATCAGTGCAGAGACGCTTTCTCTCCCTGCCCAGGGAGGCACCATTGCTCCATCCTGAACTGGTCAGGGCCCGGCTGCCCAGCTCTTGGCAGGATGCTGCCCTTTGCTCTGATGCTTGTAGTTTAAGATTTAGCATTCTCCAAGCAAAATCCCAATATCCGACATATGTGAATCTGGGACCTGGGGAGGGCTGATCAGGTGCTGTTATAATTCCAAGTGCTTCCCAACCTGCCCTTTTGTCTCCTCCTGTCACTCTGCAGCCCACATTTAATTCATGATGGGGCCCACCGTTCCTCAGGCCACCCCTCCCTTTTTGCCCCCTTATGCTTCCACGCATGTCCATTTTAATCCTCCCCTCCTTCCTTTGGCATCTGGTTTATTTTGTATATAAAGTGCTGATGCAAATGTCCAAAATAAATTATGCTGAATAATAGATGAAGACAGCTACATAATTTATAATGCTAGAGGCCAGAGAGAGCTGCATGGGCTGTGCTCAGGCCGTGGCCCATCCTCAGCTGCTTACCACAGCCTACTGGGTGTTTACACCTTTAACGCTGAGAAGCAACAGAGCCCTGTGTCTGTGGCTCAGATGGTCTTCCTTGAGGTGTGTGTCTGCCCTAGTGTGGACCCAGACACCTCTGCCCAAACAGCAACTGGGCACTCATAGAAAGAGTGGGTGCCACACCCGCCCATCAGCCCAGACACTCAAGTCGGCTTTTCAAGCAGCCCTGGCCTCCCATCTGGCAAGCCCCACTGTGTGCTCTACCTCCCTCCCTGCACCTATGCCCCCACCCCCATGTACTCTTCCTCAGTTTCTCATAGCCCTGGATTCTGCACTGTTTCAGTTTTTTGTGTACCCTTCCACTCACCCTTCCATGGCAACTGGGTCATTCACGGGCCTCTAAATTTCCCCAGGCATCATCTTCCCTGGCAGGGCACATCAGCCCTGATCACTCACAGTCCCGGAAGCACCTCGAGTGTGAGGGCCCACTGGGCGTGGACTGGCTACAGGCCATACACCTGGGGACTCCCAAGTCTTGCTCATTTGCCCTGACCTTGGGAAGCTGCAGGTTGGGAGGAAGTACATAGTGCCAGAGTTACAAATGGGAAGAGAGAGTGTCCTTCAGCCTTGCAAACCCAGAGAGCCAGCTCTGCCCATAGAAGACAACTTCAGAAGAGGAGAACATCAGTCATTTTTCCCAGTCCTTGTTGTCATGTGATAATTGAGGACTGTGGAATGACACAGATCACAGTACAACAAGAAATCTGAGTTGTGTAATTATGAGAGAAAATTCACATAGGTCAAAACTCATGAGCCATAGTGTAAAAACAATATTCAGTAATAATACGTACTTCTCTTGTGTAGCTGAATTCCCATCATGCAGATGATGACACCTCCCCCATATGTGCATCTCTCTCCCTCCCTCGTAACTTTACATGGTCTCTGACCCGGGAGCTGGGACCCAGGGATGTGGACACCGTGCTAAGAGATTCTGAGTTTCCCGAATGCCCACTGTGGGCGGGGAACTGTGCTGGCACAAGAAGAAGTGTTATCTAATTCACACCTTAAACAACTTGGGGAGCTGCTGTTCACTCCGTGTTCCCAAGAAGAAAACCAGGTTTTGAACCAAGCAATGGTGCTCAGATCACACAGTTGGCAGGTGAGGGGGATGAGGACTTAGGACGCCTTAGAAAGGGTCAGGGAGCAGGAGACCAAGATGTCTTCCAGGATCCAGCTTTTCCTCATAGGTGCCAGCCTACATCACATGGTGGGACCTTTTCCATCCCGCGCTGCTAAGGGAGCAGTAGATGGAACATTACCAACCATAGGCTTGAAAACAGTGACCAGTCAGACCCTTGCTGGGTCATATACACAAGTGACTGGGACAGCAGCTGCATTCGAGATGGCCTTCTGAGCATTAGAAAATAGTTTGGGGGTTCTAAAAAAGGAAAGCGAGTTCAGGCCATGATGATAATTGTGGAAAGATTTCAGATTCTCATTTCCTACAGAAAGATGGAAGGGCCATATAACTGTGAGATTAGTTCCGTCCATTTCACTTCCATGACTCACCCGTGAGGCCTCTGGGATCTTGCAACTGCTAAGTAGAGAATCCAGACAGAAACAGCTTTGTACACAGACCCCAACAGGGGCCAGGACCTCTGGATCTGGGGGCCTATTATGCACTTAAAGGCTCCTCTTGCTCCCTTGAAGTTGTGGCTTACACATGGAGGACAGGATCTGTGAGTGGGACTTTGCTTTCTGAGACTTTGGGAGAGAAGTTAGTGGTAGCCGATGTAGAATATCTGAATGATTTTTAAGAGGAAGATGTGGTCCATATACACTATGGAGTATTATGCCTCCATCAGAAAGGACGAATATCCAACTTTTGTAGCAACATGGACGGGACTGGAAGAGATTATGCTGAGTGAAATCAGTCAAGCAGAGAGAGTCAATTATCATATGGTTTCACTCATTTGTGGAGCATAACCAATAGCATGGAGGACAAGGGGCGTTAGAGAGTAGTAGGGAATTTGGGTAAATTGGAAGGGGAGGTGAACCATGAGAGACTATGGACTCTGAAAAACAGTCTGAGGGGTTTGAAGTGGCGGGGGGGTGGGAGGTTGGGGTACCAGGTGGTGGGTATTATAGAGGGCACAGCTTGCATGGAGCACTGGGTGTGGTGAAAAAATAATGAATACTGTTTTTCTGAAAATAAATAAATTGGGAAAAAAAAAAAATGGGAGTTGAGGGGCACCTGGGTTGCTCAGTGGGTTAAAGTCTCCGCCTTTGGCTCAGGTCATGATCCCAGAGTCCTGGGATGGAGCCCTACATCGGGCTCTCTGCTCAGCAGGGAACCCGCTTCCTCCTCTCTCTCTGCCTGCCTCTCTGCCCACTTGTGATCTCTATCTGTCAAATAAATAAATAAAATCTTTTTTAAAAAAAAAAAAAAAAAAAAAAGACCTGAGATAAGAACAGCCTCAGGCAGACAGAAAACATCCAGCATTTGCTATCATTAAGTAGGCTAAGTGACTTGCATGCCTTGAAGACCTATATGTTTGCTATGTGTCTGGAAGGCACGGAGAGCGGCCAAAGGGAACTTCCCTTCCTCTGGCCTCTGACTCCCAGGGACTCCAGGAGCCTGGAGTCCCTGTCCTGGACGTTCTTCTCTGACAGTTTGTAAACCCCAGGAAAGCAACTGTGGGTATCACTCAGGCAAAACTGAAGAAACTTCTTCAGAAGAAGATCTGGAGCCCTGGCTTTTCCGCGACCTTCACGCCTATTTGATTTCTTCATGCACTTCCCAGGTTAACGCCTCCAACACAGCTCCTTGATGACTAATTCTCATGTGATTCACATGCAAGAATTAGACACCCAGTGTACGGCTCCTCTCCCAGACTAGATAAAGAAGCCATTTGCCCCTCTTGTCTGGCATGCTTTTCATCTGTCAAACAAGTGCTCCTGCACTTGGTGGCCTAGGGCATACATGTCCTATCTCCTGCTGCAGAAGCCAGGGAAAACCTCACCTGCTAGACTCCAGGGTTCAACTTCACAGTTTGGAAGAGTCTCAGGATTGATGGAACGGATGGATATTATAATATCTGGTCAAGCCTGCCAAGAGTACAGGGTAACACTGAATAGAAATGATGTTACTGTAACCACTTTGTAGTCAGGATCTGATCCGCATGAACAGTTAGCAGGATTTCTCAACTCTGGCATTATTTTATTAAAGGTTTTTTTTTTTTTTTTTCTTTTTTTGACAGACAGAGATCACAAGTAGGCAGAGAGGCAAGCAGAGAGAGAGGAGGAAGCAGGCTCCCCGCTGAACCAAGAGCCCAGTGCGGGGCTTGATCCCAGGACTCCAGGATCATGCCCTGAGCCGAAGGCAGAGGCTTTAACCCACTGAGCCACCCAGGCACCCCTCAACTCTGGCATTATTGACAGTTTGAGCTGTGTAGTCTCTGTGGTGAGGACTGTCCTGTGCCTACGATATTTAACAGCAGCCCTGATGTCTACTCAGTAGATGCCAGTATCACTACCTGCCCATTTGTTACAGTCCCAAACTGTCTCCAGACATTGTCAAATGTCCTCTAGTAAGCCAAGTTATCGATAACCACTGAGGTAAATAATGTCAGCCTTCTTCATCAGAGCTATACAAAGTGAGGTCCTGGGACAGGTAGCAGCGGTGTCATCTGGGGGTTTCTAAGAAATGCACATTTTCACCTCATACCCAGACATCGTGAAGCAGAAGTTCTGGCTCTGGGACTCAGGGGGTTACCTTTTAACAAGCCTTCCAGGTAATTTTAACCATGTAAAAATTTGAGAATCAGAGCTACAAGGTAGCCATTTGTCAACCATGGCTATTGGGATGGTTTTAATTAAACCCATTTTAACTAAAATCAAAAAATTAGTTTTTCAGTTACTCTGGCCACATTTCAAATGCTCAGTAGCCACCTGTAACCAGTGGCTACTGATACGGGATAAGGTGGTTACAGAACATTTTCATCACTGCACAAAGTGCTATTGGAGTGCACTGTTCACCATAATGAAGTTGCTGCCAAAATGTGGTTGCCTCCAAGAACCCTCAGACTGTCACTTTTGTTATCAGCCAAGTCTTATGGAATAGGCACTGGCTACCTTCTGGTACTGTGTAGCTCGTTACAGAAGCAAACTGAGAGAAGCCACATTTCTTCCACTCTTAGATTTGCATATAAGTTAGATATAACAGCATCTGCCTCCCCCAGGGTCTATCTATGGTAACAGTCAAGGCAACTGGCCAGAGAAACATAAAGTTTGGGATAAACTACATAATACAGAGCAGACCTAAATCTTACTTTGAGACAACACATTAGGGTAGGGAAATAAAAACAATTATAAATCCAACAACTACCCCATGAATAATAAAGGACACAGGTGTGTGGTGTCAGGTTCTTTGCTGGGGCCCTGGGCTTCCTGGTGGGATGATGGGGACTCGCTCATTCTAGTGCCTGTACCACTGGCCTGTGTACAACAGATGAACTTGGGTGAGCGCCAATCCCCCAGATTTCTGAGAAGCTCTTATGGGGCTCTTACTCTAGCAAACCCATAAATAGAACTTACCATGTTCCAGAAGAAACCATAATAGTTCTCATGGCACCAAGCTTCCAGGCAGTGCCTGGACTACGGCAGTAGCATACCTGCCACCACTTCTCCTTGCCATGCCTGCTGCAGACAACACAACTCAATCCTAGATGCAGACAGTACCAGCCAATTCACATTTAGAATGTGTACACCAGTTCACAGTATCTGTCTTGTAAGTCAGACTCTCTTCTCTGCCTCAGTTTCTTTCTGGAAAAACCAAATGCAACAAGCCTGTACAACAGAATGACCTACTGCATTTCTCCTGTGTTTCTTGGCTTCTAGAAGGTGATCACTTAATTTTTATGTCCTCATTCCTTCTCTATGGACCAACCCTTTCTTTCAGCACAAACTGTAATTTGCTGTCCCACACGAAGCTGCCAGGCCCCCCGGAACTGCACAGGCCTAAGTCTCTGGCTGAGATCCTCCTGGGTTGGTTGATTCCAATTTGGATTATACCAAGCCTGGAGTTCTCTAAGAGTTATTCTTAACTACAAATGAAATAAAATAAGCCTATAAAAAATGCACAGGACATTCCCACCACAGTCTGCCACAGTTTCAGCAAGACCTTCTCTGCAGGAACCCAGTCTTGAGTGAAATCTGCTCAGTGAGGAAAAGCTCTTAAACCTCTGCCAGACAGCCCAATAGGCTCAGTGTTATTTGTCTCCAGCCTCCCTCATCTCCCCTGAGAACAGGCTGGGAAAGGGCTTCACTGAACAAGAAAATGTAAAAGGCACTGACCCCCTCGGCCTGGCTGTAGCTGCTGGCCGGCTAGCGCACCTGCCACCCAGGCTGATGGTTCTTCCCACTGCCTGTCTGGCTCACTCATTCCTCTGGTCACTGTCTTGAGTGCTGTGATCCTGTGAACGTGCCCTCTTCCTGGACTCCACTCCGGTCTCCTCATTGTACTTAAGTTAGAAGTACTTTAAAGCATAGGAACAGGCAGTGAGCTTCTGGTATGCTCATTTTCCAGAGGCCTAGGAGTCCAAGAGCTGAACAAGACAACAGGCTTCCATTCTACCCATGGAAAGGAGTTTGACTGATGAGCAAGTAAAAGAAGGAGGGTTCATCCCTGGTGATCTGTTTGTGGGGGAATGCAGGGGAATAGCAAAGGAGCCGCAGCAGCAGACCATGGTGCTAGGGAATTCCAGCCAAGAGAGATTGTGAAGGTTGACTGGAAACCAGAAGGACAGGCATGTTTGGCGGAAATGGTCCATGGATCTGAAACTGAGGGACTGTCCCCATTCTCTGAAAGGAAATGACCAAGTTCCTACAAAGAGGGACATGAGTATAGTCAGTTGACTTGGGTAAAAATCTTACTCTTCAACACAAGCTATGGATTATACCAGGCCAAGCCATGTGTTCTGATTAGCTCTATTTCTGAGACATACACACATAATATTGGTTTATGGCTGTATACATATCTATACAATTATTTATTTGTACCATATATTGATACATAGACTATATCTGATATTTGTATATAGATTGCCTATATACACACTCATCTATAACAGCTCATATATTTATTTGTATATAGACACACAAATATAAATATATACATAAAAATACACATATATATGTATATATACACCACAATACATATACATATTTTATATATATATATATATATATACACGTGTATGTGTATATACACACATACACACACACAGAGCAAAAAAAAGATCTGGCTACAAAATGTGTATGTATAGACATATTGGTTCAGACAAATGAACCTATGTGCAAATAATGACCTGATAATCAAAAAGGCATAGTTTTTTCCAGATAGTTTCAGATAGTTTCAATTTTGAGTCCCAGTTCTGTCACTTAGGGAAGGTGTTCCCTTGGGTGGATTATTTAATTGAGCCTTAATTTCCTGTTCTGAAAGTAGGCGTAATGGCACATATAAATTTCATACAGATGTTCTAAGGAATAATATAATGAATATAAAACATGCGGAGCAGGCGATGAATGGTCGCCATAGCTATGCTCCCACCTTTCTCACTACTGCATCTACTTGAAGAATGCCTCTCTTATTCTCTTGGGTGGGTAATGAAAATAGGGCAGAGTTGGTGGCATTTCTGTTTGAGGTGTTCCAAACAAATTCATCCATTATGTACCATCCAGAGGGTTCCTAAGGGATATCTTCTTCTTCTTCTTCTTCTTCTTCTCCTTTTTTAATCAAGTTGCTTCTATTGCAAGAATGACTCATTTCTATTTTATAACTGGGTGATATATTGGAGAATCCCTGTTGGGGTTTATAAAACACAAGGGTGCTGGTGATAGAGTGTAAATCCAGTTTCAGGGAGATAAATGTCAACTCCATATGAGGGAGAACTTTCTCAGAAAGTTGCTTCTGAAGGGAGTGAGGTCCGTGTCATATAGGATGTGCTTTGGCAGAGGCAGAGCAATCATGTGTAGGAATTTAAATATCAGATGAGGGTTGTGCTACATGTTTTTTGAGAGCCCCTTTGGAAAAGAAATCCACATATTCCCTGGCCTTTTAGACAGTGCCTTCTGAATGTGGTGTGCTGTGATTTCTGTATTACCTGCACACCTACACCCACCCCACCTCCCTCCCGGTGGCCTCTATTCATCAGTTACAAGGCCCTGAAGGAATCCAATAGCGAGGAGGTGAGATTACATTCTGAGGAAATGGGTAAACTGAAATGGGGCTGGGATTGAACTCAACCGGGCAGCCAGCTTCATTTAGCGGCTAGTGCAGTCTTATTAGGAAAATGCAGCGATCCAGAACAGCAGCTCTTGCCTGGTCTCCTGTGGCAGGAGCGGGCGGTGCCCGGCACCCTGCAGGAGGAAGACGTGACCCCTTGCGCTTTGCTTTGAGCTGCCTCCCTGCCAGGACAGCTCATCTGGCCTCAGCTCCCTTCAGAGATCAAGGTGGACATCCCCAAGCCAGTCAGCCCCTGACTACCAGGTCTGTTCTCTGGGTGCTTCCTTCCAGGATAATCTCTTCCATTGCCTCACTAAGTGTTCCCCCAGGGCATTCCTGATACTTGTTTCTCTGCACCGGTCTGAGAGTATAAAACACGTTGCAGTGGGCCCTGGGCATAGAACGTAGAACACACTGAATACCGAGATCAGAACAGTCATGAAGGGAAGTTAGAAAATGATGTATGAAGTACATTTGAAATAGCCATGAAGACAGTACCTGTCCCTGTAAGGTCAGACAGCGAATGAGTAAGGATAGGCAGGAGCAGATCGACAGCAGCTGTGCGGGTCCGTCTTGCTGAAAAGAACGACTGGAGTTCATAAGATTTCTATCCCAGCTATTAGTAACCTCACAAGCCCCGAGAGATGGATGTTTCTGCATTCTTTTAATGTCCTTCGTCTCATGCTGTCTAATTCTCTGCCCCGTCTCTCTGTCTCTTGATGTCTCTGTCTCTGTCTCTGTCTCTCTCTCTCTCTCTCTCTCTCACACACACACACACACACACGCTCAAAATATCACCTTTTCCTGAACTCCTTTGAGCTTTACAAGACCATAACCTGGGAGAAGGACTTTTGGTTCCCTGGTTTGTAGCTGCTTAAGGCTTCCCTGTCTGTAAAAAGGTGGAAATACTTAGAGATATAACTAGGTATTTTTGCGTCTACGGCACATTCCAAGATATATGCTCATGCCATTCTAAAGGCAGCTTTGGCAATTTTCAGATGAAAAATGTCACAGAAGTTTGAGATTCTGTAATTATCTATTTATATGCTACGGATGCCCAACGAGGAGTCCAGAGATTGCCTCATTTGCTGGCTATATAGCCGTTCATAAGTAAGTGTAATGTGACACACACCCTATATGGGTTCATAGGGATGGGAAAATTAGTTATGTCACATCTGAAAACCACTTTACATTCATAGGTCATAAACCAAGAGGAAAAATAACCAAAAGTTTCAGTATTCAATTTGTTTACCCTGAGCAAAATGCAACCTCTTAAGCTGATGAGCGGAGGGTGCAAGAGATGGAAAAGGCTTTTAGGAGCTCACTTTAGAAGCTCAAAAGGTGTCTGGGACATTAAATAGCTGTTAAAAGCTCTAGTTGGATAATTTAGGTGTAAATGAGTATGAACTATATGGATTAAATTTGCCTTAAAATGCCAGTCTGAAAAATTAAAGAAAGACTATTTGAGACAAACACAGTTTGCCTTTTTTCAAAACCCGAACGTTTTGAAAAAATAATTTCAGAGTCTCAATGAGAGCTTAAATGTAGTCAGATTTAACTGTCCCTAATGATCTCCCCATTAAAAGCTACAATTCAGTAATAATTATACCCACATTAAAATAAGTGCATGTGTTTATACACACACCACATAAAGTGTATGAATTCAGTCTAAGCTTTTAAAACCTTTTCTATCATAAATATATATAGTATATATAAATATATATATATATATATATATATACACAGACACAGACACACACACACACACACGCATACATAGAAAAGTTCAGCCTGTGAATCTGAGAACGTGGATTAGAAACACCTTTACAATTTAATATACTTGTTTATTTCATCCATTTGGGTACTGTCTTTTATTTCGATTATTATTAAAATTGGAAAATTATACATTTATTGTATATTTTGCCCCCAAATTATTAACTGAAGTCCCTCATTTGTGAAACTAATATATGAAGAATTTCTTTGCTTTCTTCTGAGAATAGTCACTTTTGAAATAATGTTAAACTAAAATACAAGTTTTCAACTTTAATTATAACCTGTAGAGCTGTCTTTCTACATTGTGATCCTTATACAATAAAGTTATACACAAAAAACACATTTTAATTATTCATTTTAATTATTATCATTATTGCTCTATTAAGACCATACTTCTGTTTGATTCTAATGTGCTTTTCTTATAATTCAAACATTATGTGCAACATTTGACAAAAAAATTCTATTTTATATATTCCACTCTCTATTGTACTACTTCTTGGTTTTTATTTTATTTTTTATTTTTTTAAATTTTATTATGTTATGTTAGTCACCATACAGTACTTCATTAGTTTTTGATGTAGTGTTCCATGGTTCATTCTTTGCATATAACACCCACTGCTCCACACAATACATATCCTCCTTAATACCCATATTGCCTTGAACATGTTGCCTTTTCTCTCTTCTTAACTCATCAGGGTGTTGTGGGTTCAAAAAGAAAGGGACCCAAGCTTGAGAGATGAGAAAGTGGGGGCACAGAAATGTCCATGACCTTGTCCTAGGTTACAGTGGCAGCCAATGGAGGTATTAGGCTAGAATGACTTACTATTCTTTCAATTTGCAGGGTTCCATTGCAGTATACAACTAAAATTTAAGGTGACTAGCTCCAGACCATTGACATGATTTTTGGAGTTTTTGAAGTGCCATCAGAGTAACAGTTTGATGTAAGGTTGAAAAGAACAATACAGATATGTACCTAAAATTTGAGTATCTGGAAATTCACACTACCGATGCTATGTCATGAGATCACTCAATCTCTCTCTCTCTCTTTTTTTTTTAAGATTTTATTTATTTATTTGACAGACAGAGATCACAGAGAAGCAGGCAGAGAGAGAGGAGGAAGCAGGCTCCCTACTAAGCAGAGAGCCCGATGCGGGGCTCGGTCCCAGGACCCTGAGATCATGACCTGAGCCGAAGGCAGAGGCTTTAACCCACTGAGGCACCCACGCACCCCAAGATCACTCAATCTCTTAACAGTTATGAGCCCAGGTTCTGTCCTGAAGGGTCCGACACATGTTAGGGCATCCCTGAATTTCACACCAATGGCTTATGTGGCCTACATCAATTACCATGACAGTACCAATTGAAGTCTGACATTAAACCATAATTTCTGTGAAATCATGGGTTTGTGGAGCATAACAAATAGCATGGAGGACAAGGGGCGTTAGAGAGGAGTAGGGAATTTGGGTAAATTGGAAGGGGAAGTGAACCATGAGAGACTATGGACTTTGAAAAACAGTCTGGGGGGTTTGAAGTGGCGGGGGGGTGGGAGGTTGGGGTGCCAGGTGGTGGGTATTATAGAGGGCACGGCTTGCATGGAGCACTGGGTGTGGTGAAAAAATAATGAATACTGTTTTTCTGAAAATAAATAAATTGGAAAAAAATGCAAAAAAAAATTACTCCTTTAAAAATATTCAGTATATGATTTTGTTTAAATTTCCAACCATATACCATCTAAAACCACTGTGTATGGTATGCACTCCCTAATTTCTATGACATTGGTCTAGTTTATTCATCTGGTAGAATATCTTTATTAAATCCAGTTAAACTCAACAGACATTGGCCTGCTGTGTGCCAGATCTCAGTAGCCCTTGAGATTCAAGGGTAAAAAATACCCATTTCCAGTATTTGAGTTGCTCATTGGCTCCTCATATTCCCGTAGTAACATGTATCTTATGTATCACTTAGCTTTTGCTGCATGACAAATTAACCCCAAAGCTTACTGGTTTTAAGCAGTGAATATTTATTGTTTCTCAAGTGATCCGTGGTTGGATTGAGGGCTTGTTCTAGTCTGGGCTACCCCAGGCTGATCTCTGAGATCTGTTGGAGGCTCAGCTGGGCTGGAAGGTCTCACATGTGACCTTCACCTCGATGTCAGCTGGAGAAACGGGGAGGCTTGGCTCTACATCTCTCTTCATCCCACTGGGTCTTATCCCCATGGTGGTAGTCACAGGTGTCCCAAAGGCAGTAAGAAAAGTCCCATGATCCAATGCTATGGGAATGTCTATTAAGGCAAGTTTGCTGATGTTTCATTAGCTTAAGCAAATCCCATGATCAAACTCTGCTTTGGGGAATGAAGAAATAGACTACACCTTTTGATAAGAGTGACAGCAAAGTCACGTTACAGTGTTGCTTGCATGCAAGGATGTGAGGAATTTGTGGCCACATCACATTACCACATAATATATCTTTTAACATAGCAGAGTAGAAATCAGTATGTGGAACTAAAAAAGGAATCAGATTTGATATATTAAGGAAGACTTTGCCGAGTTGATGACCTGTGCATAAGATTTTGGAGGACAAATGGAAGCTCTTTGACTTTAAGAAATCTGACTGGAAGAACTAGAGCCAGGAAAGACAGATACAGAAAATCAAAGAGTCAGAGTGCACAGAGAACAGAGGTAAACAGACTCCATTGCCCTTGCTAAAGGATAAAGCTGGGCTATAATCATGATCCTGAAATTATACATAAAGTACCATATTGTTCTTAACTCTTGATTTTATTATTATGAGATTTTTTTTTTAATTTTAGATTTTCTCTCAACCCAACTGAAAATTAAATATCTTGTTGGAAAAGGAACTTTGTTCTTTTATTCTCCAAGGTGTTTTGTTTGCAAGCCATACTTTGCAAATTAACCATAAAAATTAAGCTTGCTTTTCTTTTGAGAGGTATACTTTAGAAGATGCACACAATTAAACCAAGACCTGGATGCTCTCTAGACTGTAGATTCTGAGAACCTATTTTTTCCCAAGCTCCTCCTTTTCATCTATTTATTAAAATGTTAAAATGATTTCTTAGCCACAATCTGACTCATCCTAAATTGTAACTGGATATTTCACTTTATTGTTTAGAACTCTGTTTCTAAAAAAAAAGTTAAGCAAGATTCCTTGATTTAGTCATTCACACAAATACTATTCTAGGCACCTGAGTAAAACAAGCAAAGGCCATAGAGTCATGGAACTTCTAGACTAGCAGGAGACAGAGAATAAGAACACTTTTAGCAAGGAAGTAAATCATAGAGATTATTAGATGACAAGTGTTTTGGAAAAACTAAACAAATAGAACAGAACAAGGAGAGTCAAGAGTGCAGTGGAGTGGCAAAGATAAGCTGCAATTTTAATAGAGTGCTCAGGGTAGGCTTCCTGGAGAAAGAGAAAAATGGACAAAGACTTGAAGGTAAGGGGTTAGCTAAGTGTGGGAAAAGCTTTCCAGGAAATGGAGGCAGGAGGTGCAAATGTCTTGTTACAGAAATGCACCTGACATATTTGATGAAAAACAAAACCAGTCAGTGTGGCTGAGATGAAGGAGCAATGAAGGAGAGTTGTAGGACGTGAGATCAAAGACTGACTGGAAAAGAATATTACCCAGCCTTACAGACTGTTGGAAGAACTTGATACAGATACCAGATTTGTTTTATTGTTGTCCTTGCCTATTTGGCCAATTGGATGGGTGGTTGTCATCTTAGTGTGATTGGCATTATTTTGCATGTTTTCATGTTCAGGTTCAAATACATGAAAAATCCTGACTCCCCATATTACTACGCTAGTACACGCTACACCTTTGAAATGCTCTGCTCACAGTGAAATATATATTGTCCAGGTGAGAGTGGGCATGGCCAGAATGATGCCATTGGAGTTCGTGGCTCTGTTTGAGTACATAGATTACTTCATAGTGTTTGTGATCACAAGTCCCAGACTCAGTATCCGGGTAACTGGCTTCCATTCTCTCTTCTTTCACTCCATAACTAGGTGAGTTTGGGTCAAGTGCTTATACACTTAAAGCCTTAGGTTCATCTACTTTGTAGGGTTCCTGTTAGACTTAAAAGAAATATTGTGTGAAGAGCATGACGTGATGATGATGATGGTGGTGGTGGTGATGATTCAATCCACATACTCTGTTTTGCCACAAAACTGGATGGTTTTCTGTCCAGGGAATGTCCTCTGTCATAAGATTCACAGTTGTAGCTCTAAGGAAGGCTTCTGAGTCTCTCAGCATCTTCCTGGGAAATTCCTTCCATTCTGTTGATGCCAAATAAGAGCATGGTCACAAACTCCTTGAAAGAGTTCTAAGTTTTCACAGCCTCCAACAACACATACGCTCACATCACCTCTGGCTTATATGCAGATTGTGTGTGGAAAATAAATCTCTAGAGGCTCAAGGCGGTTTCTTGATAATGTCTCATTATAGTGCGGTAAATACATTTATCACAGATGCAAAGGTTTGAAGTCCCATTGTTCCAGATGAGTGACCGAGAAGACTCAGGGCTTCCAGGGTTCAAGCACTAAAGAAATCAAAAGGACACTTTGCTTGGAGAGTGATTTGGGGGGCACTGGGTGCTGTGGTCTCACTTAGAAGCCCTCAAAATGATAAATAACAATGTACTTGCTCCCTGGGCTCCAGAAAACCACGATCAGAAGATAGAATTTAAAGGAATCTTCACCAAATTTTCCAAACTTACAGAAATATTTGAGTCCTCGTGAGCCGCTCACTCAACCAGGTGATCAGAAAGCTGAGGTTGCAGTGGGCAAGGCTCCTTTTGGAATTATGCTATCTCTATTCATAGGTAGTTGTAGTTCAAAGAGAGATATCCCTGTGTATCTTCTTTCATATTACTAAATTCTCTCCTCTTATGATAGTAATGATTGAAAGTCTGGGATGGAGACATGTTATCAAAGGGCACCAACAGGTTTAAGAGACCCAGGTTATTCTTACTGTGTATTTGTTCAGGATCTAGTACCTCAGGTAATTCTTGGCAGTCTCATAAAAATAATGTGTTCAGTAAAGCAAATTAAAAGAAGTTAGGTGAACTGCCCCAAATCATACATCTATTAGGAAGTAGAAGTGGCATTGGGATTCTCATCTTTCTGAGTTAAGGTCCATGTTGATTTTCACTAGAAAACAGCTGGATTCCATCCCACACTTCCTCTAAAGAAAAGTAAGTTGTAATACACATAGGAACCCCAACTCCTCTAACACTATACCTTAGTCTCTTCCACGATGGTGGAACTAGGGATGAAGAAGGCAACAACAGAGGATATGTCCATTTGCACTTAGTTTCCATGGCTTTGCTAGTCAAAAGGAAAAGATGTTCTGTCAAAATAGCACACAATGCATATGGGTCTTCTTAATGTAAAGCTCAAAGCAAGTTCTTCAGAGAGAACCCCGGCCAGCAGAAGGAATCTTACCCATGGAACTCTGTTGTGTCAGTAATGGCAGAGCTGCAAAATCCACAGTGAGGCAAACCGGGAAAGAGGGAGAGAGAAAGGAGGGGCTGTCAGGAGAAAGAGATGCAGGGGAGCAGAGCGAGGGAGAGCCACATCATTTTCTTTATTATGCTGTCCATTTGCCTTCATTTTCCTGATGTTCTGTCCATCAACTGCTAACACCTAATTCTCTAAAAAATAAATACAACTTGAACAAATTAAGTGAAAGGCTTTGGAGAGCCCAATTACTCTGTGTCCCCCAGTTGCTTGGAAATGGACTTCATTTCCCTGTAATGAACAAAAATAGTGAGTGACAGCCTGGCCAAATGAGGCACGTCCCAGCTCTGGCTTCATCTGTCAGGCACAGGCAGAGAGAAAGACTTTACGGATTGTGTTGCAGCACACACAAATGTGTGTGTGTACACACACACATGCATACTTAAAACTAAATTGAAAGGCACCTGCTCCTGGGAGAACTGCTATTTTTTTCCTCCCAATTCATCACTGCTATTGCTACTTCCTGAAAATCTAGTAAGTTTCTCGGAAAAGTCATGTTTATTATGGAAGTCATTTATTAATAATAAATGCAGGTGAACTCAGAAACAGAAATATTTTGTTTCTGCATACCTAGTGTGAAGGCATTAATGGGTAACTTACTTCTTTTACCTTATAGTCTGGGCTCATTTTTTTTTATTACTTCTCTAGATATTTTTGGTTCATTCATTCATTCATTCATTCAACAGATACTTTATGGAAGTCTGCTCTCTGCCACGACTCTAATAGGTACAGGGTGGTTGCCAAGCTGATTAAGTGATATTTCTCTATAAGAACTTCTTTTTTTTTTTTTAAGATTTTATTTATTTATTTGACAGAGAGAGAGAAAGAGATCACAAATAGGCAGAGAGGCAGGCAGAGAGAGAGTGGGGGAAGCAGGCCCCCTGCTGAGTAGAAAGCCTGATACTGGGCTCGATCCCAGGACCCTGAGATCATAACCTGAGCCGAAGGCAGAGGTTTAACTCACTGAGCCACCCAGGTGCCCCTCTATAAGAACTTCTTAACTGGTGAAGGAGACAGACACATCAAAAACAAGTATCTAAAATATAATGTGTTATATATTATGCTAGAACATTCCCTTTGAGAAATAATATAATGTCTTTGAAATTCAGATTAGTAGTACTTGCCTCTATATATTTATTATGATGGGTGTGCTATTTGTCAGAATATACATAGTTGCATTTTTATTTTCAACTCTAACTTTAGCATTAGGACAGCTGACAAGTGTGCCTTTTCCTATGTATGATAGGAACCTTCCATTCTTAAACTTCTTAATATTGAAAAAAATATCATTTCTTTATCATCTACTCAACAAATAATTATTGGGGATCTCTTCCATTCCAGGTATAATACTAAATTGGGAGATTCTAGAGGTAAACATGACTCATGCAGTTCCTACACTTATGTGGTTTTAATCTATCAAGGGAAGTAGATATTAAACAAATAATTGCACCATAATTATTTAATTACAGCTGTAATTAAGTGATATGATGGAAAAGGACAGAATGTTTTAAGAACGTATAATGAGGAATGTATAATGAGGACATAGTTTGGGGGAAGAGAGGGAGGGTTCAAGAGAAGCATTCTTTGATGAAGTCCCAAAAGTTCATTTTTGCTTTTGTTTCCTTTGCCTTTGGAGACATATCTTGAAAGAAGTTGCTGTGGCTGATGTTGAAGAGGTTATTGCCTATGTCTCCTCTAGGATTTTGATAGATTCCTGCCTCACGTTGAGGTCTTTTATCCATTTCAAGTTTGTCTTTGTGTATGGTATAAGGGAATGGTAGAGTTTCATTCTTCTACATATAGCTGTCCAATTTTCCCAGCACCGTTTATTGAAAAAGACTGTCTCTTTTTCTATGTATATTTATTCCTGCTTTGTCAAAGATTATTTGACCAGAGAGTTGAGGGTTCATATCTGGGCTCTATAAGCTGTTCCACTGGTTTATGTGTCTGTTTTTGTGCTAGTACCATGCTGTCTTGGTGATCGCACCTTTGTGGTAAAGCTTGAAATCAGGCAATGTGATGCCCCCAGTTTTTTTTTTTTTTTTTTTTTTTTTTTAAAGATTTTATTTATTTATTTATTTGACAGAGAGAAATCACAAGTAGACGGAGAGGTAGGCAGAGAGAGAGAGGGAAGCAGACTCCCTGCCGAGCAGAGAGCCCGATGCGGGACTCGATCCCAGGACCCCGAGATCATGACCCGAGCCGAAGGCAGCGGCTTAACCCATTGAGCCACCCAGGCGCCCCTTGTTTTTGTTTTTCAACATTTCCTTAGCAATTCAGGGTTTCTTCTGGCTCCATACAAATTTTGGGATTGTTTGTTCCAGCTCTTTGAAAAATGCCAGTGGAATTTTGATCGGGATGGCATTGAAAGTATAGATTGATGTAGGCAGTATAGACATTTTAATAATGTTTATTCTTCCAATCCATGAGGATGGAATGCTTTGTGTCTTCTCCAGTTTCTTTCATGAGTGTTCTGTAGTTCCTTGAGTACAGATCTTTTACCTCCTTGTTTAGGTTTATTCCCAAATACCTTATGGTCCTTGGTGCTATAGTAAATGGAATCGATTCTCTAATTTCCCTTTCTATATTTTCATTGTTAGTGTATAAGAAAGCAACTGATTTCTGTACATTGATTTTGTATCCTGCCATATTACTGAATTGCTGTATGAGTTCTAGTAGTTTGGGGTAGAGTCTTTTGGGTTTTCTATATAAAGTATCATATCATCTGTGAAGAGAGAAAATTTGACTTCTTTGCCAATTTGAATACCTTTTATTTCTTTCTGTTGTCTGATTGCTGTTGCTAGGACTTCTAGTACTATGTTGAACAACAGTGGCAAGAGTGGACATCCT
Organism: Neogale vison; assembly: GCF_020171115.1. NCBI lineage: Eukaryota > Metazoa > Chordata > Mammalia > Carnivora > Mustelidae > Neogale > Neogale vison. The sequence continues at coordinate 122,031,828 of NC_058097.1, read as the reverse complement.
TGCCCTGTTCCTGATCTCAAAGGGAAGGCTGTCAGCTTTTCCCCATTGAGGATGATATTTGCTGTGGGTTTTTCATAGATAGATTTTATGAAGTTGAGGAATGTTCCCTCCATCCCTGTACTTTGAAACTTTTTAATTAGGAACAGATGCTGTATCTGATCAAAAGCTTCTGCACAGCAAAGGAAACAATCAACAAAACAAAGAGGTAACCCACAGAATGGGAGAAGATATTCGCAAATGACACTGCAGACAAAGGGCTGATATCCAAGATCTATAAAGAACTCCTCAAAATCAACACATGCAAAACAGATAATCATGTCAAAAAATGGGCAGAAGACATGAACAGACACTTCTCCAAAGAAGACATACAAATAGCTAACAGACACATGAAAAAATGTTCATCATCATTAGCCATAAGGGAGATTCAAATCAAAACCACATTGAGATATCCCTTGCACCAGTCAGAATGGGCAAAATTCACAAGACAGTAAACAACAAGTGTTGGAGAGGATGTGGAGAAAGGGGAACCTCTTACACTGTTGGTGGGAATACAAGTTGGTGCAGCCACTTTGGAAACCAGTGTGGAGATTCCTTAAGAAATTAAAAACAGAGCTACCCTATAAGCCTGAAATTGTACTACTGGGTATTTACCCCAAAGATACAGATGCAGTGAAAAGAAGGGCCATCTGTACCCCAAAGTTCATAGCAGCAATGGCCACAGTTGCTAAACTGTGGAAAGAACCAAGATGCCCTTCAGTGGACGAATGAATAAAGAAGATATGGTCCATATATACAATGGAGTATTATGCTTCCATCAGAAAGGATGAATACCCAACTTTTGTATCAACATGGATGGGACTGGAAGAGATTATACTGAGTGAAATAAGTCAAGCAGAGAGAGTCAATTATCATATGGTTTCACTTACTTGTGGAGCATAAGGAATAACACGGAGGACACTGGGAGATGGAGAGAAGTGAGTTGGGGAAAATCAGAGGGGGAGACGAACCATGAGAGACTGTGGACTCTGAGAAACAAACTGAGGGTTTTGGAGGGGAGGGGGTAGGGAGTTGGGTGAGCCTGTGGTGGGTGTTATGGAGGGCATGTATTATATGGAGCACTGGGTGTGATGCATAAACAATGAATATGGAACACTGAAAAAAACAAGATTAAATTAAATTTTATAAAAGCATTCTTTATAAATGAAATCTATAATATAAGTTGGTCATGTGGAGAGGACATAAAACATCTTTTCAGGCCAATTTCTTTTATTGTTGTTCCCATATAAGTATGTCTTTTTCCAAGAGTGGGTGGCTTTTGTTCTGAGATATCAGTAGGGGTGTGTGAAGTAAGGCTATCTTGGGAGCAGTTAGAATAGGGAGCCATGAAGTGGCAGGACTTATAGGGAATGGGAATCCCCATACCTTGAACTATAACCTGCTCTAGCCCTTGATATATTCCTTTGGTCCTGGAGAAGGTCGTTGATTTAGATAAAATGTTTCTCAGTCTAATAGCACCTTTTATTCAATATGGGCATTCTTCTGGGATAGCCAGAACTTGCAGAGCCAGAACTGCACAGAAAGGGTAATTAGTAGGTGAGATGTGTGTCAAATGTATATCAAAGACCACCTTTTCCTATTCCATGTTCATTAGTATAGATATATGAGTATCCAGTCCTGGTGTCATATTTATGATGCCCTATCGACATACTTCATTTAATTTTATCATCCCAAACTACTCATGCAAAAATTGAACCATTAAGAGAGGTTTAATGAGTTACTCTGTGCCACATTCTGTGCCCAAGGTTTACTCCAGAGAGTCAAAGTTCTTACCTACTGTTCTTTCTACTATGGCCCAGTTGCCCTCTCATAAGTTCATAAATCGCAGAAGTCAAACCAATGAATCACTGAAGTAGGTATTAGTAAAAGTTTATTATGCACACACCAAAAAGACAGTTTTCAGACTGGGATCACTCAAAGCAAAACATGTAATGAAGACCAGGGTTATATTGTTATAAAGCAGCATATATAGTGAGAAGGCAGTGACTATTCTTCAGAGTGATTCATTACAATATTAAACTTTTTTTTTAAATGATAGGGAATTGGTTAGTGGTTATGTCATATCAACCTGGGGAACCAGCTTAGGTTGTACTTACAATTTCCAAAAGCATAAGCAAGAACTGACCCAGGTCAGGTTAAGTCTTAAAAAATAAACTAAACTAAGGGTTGTTTGTATGACTAAACTGGTTTTATCCGCTCAGGGAGTTTCAAGGCTGGTCTGTTGTTTCTGATTTTAATAGGTTCTCCACAGTGATTCTGACTACAGCAAAACACATACAGTACAGACTTATTCCCTGGATCAATTCATCCACTCATATATTTATACTTGATAATACAACACAACAATGCAAAACAATACAACACTACATGGCATAAGGCAATACAACACTACACAATGCAACAAAACACAATACAACACAATACAACAGTACAGTACAATAAGTGTTGCTGAGTACTTCCTATGTGCCCAGCAATGTGCCAAGCACTTGGGATACAATGGGGGAGCAGAATAGACAGGATTCTTGCCTCAGTAGAGTTTATAATCAAGTCAAGAAGATCAATAACTCTTTAATACAGGGTGATAGGTGCCCCCTGTGTAGAGAAAGTATAAGATGCCATGGTAACTCAGAGTGGAGATACAGTTCACCTTGTCCAAGTGGTTAAATGCAGTTTTAAGTGTTAATTACATGGCTTAGAGGTGCTAAGCAGATGGGGAAAGGGAGGAAATATTTTCCAAAGTGAAAGGACACCCTGAATGAGGATCCCATGCTGGCTAGAACAGAGCATATTGCAGGGTTCGATATGGCTGCAGTAAAGCAAGATGTAAGGACATCATAAGGGTTGTCTGGTGTCCTCATATTAAAAGATAATCATAGTGACAGTAATGCATCTAGAAGCTGGACCTGAGAATTACATCTGACAGTCTGCCTTCTTCCTCTGTTGAGATTGTTTTCTGAGAGTCCACATGCTTCGCCACAGACTTACGGTGCCTAGGCATCTAACAGTCAATGTCAACCTCAGCAGTAGGGTTTTTTTTGAATGAATATATTATTTAAAATAGAATTTGAAAAAATTGAAGAAGCTCTTTAGTTCTACTAATCCTACCCCAACTCCTGCCAATGAAAAAACTGAGATCTAGTGATAGATGTCCACTGCCCAAGGTCACAGAGCTGCAGGCACAGCTAATGTTATAATTAAGATCATGCAGTCCAAAACCTTTACATTGAATTATCATTACTCATAGTTAGAAGTGTCTGAAAACTCTGATAGTCAATTGTTCATATTCTGAATTTAAAGCCTGTTAATTCATTCAGCTGAGGGTTTTTTTTTGTTGTTGTTGTTGTTTAAATGACTTTCCTCAGGAAGATCAGATGAATGCATTCCTTGGTCTGAGTTTCACTCAACAACCCCACACTCCGAATCTTAACCTTTCAGTTCTAAGATTCTGTCAAAGGGTCACTGCAGCTCTGAGTATATAAGTGGGAGCAAAGAGGGAAAAAAATTGTGCTCTATCCATTCACAAATTTGTTGACCAGAGGATCTTTTGAATTAGTGCACTTCTTGTTTCCATTTTGGTCCCAGGGATAACAGTTGGCAAACAAGCATACCTTGTGATACAGGAACAGAAGGTACATAAGGTAAGACAATGTAATCTTTGGTCGGCCCTAGTAATCTCTCAGAGCAATACTGGACAGTTGCTTATTGGGCTAGCCTATAAATGGCCTTTCAAACCCACTAGTCTTTATGTACTTAATGGCTTAGAATTGCAAATGTTTCCAGGAGCACAGGATGTGACAGAAGGAGTGTGATAGAGAACAGTAATTCGCTTTGTTCCTTTCCTCTCTAACACATTCTTTGTACTCTTACTGAGGATCATGGAATCCAGCGGTTTTACAGCTGAAAGAGCCTTTGATTATCTAGTTTTTATATTTTATAGCTCAGGAAACTGAGGACCCCAGAAGTTACACAATTTCCTGAAACTTCCCTAGCTAGTGGTAGTATGGAATTGAGTGTATCAATGTCTCTAAGAAAACACAGCACACACACACATAAATATGAGAAGTTTCATTCACTGTCTAATTCCTCTGTTTTTTTAATAGCAATGGCTCCCATTCATTGAGTATTTATGCTGTGTTGGGCCCTATGTGAGGCATTTTTTGGTCTATTGTCTCTTTTAAGCCTTAAAGTAATGTTATAAGGTATAAAAAAAAACCAAAAAACAAACAAACAAACAAACAAACAAAAACAAATAGTGCCTGGGTGTCTCAGTCATTAAGCGTCTGCCTTTGGCTCAGGTCATGATCCCAGAGCCCTGGGATCAAGCCCTGCATCAGGCTCCCTTCTCTTCAGGAAGCCTGGTTCTCCCTCTCCTGCTCCCCCTACTTTTGTTCCCTCTCTATCAAATAAATAAATATATATATATTTTCTGAATAATGTATCTTTTAGATTATCAATATCCTGCTTACATGCTACATCCCTACTTAACTGCAATAAACTGGAGTGAGAGATGGCTACCTTATTTATCTCAAAAAAAAAAAAAGTTTTAGAGAAAATATTCATCAAAATGTTTGACCACTTGAATTGCAGGTGGGACCTGGTCACTTATAAGATGTCAAGCATTGTGCTAAATCCTAGGAATCCACAGTAGATTAAATTGCATTAGATATACTTCCATGCTCTAGAATTATATTCAATGGTAAGAAACAAACAAAAAAACAAAAACAAAAACATCTTACTTTCTATGTATACTGAGATGGGAGATATTCAGGACATATTCTTGAGTGGAAAAAATAAATTGCAATTTGATAACATATATTAAGAAATTGTTTTTAGAATATCACAATGTATCTATTTCCATATCTGTATGTCTATGCCCATGTCCACATCTCATCTACATCTATAGATGAGATATATTCCCAGAGGTTTTTGAGTGATAATTATCTACAGAAAAAAAATACCTTTAAAACAGCACAATTTGATACTAGTAGCCACCTATAAAAGAATGGGATTGATGATAGTAAGAGGTTTGCTTTAGGTACTTTGGTATTTTCCCAATCTTTTTATGTAACGGGAATAACATTTATAGTTTTAAAACAAGAAGTAACAACAGCAAAAATCGTTGTGAAATCAGTGTCTATAAAATTGCTCCCTTAGACCCCACCCAGAAATAGGCCATGGTCTTCTTCTTAAGGGAGACAAACACATGTAAATAATTGTAAGCCAGGGCGCAAACCACTGGACATCTGAAATGCATTAGATCATATAAGATTATAAAGGCGGGAGGGGCTTTTCTGGCAGCAGCACGGATAGTTTCTCAGATGATTCTTGAACTGGTTCTTAAAGCCCAAATAGGAGTTCTGCAGGCACATAGGACTTTTCACACAGAAGACACAATAATAATCTCTCATGAATATAAAATGAGAGTACTATCAGAAATACTTCACTATCTTTACAATATATCCCTTCATACATCCCTTCCTAACATAAAAAGAAGCATGTAGATCATGTGTACAGGCTAGGGGTTTGAAAATGGAATTTGAGCAATACAGAGTGATTCATTATGGGTGGAGGGCAGGGTGTGGCTTGGCAGTAGCTTAAAGAAGGTCACATAGTAGGCCAGGTCCAGACTGTTAAGGGCTTCTTTTTTCAGAGAGCTCCCTGAAGTCAGTGCAAAGACTGATTCATTTTATTCTTGAATTTCAGAAATATTATTTGAATACCCACTAGACGTTAGGTTGTAACAAAGTGTGAGTAGTTAATGATAAAAAGAAATATAGAGACCTTGCCTTTTTGGAGACTTCATTCCTAGTAGTCTTAGAATTTTTTTTTTCTTTCTTCTCAAGAAAAAGACAAAGTAAGAAACTATAATATGATTTGTAGGTAGTTAGTATTAAGAATTGATGAAATGAAGTGTTGCTCAAGGACCAGTGGTTCAAATCTACAGTTAAAAGCAGTTTGGACATTCCATACTTCGGAGAATACTTCAGAAGGGTGAAAATATATAGATACAGACAGTGTTTCTTGAAATCAACATCAAAGTGGAACAAAAATAGAAAACTCAGAAATAAACCCCATTTATATGGTCAATAATCTTCGACAAACTGGGAGAGAATATCCAATGGGAAAAAGAGTCTCTTCAAAAAATGATATTGGGAAAACTTGACAGCAACATGCAGAAGATGGAACTGGACCTTTTTCTTATACCATAAACAAATATAAATGCAAAATGGATTAAAGACGTAAATATGAAAACTGAAACTATAAAAATCCCATGGGGGAACACAGGTAGTAACTTCTTTGACATCAGTCATAGCTACTTCTTCCTAGATGTGCCTTCTGAGGCAAAAGAAATAAAAGCAAAAATGAACTATGGGGGCTATATCAAAACAAAAAGCTTCTCCATAACAAAGGAAACGATTAAAAAAAAAAGAAGAAAGAAAGAAAGCTAAAAGACAACCTACTGAATGGGAGAAGATATTTGCAAATGACATATCTGATAGAGAGTTGGAATCCAAAATATAAAAAGAATTTATACAACTCAAAATCCCCCCATCCCCCCCAAATAATCTAATTAAAAATGGGCAGAAGGCATGAACAGACATTTCTCAAAAGAAATCACTCAGGAGCCGACGGACATATGAAAAGATGTTCAATGTTATTTGTCATCAGGAAAATGCAGACCCAAACTAGGATGAAATATCACCTCATACCCATCAGAATGGCTAAAATCAACAACACAAGAAACAACAGATGTTGACAGGGATGTGGAGAAAAAGAAATACTCTTACACTGTTGTGGAAAATAGTACAGTTTCCTCAGTGTTAACAATCACATCACTGGGTATATACCCAAAGAATACAAAAACACTAATTCAAAGGGATACATGCACCCTGATATTTACAGTGGCCTAATTTACAATAGCCAAATTATGAAAGCGGCCCAAATGTCTTTGATAGATGAATGGATAAAGAAGATGTAATATATTTGTACAATGGAATGTTATTTAGCCATTTAAAAAAGAATGCAATCTTATTAACTACAGCAATATGGGTGGAGCTGGGGACTATAATGTTAAGCAAAATTGTTTAGTCAGAGAAAGATAAATACCATACGATTTCACTCATATGTGGAGCTCAAGAAACAGAACACTGAGCAAAGGGGGGAAAAGAGAAAGAGAGAGAGACAAACCAAGAAACAGACTCTTAACTATAGAGAACAAACTGATGGTTACCAGAGGGGAGGTAGGTGGGGGAATGGATGAAGTAGGCGATGGGGGTGTAGACGTGCACCTGCCATGATGAGCACCCGGTTATGCATGAAAGTGTTGAATCACTCTGCTGTACACCTGCAACTAACAACACTACATGCTAACTCTACGGGAATAAAAACACTGAAGTAGCTGCAGCATTTATTCTCCTCTCAGTTGTCTTGAGAGTAGAGAGGTAATTTGTTTAGCTTATCTGTCCAGCTAGTTATTCCCCTCTCCGTGTTATCATATTTCCATCACTAGGCGACTAGAGAGTCATGGTTCGGTGTTGGCACACTAAACTGTGCACCTTATTTTTTTTTTTAAAGGATTCTCTTAAAACTTAAAAAGAAAAAAAAAAAAAAAAACCCTGGAAAGGAAAAAGTGATTACTTGTAAAAGTACTTGTAAAACAGTAGTAAAAGCTAAAATAATTTCCAAAGAACTATAATATTTTCCCCAAGAGCTAAATTTAAGCAAGAAACTGTTCTCGGATCCTCTAAAGAACTTGATTTTAAATAATCCTGCTCACCCTCTCCCCAAATTCTTGCACAAGTCAGGCTATTCTCATTCTTTTCTTGAAAGTTTTCAGCTCCTCAGGACTTAAGCAAGGCCAAAACTATGTATGAACTAGAGCTTTCTGTTCTTTCCAATTAGCCAGTTTAAAATTTTTCTTCTGCTTTTTTATGTTCATTTTTTTCCTCTAGAAAGAAATCATATTGTTCTCTTATCCATCGTGTTGTTTGTATTTTGTATATGGGGGAGTATGTTCTTTGTTTAAGCGCTCTGTGTGATGTACCTTCCCATATAAACTATTCTAAGATACAAAAAGATTTATTTCAGAGATTCACATACTGTTATTACTAGAATAAAACTTAGAGCTAGCTCATCCTTTGATTGCCCCCAACCCAATGTGCATGTTTTCTACAGCCCTCCCATTGAGTGCTGAAAGAGCTTCTATTTGAACATCCCTGAGGACATCTCTGCAGCTTACAACTCCAGCTACTCTACATAGCAATGACTTTTAGATGAGGCCTCTTCCCATTGCAATTTCATAGTCTCCCAGTAAACTCGCTCCACTAATATTTGTTGATTCCTGGGGTCAAATGGGATAAATGTAATCCACTTCTTCACAGCAAACTCTCTACCTATTCACAGGGACCTACGTTCTCTCCTTTGACATTGCCCTTGCTCATATCCATTCAGACCCTGATGGTAAGGCCCTTCTCGGTTCTGCAGGCAATATTCTTGGTTTGTACAGACATCTAATGTGTTGTCACCAAATACAATCTGATCAATGGAGCAAGAGTCTTGTTTCTTTGGTTTTTAATTCTTTACTTGTTTAATATACCTACTGTGTAAACTGTGTGAAATCTATGATAAAACTTACATTTTAAATAGTCATTTCATTATTTTACTTTTCAGCACAGGGCTTTAAGAATACTATAAAACCCCTGAGAATCTTTCACATATTGCTGTTAAAACACACCTTCCCACTGAATTTTTTTTTAAGTTTCATACAAAAACCTACAAAAACAAAAATGGAATAGGGTTTTACATCCAGTCTCATCCTCACCCATAAACAAATCATTAAGTGGGACAAAAATTTTTTGAGCTCATTTTGGAAGGATTCATGAGTGAGTTTTTGTTCCAGGAAAGTTGAAAGATGACAATTTTCTTCATTTTTTCTACCAGTACAAGAAATGTGGCCACCTTATGTTGAGAATGAGTAACTTAAAAATAGGTCCTCTGGACTGATGACCATTTTTGAGGTGGTCCTGGTGGTTAAACAGTGGAGCCTCCTGGAAGAAATAATTTTAGCGTCTGACACTCCTTTTCTTTTCTGGCTATGCCAAGGCCTGAACTCCCCAGAAAAGATACCCGTTTTCTCCCTTACTCACCTGCTCTTTGACTAAAAGCTTGTTGGGAGATGTTCCATTCAGATCATGCCTGCCCCATTTAAGCAAGGGATCAGTAAAGTCGATCACACACAGACATTTGTGAAAGAGCTGATAGCTCAGACTCTCTGCAACCCACTCTTGCTGGATCAATACCCACTGCAGCAGTGTGGCTATTGACTTGGAATTCATTGCCATAAATGTGGTTTGTCAGCCTTCTAGAGAGAAGAGTTCCATGATCAACCTAAAGACTGGCTCACTCCTGCGATTAGTCATTCCCACCTAATTGCAGTGAATGTTTGATTATCTCAGCATTTCCAGACCTTACTCACTTGAGGGAAGCAGTGAGGTTTGGAAACGAGTCTGCACTAGTATGCTTAATATTATGGTAGTTTTGCTATTGTCACATGCTTTAGGCATGTGTCCCTGAGCTTGATTTGGTGCAGAACTTTGAAATGACATGGCTTCTGCCTTTAATGAGGGAACATACTAAGGTTTAATGATCTTTTACCAAAAGGCTGATCCTTTGGTAGGTAAAGGACAATATATTACTACAGAAGTGAAGTTATACTTTATTTACACCTCTTGAACCCTTTAAGATTTCATAGATTCCAAGGATCCATTATTTCCTGATGGTATCACTTAGGATGCTAAAAGGAAAAGAAGCATATAGTGGTGGAAAATCTTTCGGTTAAAGTGCTATGTTGTTTGCAGTAAGCATGAAATACTGCAGAGATGATGGATTCCATATTCTAGGGTGGGGAAAATGTAACTCAATTTAATTTAAGACAGCATATTTCTAGTAGCATACTGATTTGGATCAAGATGACACACTCAAGACAAGACAGTTGACTGTCTTCCTTAGCTGTGTAGTCCCTGCACCCTGCTCTTATCGGAAATGGTGAGATGCCCTCTCTTTGAGCAATGTCAAATTGTACACAGAATCATGCTTACTTCCAGTAAGCCTTTGGGGTCACTACAGTTACAGGAATAAGTCCTTAGGCCTCAGACATGTAAATAAATAGCTCGTTAGTGTTTCATATGTTCATCAATTTACAAGGGTCCCACCCCAGCGCAATTGGGCCATTGAACATGTGTCTTGGCTCACAAACTGGTTTTTCTTTTATTTGTTCTAGCCCTGGTAGAGTCCCAATCGTTCTCACTCTCCTCACTCGCATTGCCCTTTCTCCCATTACTCCATTCTGGCCTTTGCATAGAATGGAAGAAATATATTTGATTGTCAATAAATCTCTCAGCAAGCAGTGCTATGAAGGGGCAAAGTATTTTTACTTAAAAGTCTGGTTTCAGGCAATGGAGACATTTCAGAATTGGTGCTTAGATTACTAAACTATCCCCTCTGGTATCAAGAAGCAGTCTGTCTGGTTAAAAAAAATAAATAAATAAAAAGTCAGAAAATAACCTTCACCAAGGAGATTAGATTTTGCCTTGTCATCTTTGCAAAGATTAATATGCACAAGCATTTCCCAAGATTCTATGGAATAATTTTTGAATGTAGGATAGAAACCCAGTCATTGTTGTCCCCATGGAGAAGAGATAAAGAGTCAGAGTGAGCAGCTCCATGAATGGATGCATTAAGCTGATATTAAAATCACCAAGGTGGTTAAGAAATCCACTAATAACACCTTGCAAGGCTCAGGGGCAGAATCGACTTAGGGAGTTCAGGAAATTCCACACCTGGCTTGGTGCATTAAACCTCAAAGTCATTATGAAGAATTAGTTAAGCCCCCTTGTTCTTTATACATTTATTTTCCTTGATCCTATTTAGTTCTTTCTTCAATTTGCTAAGACACAGGTGTACACTGATCTCAGCAGCCCATGAATATTTGAAAACTAAACTTTCTTGTCCCAAATCACTGCCTTAAATTTGTATTGTCTGATCACTTAAGCTCAAGGAAGCCTTTGGGAGTGTTTCAATTTAGATAGAGAAAAGGTAGAAATATTCTGGTCTATAATTACTCTCCTCCTCAGGGTCATTGCTGATTTAGCATGACAACAGAGTTCATTCATGTCACAAATATTTGTTTATTGAGTATATACTATGTTTTAATACTTGGTGTGATGCTGGGGTGCCTGGGTGGCTCAGTTGGTCAAGTGTCCAGCTTTTGGTTTCAGCTCAGGTCATGATCTCAGGTTATGAGATCAAGCCTCAAGTTGAGCCCCCCATCAAGCCCCACATCTGGCTTGATGTTTAGGGCAGAGTCTGCTTGAGATTCTTCCCCTCTCCCTCCCTCTCTGTGCACCCCCCCCCCGCTCTCCCTGTCTCAAATAAATAAATACTTGGTTTGGTGCTGAAAATCACGACCATGAAGAACACAGTAACCTCTGTTTTTATAGAGTTCAAAATCTAATGAGAAGACAAAGACACATAAGCAGGGGATTTTAATATGTCATAATAAATGTGATCCTTTGGAAGATAAAAACCATTTTATGATAACTTTTAATCCTGTATTTCTCCTTCCCACACTAATTTAATTCTGTACAGATAGCATGATGTGACTGATGACAGAACATAATCATTGATTCTTGTCAATCGCGCTTGATTGGGTAGCATAATGAATGCTGGAAATACAATCCAAAAGAACTTCAGTGTATTCAATAAATGCTTACCAAAGTCAACAAGGACAAGCTGGAATATTATAGAAAGGCACAGATTATACATGTCATAGATACCAACATTTTTTCTCATGGGTTCTCACTCTCCCTTAACAATGGACTGCCAATGAGCTTTATTGAAGGCCTACTGTGTACCACACATAATACGGGAAGAGACTTCTACGTATTAGAGAAATGGTTGTCAATGTTAGGATGCAGCTAAATAAAGACATGGACATGGTTTTACTAAAAGTCATAGTTCATAAAATTTCAAGATATTGATATTTTCCCAATGGGTGTCCTCTCCATTATAGCAATAGAATTCAGTAAGTATATATTAAACAACTACTACAGGCAAAAGTCATGTACTTTGATACCCTACAACCTAGGAAAAGATGGCAAATACATTTAATTTTATACAATGAAGAATGAAAGAAATGTTATAAAAATGCTATAATTATGATTCCATTGGAATACAAAGGAATCAGGGATCAACACACACACACCCACACACACACAGAATCATGAAAGGCTACATGAAGGAGTTCACATCTGAGCTCCACTTTACAGAAGAATCTGAACAAGTAGTGAAATGAATTCCCTGTGGGAATCAGCCAAAATAAAACCAAAGACATAATAAGCACATCAAATGGGAGGGTCATTATTAGTATGCTAGTAGAAGAAGGTTCTCAAGAGAGACTATGGTGGGATATGGAGCTGAGAAGAGCCAAGGTGAGGACAGGCCATCAGCACAGATTTTGAATTTCATTCTTTTAGTACATAATCACTGAAGGATCTTGAGAATGGTGATTTCTGTGTTTTATGAACCTCCTTGTGAAGGCAAAAGGAAGGATGATGTGGAAGAGCCTGGGTCTAGGGGGTAGTTATGAGGTTATTATAGCTCATTATAACCTTGTCATTCTGAGAAGATGTGATCTGAAGTACAGCTAGTGTGGTCATTGTCGATGGCTGAAACAACAGACATGAGCTTCACCTTTGAAAAAGTGGAGTCTGGCTAAGCCGAGAGAGGCACATGGATCTATACTAGCTTCTCTCCTCACTGCAGCCAGGCAGCCTACCTCCTTAAGAACCAAACAAAAGTACATTTATATCTGGGACAGATTTTGTTCCTGAATCCAGTAATTCAAAAGTGCTTGTGAAATCTTCCTTTTTCTAAAAATGATAACTTGCATTATTCTGGATGTTGTTTTCTTTTCTTTTCTTCTTGTATTATTATGGTCCATATAAAATGTTGATTATCATTATTATTATTGTAATTCTTAAAATTACATTTTCTTTGAATCATAAATCAATGGATTATCTTCCCTCAAGGCACTTCTTCTATTTAAAGAGCCAGATCGATTTTTACAGGATGTGCCAACAATAAATCTTTGGGCCTTATTTTTTCCTCCTGAAGACTTTTGGATCAGGATTATTATTATCATTATTTATTATTTATTGAGTGCTGTCAGTGAGCTCAGCAGTATACAAATATAAATGGATAAACATCATCATTAAATTTGTTTCCAAAAGGAGCAGGTGTTTATCATGAAAAAAAAAAGTATTTGAATTACCAAAATAATGTCCATTAGTGGTTTTCATTTCCTGGAAAATATTGTCTTTGTGGTCATTCAATTCCTGTGGCATTTCAAGTGGAATAAATGGAGGCAATTTCTTATTTCTGGCTCACTTCCAAGTTGGGAATTACCTCCTGCTTTTTGAAAGTTATCCTTAATTTAATTGGATTAGTTTTAAGTTGATACTTTCTAAGATTTTCTCTTCATTAGTGACTTAAAAAGTGCAACTCAGTTTTCAAGGGAGATGCTTTCACTCACCCCGTGGCTTTCTCCCTTTGGACAGCTAAAAGAAAGCTGGCCCAAAAAAGTTGCCTTCTTTTATGCCATTTATGATTGTTAATAAGAGGAAGGATTATAGCCTGGGCAATACAGGTCCAGAATTCTTCTGATTCCACCAACTGTGAGTTGGAAAGAGACAAGTTCTATCATGAAAAACCTAGGAGAAAGCTGTGATAGCCCCCTTTCTCTTGCCACCCCTTCAAGGACCACAATCAACAAAAGCATTCCCCATCATTTTTCTGGGTCAGATTTATTCAATATCTATGTATCCATTGAGCCATTTTCCCTCAAACTCCCATATGATCTGTGTTAGCAGAAAAGAAACACAAGGCCAGAAAAAATTAGCCATTTATCTTTTACTTTTATTTTATTCATTTGTTTTTAACTATTTCCATACATCATATGAACAAAGCTATAAAAGAAAAAAAGAAAAGTAGAATCAACTATTGGGTTGATTTAAGGTTGCCAAACAATAATAGCAAACACAGCTAACATTTGTTTTGAGTTTAGCATTTTGCAAGGTACTGTCCCTTATTACCTCAACTTTATATTCACAACAATCTTGGAAGATGTAATATTCAGCATCTCAAATCCATGAAAGAGGAAACTGAGACTCAGAGAAGTTCAGTGTCTTACCCACAGTTAAACAGCTACTACGTTGCAGAAATTGAAGAGCTGTCTCTTTTTATTAGTTATGATCAAATATGACCAAGTAAGGACCAACAAACAGGTAACCAGGAGTAGAAACAAAGGAAATAAGGAGCAATGGACATTGGGAAGGGTATGTGTTATAATGAGTACTGGATATTATATAAGACTGATGCATCACAGACCTGTATCCCTGAAACAAATAATATATTAGATGTTAATTTAAAAAAAGAAAGAAAGAAAGAAAGAAAATACGAGGAACATAGTTAATCTTCAGAGAGTGCTTGTTAAGGGCAAGGATGATGGAACTGTTGAATAAATGACTTTTAAACGTCTTTCTAGATCTGTGAGTAAGCAGTTGCTCTGATAATCTCATATGACTTAGATCTGTTTATCTTCCCAGAACTAGATAAAAACCATCTCATGTATATATTATGACTTACACTGGGAAATGGATCTATTTGTAGATAGGGCTGTCAATCTGCAAATGAGCTTCTCTCCCTGTCAAATTTTGGGAAAAACATTCAGAATCATCAAGACATTAATATTACTGGCTCTGGCTTTGGAAAAGCAACAACTCTGACCAAGAAGGAAATAATTCTGCCTTTTCATCTGCTTATCTAAATGAACAAAGCCAAACCTTCAAAATCGAATGCTTCACAGGGGCCTTATGCACGTTGCATCCCTTTAACTGACATTTAATGAGCAAGGACTATGTGCAATGGTGTTTCATTGTTCTTTTTTACTGTACCTACCTCAAATAAATATGACTTCAAATTTGCCTCAGGATTAAATAGTGGACAATTCAGGTGTATCTCTATAGCTTTAAGGTTTTCTACCAATGACTATACATAAGTTTCAACATGTAATACCCATGGATATGTCAATGGAAATCTGTGAGAATTTAGGACATGAGAAGAGTTACACAGAGATATGTTCATTCTTGGGTAGAAAACAATTTATTTTGTTCTAATGATTTCCAGTGTTGTGAAATATACATTTAACTTTCTAAACTGGCATCAAAAGTCATTAGCAAGAAAGCAACAGGGAAAAACAATTATAGCTCCCTAATAAAAAGACCAATAACCCAGCTTTCAAATGACTGAAGAATCTGAATAGATATTTCTTCAAAGCAGATATATAAATGGCAAATAAGCATATGAAAGATGTTCAGCATCAGTAATCACTAGGGGAATATAAACCCAAACCATAATGAGATATCACTTTACACCCACTAGAGTGGCTATCATAAAAAAGGAGAGATAATAACAGAAGTTGAAGAGGAAATGGAGACATTGGAACCCTTATATAAATATAAAATAATGCAGCTGCTTTCAAAAAAAGTTCCTCAAAAGTTCAACTATAATTACGTTATGAACCAGCAGTTTCACCCCTATTCATATACTCAAAAGTAAAAAAAAACACATGTCCACACACACACACACCTAAACATCAGTATTTATAGCAACATTATTCATAATGACTAAGAAGTGAAAACTGCCCAAATGTACAATTGATAAGTGGATACATGGGTAAGTGGATGAATGAATAGGTAAAATGTGGTATACCCATATAAGGGAATATTATTCAATAATAAAAAGAAATGAAGTATTGATACGTGTCACAACATGGATGAGCCTTGAAAATGAAAGCCAAATGAAAGAAGCTAGTTACAAAAGACAACATATTGTGCAATTCCATTTATATGAAATGTCCAGAATAGGCATATCTGTAAGAAGGAAAGTAGACTAGTGATTACCTAGGTCCAGGGAATGGGTTGGGGAGATTGGGGATAAACTAAAAGATACAGTTTCTTCTTTGGGGTGATTAAAATGTTCCAATTGATTCTGGTAAAGGTTATGTAACTTTTTGAATATACTAAAATTCATTGAATTATACATGTTAAATGGATGAATATATTATATGAAGTGTACAAAACAACCAGGAAGCAACCGGAATTCATGGACAGTGGTCATTCCAAGATATCACCAAGACATTTATGATGAACATTGATTCCTTTCTTTCCTCCTCTTTCTTTAATCCCTTGGAATGGCTCTGGAAAAGGCAACAATTATGTTTGTACATGCTGCCTTGCAAGATGGAAGCAAGCTTGTATACAGCTTTTTCAACTCTTGTATCCATGGGGAAATTTTAGATGTTGGGGACTGATAATAACTTAGAACAAATTCCCAGCTGGTCACAGCATGTTTGGACTCTGGTTTTCAGGATTGGAATTCATCAGGAACTTTTGTGTTTGCGGCTTTCTGTAGGATTATATCTTTATTGATCCTGCCTGTTTGTGACCAATAGGAACTATGTGTAAATGATAAAGCCCTTTGGAAAGAAAATTCAGAATCTCGTGAAAACATAACCAGGTCCCACTAGGGAAGCTGAAGCATCAGTGTGGAGTCTGTTCAATACAAGACAGCAACCATTTCTTATTTTCCCTGTCCAATTAAAAGAATGTTCAATTGTCTTAGCTATAAGCAACCCCTAGGGATAAATATGGCTTTCTCCCAATTGCTTAGACAACTGATTCTTTTGGGAATCAACCATGAATTGATTGCAGCCATACCTGATGAATATCCTCTAATTTATATTAAAATGTTAGTAGTACACCATACAATAAGATGGCAAAAAGAAACAATGGGTAGGAAAGGGGATGAGGCATGGGACCCTGAGACCCTGTGTAGCCTCAGAATAGCCCAGACACCTGATAAGCTGGGATATTGGAAGGACTTCTGTTTGTAACCCAGAAGAGAAAGGGACCACATGACTTCTCAATATTTCAGTATTTCTAACAAAGGATACTGCATTTATTTATCAGGTAAAATTTAGCTGGTACAATGTATACAATATTTCCTAATTAAGTCACTTTTTAGTAAGTGTTAAAATATAGGAGATGAATATTGAAGGAAACATTAAATGCCAGAAATTTCCAGTATGAATATATTCTAGAGCTTTCTGTCTTGTTCTTCAGTTTTGTCATCTATTAAAAAAGTGAGTATTTAGGCCAGATGAGTCTTTAAAACCAATTACAGACCTAATAATCAGAAGTTATGTAAGCCCATGAAAAACCATAGTGTTTTCTGTTTCTTTCTTTTTTTTTTTTTTTAAGATTTTATTTATTTATTTGACAGAGAGAGAGATCACAAGTAGGCAGAGGCAGGCAGAGAGAGAGGGGGAAGCACGCTCCCCACTGAGCAGAGAGCCCGATGTGGGGCTCGATCCCAGGATCTCGAGATCATGACCCAGCTGAAGGCAGCAGTTCAACCCACTGAGCCACCCAGGCGCCCCATGTTTTCTGTTTCTTTATCCAGGTTTTGATTTATTCATTATGTAGCAATACATAACGAGCACCTATTATATGTTGAACATAATGCCTAGAGCTGGGACCACAGAAGTGGTCCTCATGAAGTGGGAGAAATTAAGCAAGCAAATACATAATTTACAGAATCTAATGATTACGCCAAAGGAAATAAACAGGTGATATGACCGAGAGGAACAGAAGTGCAGGTAAAGCTTTGTTTTAGAATGGACATATAAGAGGATTTTTCCTGGAAAGCTGATATCTGACCCAGGGCTGAAGAAAGGGAACAAGTCAGTCATTCAGAGCTCTGAGGGACACAATGGTGAAGGACAGCAAGTTCATAGGCCCTGAGAGAAGCAGAAAGAAGACATGGGATAAGAGTGTGGTCGCCAAGACAGAGATAGTGAAGGGGAGCTGATGTACATTTGAGAATGATCACTAGCTGTTTTATGGAAGATGAATTTGGGAGGTAAAACCGGAAACAGAGAAGCCAGCCAGAAGGCTATTGTATAAGTCAAGGTGACAGGAGGTGGCAGCTTGGACAATAGTAATGGCAGAATAATTGGGGAGGAGGAGGCAAAATGTAAAAACATATTGGAAGGAAAACAAATAAAAACATGGTGATGGATGGGAGGTTGGGGTGAGGGAATGGAAGGAAAAAGGGATAAGCGTGTGGGAGGCTGGCTGGTACCATGGACCAGATGAAAAAGAGCTGAGAAAAGCATATCTGAAGGTTGGGGACAGGTGGAAGACAAAGGCCAAAAGATCTATTTTGGATGTACAAGTTTGTGTAGGGATATCCTCAGAAATAGAAGCTGAGATAGCATATGCATAGTTCCGCATGCAAGTCCAATGTTAAAATGGTTTTCTACTTGTCGAAGTACATAAATCCAGTCTGGACAAGGAGTAAGAGATGGAAAGGTAATGTATTCAGGGTGCATACACTATGTCACATCTAAATGCAGCAGAACCTCACTAATGGGGATAATTTAAAGACCTTCCATCTATAATTTTGGGGAAGGTAAAGTACCTATACTTAAAAATAGAAAGCAAAAGGCAAAATCCTCATCACTTTCCAATTATTAAATTTCTTTCTTAAAGTCTGGACGCTCAGCCTTCTATATTTTATTTTTTAAAAATTTTATTTACCTATTTGTCAGAGAAAGAGAATAAGAGACTGAGCACAAGCAGGGGGAATGGCAGGTAGAGGGAAAATGGACTTCCTGCTGAGCAAGGAGCCTGATGAGGAACTCCATCCCATGACGCTGGGATCATGACCTGAACCCACAGCAGACACTTAACTGACTGAGTCACCCAGGAATTCCAACCTTCTGTATTTTTTAAAAAATTTTTATTAACATATAATGTATTATTAGCCCCAGGGGTACAGGTCTGTGAATCGCTGGGTTTACACACCTCACAGCACTCACCATAGCACATACCTCCCCCAATGTCCATAACCCTACCACCCTCTTCTTATCTCCCTCCCCCTGGCAACCCTCAGCTTGTTTTGTGAGATTAAGAGTCTCTTATGATTTGTCTCCCGCCCAACCCCATCTTGTTTCATTTATTCCTTTCCTATCCCCCAAATCTCCCCACGTTGCCTCTCAGCTTCCTCATATCAGGGAGATCATATGATAATTGTCTTTCTCTGACTGACTTCTTTCACTAGGCATAATACCCTCTAGGTCCATCCATGTCATCACAAATGGCAAGATTTCATTTCTTTTGATGGCTGCATAGTATTTCATTGTATATATATATACCACCTCTTCTTTATCCATTCATCTGTTGATGGACATCTAGATTTTTTCCATAATTTAGCTATTGTGGACATTGCTGCTATAAACATTCGGGCTCCCATACCCCTTCGGATCACTACATTTGTATCTTTAGGGTAAATACAAAGTAGTGCAATTGCTGGGTCATATGGTAGCTCTATTTTCAACTTTTTGAGGAACCTCCATGCTGTTTTCCAGAGTGGTTGCACCAGATTGCATTTCAACCAACAGTGTAGGAGGGTTCCCCTTTCTCTGCATCCTCACCAGCATCTGTCATTTCCTGACTTGTTAATTTTAGCCATTCTGACAGGTGTGAGGTGCTATCTCATTGTGGTTTTATTTGTATTTCCCTGATTCCCAGTGATGTGGAGCACTTTTTCATGTGTCTGTTGGCCATCTGGATGTATTTTTTGCAGAAATGTCTGTTCATGTCCTCTGCCCATTTCTTGATTGCATTATTTGTTCTTTGGGTGATGGGTTTGATAAGTTCTTTATAGGTTTTGGATACTAGCCCTTTATCTGATATGTTGTTTGCCAATATCTTCTCCCATTCTGTCAGTTGTCTTTTGGTTTAGTTAACTGTTTCCTTTGCTGTGCAAAAGCTTTTGATCTTGATGAAGTCTCAATAGCTCATTTTTGCCCTTGCTTCCCTTGCCTTTGGCAATGTTCCTAGGAAGAATTTGCTGCGACTGAGGTCGAAGAGGTTGCTGCTTGTGTTCTCCACAAGATTTTGATGGATTCCTTTCTCACACTGAGGTCCTTCATCCATTTTGAGTCTATTTTTCTGTGTGATGTAAGGAAATGGTCCAGTTTCATTTTTCTGCATGTGGCTGTCCAATTTTCCCAGCACCATTTGTTGAAGAGGCTGTCTTTTTTCTGTTGGACATTCTTTCCTGCTTTGTCAAAGATTAGTTGATCATAGAGTTGAGGGTCTATTTCTGGGCTCTCTATTCTGTTCCATTGATCTATATGTCTGTTTTCATGCCAATACCATACTGTCTTGATGATGCCAGCTTTGTAATTAGAGCTTGAGGTCTGGAATTGTGATGCCACCAACTTTGACTTTCTTTTCCAATATTCCTCTGGCTAATCAAGGTCTTTTCTGGTTCCATATAAATTTTAGGATTATTTGTTCCATTTCTTTGAAAAAAAAATGGATGGCATTTTGATAGGAATTGCAATAAATGTGTAGATTGCTTTAAGTAGCATAGACATTTTCACAATATTTGTTTTTCCAATCCAGGAGCATGGAACATTTTTCCTTCTTTTTGTGTCTTCCTCAATTTCTTTCATGAGTACTTTATAGTTTTCTGAGTATAGTTTCTTTGCCTCTTTGGTTAGGTTTATTCCTAGGTGTCTTATGGTTTTGGGTGCAATTATAAATGGGATTGACTCCTTAATTTCTCTTTCTTCTGTCAGTTGATGCAACTGCTTTCTGTGCATTGATTTTATATCCTGACACTTTACTAAATTCCTGTACAAGTTCTAGCAGATTTGGAGTGGAGTCTTTTGGGTTTTCCACATATAGTATCATATCATCTGCAAAGAGTGACAGTCTGACTTCTTCTTTGACAGTTTGGATGCCTTTAATTTCCTTTTGTTGTCTGATTGCTGAGGCTAGGACTTGTAATACTATGTTGAATAGCAGTGGTGATAATGGACATCCCTGACGTGTTCCTGACCTTAGTGGGAAAGTTCTCAGTTTTTCTCCATTGAGAATGATATTCGTGGTGGGTTTTTCATTGATGTCTTTGATGATATTAAGGTATGTACCCTCTATCCCTACACTTTGCAGACTTTTGATCAGGAAAGGATACTATACTTAGTCAAATGCTTTTTCAGCATCTATTGAGAGTATCATATGGTTCTTGTTCTTTCTTTTATTAATGTATTGTATCACACTGATTGATTTGCGGATGTTGAACCAACCTTGCAGCCCTGGAATAAATCCCACTTGATCATGGTGAAAAATCCTTTTAATGTACTGTTGGATCCTAGTATTTTGGTGAGAATTTTCGCATCTGTGTTCATCTAGGATATTGGTCTATAATTCTCTTTTTTTTTTTTTCTTTTTTTTTTTTTATAATTCTCTTTTTTGATGGGATCTTTGTCTGGTTTTGGGATCAAGATAATGCTCAGCCTTCTGTGTTTTAAAAATGTTTTCATACAAGCACATTTTTAAAAATATATTTTCTATCCTCTGTATCTATGACAGTTTCCTCTTACCTTCCCCTAGGACAAATATCACAATATTTTTTAATTCAATCTTTTATTATCTATGAAGAAATAAAGATTTTCCTCCTATTTTTCTTTTTGTTTGTTTCTGTTTCTTTCTTTCCCCCTCCTCCCCAAATTAACCTTGTGACAAGTTATGGACTTGATAGGAGGGCAGACACGAATGTCTTTTCCCACTGTTTTTCACAGACATTATTTTATCCTGAATAGTGACTTTCACACAAAGAGTCAATGGTAAGGACGAAAGTGAAGAGAGACTTGCCCAAATGTTTCTCCTGAAGGTAGGAAATCTCCTTCTACAGTATAAAGATGCCCCGATCAAAGCTCAGTCTATTCCTAATGGTAATTGTGATGTCAGTTTCTTTGGAGATAATATCATTCTCTACCATTCACCCAGTCCTGGCCAGAAATAAACCTCTTTGTTGACTGGTGTTATTTGAGAAAAAAAAAAAAAAAAAAAGGCTAGTAAGATTTTAAAGGTTGGAAGCTAGGGAAAATATTCCTGGACCTTCAACTGGGACAGATGTTTTCAAAACCTGTTTTCTTTTGTCACTCAGAGCTGTCTTAGCATTCTGGAGCATCGTGCTTCAGCAGTAAAATGACTTAGGGATGCCTGGGTGGCTCAGTGGGTTTAGCCTCTGCCTTTGGTTCTGGTTATGACCTCAGTGTGCTGGGATTGAACCCCACATCAGGCTCTCTGCTCAGCAGGGAGCCTGCTTCCCTCTCTTCTCTGTCTGCCTCTCTGCCTGCTTGTGATCTCTCTCTCTCTCTCTCTGTCAAATAAATAAATAAAATCTTTATTAAAAAAAAAGAAGTAAAATGACTTGGAAATGTGTCTTGACTCTAACACTTGTCAGCTGTGTGGTCTGGGACACTTTAATTCATCCTTCTTATCTCTGGTTTTACCTTTTTATCAGTTGAAAAATATAAAAACCCTATGTGACAGTTGCATCTGTATGACTTACACAGGGATATTATAAAGATCATGAGAAATAAAGGATATGCTAACCCTTAGAAAACACAGTAAGTGTTTAACAGTATACCTGACACTGGAGAAGGAGATGAGCTATCACATTTTCTAAACATGGTAGCTATAGTAGATTACAATTGTACAGCTGCCAATGGCCCATTTTTTGAAAGAGCTTAAAGTCCCAATTTATCTTAACTGTTTGCTACTCTTGGCATTTACTCACACTCCTCTCTTGGTGAGCAGAAGGCGGGGTGTGGTTTGGAGGAGAATCTGAAGAGAGGGAAACAGTCAGATCAGGCAAAGATTAGAGATTGGGTGGGTATGTAAGTTTGGGGCAGGCAGCTCACTGGTCCAGCATCTGGCTGGTGAACGCTCAATAGAAACCCTCAGGCCTGAAGCCAATGAATTGCAGAGCTGATTTTTGAAGTTTGGCTCTGGTCTTATTCAGGAATTTCTTGTGGAATTTGTGACAGAACCAGAGCGGATATCTGAGCAGAAGCAACCTTGAGGATATCTACACCCAAGGAGAAAAATAAGGGAAGTTTATTTTAGGTGAGAGCATAACCACCAGTATGTAAATGTGGTTTTTGGTGCAAGTCCAAGTGAAGTATCTGACCACAAGTGCCCACCTCTGACAGACGGGGATTACCGCAATTGCTTCCTGACTATCCTTCCTGCTGCTACCCCTGTCCCATACAATCTGTTCTCAATATAGCACCCTTTGTGATATCAATCAGATTTTATCGCTTCTCTGCTCATAGTGTTACAATCACTCCCCATTTCACTCAGTAAATTCTCAAATCCTAATGGGCTCTGTGTCTGCTAGAATCCACCCCCCACCACCACACACACACAACCAATCCCTCTTTACTTTGATCCCTATTCCTCCCTTTTGCACTGTTATAGCTGCACTGGTTGCTTTGTTATTCCGTTAATGTCCCAGGCACACTCTGGTCTCAGGGCGTATGCTATGGCTTTGTAAAATATATTTTTCCCTAAATATTTGCATGGGTGGCTCCCTTTGCTGCTTTAAATCTTTCTGTAATTTTCACCTTCTCGATGAAGGCTACCCTGCCAATCATATTTTAAAATTATAGACTTCCCTTTAGTCCCTGTCTCCTCACCTTTCTCCATTTGAAAAGCTTTCTATAATATTTAGTACCATTTAAAAGTCTGTTTGATTGGCTTATTGATTATGCTATTGATTATGGCTTGCTTGCACCTTCTAGAATAGAATATATGTTGTGTTCATGGTTGTAACCAAGGCATCTAGAACATCTGGACATTGTAGACACAGTAAATATTTGATGACTGTTAGAAAGCAGAAGTCACAGAGTAACCCAGGAGCTAGACAAAGATAGTGAAGAGGATAGGACAAACAAGGCCTTTTCCATTTATCATTTCCTTCCCCAATCTCATTCCTCTTTTTCTTTTTTCTCAGCTCTCTCTCACCTCTCCTGTGGCCAACTTTGCCGCACCTGGTATAAGCATCCACCACAGAGGTCGGCCAAGGCCGGCAAGGGGCCAGAACTTGAATGACTTTTCACTGTTAGGTCATGGATATACTCACAAATAAATACGCAGCCAAAGGGTACAAGCAAATGAGTCCTGTGCCCTCGAAATCTACACTTGAGAAGACTAGGTATTTCCTGTTGTGTCCATTCCTCCCTATTACACTACTTGCAAAAAACTTAACTTAGCTACATGCAGAGCCTGCAGCTCATCATTTTGTACACCATCAGAAGTAAAAATCGGATTTCCTTCAGAGTGCAACCATTTTTGAGAAGAAGTTAAATGTCACAGAAATTCAAGCCTGATGCACAGGCTAAAGAATCAAGCTAATATCTATTTGGATGAGAGCCAAAATAACTACAAAGGCTTGAGGCTAGGTTTCTGGTCTGAAACCTACTGTGGCAATACTCAAAGGGCACTGTAGATGCCCAGAACTGTGGTTGTGCCATCATTGGAATAAGTACCTAGGCTGTTAAAGTGACTACTTTCACAAACAGTACTAATGGGTGTCTTCTAAGAATTGAATTTCAAAAAATCATTATTCTACCATCATAACTCCTGCGTTTTATAGAATTCACAAGCCATCTGAATTTAAGTTTCTGCATTTGTGGAATGGGAAGAAAAATTTCTTTCCACATCCTCTAGGAAAATGGGAGTATGAGGAGCAGAAGGTATACCTGTCATACTTCCACCAAAGAAAGGTAACCATATCAACCATGAATCATTTTTTTTAATCCTGAAATAAAATAGTCATGGGGGCCAGAGAACCAAAATAAACTATTTTTCTTGCTTTTCGTTTTTCTGTCCATCCCCCACCTCCTCCTTTGTCGTTGAGTTTTCTTAGTAGCTTTATCCTTCTGGATTATTCTGTATGCACAATTGTTCTCTAATTCTCCACACCCCCTACATCCCCACTGTGCCACCATTTTGTCCTTCCTGTTGGAATCCATTGTAGATGGCTGTCTGCCTTCCCTGAGATTGGCTAGAGCCTGCAGCAGCTCTCAGAGAGGCCCTGCTGACACAGTGAAATAAAGTCAGAAAGCTGCATTAATTTAAGTGGCTTTTTTTCACATTTAGGACTGCTATTATGATGTTGATGGTTGGTAATAAAAGACCTTTTAGTGTGGGAAATCAAATAATCTTATACAAACATAAATGGGTCTGGACAATGATTATCCTAATGTAATTGGAGAATGAACTCTGATTATGAGTGTCAATTCTTGCCTTTCTTAAGTTATTGTAGGGCTAATCTAGCGATTGATAGATTGACACTCTTTGTAAGGTGTGAAGTTGATCATTAATATGCTGCACTTCTTACATTTGGCTTCTCTGCAGCTAAGACTTTTTTGAGGATGAGTTTTGATAGCTCTGTAGCATTGGTTTTGTAGATGTTTCTGGAAATTTTTGGTAATGGAATATGACAGAATAAAGATTGGAGAAAGAAAGTCAAGCTGGTCTTCCAAGTTTTTCTATACAAAGTGTGTTCATCACTTGCTGACCTCCCAAGAGAAATGAAGGGAGAAAACATGTAGGATGAAACAGCAATGTCCTATAGGAAACAATTCTCTACTGTTTGTCAGTAGACAATAATTTACCTGCTTAGCAAAAGATTTCCACTCATCCTGGAAAATATCATTGCTCTATGTTAAATAATACATGGTTAAAACCATATCTGTTGAGATTTAAGAACCTTGCAATCAATGTCTTCTGTGAATAGCTGCTTAGTTGGTAACAAAGATCTACTGCCTACTGGACTGAAGTGGAGCTCCCTGCCTTAATTATTTTAACTAGATAGTTAATTTAATGGGCCTGGGTTTTATAGATCTGCCAATAGCGATTTTTATGTGTACATAATAAAGGGCCAACAGACTTACAGTTCCATCTAAGAGACAGGTGTTACTACTGCCAAGTCCAATCTTGCTCCTCAGCCCATTATGCCTTTGCTCACTTTTTTACCTCTCACAGAAAGCTCTCTCTTTCTCCTTTAGCTATCCCCTTTGTCAGCCCTTCCAGGCTGCATGTCACCCACAACTGTTTGTCCTACAAGGCTGAGAGCCCAAAAGCCACCTCACTCAGGAAGCCTCCTCTGTTTTTATAAGTTGACTGCTTTGTTAGAGCAGTCATTGTTTCTTCCCATTTTTGCATCATATTCATCTCTGCATCTCCCCAAACATAGGTGACTAGTCACCTCACTCAGTGAGGGTTGAATGAGTGGGCAAACATGTTAATGAATGAATCTCAGACTGGAGACTCTGGTCACAACCTGACGCTTCTGTCTTTGTAAACTTCTTTTTCTGCTCCAGGATTAGGGGCCAGCACTGAAGCCCTATTTCTTGCCCTTATTTATTAAAAATCTCAGATCATCTCTGACAAGCTTGACAACTAGAGTGAAATTTTATCAAACAGGGCAATGGGTTTGTGCTGCATAAATGAGCCTCTGCTGAGAACCGAGTAATCAAATCTCAATGTGAATGAGTGTAGGCTTGAGCATAATTAAAAAGCAAAGCGTGTTTAGAGAGTGTTTAGATATGCAGGAAGTACCCTGAAGATCTTTGGAATTCTTTAAGGGTTTATTTCCTCTTCAGGGTATGGGTTTCTCTCAGGCTTATGAGCTGAATAGTTGGTTTGGCCCTAACTCATACACTACCTTTTACTTCTATTTATGTATTTTGAATGTTTGTCTAATATCTCCAAATTTATTATGAGCACCTGGAAGGCAAAAACTCAAGCCTGACAATTCTTTGCATCGCTTAGGATAACATAGCCGAGGTCTCATATTAAGCGCTTTCTCAAAAGTTTAGGTAGGATTTTGCCTGGATGGTGGAGTGTAATAACTGTGGAAAAGAGAGGTTGGAAGGAGGTCTGTTTTAATGGCTTAATGAGATGATCCTCATCTCAGGGCAGTTAGAAGAAATTATTTTACGGTCATGAGATGATAATGCAGCAATACTATTTATTTATGCTATCTTACTTCTCAGCTCAGATTTCTGCCACCAATCAGAATGTTTTTACTTTAGGAAATTCTACAGGTTTAGGGACTTTCCTGTGTGGAGTAAAAGTTTGTCTTAGACAGTGAGATGTGACTTTACAGAATGAGATTGGATTTAGGACACAGTTTGAGATTATGAACAGTTTTTCCTCTCTCTGCTTTATGCAGCAAAACTGTATAGCTAGTGCATATTTCCTATTTACTTTTGGCTGAGTCCAAAAGGATTTAGCTGAAAACAGATTTTATTTCTTAGAGTTTCGTGTCTAACTACAATTGGCATTCATGAGGTTTTCTTTTCAATACATACTTATAATCAAGAGATATGGACCCACAGAACATTATAACAATGAGATTTTATTGTGAGCTGGAAATGGCATTATATGGACACTTTGCCAGAACACCTTATACAGTGGTGTTGACAAAATTAGCACCTTTTCAACTTGGTTGACACACTCGGTAATCACCTCGGTTGTTTATAGGCCAGAATTGCAGACTAGCCAATGACTTGAGGTAAGCTCCCTCATGGCGATCTAGGAAGAAAGACTTTCTCTCTTCTTTGAAAGGACAGGGATTTATGACCATTCTCAATATGCACCATATGCACATTCTTTGACTTCAGTTTTGCCAGTTTCCTTGACACTCTTGTAATGTAAACCTTTGTTAACCACAGAGATTTACAACCACTTAAACACGATCATGGCTTTTCATTTCATGTTGCTTTTCCTGAAGGTAAGGTATACTTTGGCATCTTGGCTCTGGATTCCTTACTTTCTGACAGGTGGCCTTGCAACTCTGGCAGTCCTGGGAGATTCCTAACACCCAGCACCACTTGCTGGAGGTTTATGACACCCCTTCGGAGATAGGATGGAGCGGCATTCTTCTAAGTGGAACATCTGGTTGGTGACCTTATTGTGTAAGAGGAGTGCCTCCTCCTTTCTTTCCTTGTTGTGTCTTCCTCGCAGGGCATGACTGGTCGTCAGCTGGAAGGTGTGCTGGCCTTGGGTTGATATTCGTAAGAAAGAATAAGAGATCTGTTCAGCTTAGATAACCACACAAATTGTATTGCTGTCTCTTTTCTCAACACTTTAAAAAGGTTAAGATGTTTTTCTAGGCCAAAATAATAAGAAATCAAGGGAATGGCTAATCTTTTGGTCCCGCTTTAGCATGGATTTCAGCTACAGGAGATGAGCCACCTCTCAGAAGATTGACATCTTGCAAGGGAAGCTTTCTTTTATTCCCGTTACATGGATTTCGCTCTGTGAAATGTTGAAGATGTGCCATCATCGAAAGCAGTGAAATTATTTAGCATTAGGGGTGGCATCACATTTTGTCTTGAAAGTCTCAAAGTGCTACATACCTAAAGGGAAGACACAGAACAGCGATAACAGCACTTTTCAAAGAGGTTGTATTTAGGAGCTTCTCCATTGGGAAAACTTGTTTCTTCATCATGCCAGGCCCTATTGAAGGTAGACTGGAAGAAAAGCCACGCCAGGGAGGAGGAGGTTATAAGGGACAATGGAGTGCGAGAAATGAAGGGGAGAATCAGCTTGAAGACTGCCCTCCAATTACTTTGCTGAAGGATCAGTACCAGCCTGTTGCTTTTTGAAGATGGGGTTTTGAGAAAATGGCCAAATTAGAGTACAAAATATGCCTGATTTATGTAAATCCTCACCATACACCTGAGCACAGGGATTAGTGATTCGTCTGATGGCGGCTTTATGCCAGTCATAACTTTTGTCCAGACTGAGGACTCAAGGCACATTGACCAACTGAGGGAGACTCAGTGTCGGTAGCTGATATCCAGGCCAGAACAGAGTGATTCCTGATTAGAGAAGAACTCCCTGGAGTTTAATTTAAGGACCAATGAACACTTCTTCTCCAGAATAATAGTATAATTGATGGGTAAAGTTGGCTTTTTTTCCCCCCATATCATTTCTTATTAAAACTTCTTTTGAGTTAATTATAAATTGGCATGCTGTTGTAAGAAATAGTATAGAGGGGCACCTGGGTGGCTCAGTGGGTTAAACCCTCTGCCTTCAGCTCAGATCATGATCCCAGGGTCCTAGGATCAAGCCCCGAGTTGGGTTCTCTGCTCCACAGGGAGCCTGCTTCCTCCCCTCTCTCTCTCTCTCTGCCTACTTGTGATTTCTCTCTCTGTGTCAAATAAATAAAATCTAAAAATTTTTTTTTCTCTCTCTAAAAAAAAAAAAAAGAAAAAGAAATAGTATAGAGATCCTGTGTGACTTTTACCTAGTTCCTCCAAGGGTAGGTAACACTTTGTAAAACTATAGTATAACATCACAACCAGGGTCAGACACGTAATCCACTGATCTTAGATTTCTCCAGTTTTACCTGTACCCAATTGTGTGTGTGTGTGTGTGTGTGTGTGTGTGTGTGTATTTAGTTTTATGTACTTTCATCACACATGTAGGTACCTGTGCCCACCATGAAAGCCAAGATATTGAACTGTTCCAACTACATAAGGACCCTTCAGGTTGCCTGGGTCATAACCACCTCAGTCTCCACCTTCCATCCCTAATCCCTATCCATCACTATCCCTTTTCTATAATTTTTTGTCAGTCTGAGAATGAAATCATACAATATGTAATCTTTTGAGACTTTTTTTTTCCTGACAGCACAATTTATCTGGATTCACCCATGTTGCTGTGTGTTAATAGTTTGTCCCTTTCTCTTGCTGAATTATAGTCCATGGCATAGGTGTGACAGAGTTTATTTCACCATTCACCTGTGGGAGGACATCTGGGTTATTTCCAGTTTGGGGCAATAAGAATAAAGTTGAATGTTTATTCATGTATAGGTTGTGTGGATGTGGTAAGTTCTGAGAAAGAAAGGTTTTATATTGTTTTGTTTTTTAAAGATTTTATTTATTTATTTGACAGAGAGAGATCACAAGTAGGCAGAGAGGCAGGCATAGAGAGAGGAGGAAGCAGGCTCCCCACTGAGCAGAGAGCCTGATGCGGGACTTGATCCCAGGACCCTGAGATCATGACCTGAGCCGAAGACAGTGGCTTAACCCACTGAGCCACCCAGGTGCCCCTGAGAAAAAAACATTTTTAAATCCTAATTTCCTTCACATATTTTTGCTTCTGTGATACTACCTGTCTCCATAATCATAGCTCATGGACACAGCATATGCATCTTCCCAAAATATGCATAACGCATGGATATCATGGGGTCTTTGCCACTTTCTGGCCATAATAATAAGGAGCAAGTTCCTGCCTATGGCATAACTGAGAAACTAAGGCAGGAAGTGCATGGGCTTATAGCCTCTCTTCCTAATCTGTGATCATCTCTTCTAGCCTGAACTTCATCTTTTCTCAGAAGACCCCTGCCCCTTCCTTTAAGGTCCCTCTCATTTCCCTTACCTCAGTTGAAAGGAGCATGCCCTGCAGAGAAAGGGAGGAGTTGTGGTTCTCCTGTTCTTAAAATGACCTTGCCCCACTTGCAGATGATTTACATGAGGCCCACATTTGTTCTGATTTTAATTGAGTTGACACTGAGCAGAGATGTGGGGTGGTGAAAGGGAGTGAGGTTCTGGGAAGAAGCAAGAGCAATTCATTGATTACCATGCATTTGTAATCAACATCTGAGGTTATATGCTCATCTCCACATGACAGGAACTGTCTCCTCACTCTTATCAGTGGCCAAAAAGCATTTTAGTCACCCACTAATGGGAAGTGTAGGTCTGTATGAACCCCATGAGAACTCACCCAGGCAGAGGGTACAATAAACCTAACACTGGCTCCCTAGTTCATCTAACCCCTTTTAGCTTAGGGTGGTGATGGGAAGGTAAGGGATGAGTCAAGGGTCATGCTTAGTACAATTCTCTGATAAGCATGAAGTTAGGTTGCTTATCACTACCATCCTAGTCTTTTCGCCTCTTCTTGTTCTCACTGCCTTTTCTAAGCAGGGACGCAGACCATGTTTTGTTCCTCTGGTTACCTTCTGTGGGCTTCTGTTGGCCTCAAACAGAGGTTCTGTTGTCCAAGCCCTCCATCACCTTCTCACCGTCCCCCTGCCCCCATTGCTACAAGGAGCCACTTTGTTCTCCAGCTGTGGAGCTTTCTACAGTCATCTTCTCACACTTACTCTTCATCTCACCTGAAATTCCTTTCTTCTGCTCTTCCTAGCAAATCTCTAGTTCACTTTCAAGGCACAGTTCCAATATCCTATTCCCTGACTTGTCCATCCACACCCTTTGCTTTTGGCATGTATCAGTAATCACAAAATTTCTGTTTCTAAATCCCTACGGACTCTGAACTCTTTGACAATTGAATTGTATTCTCCTTTGACCTCATGGTGTCCAATATTTCATAACCACCTAATACATGTCTGTTGCATGAAGGATGCAAAAGAAAGAGGAATGCCTACCTGGTTATTCTCCCCTTGGGACCTGCTCCTTCTGCTCGCCATTTCCTTTCCTTTGTAGAGCAGCAGGGATTCCCCTTCCCCACAAATGCCATGCAGTATCCTTGGGCACATGCATGGAAGAGGTTTTGTCCCAGCTCCATGGGAATAAATTCACCAGCAACTACCCACCCCTGAAGTTCCAACTAAGTCCTATAGTGTCTGTTAGTAGTCATATTAGGAAAAAGGTTTCCCTTTCTAGGAATGTGCTTATGGAGTGTTACTCTGACTTTCTTTGCTTTTTAAAATTATTTATTAATTTATCTTTAGTTCACATTTATATGCTTCAAGTACTTATGTATTTCCAAACACATTACCAAGCCAACAACACCACACAGACGAAATTAAACATTTCTTCTGGGGCTTCTGTTTATGTAAGAGACAGAGAGGGCTTAATGCCTAAATCACCAAAAGGATAATAAATAAAATGGTTGGGGTCCAGAGGAAAAGAGGCAGAAATAGATTGGACAGCCATTTAGAAAAACACCTTCTTACTACTTAAGGTTTCTAAGTCAGAGCTTTAAATCCCTCTTTGGAGACGGTAAGGAGAAATAATTTAAAAATCCAAAATAGAAGTAATTTTTCTTTGTAATATCTACATACTGTACATGTGTTTGTGTGAGCCCTGTATGTAATCTCCTTGTCTCAGAATTTGAGTAATAATTATGCCAATTATGCTTATTAAACTCCCCCAAATTATTAATTAAAGACTGGAAAAATCTGTCTTCCTTGAATATTGTTCTTACTTGATCTCTCCCCGAAACTCTTGGCCTCTTTGGATGTGTCTTGCTCATATGTACACTCAGACTTTCGCTCAGAGCACATGCTGTTCTGTGTTTTGGAATTTTTGCCACACAGAGGTTGTATCCATTCCAATACATTGTTTCTTTCAATCCTTTCCCTTGCTTTCAGGTAAGTATGTCTTATTTCCCTCAGCTAGTGCACAGTCAGTCTCTGGAGGATAAAAAACATGATTCTACTATGTACTTTGCACCTGGCAAGTATCTAAATATAAATGTGTATGTATATAGATTCATATTCATCATATATGAATATTATGTATTAGTATAACTTAATATTTTATATTGCTTATATATTATATACTCACGTGAATATATATTTGTGCATATTCATATGAATTATATGACTATATTTTCACATTAAAAGAATAAGCTTCTGGGTTGCAGAGGATCCCAGAGGCTGGTCAGGTCACTTGGGAAGGCTACTGTGACCCATGCAAATGAGCAGGCAGCCTGATGATGGTGAGTCATGAATCCATCTTCACATCTGAGGACTAGCACACAGCCTTCTAGTGTTGACACTCTCCATCCTCTGCTTGAACAAAGAGCCGAAAACCTATACTTACAGAAGGCAGTTTCTCACAATCCAGGCTGTAATTCCCATTTTATGACTGAGGCCAGTGAGTCCCAGGGACACTTCATTGCCTCAGCGTATTAGTATTAGGATTTGTCATGGTAAGAGCTCCTGGCTTGAAAGTACTAACGAATTTGTTCATTTATTGTCATTTGTCCTTGGAAAATAATACCCCTTGACTGATCCAAATGAATCCTAAAATATACGTATCAACAAAGCTATATTAAGTTGGCCTTAAACCTTAGAATTGCCTCCTCCAAGCCCTCATTTATTCAATGTGGCTCAAAAGAAGAGAGGCATCTTGAAAATGGCCAGATGGCCCCCGTGCATCAGTCTCCTTTTCTCTCTTCCTTCCTCACAAAGTAAATGAAAGTCTGCAGTAAGTGATTCTGAATGTTTAATTCGTTGCTTTGATATCAAAATTTGGAGCCATTTCTGTGAGTGTGTGGCACCGATTCCATAATGAGATCCCACATTTGCTGTAGCAGCTGGAAAAATCTGTGGACGTCAGTGTAGCACCACTGCTCTTGGGATTTCAAGCGACAGCTCTGAGAAGTCACATTCTCCATGAGAACCAAGTCTTGGGATGGACAGGGTGGGGTCAGAAAAAGCACTGGGGTTGTCCTCACATTTTCTTTTACTACCTCAGTAACTAGATTCTGGAGTTTCTCTCTCTCGGGAAAAGCTTGGCCCTGGTGCAATCTTTCATGTCCAGGGGGTAACAGGATTTTGATTTGTTTATTTATTTGCTCAATCATTTCAGTGGACTAGCTAAGCTTAATAAAGTTCAAGCAACCTGTCCAAAATAATAAATTAGCATTAGTGATTCAAGAATACTGATTTCCTCGGGGTTGTGGCAGAATTTATAGCCTTCTTCTCTTCCTTCTTCCAAATTATAAAATCTTAGAAAGACCTTGGAAGTGATGCAGCCCCACTCCCCCACCCCTTGTTCGTTCTCTATTAGGCATGCATCCAGACCCTGCTTGGATCATTGGCTCTCAACAGGTGGCCAGAGATACACCTGTGTTCCTTGAGCCCTTCGCAGGTGTGCTACTAAATATTAATGAAGGACTAAACTTTATTTTTATAAAACTAACACATGCAGTGTTATGGTGATGCCTGACACTTGAGGTCATGTGACCTGCCATTGAGCATTTGTGTGAGTAATAGCACAGGAGAAGGTGAAAAGGGTGCTAAACCCAAGTTACACGCCTTACCTGGGAACCTCTTCTGGGCAGGTGTGTAGACTGTGGAGAGCAGACAGGGGGCAGACAGCTCTGTTCACACTTTGGGGTGGTGCTCAAAGTTGGCTAAAGCGTTGTGGGACAACTGTGGAGGCTCTTTTGAACGGGGCGACTTATTTTTAGACCACGGGAGAGATTGTGAGGGAATTATTGCTGACTTGCCTCGAAGATTTCGTGTTAAAATAGCGCCGTGAATACAAAATAATTCAAGACTATGGCACTGCTCCCTTTTCGTGATGGAGTCCCATTACCTCATAAAGCAGCCTATTCCAGTTTTGCTCAGCTTTAGTTTTGTACAGTTTATATTAAAAATACTTGCTGATACCAACCTAAAATCTGGCTCTCTATAACTTCCACCTAAGGGTTTTTGTTTTGTTCTTGGAATAGAAATAAATACATCAAACCCTTTTACCAGAACTGCTGTACATTGAATTCTATGGGAACTCACGTTAAAGCATGGGCTCAGACATTCCACCTAAAATAATTCTGCTTAATAGTGGCCCAGGAGGTCCTTATTTTTATTAGGCTTCATAGATACTATTGATGAATATCCAAGTTTGAGAAATACTGATCTGTTATGATCTTTGTCTGGCACCTCTTTTAGCTTAATTGAACATTTTTTGTAACCTAAAAGCCAGGCTCCCCATATACAGATCCCATTCAATGCACATACTCATTGCCTTTCATGTAGGGGCATGACCCTCATCTATGAAGGAAGAGAATATAGATTCTGAGTATAACCCTTTACACCATGCATACCTGCCCAGGGTGGGTGGGTCTTAACCTAATGCTGATTATCTAGGGACACTTCAAATCCAGACTGTCTTTTGAAAATAAAAGACACACAGTCCGTGAATTAGAGTATTTTCTTTTAGGGCTCATCATCCTTTCCTGTCCTTTCCTTTCAATTTCAAGTTTCCTAATTAAATGTGTGAACAGAGAAACTGTGTTCTTGATAGATGTTACCTGTCATGGTTTGTAGTCCATAATGGAAAACCTAGTCATTCCTTTTTTTTTTTTTTCTTCTGTTATACTTGTTAGCCTATACCAAAGTAAGTAAGGTATAAACATTTTTAATAACAAGAATAAATAAGCAACAGAGGAGATGACGTTGAGTGAACTTTATCACTATCAGGCCTAAAATAGAATGCACTGTTACTGCTTATGACTCCAGCAGACTCTTAGCAGATGCAAGTCCTTCCACTTAGCCACATCCTTTCCGATCGTTGCATCTTCTATTTGAATCGAGCTGCGGTCTGGGCTGCCCACATCGATCTTGGTCCTTTCAAATACAACATCGTCTCCTTTTTACATCTGCTCAGACTGATCCTCTAACACCAAGTAAATCTTGTATAATGCTAGCAAGCTCGTGACAAGCAGATCTATATTCTACTTCCAGAATTTGGGAATTCTATTTTCTAATTTTTGCTGAGACTATTCTTAAAGTACTTTTTTCTAGTGCACAAGAAATAGACATTCATCATAAAGAACTAGAACAACAGAATTTAATAGACAGACGTAATAGAAATATACAGACAGATATTTTCCCAGAAAACAGCAAAATCATGCTATATGTTCTGTTGTTTAATTCTCTTTTTTTCCCCACTAAACAGAATTCCATGAGGATTTTTCCACACAAATGAATTATTTTGCATATAAGTAAATACATATATTCGCTATAGAGACATAATACAATTACTTTTATGATTGTTAGGTATCTTACTTAGGTCATTTCTAGTTCTCCGCTATTATAAATTGCAATGATCATAATCACCTTTGTATCATGAGAATTAAATATTCATATATTATTCTAACTCTGCCAAGAAAATTATTTTGTCTTGTATAGTTGGAGGTAGGGGTCTGTTGACTTTCTTTCAGTAAAATGTACAAAGAATGGTGCCTTTGAAAAACAGAAAGTAGTAATTTCATTCGACCTGGAACATGGGTTCACTGTGAGGGCCCATCCTTTTTCTTCATGTGTCTAAGTTTGGGAAGAAATGCTTAGCCTTCTAGAATCTACACTGATGTTCCACGTCCTTCTTCCTTTCACGGTGCGGGGGAGCCGCACTTTTTTGTGCCAGAGGAGGTGGGGAAGGAGGGGTAAGGGAAGACACAAGGGACAGCCTGACAACACAGAAAATGCTGACATAAATTAATCAAACGAGGCATCTCACAGGATTGAATTAGTTCCTGATTTATGGTTGCAGTGCCGCGACTGCCAGGCCGTTTCTTCATGCTCATCCGTTGTTGCCCCTGATTTATGTCGGAGTCTCAGTGCATTGGCTGACTAGGGACCCTTGCAGGATGGATGGAAGGCAGAGGGCTGCTCCAATACTGGCCGTCCCTGGTCCAATCTTCATTCCACCCTCAGAGTGCAGACCCATCTATCAACTTCATTATTTGCCTCATAAACTCAGTGTCTGCATCTTTAGGCTCTGTTATATTGCCATGGAAGCTGGGATGGTGATAAAAGGGGAAAAAAATTTTTTTTTCTTTTTGACTTCTGTATTCTTGGGGATTCTTAAACCTGGACAGAATTAAAGCTAAGTCTGTGCCGATGTTTCATGTTATTACCTGCAGAGAGTTGT
This sequence comes from Neogale vison, assembly GCF_020171115.1. NCBI lineage: Eukaryota > Metazoa > Chordata > Mammalia > Carnivora > Mustelidae > Neogale > Neogale vison. The sequence continues at coordinate 121,995,080 of NC_058097.1, read as the reverse complement.
TCACACTTTGTTAGCCTCCTTAAGGTACTGCTAATTTTTGTAATGAGAGGTACCTGGGGGGTAATTTTTAAGAAGATGTGGTTTGGATGCTGGGGGCTTTTCCCTTCAGGGAAAAGATTTACCACTGTAGCACTTCTTTATAGAAAAAAATATTGTTGGGAACACATTGCTCCTCATTCCGGAAATCTGTCTGTGGCTCATGGATATTCATTTCATTCGTTTGCTCATTTTTTTTTTTCAAAGACCTTGTTATGTGCCATATACTGATTCCTGCACCTTTGCTTGTATTATCTGAGTCCTAGTCTTCAAGGATTTTATGGGCTAAAGAGGGAGGCAAGTATAAAACATATTCTTAAATAAATAATCTTAGGATTATAGATGTTTAATTGCTAATGATAATAATTCTAATAAGTGAATTCAAAGTTATGCAGAGTATTTCTAATTTTTCAAATGAACATGAAAAGCATTAACATATTTGGAATTCATATGAAACATTCTTTTAAATATATTAAGAGTAGGTGGTGGTGTTTTTGCTTTTGTTTTTTTTTTTTGCACATACATTTAGTTGATGGAAATGGCTAATGTTACTTGAAAACAAGCCTTATTGATAAGGTGAAAGATCAAGTTCACTAACAGTAACTTCAATTCAGAATTATCTAAATGATGTGTGATTATCGAGGCATGGGAGGGATTCTTTCTTGTTATTAGCCCTTAAGTGGTATGATTATTATTTCCAAATCTATATCCCAGGCAAAACAGTCAACATCTCTAAGACTCATTTTTCTCATCTCTAAATAGCATCTGCCTCGTAAAGTTGTTATTAAAATGAAACAAGATAGCTTCTTCAATATACTCAGCACTATAATACCCAACATCTAGTAGATATTTGACAAATGTCTATTATTATTTTATTGGTTTATTTCTACCACAAATATTTCTTTTATGTTTAAGAATTACATATTGTTTATTGGATATCACCAACTCATAGAAACTTCAAAATTAGAATACAAAAAAAAAAAGAGAGAAATGGACTTACTGTCTTTCTCACCCAAACCTGCTAGTCCTGCTACTTGCCCTGGATTAATGAGTAGCCGTCACTGAAGACACAGATGCTCGCGTGAGACGTCTGCTGCAGTCTTACACTCATGTCATAGCATGCATCAAGGTTCTAACCACATTGAAGTCTTTCACCTCTTCCACCCTGCCATGCCTGTCCCCTTCTGGGCCTTTAAGCACCTGGTTCCCTCTGCCTGAAATCCTCTGTCTTCCTTCATTTCAACTGCAACCTTCAGGTTTCAAGTAGAAGTCACTTTCTTCCAAGAAGATTTCTTACCCCTCCACTACCTTTTATGAGCTCCTTCTAAATATTCCATAGTGTCTTGTACTATTCTTATTACAGCATTTAACTTCTTGTAAAGAAAAATAACTCTCTAATTTTTCTTACTGATCATGACCTCTACCATTCAGTAATTGGTATATGCATCACACTTTATCCCCGTTCGTAGATTGGGAAGGAGGTGTTAGGTACTGCATTACGGAATGAATGAGTCTATGTTCACAGTCAATTCCAATACAGAGGAGCTTCAAAAATAATATAAAGGATATTTTAAATTAAGGGAGAGGTAATCTTCCAATTGAGTTCAAAGCTTCTGCATTCACACATGGGGAGCTTATGTGATGGATTCAAAGAAGTACCAGGATTCACATTTTACAGAAGGAACAGATCAACATTAAACCAGTTTCCATGAATTTTTCCAAGAACTATAAAACAAGCCAGCTACACATGTAGTAACTACATTCTAGCCACTGGCCTTCTCAGCATTACACTGTTTCTGCACCTTTTCTCCCCTGAGGTGGTTCTTACATCCTGGGAAAAAGCAAAGATCTTCCCAGTCCCCCAACCTTTGTAATTTCTTTGACATCGTTCAAGAATTTTGGTGTTAAAGAGAACTTTCAAGGTTTTGACCTCTTCTCCTGGGAGACCAAATCTTCAGAAGGATTTCTCACTAAACCTGAGGGAAAAGATAAGCAGTCTTAGACTTCGCAAATTTTTCCCTACACAACCTGGCATCAGACAGAAGAGCAAACAGTTAGAGTTTCTGGCTTCCTGTGGGATATTGATTTTCCCTCTCAGCTACAGCATTTTCCTCATCCTCTTGGCATCCTCTGCAAAAATGAAACATGAGATTTGAAAAACTAAAAATACTGAAAGTGACAGGTTATTCTGGCATCATGGGATACGTGAGAATTCCAGCTGAGAGGGGACTGATGGAGCACACTCTTGCCCTTCAGGGGTCATCGAGGGGACTTTTAGACTGTGGAGAAGATTGAGATAAATTATAGGTATTAGGAATGGCAAGATAAAAGCCTTTTGGAAAAGTGGGCTCGAAGGGCATTAAGAAGCAAATCTGAGGAGATAATGGAAGACAGAGGTAATGGCCCCACAAAGCAAACAGGAAATGCCTTCCTGAGCTCCTCTGGTAGCAACAGAGCTGGTAACTGCTGACAGGTGGAAAATGTGAGTCTGGATGACTGATTCTTAAGTAAGACTCTGAGGTAGATGGCCAACTTGCTCCCTGAAAATCTCGCCATCAGTTTAGCTATGTCAGTGGGTAACTCTCAGCTTTCCCACTGGTGAGTCCCCCGGGTGTCCTCCTAGCCTCTCCAGGGCTAACTATGCCTATGGTTCAGCCCCACTCCTGTAGTTTATGTTGAATCCTGTCCTACAGAAAAAAAGGGATCTGAGAGGCTCTTGCCTAATGCTCAGGAATTCTATTTTCAGTCTCACCTGATGCCTAACTGGCTTTAATTTAGCCCCCGTGTTCAATTAACAAGGGGAATTCTTGCTCCAGATATCTGTTTCTCACCTTGCCCTCCAGTTCTGAATACTAAATTGGGTTCCTTCTTTTGGCAACTGAATTCCCTATATTAACAACTTCCCAAATGCTTTAGCTCCCTCCTAGATTCTACATCCCCCTGGCTTTTGCATTCTTTCTATTGATTGGAATTTTTTTTTAATTATTTCTTGTAGTTTTTCCCCCCAGCCACATTGCCTACAACTTGCCCAACCCAACCACTTTTTGCTGTTCCATTCCCCATATCACTGTAATTAAGTGAGTCATGCCCTGTGCCTGGACATTTGACACTTGTCTTCTCTGCTTTTCCAACTGATCATTTAGTCTAGTTACCAAAAGACCTGTACACTATCTTCTGATCTATATTTTAAACTGTCCAGTAGACATCTCTACCTGCCTTTATTATGGGCAACTCTAACTCAGGGTTTGGTAAGCCTGAATGTATCACTTTCCTTCAAAATCTGCTTCTCCTTCTCTATCCTCTTTTGGTTAATGAAATCACCATCTGTTCACTTAACTCAAGCCAGAAACGTAGGTGTCAGCTTTTCCCATCACTACCTGTTCCCCAGGTTCTCCACTCATATCTGATATTCTCTCTACATGTCTGAGCTCATCTATTCCTATAGCTTTAAGCACTATCCGTATTTTGATGAGATCCAGAACACAATTAAAAAGAGAGTGTGTGTGTGTGTGTGTGTGTGTGTGTGTGTGTGTCCTTGAGGCTTGATACCTGACTTGGCTACCTATCTAACAGGCATCTCAAACTTAACATACTCAAAACAGAACACTTGCTGTCTGACCCCAACATGAGTCTGCACTTCCCAAGGTCTTCCCTCATCTCAGCAAATGACATCGCCATGGTGCTTAAAACCAGAGTCTCATAGTTAGCTCCTTTTTTAAAAAAGCCCCTCTCTCCCACATCCAATCCATTGCCAAGTCCTCTGGATTTTCCTTCTGAATATACCCAGTAACTATCCACTTCTAGCTGTTTCCACTGCTACAGTCTGAATCCAGCTATCAATATGACTGGGACCATTCAAGTAGCCTTCTAAGTGGTATTTTTGTTTTGTCCTCTTTCATAACAGCCTATTTTATTTATTTATTTTTTTTACGATTTTATTTATTTATTTGACAGAGAGAGATCACAAGTTGGCAGAGAGAGAGAGAGAAAGATAGGAGGAAGCAGGCTCCTCACTGAGCAGAGAGCCCAATGTGGGGCTGGATCTCAGGACCCTGGGATCATGACCTGAGCAGAAGGCAGAGGCCCAATCCACTGAGCCACCCAGGTGCCCCTTATTTCTTTTTAGAATGTGTTTCTTTCTGAAAATATCTTATTTAGTTATTTATTTGTGAACTATCTGCCCCTTTCCACTGAAATGTAGGCGGTAAGGGAACACGGGCTTCTTCAGCTTAGCTGAGCTCTCTAATGCCTTATGTAGTAGGTACTTAATAAATACTTGTTCAATTAATTAGTTGATAGTTAATCACTCCCTGTATTGCTTGTTAGATTATCATTATTTTACCTTTTTCTGTAAATAGTTTAGCCATGTTTATAACTTTTAGTTTAGCTGTGTTTGGAATTCTCAGACAATATTTCCCTTTTATCCTTTGTAACAACCCTGATGAGGTAGGTGCCGATATTTCCTAGTAACAGATGAAGACCCTGAGCAGAGAAATGTTAAACTAATTATCCAAGGTCACTCAGCTGCCCAGTGACTGCACCAGGATCGCACAAAGGAGGGCCTACATCCAGATTTCTCCTTTTCAAAAGTCATTGCTTATGAGGAGGCAGCTAACTGTTGCTCTTTTTGGGGGGAAAGCTGTGTGACCTAAAACTCCAGGTTTTCACCAGGATCTGGATCCTTCTAGATGCAGGAGGCTTATGGCTGCAAGTTGCCCCTGACTGTTTCCAGACTTGCAACTTCATAGGCCTGGAGCTTTTACCTTCCTTAGAGATGCAAGGTAAAATACAAAACAGTTGTTTAAATTCAAATTTCTGATAGAAAATATTTTTTTTTTACTGTAATGATGTACCATGCATGTAATCTGAAACTCAAATTTAACTGTACATTCTATATTTTCATTTGCTGTGCTGGGAGTCCCTACCCCCTATCACTGGTGTGTTTGTATTCCTTTTCTGATCCTTGAGATATTTGGCTTGATTTCAAGAGTGGCTATATCCTTTCATTCTGTATGTATATAGTTTAAGTATAATATATATACTCCTCCAGTTCTGAGTACTAAATTATATATATGTACATATAATTTATTATGGCTGGTTTTTAAAATAGAGGGTAGTAGCCATAGCTTATTTTCATTGTACCACTTTGATGAGAAGTCTACTTCATTTAAAGAAAAAAAAAAAAAAGTGTTTCTCAAAATTTACAACCCTTTCCCTCTTTTACAAACAGAAAATCTTATATGATGTTCCTTGATCTTCTTCATATGCCACCAGAGAAAGTGATTTCCTTTAGTTTCAATGTTTGGTGCTACTATAAAAATAATGTCTGTTTTGCTTTCCAAATATAAATTTATGCTAAAACATTTTTTTCTTCAAATATCCATATTTCTTCTAACAAGATTGGTCTCAAATATTTTCTTTAAACTGAATTTTAACGTCCTTTCTCCAAGAAACCCTCCTGGGCTTTCTCAGGAAGAGTTCCTCCTCTGGGCCACGGTACTCCTTCTGATCCATCTGTCAATTCCTATTGAACACTTTTCCTACATATTCATGAACCCACTGAACACTGAGGTGCTCAAAACAGAATTTTTTTGTGTCACTTCTATAGTCCTAGTCTTTTGCAAGTTCAACAAATATATATGTTCTATATATGTATATTATATATATACCTTACTAATAAATGATTATAAGAATCAAGAGGAGTGATATTATAGCACCAAAACTTGTATCACAAGCAAAAAAAAAAAAAAAAAAAAATCAGCTCCCCAAAGTTCAATTTTTGACTAAAAATTGGCAGAAATTAGTGCCAAATAATCAGGTAGCTTTGTTTCTCTCATTTGTGCTTTTATTCTTTTTCTTGGAATTTTAAACTTGAGAAAAGACTGTTTCCTCTCTTTTCTCATATAGTTTTTGTGAATGGATGTGACAGAGTGGGTAGGAAATTAGAATCTGAATCCAAACTGGACCCAGACTGGGTAGGTTCAAACTTCAACTATTGCTTTCTAGCTGCATGACTTGGGAAAGTAGGTCTCCATGACTCAGTTTCTTATCTGCAAAGCTGGATTAGTAATAAGTACTTTTTCATGGGGTTCTTGTAATTGTAGATGGATTAACATGTAAGGGGAATTCATACAATTCCTAGAACACAATGGACCTGATGAGGATGTACTGGTCTACATGGCCCAGCTTTTTTTTGAAGCATTCATTTTTACTTTTTGAAGAGCTGTTGGTTTCTGAAGGTCTCTGGTAAGACGTGACACATGTACTCTTGGGCAAGATAGAACAAACCAAAACTTGCTGCCACGCAATTCACCAGACCTTTTCGAAAGTGTGTAATATTCCATATTGCTTGTTTTATTGCTTCAAGTCCTCTGTCAGCATGACCTCAGTTTTGTTCCCTCGGCTTTCAGCTCTCTTTCTTCTCAAGACACAGATTTTTTTCACTCATTGTTGACTGCTGCCTACCTCAAACACCCTTTTCTAGAAGCTTGGCCCTCATGCCAATCTTCATGCTCAGCTCTTCCTGGTCATCTAGTCGGAAAAGGAAGGACTCTACAACCAGAACCATCTCTCCGACTTTCCTATTCACTCGCAGACTCTTCCCACACCCCATTATCCTGCATCTGACCTTTTGGAGGCCATTTTGTTAACACCTTTTCTCCAACAGCAAAGCATTCCCAGTGTGGGAGGAAAGATCATCTTGGCATTTCTCTCTGAAGTCATCACTACTGTTGCATAGGTCAGGAAGGAAGTCACCCTGTGGGCCCCAACCACACAGAAAGTGGGACAGAATGTTCTGGCTCCCACCCAGAGTCAAGTGAAGTCTCTTCCCATTTTTCTTTTCTTTCTTTCTTTCTTTTTATTTATTTATTTATTTGACACAGAGAAAGAGAGAGAGAGAAAGCAAGTACACTCAAGCAGGAGGAGTGTAAGAGGGAAAAGCAGGATTTCTGCTGAGCCAGGAGCCTGATGCAGGGCTCTATCCCAGGACCCCAAGATCATGACCTAGGCTGAAGTCAGACACTTAACCAACCCGAGATCATGATCTAGGCTGAAGTCAGACACTTAACCAACTGAGCCACCCAGGCACCCCTCTTCCCATTTTTCTTATTGGGACAAGTAGTCTAGCTCACCACTTTTCATGGGAATTTGTTGACATGCCTTTTATTTTCATATATTCTTTCAAAAACACAGAAAAATAAGTGAACCTGATGCCCCAGGGGGAAATTGATTTCTTCAGTTCCTTTGAAAGAAGAAGGAAGAGAAAAATGAGTGCATGGATGAATTGACACACTGATAGCATATGAAAGAAAGGGATGGGTCAAAACACATGCTAGTTTCTGGAAGAGGTGACAGGATGGATGGTGTAGATAGTAACTGAGACAGAGAAAACTGGAAAAGTCAGAGTATGAGGGTTTATGTGATAGACATGTTACATTTGAGTTAACTGTTTCAGAGAAGTCTGCAGAAATAGGTTTGGGAATCTCTAGCATGTGGGTGTTGGTTGAAAACCCAAAAGTAGAACATCCTGGAGGTTATGAAGAAAGAGATAAAGCACTCCAGGTGAAATCCAGGAAAATGCTGACATTGAACTTGGATTTCTTCAGGAATGGAAAAACCTGGGCACATTGATAACCTGAGGAAAACAGCAAATAAACTTGTTGAAGGAAATTTCCAACCATTGCTCACTTGTGGGATAGGCTTTTAACAAGTCCACCATGGTCAGAACTTTGGTCCAAATTAGGTCATCAGCTTTTAGATCTGCTTGAAATTCAACTGAGTTAGCCAAGATTGTGTTTACCCATAAAAGCTAACAAGGGTCCAGTGGCTTCATTACTTAACTTGGCATTTCTTAATAATTCTCAACAATTTTGGTATTATTCACTAATTATTGCAGATAAGGAAAACTAACAAATGAAGACCCAATGGGTAAAGACATATGCCCAAGTGATACACCTAGTTAGTTCCAGAACTTGCTTCCAGGCCTTACCAGTCAACACTCAACCTATCATTAAAACACACACACACACACACACAAAAAAAAAAAAAAAAAAAAAAACACTGTGCAATTTTATGCTTTTACAGTACCTACTCTTCTAAAATCATTTTGTAGCTGTTTAGTCTCTTTTTACCTCTTGCTTTTCTGCGCTGATCTTTTACTATTCTGATAAGAACCCTAGACTGATAATGAGAGGATGGGGACAACAAAACACTGGGGAGAAAAAGGCCAGCCTATTTGCCAGTAATCACACACTTTTCTTCTAGATAACATGCAAGAGACGCAGAGGCAGTGATCCAAAACAATGCCAATACTCACTGAATGGAATTGCTAAGAGGTTTCAATGCTCCCCCCAAAGAGGACAGGTCTGGTAATTGCAAATGAGTTTAATCTGTTTCACATCTGAATTATCCTGGGCTTAGTATCCAAATTGGCCTGCTTCTCAAGTTTGTCAGGTCAGTCTCCTGAATACTCTCCTTTGTCAAGGGAGAAGGAGGTCTGATGAGGAGCAGAGCATGGCTTGGAGCCAGGCTGCTCATCAAGCCAATATATATTGCACACCTACCCACATAGCTCAAATATGATTTTTCTCAGCAAATCTCCTGCCACCCATCTCTACTCCAGCAGAAGTAATTGTTCCTTCCTGTGTATTCCTTCTGCATATGCCAACATTATAACATTAACTAGATCACACACTGAGTAATGCTAAGAGGACAAACACTTCCTGGGTTTGATCCAGGTCAGCCATTAAAGCTGTATGGCCTTGGGTAGGTCATATAGTCCCTAGGTCTCTCAGCTCCATCATTTATAAAATGGGATATAATTCTACTGTGAATTAAATGAGTTAACACATGTAAGGAACATGCAAGAGCTCCTAGGACCTAGGAATTGCTATTTAAATCTTAGTCATTATTATTAGTTTCTTTGAACACTATCTATTCCATGAAACTATAGGCAGTGGTTATTTCTTAATTATTTCATCATTTTCCATAGTACCATCAGAAATTGAGAAGACGTTCAGTTACCACTAGCTGAAAGAGGTGAATGAATGACTCTCATGTTAGAAGGGCTAAAGAAATGTCTAACCATTAATGAACTGAGTCGAGAGGCAAGGGAGATGATGACTAGATGAATATAAAGTCTGTGGAGTGGAGCCAATGGCAAAGTGGGCATTCCATACATATTTAATTGTGTTGCCTCTGTCACCAAGGCATCTACCCACTTTTTGGATGTGTTCCATTAAGTCTTCCAACTGCCTTTGTCTAGATAGCATACAACTGGGGAATACTGGGTCAGAGGACCCTGGTATTGGATTTTGGGCACTCGAGACAGGGAAGTCCACAGCTATCAAAGAAGCATTCTAGAGAAAACTCTTAAGGTGATCCTTGAGGAATAGACAAGTGTTAGAGACCATAGCAAGAAGGAGGGTGTGCCAGAATGGATAGCTTTCGGGTTCTTTTGCTTGGCGTTGTGTGGCAAAACAAGCATGAAACTTGAGAAGCAAATACCTGAAGGCACAACGTTCACCCTCAGGGAAAAGACCATTGTATTCATTAGATAATAACTCAGAAGAAATTTATTTCATTGGACTCTTTAAAAAATGAGAAATGAGGGGTGCCTGGGTGGCTCAGTGGGTTAAGCCTCTGTCATTGGCTTAGGTCATGATCTCAGGGTGCTGGGATCGAGCCCCACATCGGGATCTCTGCTCAGCAGGGAGCCTGCTTCTCAATCGCGCGCACGCTCTCTCTCTCTCTCTGCCTACTTGTGATCTCTCTCTCCCTCTCTGTCAAATAAATAAATAAAATGTTTTTAAAAATAAGAAATGAGATAATATTTTTAAAAATTTGGGAAGTATGAAGCTGTAGATTCAGAGACAAAGAAGAAATGAGTACTTCTCAAAACCCGAGTGAGCACCATGAGCTGTATTTGTCAGAGTTTGGTGAAATAAGACTTCTCCTGCAAGCTCCTGGCCACTGCATTGGAAGCTGGGGCTTTGGGGTGCATGGTAGGGGCTCTCCTGAGCTCATTACAGTTAGGTCCTTGTGGTTCAAAGAAGCAGATGATCCCCAGGGTCATCTTTCTCATAGCTTCAATGCCACAGCCTTGGAAGAGGGAGGCCACTGTCCTCCAGCAACTGGAGAATGGATTGCCTGTGGTTGAAGCTTCTACCAGCTTTGTGGAGACCGGGGGCCATGTTTCTGCAGTGGGTCTACCGGACTGTGGTTCAGTTCACTGTGTGAGTGTTCCAGCTGCGGCCAAATCACAGATATGTTCTGCTCTGAGTGCATTCCCCCTTAATTTTTAAATGTATACGTATTTCAAGGGAAATTAAATCCATGGGTTTCTAGTTCATTTACCCTTAAATCATTAAAATGCCGTTTAAGAACATTAGGCATCCAAGGAGCTTTGCGAACCATTCTAATAAGCATTTGAAAGACTCTTCCCCACTCAGCAACAGTTTCCTCTGGAGCAAATGGATGTGGAGTTTCAAAGGATGCAAGTTTGGTTTGGAATTCTGAATCAATATTTTACATAAGGCAGGGGCCCCTAAACCAGGTGAAACACACATTCCTCTCAATGCAGGGAGGGAATAAAAATAATTCTGTTTCTTCTAGCAACTGATGAGTCTAAGACAGAGTCTTTTATTTACCCCCTGGAATTCTTGAGGAATACGCATAACATGAGGCAACATTTACGGAGCATGGACTCCAGGCAGCCCCTGGGCAGAGTACCTTAATGTCCCTCATCCCTACAGCACTGCAAGGAAGAAATTGCCCCCATTATTCGAATGCGATGGAGTGAAATGGATTCTGTTACCTGAGATCTCAAGGTGGTGGCACTGGGGTCCACCTTTCCAAAAGCACTTACAATATGTCCAGAAATTTACCAAACAATCCATTCGATATGTATTCATTCATTTGAGACTTATTCATTACAGTGCTCAGTTCCAGACCCTAAATTAATCCTTACAATTACCCTGTGAGATAGACATTATGGTTTCCATTTCCCAAATGAGAAAGGGGACTTGAGGTATGGGAAACAAGCCTCAGAGGTTTAGTGGCTTGTCCAAAGCAACCTGTGCAACCTGAAAATCCTTCGTCACTCTGTGTCATTGCCTTTTTAAGACAGGTGTGTCTTGGGATGCCTGGGTGGCTCAGTCAGTTAAGCATCTGCCTGTGGCTCAGGTCCTGACCCCAGGGCCCTGAATATGGAGCCCCACATCAGGCTCCCTGCTCAGTAGGGAGCTTGCTTCTCCCTCTCCACCCTGCTCATGCTCTCTCATGCTCTCTCTCTCAAATAAATAAATAAGTAAATAAAATCTTAAAAAAGGACAAAAAAAAATAAAAAGACAGATGTGCTTCAGGCAAAAGGCACCTGGTGTTACCACACTATGGCTGCTCTGATTTGGACAACCTCTTCTTAGTAGCAGGTAGGGATGAAGTCACTTAAGGAAGGGGAACCTTGGCTCATACAGATGGGTAGTTTCAAAGCCCTGCCTTTCTTGCAACTGGCAGAATGGCTGCTGGGCTTTGGGTAGACTTGTTGGGGCTAAGACATTGATCCCTTACTCATACAAAGGGGAAAAAACAACTTTATCCGGTTCATTATCGGGATGATTTATTCATATCACACAGATACTAAGTTGAAAGCTGTGTGGTAGGTTTTTCATTGAAAGTCTGCTGGGGGTTGCTGTGATAACAAAAGCAAAATGAAATTTGGGAGGGGGTAATGGTGCCTACTTATTTGAACTAAAGTTGTTGTTTATCTAATATAATTATAGCAGGATTAAAAAAACAAGGGCACATCTCTGTACCAGTAAGGATTTAAAAATTAAATAAATAAATTTTAAAAAAACGTGTGGAAGAGCACTCTGAAATTAAATCTGAGTCTTTCCTACAACACCCATGCCTAAATGTTTGGGGGGAAAAAAAAAACGTAGCCACTAGAGGGTGCTGTCCAAACAGCGAAAGGGATGGAGAGGAGGTATGGAGCACTGCATATTGAAATCCGCAGGAAGAAATTCATTCAAGAGGATTGCAATGGTCTGTAACCTTCAAACAAACTATTATTCCAGAATCACACCTGGCTTGTGAGCCTTTTGCTTTTCTCCTGAGAGAATTTTCTCTCCTGAGCACTACATCATATCTCCTAGCATGTGCTCCAGGAGCAGTAGTTTTTGGGTTTATTACATTCTCTATACACCCAAATTTTGCCTTACAAAATTACAAATTACAAATTACAGTACAAAATTACATTTAGTCATAACTTAATGGTACAGAATTTTTTTAACCAGTTTTCCAGGAACATATACTGAATACCTTCTGATATGTTTACTATGTTATAAAATGATGATGCCAAATTAAAGAAAGAGTGGCTTTTTTAGTGGCTTACCACCTAAAATAACCAGAGTAGCAAGACACGTAAAATAAATGAAACACAAGAAACTTGCTAAGAACCAGCATACAAATAAATTTAGTTAGTACTACTGCACCAAGATCATCTCACATTGGAAGAACAATTTTGGAAAAGTTTTCACCTATGTACCTCCTGTGACCGTTTCTTCTTTATGAAGATCTCATGATTTAGGAGATCTATTATTATTAACACACCAATTTTATAGAACTATAAAAAGAGGCTCAAGGGAGTAAAGTTGATAACACTAGTTACTCTCAGTCTGGATGGAAACCCCAGCTTTCTTTTTCTGAATCAAAATGCTTCCACTACTGTGAGTTGCTTTGCTTTTCAGGATACATATCAGCAAAGTAGATTAATTCCTGATTTTCAGTAAGTACATGTGCATTAAGCAAATTAAGTCCAGGGCAGATCTGGAAAGATACGCCAGACTCTGGGATATCTTTCCAGCTGTCCTGACCATGACACTTTCTCTTTCTTCCCATTTGGGCTCTTAACTATAAAATTTCCCACATGCGAATACCTTTGAAATGAATGTCACAGCTGTTTATTCACCATCAAATCCAGTTTGGTGTATCTCATAGAGGGTGAGTTCCTAAATAAGCCCGCAGTGGCAGTCCCTGGATTCACTGGCTTTCTGAACCCCACCAGCATGGATGAATGAGGAGTGCCTCCCTAGTCTTCCAGCCAAGGCAAAATGGATTAAGACAAGGAGGCCTGAGGAGCTCAGTGGTTTAAGCCTCTGCCTTCCAGTTCAGGGCATGAACTTGGGGTCCTGGGATCAAGCCCCACATCAGGCTCTCTACTCAGTGGGGAGTCTGCTTCCCATTCTCTTTCTGCCGGCTGCTCTGCCTACTTGTGATCTCTCTGTCGCTGTCAAATAAATAAAATCTTATAAAGAAGAAAAAAAGACAGGGGCCTTTTTTTTTTTTTTTTTTTTTAAAGCAAACATGAACCAGACATACTCTACTTCAGCAATGTTCCATTTTGTCTTTGTCTCAATCATCTCACAGAAAAACAAGTAAGGAGAGGGCAAAGTCAATGGCCGGCGGATAACCCTGAGAATCCTTTTTTATGGGACGTGACCACCCGGCCCTGTAATCCTTAGGTTCTCCGCGCTAGCTCCTGATATGATCGGTCTTATCTCCTGCAAGGCCTTCTGCTCCTCTCTAAGACCTCTCCCTACTGTTAAGAGTTCTCTTTGCTCTCCCTTTTCTTATCCTTTCAATTAAAATGGTTTGCATGCCCTTTCCCACTCCCTCCCCTGCCAAGATCTAAGGAGAATGCACAGTGAAGGGAACTGAAGTTCAAAGCAGAAGAGAAAAGAAAAAGGCTGGTAAGATGTGGATGTTCAACTGTTTAGAAAAGCTCAATCTGTGGACCCATAGAATATGCATGTAGTACCATTTTATGTAAAAACAAATAAACAAAAAAAAGCAAAGAGATCCCCTGTCCCAGGGCTAAAAATAGTCATACTTGTCTATTTGTTGTTTTCCCTGAGAGGGCTAGAAAAAAGTGTCACCAGAGGACCAGGCCTCATGCTGGGTTTTGAAAATGTGTTCGAGTTTTGGTTGTCTAGTTTTTCAGTTTTATGTCCTTTCGTGTTAAAATGGTATTTACATATATGTTGGCATTTGCTGCGTATTTGCTGAAATCCCACCATACACATAGACTTCGGCATATCAAGGTGAAGGGTACAAAGAAGTATGAAGCCCATGCTTTTAAGAGAACATACATATATGTATACCCTTATTACATTGACAAAAATTAAACTGCAATGCTGCATATATACCAAGCCTCTTAACTGGACACCACTTATGCGAAATGCCATTCCTATCATATGGTGAACTCTCAAGATTAGATAAGCAGAGAACTTTTTTAATTTTTGTTTTTAAGTAGGCTCCACACCCCAACGCAGGTCTTGAACTCACAACCCTGAAATCAAGCTCTGAGTTGAGATCAAGAGTCGAGTGTTTAACCAACTGAGTGACCCACATACACCCCCTTATTTTTTAAGTGATAGAGATGTTCTAAAGATCCTCTAATAAATTTTCCCTAAATTTATAGATAGGTTATTTTACCTGTCTAAATTCCCACTGCATCCATACAGATGAACACCCTCTCTGTTAATCATCAACTACAGCTCTTCCAACTGTCCACATTCCTATCCACACCAGCACTCCCTTCCCCACTATTTTCGGCATGCTAGGATTTTCGTCCCCTCAGACTTAGCTCCACATTCACTCTGAACCATGTTGGTGGCACTTTTAGTTAGAAAAATCTCTCTCTCTCCTCCAAATTCCAACAGGCATGCCATTTGACAACTCTTTTACTGAATCCTTGCACTTCTGTTTTAAAGCAAATTATTTGATTTTTTTTTTCTTTGTATTTTATGTCTTGCCTCTGCAATTGGCCAGGGTTTCTGCCTCTGACTTCCTCTCTGTCCCCCAGCCATAGAGACCACAGGAAGACACAGTAAAAGGTGTGCCCTAGCTTGTCTGAATTTCCTCCCGTGGATTTCCTTGAGTTAAATTTAAAAAAAAAAAAAAAAAGAAGGGTAACGTAAGACAGGGTCTATGATATTTCCATTCGGCCCACTGCCTGCTCCTCATTGGGCCAGCTGCCTAATTTCTGTTAGGCTTGATGTACCTGGGCTGGGGCTATTTCCAGGGCAGGCCCCATGCTGTGCAGAACATGGCCGACTGCTTGCTTAGCGAGTCGAGCCATGTGGCACTGTAGCACTCCATATGCTCATTGGCTTTGTCTCCTTCCGGTACTTCATCCGACTTCTCCAGACCTCTTCCAGAAACGAATGTAACATCTACTTCTCATGGCCTCGGCACAACCTACCAAGATGGGGAAAAGTCCAATCAAGGCCTCTCAGGCTTGGACAGTTCAAGGCCAGTTCTAGGAGGGATTCTTTCTTGACCAGGCTGTTGGCCCATGGGGACACTGTACCAGGACAGGAAACTGGAAGGCTGGCAATCAGGCGAAAAGATCAAGAGGCACAGTATAAGGTAAAGCTGCCCATGAAGCTGCTAAACCAAAGCAGCATGAAGCCTGCGTTCCGAACAAAGTGCTGAATAGGATAGACATAGATAAGACAAGCATGCTCAGCTCTAGGAAGACTCAGGGCTACTGTGGCCTGCAGGCCAGTCCATGGTAAAATCTTTCTATTCTTGGACAGGATTTGAGGACTGAACATTAATGCCTGGCACACAGTAAATACTCAACTATTATTAAATTCTGTTTCTTCTCATCTTGCCCAAGAGCCACTAGGGCTTTAGGAATGGTTGTTCAGTATGAGCTAATTCATTTAGTTCTTTTTGATGAGGGAGCAGAAGGCTAGCTGAGGACAAAGCAGAATTTGACACCTCACAACCCCCGCCCTCTCAAGATGGGATATATGTGACGTTACTTAGGCAATCTTGGCTGTCCTAAAACAAGGAAAGGAAAAACAAATAGTTAACTTATAGAGATCACAATCCTCTAAGACATGAGTCTCCCTCAGTTTACAAATGTCTTAGCAATCAAAAAGAACAAAGTATTTCTATCAGTAATTTAGCTTCCAGAAGGAAAGATAGATACAATTAAATGTCCTTATAACGTACACTTGAGACAGGCAGAGTGTAATGGTCCTCCGGGAAGCTCCCAACTATCTTAATGCCTTGCTAGAAGGAAAAACAACCTTAACTTGACAATGGCAAGGCCTCCTTTATCCTGTGACTCTACTTTAATATATGAAAAATCTTTTCGAAAACCTCCTTTTTTCCTTACCTCCCCCAACCCCATAGTATATAATCAGTCACCCCTCACAATCCCTGGGCAGCAGCTCTTTCTGCCTGTCCCTGTCATTTAATAAAACCACATTTTGCACCAAAGACATCTCAAGAATTCTTTCTTGGTTGTCGGCTCCAGAACTCAACCCACAGGACCTTGCCTATATTCCAGACCCCATCACTTTTACTGGTATGGGCTGGGTAAGTTCAGTTTTGTTTATCATAAAATGAGAGATCCGAGGATAATGTAAAGTCAATGGCTACATATTTCACATTAAAGTTTCCTAGAAGTTCTTCGGTGAGTATAATTTTAAGTTCCTGAAGTAAATAGAACATAATAGAGCACATAATCCCTTCTGCTGGGTTTGTTTAAAAGATAAAATGTCAGTAAACCAAGGTGTGGTTTCCTCGAGCTTTCACTCAGCCAAGAGGGCCTTTTGATAGCCAGTTCTTCCTCCACAGTTTCTGTCCTCTCTGTCCTTGGTTCTCTATCCCTAAAACAAGGGTGAAACCACAGGGTACCAAAAGGCAGCCAGGGAAAAATGTTGCAGGAAGATAAAACCTTATTGATGATAACTTGACATATCCTGGGACACTGTGGGCTGGAATGCTGGATGGGTCAGGGTGGGGACACAATCTTGTGCTTGTTTTGTGATGGGGATGGAGGACAGGGCTTTTGTGAGAGATTCCACAATGAGGAGCTCGTTCCATATCCCAAGGGTGACAGAGCACTGACCACTGTGGTAGGAGATTGCAACAAGCTTTGCAAACGTTTGTCTTCCTTCTCTGTGAAACAATGAATTGTTGCTTCTCTGCACTCCAGGAGTGGCCAGGTGACTCGCTGTAGCCAAAGAAATGAGGGCAGAAATGATGTGTCAATTGCCAAGAGAAATTTTAATCCCTCATTCCTTCCTCCTTTAATGTGAGGCTGGCAACAGACCATAGAGAGCCTGCCTTGCCAGTGTCTGTCCAGAACGAGCACATGCGGAATGGTGGGATGCATACTCCTGAGCAAAAAAGTACAGAGCTGCTTGTAAAATGGTCTAAGGTGTGGGCTCATTTGTTATTACAGCATAACCTAGCCTGTCCTGACTGATGTATACGGTGTTCCCTAGAGGTCTGCTGGGCTCTCCTGGATCCATGGTGCAGAGCACTCATAAGAATAAAGCATCACATCTAGAACACAACGTGCTGTTTTTGGGTTCTTAGTTTTTGGTTTTTGGTTTTTTTTCAAATGCTTAGCTGTGTGACAAACTTTTAAAATATCCCCTGTGTCATTAGTCTCAATCAGGATCAGGCTCAGAAGTAAGCTTAATTCACTTTCAGTTAGCTCAGGAGTGGTTTGCAAAAGAGAGAGTGGTAAAGGCAAAAAGAATTTCAGGAATTGGGAATAATGCAACTCTTTTTAACAAACCCATGATGAATGGACTGTGACCCCTGAGTGTGTGATCTGGCTGTCACCATCTTGCCTAGCGCCAATGACAGGAAATGGAGTATTGACTGCACTCCCGCTCTCTTGGGTAGGGAAAGCCTGTCTTGTAGATGGGAGTGAATAGGCAATCCTGCCTGTGCTGTGTCCCTTAGGATTCTCCTCTCCTTTCTAATTAGGGGCTTTCACACCTCTTGGAGCTTTCATACCTTTGGGCTTTCACTCCTTTGGGAAATAAATCAGAGACACTTAGGAATACAGTAGTTGTATTCTTGATACTTTCCTTATAATTCTCGGTTGTTGATGAGGTTTTGGTTGGGGTTTTTGGTATCTCATCCAGGCTTCTCATTTATGGTTTGTTTTGAAACATAAATCATCTTTGGGTGTCAGAGAGAGGCTTCATTTCAGGAATGGAGACACTGAAACATAAGAAGAGACTTGCCCACCCCTCTGAACTAAGGGTGTAGGACACAATATCTGATAATCCAATTCCTGCTGCTAAATCCCCACATTAGGCCAAGCATCCTGCTCCTGCTTGCAAATACTTGTCTCAACCTTTATCTTCCTCTAGAACCAAGTTCCAAAGGCACATTTAAGACAAAGCTGAAATGTTTATTTCAACTTTCCCCTATTATTTTTCAATTTCCCATGGCTCTGCTCTTCTGGCTGGCCCTTGCTGAGGACCTGAATACAGATCCTTCTCCACCTGGAGATGTAAGCTCTTGGGTCACCAGGTCCCACGGGGCTGGCAGGATGATTTGGGTTTGGAGATGTGCTTTTTCTCCTTTTCTCATTTTCTTGGATCAATGCAGAGGACGAGACAGTACCGGGTCTCAGGTTTTTGGAAAGTAAAATTAAATTAGCAAGCTAGGTGGAAAAACCAAAATTGGACAATTTAGGTCCCATTTTCCTTGGGTTGTTTAGACAGATTGGTACAATTTTAGTTTGCAGTTTGATCCAAAGGAGGAGTTGATTACTGGCTCTGAAATGAGCTTCCTTCATTCCCTGCGTGAGCTGGTTGAGAAGGCACATCTAGCAGCAGCCAAAGGAAGTCTGCTAACTGTAAAGGGAGAGCTAAGGGAGGAGGGACAGTGGTGGTGGTGGTGGGGAGCGGTGCTTGGAGAAGGGGGTCAAGAAAACAATGGGAAGGTTGGGAAGGTTGGGGTGTTGCTTATTGCTGCCCAGTCAAGCCTGCTGGTGATTAACCCAGTCATAAAAGTCAACTCTGTGAGGCATGCCTGGAAATGAAAAGGGGGCCCAAAGTGTATATAAAACAATCTCCCTTTGCTTAGAAATTGACAACTGATGTTGTGCCCCTCTGGGAGCCTGTGGGAGGCGGCCGGCCCGTCAGCATTCTGGGCTGAGCTCCCGCTGCAGCTGCCCAGTCCTGATGAACTGCGAGATGCTTCCTTACAGACTCGATAGGGAGAAAGTTTTTTCCACGGCTTTTAATTTGTAAGGTCTTGTGATGGTTTTTCATAATTATGACAGCCTGCCCATGGTGTCTGCGGTACACCGTGCACACTCCGACTTTTTCTTGTCCTTCAGCAAGAGCTATTTTGCTCATTAGCTTCAGTATGAGGGAGAAATTGCTGGCTCCCTCTGAAGATTTTGCCATGGGGTGACCTGATAAGTAGAATGCAAATGTGCAAATGTAGCTGGAGCCCAGCACCCCATACCTCTGTGGCTGTGAGGATGCATTTTTCTAAGCAGTTTCAGGTACTGAGACTTAGGGGTGGGAAGGGAACAGGCTGACTGTGAGGGCTGCTAGAAGGGACTGGGACACCCTGGGCTTCTCGATTTGCTGACTCTGGGATCGGCCAGGAGATGCATGTGTTTGGTGTCTATGTCAGATTTTTTGAGCAAAATATTTATAACAACAACAAAATAAACATTCACTCTTAGTTTTGGTTTTGTTTTGGAGTCTGTGTGTGTGTGTGTATTTGTGTATGCGTGTGTGTGAATTAGAAAATAGGTTTTCATGCCTTGGGGATTAAAATAGCCATTTACCCAAGGGACACTGTTTGGAAAACATCTTTTTAAAATAAACTTTGGGGCACCTGGGTGGCTCAGTCGGTTAAGCCTCTGCCTTTGGCTCAGGTCATGATCTCAGGGTCCTGGGAAGGAGCCCCACATCGGGCTCTCTGCTCAGCAGGAAGCCTGTTCCTCTTCTCTCTCTCTCTCTGCCTGCCTCTCTGACTACCTGTGATCTCTCTGTCAAATAAATAAATAAAATCTTTTTAAAAAATAAAATAAAATAAACTTTGGTTTTTCTTCAAATTCTTCATATATATGTATATACAAATTTTAAATAAATTATAATGTATATATTATATATACTAATATATATTAATTTTATAAACAATTCAACAAACTTTTTATTAGTTCCTATAAAGTGACAGACACTCTACTAAGAAATGATACAGAAATCTGGTTATGCTCCTGTTAACCCAGTGGGACAATCAGATGAGTACACAGAGATGCCTTGAGTACATATGAGAAGTGCTTTCCTAGAGGTAGATTCCCACCCAGAGACAAATGAGAAAGTGGAGGAGGAGCACCTAAGGAGCTATCCCTTTCTGTGGACAGGAGCAGGAAAGCTTACTTGTGTAGGCTAAGGAATAGGCAGCTAGACAGAGAACGGATTTCCCATAGGAATACATGTCTCCACATTGTCTCTAGTATCTTGTGAAGGATAGAGTGAAGGGTAAAGGACAGAAGGGCTGTAAAGAAAAAAGGATGGCCTTGAGGTGGGGATCATATAAAAGGGAAGCTCTGCCTATCATCCTAAGAAACTGGGATTTTATCCTCAAGAACAAAGGGAGATTTTAAAATAATTGAATCAGGAAAGTGATATGATCAAATTTGCATTTTGTAAAGATGCTCTGACAGCCAAGAAAAGGGACTGGCAAAAAATTAACACTAGTAGTGCAGTGTCTAGGTTAGTAGGCATGCTGATAAGCTAGGTAGGAAATGCTAGGGGCTTACCTTGGACAAAGACCATGGGATTACAGAAGAGGGAGGTTCAAGAGAGATACTCAGTAGGTAGAAAGGTCAGGATCTGTTATTTTGGATAGGTGTGTTGGAAGGGAGAAGCAGGCAGAGATGGTCCTCAGGATTGTCATTCTAGAAACCGGGAAGATGAAAAGTCGTGTTCAAAATGGGGACTAGAGTAGGAGGAACAAGCTGGGAGCAGGCATGGGGGTAGACAAATGTTTAAATTTGGGTATGTAGAGATGAATAGCAGGCAGTTGAATAAATTTGTTTTCAGAAAAGAATTATGGCCTGGATATAGATGTGGATAGAGACATATAGACGTATAGATTTTACATAGTAGTCTGATGTGACATAGGGACACCCCGGGTGGAGTTGAGGGGTAAATAGTATGGATCATGTCCAGGAGCTGCAGGTGAAGAGCACTGGGAAGCACTCCCATTCCAGGCACTGTAGAAGTCCCAGAAAGATGGAGGAAAGACTCTGGCCAAGAAATTAGAAATTTTAGGAGATGATATCATGGAAACCAAAATAGGGAAGTGTTCCAAGGATGGAATGATCAAAAAGATCACTAACAGAAAGACAGGCTGTGAAAATGTATCTTTTAAACTTTGTAACTTGGAGCTCCTTGGAGGTTAACAAATGTGTAAAAATAGAAACCAATTGACAGCGGGATAGAATAAAGGATGAATGATGGTAAGAAAATACAACGCTGAATGTAGACCACTCTTGCGGCATTTCCTTGACAGAGGGAAGGAGCAGGGGTGAAGAAAATCAGAGTCCTGCCTTTCACAGCCTCTTGGTCTTTACTGTTAGGGTTTCCTTAATCTCCTCCAATTCTCTACTCTGGCTTTAAGTGGCCTTTCCTGTAGTGTAAGAGGCAAATTTCCCTTAAGTGCACATTCACAACATGCCACCTTTTTTGCGGAAACCCTTAGCAACCTGTATAACCAAATAATGGGATAAACAGAGTAAAATCTGATGCTATCTTGCACCGCTCTTCTGGAGAGACACAGGAAACTACTAATGCAAAGTTCTCTGCGGTAAGAAAATGGCAATTCAAGACAATGCAATGTCTATGTCTTCCATTTCCAGAAGCCTAAATGCTTTCACTCCCAAAGTTTAGCATTCTACTAGTTTTTCTTACGATTCTTCACACTTACCTGCTCTCTTCTTTTCTCCCCCACCCCCAACCATCGGCCACCTTTCTTTTTTTTTTCAATTTATTTATTTTCAGAAAAACAGTATTCATTATTTTTTCACCACACCCAGTGCTCCATGCAATCGGCCACCTTTCAATCTGAATTCATTCTCAATTTTAACGTCCCATCAATCCACTCATTACCTTTTCAATAGCTTTTTTTTCTCTGATGTGCTGGAGTTGTTTCCCTGATGAATGGTTTTTCTCTTTAATTTTTAGGCAGCCTTTTAAGATATTTTAATGCTGATAATTAAAACTAACAGTAGGTGAAAGACACCTTTTCCCCAGTGAATGAGGTTTCCCAAATATTTGGACAGACAAAAATGAAACTCAATTCTATGTGCAAGAATAGTCATAACTGCATAATCTGTTATAAAAATAAAAGCTCCCAGTGACATGAGAAAGTGGAGAAGGACTAAAGCCACTGAAACACACTTTTATAAAATTTAGAGGAAAAAAAATAATCATCAGGAGGCATTCATCAGACCACTTATTTTGTCACATTTTTTTGTAACCTGCTCACGACGGTATCTTCTTTAAAAAAGTAAAAATGAACTCTCTGGGGCAGGAACATATTTGTGAAGATGGTGACCATAGCAGCCTTGTTCTTTCTGGTCGTTTTCTCAGCAGCTGCTCTGAGGAACCTGAACCTGACAGATGGGGACCCTAAAGTGGTTGGGGTTGAGCTCTCCAAATGAGGTGATTCTAGGCATTATATTTGTGGAGCAAGCGTGGTGACTATGGGATCCCCATCATCCCCCTGCCTCCTAAGGCTTGCTCCTTCTCCCTAGGATCCTCCAACCAAAGAGGAGGCAATTTCCGTGTTTTCTTCAAGGATCAAGAAGTATCAGCTGGAAGACTGATTTGTATGTGTGCCTAATTTAAGGGACTTTAACTTCAATATCTAGATGCCACCTAGGTTTGTGCGACTGGACATGGATGGGGCCGTCATGGCTTCCTATACCCTGTAGGGGGAAACCAGCATTCTTCTCCTTTTTCTTCCTACTTTTAACCTGGATGATGAGAGGAGAAAATGAAAGCTTATGAGAATAGTATCTGGGCTAGAAGCTGGAGATGTTTTCATCATGTTTCTGCCCCTCTGCGTTAAATCAACTCTTTGGGAAGAAAAACTGAGTCGGGTAGGCTTGGATCCCTTAAATAAATGGGCTGGTGGCAAAAAGTCCAGCTCCTTGGCTAAGAAGAGACCCCTCAAGCCACCAGGCCTGGGTGTGGAGAGCTTTGTAGCCACACCCTTCTCCCTCCCAAGAAACACCACCACAAGGAGTTTAGAATTAGACTGAAGCACCAACTGACAGTGGTTCCCTGATGGGGGTGCTAAATGCCCTCAGAGCCCCCCTGCCCTCACTTCAGTGTGATTGCCAAGAACTAGGGAACACCCGAGCCAGCCATTTAGGCAGCTGGGTTACCGTCTCTCCCTCTGGGGGATTAGTTCCCCTGTGGAGAGGTCTTCGTGACTCCAGCTCTGGCTCCTTGCAACAGCGTCAAGGCCTCGTGTGCAGCAGCTGTTGGAGGTGACAGAAATGGCCTTCCACTGTCCCCTCTTCCAGGTACCTGGTGGTGGGGCCATCTAGCTCTCCTCCATGGCCCCAAGCTCTGAGAATTTCTAGTGCTTTTCCCTTCTGGCTGTAGCGGGCTGCAGGAGGCTTGACTCAGTGTTGATTGACGTGCCAAAGTGGAACTCTCTTGGTGCCGCCCACACACCCCTGGCAGTGGCCCTTGCCAGTCCGCAGCAGGACCCCACCTGGGGAAGGGTTGCAAGGAACGCCACAGCACTCAGGATACTGCCCCCTCGCCAATCGCTGCCAAGGCTTTCGGGCTGTGAAATGACTATTTTATTTCCTTATGAAGGGGAAAAAGATTAAATTAGCAAAATGACGATAAAAAAAGGATAACCTGACTTCAACCCTTTTATTATGCTTCACACAACTAGACAGCAAATTGCGTTCTGGGGCTTCTGCTTAGATGGCTGTAAAGAATCTAACTTTTGCTTTCAAATTAACCTGTCAAATCATATATTTATAAAGGAATGAAGGGAAGAAAATGAGGGGCCTAGGTAGTCCCACGCATCAATTAGAGAGAAATTAATTACAATTTACGTGCATTAGCACAGGAACACTCCCAGATTACTGAAGAAATGTCTCTGCACCAGGAAAGGAGTCAAAACAGACCACTCTGGGGAGTGGGGGGTCAGGAGGGAAGGGGTTAGCTTGGGTCCAAAGCCAGAGTGAAGGGGGTTGGGAAGGTAGAGATGGTTATGGATGCTGGCAATTAGATGCTCTTCCTGGAGTCTGTTGATGCAGAAGCCTCGAACAAGTGGCATGTTTGGATGAAGCAAGTTCTATAAAAACCCCTGCCCACACTCTGAAGTTAGGAAGCGGGCATACACATGCAA
Source organism: Neogale vison (assembly GCF_020171115.1). Classification (NCBI taxonomy): domain Eukaryota; kingdom Metazoa; phylum Chordata; class Mammalia; order Carnivora; family Mustelidae; genus Neogale; species Neogale vison. The sequence goes on along the minus strand of NC_058097.1, from coordinate 121,970,816 downwards.
TAATACCACACCACTCCACGGAAAGGTAGAGTCTCTCCTACTGTCGAGGAATAAGAAAGAAACACAGGAAGAAAGGCAAACATCCTTCTTCCTCTTCCTTTGGGTTGCTGGTGGGTGAAGGAATCGTAGTGGCTGCCCAGAAGGTCAGGAAGGAAATCAGAAAGTGTGATTGACTCTCCTTTAAGTAGTTCCTCAATTTGGTAGATGGAATTGGAGCCCGAAGAAAGTTTCACAATGTCAGACAGTTTCATACTCTTGAACGCCAAGGTGGAGACAGCCCATGAGAAAAGAAGTCAACTAGCTAGCAGATGACACTTTAAATGATTGTCTCTGTTTCTCATGAATGTGAACAAGGATGACGTTTTTGCTCCACACAGGAGTCACTGAAACCTTCTGGAAGGTCAGGAGCTGGAAGCACTCTCTTCCCCAGGGGCCTGGCCGAGGTGACACGAGGTCTCCTCTCCGTGGGTGCTGCACTGGGAAGGTGGGTGGACGGGCCCTGTGTCTCTGATGTTTCTCCTCACTGCTGGGAACCACGACTGAGATCTGTGCTGGAACACAGACAATTCTAGATCAGAATCCCCACCTGGGTCTCCCAGCTCTTTGTCTAGAAGCCCTAACAGCCCCTGTAATGGAACGAATACGGGAACCACAAGGGCAGTCTGCGGGGTGTGAAGAAAGCCAACTGGTCCGAGGTGCAGAAGACCAGGGTCTGGGTCATCAACAAACCCTTAAGCTCTTGAAGATATTTCCTCATCTAAAAAAAATAGGTTAATTAAAATCACATTCGTCCCACTCATTTGTTTTAAGGAGCTAAATGTGTATATAGAAACTTTTCGTAAAGTCTCAGGAGCTGTATAAATTTAAGGTCTTCTTGTTATAGGCTGCTCTCACTTTAAAAGGTGTGCTTTTTTTAAAACAAAAGTTCTCTTCCCTTCCTCCTCCCCCACCTTCCTGTACTCCAGTGGCTGAATCTGAAAACCACCTTTGCCAATTGCGTGGGAGTCTCTGAGGCCCATTAGATCTTTGTTTTCCTCTTTTAAAATTTTTTTTTTTCTTTCCCCTCTGGAGTGGATGAATTATTCATGTCTTTCAGAAGCCACTGCCTCCAGAGAAAGTTCCCATGGCAGGGGATCCTGTGGCTTCCTGATAGAGCTTCCAGTCTTGTCCCCTGCTCCTCCAGGTGGGCACCTCTACACACGGCCAGCTCTGCCACATTCAGCACAGTCTGATTGCTTCTGCAATCCTTTGGGATGCAAGTGCCACTTTCGTTTTCATGACTAGGACTACAGGGGTCCATGTGAGGTTCCTGCAGCTGTGGAAGAAGCAGGGAGAGAAGGGAGAGGAGGCCGCTTTATAGGACGCCTGGGCATCACAGCAGAGACTTGCAAAATTGGTGCTGGGGTGGGCAGGGATCAGTTGGCGTCTTAAGGCAGCCTGGACCCTTCAGTGGGGTTGCTGCTGAGATTAGAGGGGAGGACTAGGAGCCAAAACATCACCCGGCTTAACTTTTTAAAGAGAACCCTACTGAGCATCACAAAGCACATCCAGTGATAGAGCTTGGAGAACATGAATTTTGAAGATGACACACGTGGCTTCAAATTCCCCAGACCCTGATATTTACTAATGGTTAGCAGCCACATTAACTTGGGCAAGTTGCATTACTTCTGTGAGCCTGGGGCTTGCCCTCTGTAACTAAAGATGGTGATGGCACCCCTTGGGTCTTTGGACGGCCAAGTGAGATCATCCACACAGAGGATTAGCATTATGACCCGCTGTGTGTCTCCAATGTGCTAAGTGATACATCCGTGAAGCTGCTTTTCCTCATTTGTTAGTTGGGAGGTGGCGAGGGAGGTAAAAATACCCAAGACACATTTCCCGAAGCCACCATTTAAGGATTAAATGACATAGCAGAAGGGGAGTACTCACTGAGCCTGGCCCAGCGAGGAAGGGATGAGTGGGGCGGGCGGTATTAACCCAGGAACACTTGCTTCCTGGAGGCACTGGCTTTAGCTCCCTTGGCTGATGCCACTCTGGAGGCAGTGATGACATTGTCTTAGAAAACAAGTTCTAGATTGTTGTCTTGACCAGTGCTGAGTACCAGTGCTACGGTCTCCTTGGGCATGGCAGTGACTCATCCTCTGTCTCCTCTCCTCAGGCAAAACTACCCTCACCGCCCCCCAGAGTGGTTCTCCTTTGATCTCCCCAGACAAGCCTCCTCTCAACAGTCAGGCTTGGAATCCAAATTGGATGTCTGTTATCCAGACCCAAGGATTACCCAGCTGATGGGATGTGTGCTCTCAGCAGCTTCAAAGGTCACCTGACAGCCACTGCGAAGCAGGCAAGGGCTTCAGTGAGCAAACAGCATCACCCACACCTGCAAGATACCCTTATATCTAAATGGATAAGGCGTCCACAGTTGCTTATTAAACCAAAAACTGGAGTTTAGTTCCTCAATGACAGTGGCAAATGTAAGGTGGGGACTGAGGCAGTTTGGAGGGGCAAGTGGTTTATCAGTAGCAGCTGAGGAGATGAAAGGGAGAACACTTGAATCTTATTTCTATTTTTTGCAACTAAATTAACATTGCTGTCCTTGAAGTGGGAAGGATAGGAGTTGCCTGGGGCTTCTCTCTGTCCTGACTCAAAGAGGTAGTCTGGGAAGAGTAGAAATGGCATTTGCAGGGGGGAATATATGGGTTTGATTTTGCAATGTCGAATTGGAAAATTTTCTCATATCCACAAATCAGAGTTAACCCCAAGTCTCCTGTAGATCTGCTCCAAATGTTATCATTACCAATTCTTAATTTACTTTGCCCTATTTGCAAGTATCATGGTGTATAACAAAGTTAGGACCAACAAACCACAAGGCCTAAATAACAGACCTTCAGAGGAGAAGAGAAAAGCCATCAACTTAGATATCTAAGCCGCTAAACAGAATTGAGGTGACTGTCTGGGTATATTCTGGAGCAGAATAGGGTTGAGGGTGGGTGAGAGAGTTTTTTTTTTCTTGTTCTTCTTCTTCCCTCGCCCCTCTGCCTTATCCCATCTCCTTCCTAAGATGGAAGGCAGCGTGATGCTTGGTAAACTGGGATCTTGGTGGCTGCTCTCGGCATGTGTTCCTTTTCTCTCTAGCTGTCACCTTTGGCAGTTCCCCAGTGCCAGGGCATGTCCATCCTCCAGGGCAGAATATCTGAGTTGGCCCTTGTTGAAGCCAATACTCACTGCCTATCTGGCCTTGGACAGATCACTTAAACTCTGCTACTTGTCTCTGGCATTTGTAGGGCTCAAACGTCCGACCGGCCTCCTCTTTCCACCTACAGGGGGTTATAGAGACAGAATGAGTACTGACTCGATCTCCTTGGCAGCACCTCCCCTCTGCCCTATAAGCTTGAGGCCAAATCTCCCCAAGAGGTGAGCACAGCTTCCAAACCAGTGCCCCAGAGCTACAAAACCCAACAATTGGGTAATCATCCTTTTGTCTTTTAGGGGAGGTTGGAATGAATTAACTTTCTATTTACCAACTACAGTAAGGAGCAAGGTCTCGAGGTCTTGAAGTGATAGGGCGTCCTTGGGCTTCCGGGCCAGCCCTTGCCTCCGGCTGAGCACTCTCTTTCCAAGTTATCTAATCAAAATCACAAGCTCAGGGGCCATTTTGGGCTCTCTGCTCAGCAGGAAGCCTGCTTCCTCCTCTCTCTCTGCCTGCCTCTCTGCCTACTTGCGATCTCTGTCTGTCAAATAAATAAATAAAATATTAAAAAAAAATCACAAGCTCAGTCAAAGGTATAGTTTGCCGTGGGGAAATTTCCCTTCATGGCACCTGGGCCACAGGAGAGGACCCCTTCAGTTGGCTGAGCAGGAAAGGGCACAGACACGCCCAGTGAATCTCCTGAAGAGTAGAGAGAAATGAGACCCCTGGTTCTAAAAGGGTTAACATTTTGCAGAAAGTACTTCATTTGCTTCAAAAAGACAGTGGCTTTGGGGCTGGACTAAGGTAAATCCGGCAACTCTGGGTTTGTAGATGCCCACAGGTGAAATCCCCACCTCTAGCACTGTTGCCCTCCCTGCCTGCCCGACCCCATCAGAGAGATGACCAGGGATGGGGAGCAGAAGACAAGCAGGAGGAAAGCATTTGCTGCATGACTGATGCAGGACAGGCAGTGAGCTTGGAGATTTTGAGCTAACTGTGATCATCGTTCCATTTTTGCAGATGAAGGAACGGAGGTCATGAAGTAGCTGAGTATGCATGACTGCTGAGTGATGGAGTGGTGGACTATGGATTCCACAAGGTCAGGGATGTGGTACGGCCAGGACCTGCTTGCTGTGCTGCCTGGCACTTGGTAGGCACTGCTTTAAAAATTCAATAAAAGATGGAAAGCATGGCTAGTTACGTTAGGTACATGACGTTAGCATTTCCTGAACCCTTAGGAAGTGTCAGGCAAACCACCTGATCATCTGTATGTATATTATTACCTCATCTAATCCCCACAAATCCATCCCAGGTGAACATTCTCATCCCTATCTTCCCAACCCACGCTTACTTGTTAATGTTCAAGTAAATGTTGTTTACAGTTGGAATTGGTCTTCACCCTGCTCATATGAAGGAGTCTTCCCCTTTTGAAGCAGGGGACATTCTCATCTGCTGTCTATTTAAGGGGTGCCTCCCTTCTCCCAGGGGCTGACTCTGCCCATTGTTGCTCAGCCTAGATTTGGTGTCATCCCAAACTCATCCTCCAGTTTATCAAATTCTGATAAGTCTTCAAACATCCCATGACCTACTGCCACCCAGTTCTTCTGCCACCTGCCTTTCTCCCTTCTGAACGGCCAGCAGGCTTTCTTCTCCCTCTGTGCTTTGTCAGAGGAGCTGAAGCCAGAAACTGAATATGGAAAATGGCACAGCAAGTAAGGCATGAGGATTATTACCTTGGAAGCAGAAATACCCCTCTGACATACCATTTGAAGTTCAAGTGGGAAGGGAACTGGGAGCTCCTGACATTCAGGGGTTGGGTCCCACGCCTACTGCTGACTGAGAGAGTTCCAGTCTTTTCTTGTTTGATGGAGCTGCCTTGGAGACGTTTATTTAAGTCTGCTCCCTTCATCGAGCTCCTACAGAGTAGAAACATGCTGGGGGAGGCATTGCCGCTTCTCAGCACTCAGCAGAGGTCAGGAGGGGAACGGCTGACAAATTGGACAGCTCTTTTTAGAAGTTTAATCTCAAATGTGATTTTTTTTTTCCCCTTGTCTATACTGAACACTTGCTCTAGCCCTGTCATGTTACTAGGCCTGGGCAGTGAGTCCTCAGGTTTTGCAGGAGATGGACAAGGAGGGAGATAGAGCTTCAGCAGGGAAAATCTCTGCACTCTAATTGATCATGGCTTCTCGTTCCCAGGGCTTAGAGCATCTTATCTAGAGGTCTGCTCATTCATCATCCCGGCGGCCTTATCAAGCAGGCCATGATTGGGCATCATTAGCCCCATTTCTCTGTCATGCAGCCAGAGTCCCAGCAAAGCTGAGTGATGTATCTGGGTGGTGCACAGCTGTGAGTGGTCAGCCAGCAGTAAAACTCTCTGTTCTGAGGCTTTTACTACACTGCCTTCAGTCATGGATCCAGGCTAGCGTTTTAAAACGAGAATACTAAAACCGTCTCACAGAGCTGTAGAGCTGTCATTATTTGAATTGTATGTGGAATATCCTTAAACGTAATAAGGCATTTTCTAATGTTACATATGTCACATGGTCTTGGGTTTTGTTTTGTTTGGTGTTTTTTGGTTTTTGGTTTTTTGGTTTCCAACATATATTGAAGTTCAGTGCAGAGGCCTCTAACCTCTTGGAGTCTAAGAGAACCAACATACTGACATTTTTAATGGTCAGAACATAAGGTGTTAAACTTAGTATTGACTCTATTCATTCTTTTCAATCACCTGTGTCCCAAACTGAGCACTTTATAAATCATAAGGAGGTCTACAGGAAACCCCCAGCGAGAGCTTCTCCCTGGTCCAGTTGGCCAGGCTAGCAGAGATGGGCCACAATGTGCACAGATGCTAGAGGAGATAGGGCTTATCTCCAGGAACCAACAATCTCCAGGGAAGATGGGAGCCTTCTCCAACCATTAGAAGGAAATTTCATCAACATGTGTAAATTACCATCATTTAATAGCATTCAGACTTAACCGGGTATTTAGAATAGAGAAAAACTCATTATTTTTCCTTCTCTAATCTCCTAAAAAATTCATACTAACTCCTTCAAATATTTGCCATTCCTTAAAACTCCCAAATCCATCTCTGTCCTCCTTTTCCAGCTCAAGACCCCTGCCATTACTCTAAAGGGAAAAAAAATTGAACCTATCAGTGTCAACTTACTTTCTTTGCCCCAATTTCTTTGCCCCCAATTTCTTTTTTTTTTTTTTAAGATTTTATTTGTTTATTTGACAGACAGAGATCACAAGTAGGCAGAGAGGCAGGCAGAGAGAGAGAGAGAGGGAAGCAGGCTCCCTGCTGAGCAGAGAGCCCGATGTGGGACTCGATCCCAGGACCCTGAGATCATGACCTGAGCCGAAGGCAGCGGCTTAACCCACTGAGCCACCCAGGGGCCCTGCCCCCAATTTCTTAACGGCCTCTTCCCCCTCCTGGTCACTGTGGTTCCACCTCCTAAAATTTCCATCTACTTCTTCCTCTCTTTCATTCCCACATTCACTCAGCAAGCAGAGTTTGCCCATCTGGTCCTGCCTTTGAGCTCACCCCCTTGCGATATACTGCCAGCATCACTGCACTAGCTTACAGCCTCATGGCCATGCTTCCGCTTTCAAATTAGTCCTCCTACTTCTAGTCCCTTCCTTATGGAATGTATCTTGGGCATTGCCTTCAGAGCAACCTTCCTAAAATACAGTTTTTTTTCATCACTCTTATGCTAATAAGCTTTCAATGGCTCCTTACTACATTCAGAACAAAGCACGAATGCTTATGCTTTACATTTAGAACCCTCAACTATGTAGGCCGACCATACTTTCCAGTCTTCTTTCCAACAAAAATTTTCCCCACTCCCATACCTCATTTTCCTGCTGACCAATTTAATAAATACCTAAGACATTTCTTCTTGCTATAATCTCCTTTCTTATCTACTTCTGCTATAATTGCCAGCCAATATTATATCTAATTTACAAAGCTTAAGTAAATTCCATTTCTCTTAAATGTCCTAACATATATACCACCACTCCTAACCTTGACAAAAATGTCTTTCGCTTAATTCCCACAGCATTTTGTAATTCTAGTGTACCACTCATCATTAATCATAGTTAGCCTTAGATTAATTAGCAGTAGATCTTCTTTCCTTCCTTTCTTTCACGGTATTGGTGAACTCAGTTCTCTTTGTTTCCCACAAAGAATCAGGCAAGCACAGTTGAGGAGCCCAAAACATATTTGTTGAAATGAGTTCTCACCTGGCCTCACCTCTATTTCCTGCCAATTCCCATAGGCCACCTGAAGACTCAGTTCCCATCTGGTCCCCTGTGGTTGCTAAGAGCCCAGGATTTTTCTTGCCTAGATACCCAAGAAGTAGCTGTTTCCTGCTTCTCACAAACTTAAATTAATTTACTACTCTGTTTTGCTAACTTCCTTTTGTCTCTCTCCCAGATGTCAGAGTATTGTTTTTGATTTATTGCTTAAATTTGGACCCACAGCTCCTATTTTTTTTTCACTAGAAAATGACAGATGTATCTCTCTAACTTATTAATAAACAACATGTAAAAATTAGCTGTAGCTCTTAGAATATAGACATTTGATCATTTGTCTCAACCCACTTGAAATAAAATTGTGTATCAATGGATAAATATGTACTATAGAAAGTAAAACTATAGTCAGAATCATGCATCCTGGGACGCCTGGGTGGCTCAGTCAGTTGGGTGTCTGTCTTCGTCTGGGCTCGAGATCTCAGGCCCCCAGGATCAAGTCTTGCTCAGCAGGAAGCCTGCTTCTTCCTCTGTCCAATGCCCGTCTTGCTTGTGCTCTCACTCCCTCTCCCTCTGACAAATAAATAAATAAAATGTTTAAAAATATATCATGCCTTCACTTCTTCGCTCAACAAACATTTATTAGGTTCTAATTGTGTGCCAGCCGCTGTGCTAAAGTGTTGTTCATGTCTAGGAAAGCAGAGCTGAGACCTTCCCTGAGCTATCAGGCAGGATACTCTTGATAAGTCCACTCGTATCAAATCTGTTTCTACTTACCATCACTTCTGGATTTAAAGGTATTTGAAACTGATATGCCAGCCCCTGGAAATAGAAAAATCATAATTGTTGAGAAAAGTAGAAAGGTAACCCATCAAAAAAGAAGGACCCCACATTGTTCGCTGGCATTGGCATGTTCCTGCCTTTGGGCATGTGCGAGGCTCTCCTGAGGATGTGTGACAGGAAGATAGATGTTCAGGGGTGGGGGCTAGATCCTTATTAATCCCCATCAGTCAGCCCAAGGAAGAGAGCACAGGGAAGCAGAGAAGGGCTGCTGCTGCTCTTACCCCTTTCTTCCAACGACTGAAATCCCCATTGTGCACAGAAAGGGAAGTTACTCCTCCTTACATTCCTTTCTTGAGATTCTCCTCAAAGTCCTCTCATCACAAGAGAGGAGGACAGGATACAAGGAGGCAAGCAGACTCTGACTAAGTGGCATTTCTTAACGTTCAGATATAAAACAAGAACCAGACAAAACAGTGTGTGCTCAAGGGCCAGCACGAGCTCTTCTCCACCTTCATGTAGCAGATCTCAAGAGCCCTCTGCCTTCCTTCTCTCCTCCCCCTTCCTGCCTCTAAAAAGAGCGATGCGGTTTATAAACCTGGATTGCAGTTCGTACCACAGAAATAGAATGTATTGATCTGAGGAAGAAAACAGTAACAGTGGAATTGAACGATGGTCTTTATACTTAGTAGAGGTAGTGTAGTCAAGTAGAGAGAGAAGTAGACAATTTTCCCCAAAGCCCTAGCTTCTAATTGAGGAATTTAGGGCAGACCAAGTAGACATTTCTGTCCCCACAAAGGAAACCACATGATCAGACTTATCTCTCCTTTACCCCAGGTTTGCTCTGGGGTTTGACCAAGATAAGAAATGGGAAAGTGCTTTGAAGAGTGTGTTAGTTAGTCTCACTAATTCTAAGTGCTGTGGTAAATAACCCACAGATCTTAGTATTTAATACAAAAATATGTCACAGTATTTTGTGAGTCAAAGAGGAGCCTCTGTTCCACGTGGTCATCCTGGGCCTGGGGCTCCCTCACACTGAGGTTCCGCCATGGCTCAACACCATGCTGGCCATTCCAACCATAGAGAGTGGGGGAGAGAACATAGCCTGGTTCTGGCGTCGCCACATTCTCCTCCCATTTCATTTAGGAAAATGGATGCGAGTGTTCTAGCTAAAGCAAGGCAGCTATGAAATGTAGTTTGGGTGAACCCCAGAAGGAAAAATGGGTCTGGTGACCATCTTGCACAGTCCCTGGCCCAGTCACTCTAAGTTATGATTCAAATGCTATCCATCATTCTGTCTACCTAATAATAGGTCAAGGCACCTCCTGCTCTGGCTTCCATCCGAGATCAACTATGCTCTGCAGTCAGGCTTAACTACGGCCACTCACATGAAGCAGCGACGCAGTACACACTGTGGCTCCCTGCTCGTGACACAGGTGGGCTCTGACCACATCTGAGGATAATACCAGCAGCATGACCCATGCCTGGAAGGGTGTATGGTTTGGGAATGTGACAAGGCCTTTGGTGGTCTCTGTTCAGACTGTGTCATACAGACAGCTGTGGAGAAAAAGGGCTTGGACTTTGTCCTGAAACCATCAGAATTCCCATTATCAACAGCTATCTCTCCACCACACTCACCCCCTCACATGGATGCTCATGCTTTCTCTCTCTCATGTCCCTTCACATCTTTGCCTTACTTATTAACCCCTTAGTGTTTCAATAGAGATAGAATCCTCATTTAGATTTATAAAAAAAAAAAAAATCATTGAGTCTACTGTGTGTCATGTTACTGCCAAGGCTACTGATGTAAGATTGAATTTCAGACATGTATGGCCTTATAGTTTAGGAATAAAATTAATAAATGAAAGACAGTATGTAAGTAGTATTGAGTCAGTAATATTGATGAAAAATTCAAAACGGGGTCAGAGGATGCTAAAGAAGTTACAAAGAGGCTACTGGTGCAGTGTTTTAAGTGGTATTTTGGCTCCAATCAGAAGCTCCAATTGGTATTTTGGCTCCAATCAGAAGACTCTGAAACAGCAAAGGTTATAAATCAATCACTCTGACCAGCATAGAATAAAGACAGACTACTACAGAATGTTCTGAAGAAGACCCTGGGGACCAGGCTACAGAGTTTTGACTTTATTTAATATGCATTTGGAAACCTTTTCTGGCTTTAGATTAGTGAAGTTCTATAGTCAGAATGATTTGTTAAGAATACTATTTTTTTGGTATAGAACATGATGGATTGGAATAGTGGTGAAACTAAAGAAAAGTAAGTAATATTAATAAAATAACTACATTCTAAGAATTTCCTCAACATTTGACTAGTTAATCATATCAACCATTTTATGGGGCATGTACTATTGTTATTTTATTTAATCAGCCTAACAAAGTCAGAGTTTGGGCCCTAGGCCAGCTAGTTCGTGCCCCTAAATGCTAGGAACTTGGCAGAGTAATAAGGACAGCTTGAAAGTCGGGGTGGTGGTAATGAGAATACAAGGAAAGATGAATGAGACAGAATTGTAAAGGAAGAATGGATCAGATGTGTGGAGAGATTGGATTTAGGAGATACAGGAAGAGTGAAATATTTATCCACATTTTCATCCTGGATGAATCTAGAACAAAAAGTATCATTAAGGCAATGAGGAGGAAAGCATTCTGAGAGGGAAGGAGAAAGTAATTTAAACTTCAGGTATGTTGAGTTTCAGATGGGAGTGGATGTAGATAATAGCAATGTTGGTGGTTCAGTGAAATAATTGATCCTCCTCTAGGAAAGAAAACAGATTTCAGCTCTCGGCTGGAAACACCTAGGTACGGTGCCCAGGAGGCAGTGGAAATATGGTATCAGTAAAATTATGGGAGTCATCTGTGTAGAGCTGACAGTTATGAAGTACAACAGTCGCTAGGTAATGATGGAAAGAGAGAGGACTGGGGCTTCAGAACAGTGCGAAAAGCTAGTGTTGCCCTTGTCAACGGAGCACTCAGGAACCCACAGAGAAGAAGGGCACTTTGTCCAGTAATATTTGGATACTTGTTGGAACCAGTTTTGAAAACATAGGAGATCTAGGTCACAGGGAGAGACAGACTGAGAGAAATGTGTGCATATTGTGGGACAGGTCTAGAAGAAAGAACAAAGGATGCCACTTGAGAAATGTGCCATGGGTGGGAGAGAATGGAGAGCAAAGCCCCAGCTGGAGCGCAGACAAGGCGCACACCTATCCTTCCCGCTGGTCCTCTCTCTTCACACTCTGCCGTCATGGTAATTCTACTTCATGAGGCAATCTCTCCTGAGTTCACACACTCTTGCTTTCAACTCATTTTTTTTCTTCCTTTCCTACTTCTTGCTAAAGACTCCCCAGCCACCTCAGGAAAATCGCACTTACTCTCTTTTATTTTCATTTGTAAGGGGAAAAAGTAAAAGACTAGTCATGGCTGGTCCAAGAGAGAAGAGCCTTATTGATGCATCTACTGCAAGGGAAGGAAAAAAACAAAACAAAACCCTCAAGCCTTGGATCCAGATGGAAAATTAGACACAATAGAGGTAATATTCCCAGTTCCCATCGCCTCCAAAATATGAAACATTCCCATTGAAGAATATCAGTCTAATCTATCTCACTTCTTTCATCCCAGTTTCCAACCATCAAAACCCAAATGAATGCAAAGCTATTCCTTTGCATCTATATGATCAATAGTCACCTCTTCGTTGCCTTCTACAGAAAAACATGTGATCTGGAGGCAGACAGAGTTAGCTCAAATTCCAGCTCCACCATTTACTAACCAGTTAACATTGGGCCATCTTTCTGGTCTTGGCTTCTTCAGCTGTACAGCGGGGAAAAGAGAGTCTACTTCATTAAGTTGATGTAAGAATTATATTAATTAATATATTTAAACACTTAGAACAGTATCTGGCACACAGTAAGTGCCACATTAATGCTAGCAGCAATTACTGCTGCTGTTGCAAAGACGAGAGTGGTATGGTTTCTATCCTTAATGAACTCTCATAGAAAGAAGACTGACTTATTTATTTTCACATTTTGCATAATTATTAGTGGATCAGGGCCTTAATGAGATATTTCAATATTTCAATAATGTTAAGAATTTAAATTATTTTTGTTGAGCCAATGGAAGCCTCTGGCAATCACGTAGAGCCTTATATCTAAAAAAATGTGCACAGAGCTCCATACAATCAGTGCATAAGCATCCACAAAGCTCATCCTCTTGGAAATTGAGGTCTGTTCCTTTGGCCAGAGAGGAGACTCATATGTCAGAGTGATTGTCCTTGTGGATTTGTGAATGGGAAGAGGCTTCCTTACCTTTCAAGCATCCCCGGCAATGGCTGAGAGCCCTGGAAGAGCAAGTTCATTACATAGTCATCTCTAGAAATGCAGTCTGGGAGGAGGCCTCAGGATTCCCTCTAAGGTGTGGCTTGAGAGATGACAACCTATAGCATCTCTGAGGGGTGGCTTCTTCCCAAAGAAAGAAGGGTCTTTCTTTGATGCATAGAGGATTTGGTTGTTGGGGTTTGGAGAATAGTTATGGAAGATGCGTTGTATACCATGGCACACATGTATACCAGAAGCAGAAAACTGAGCAGATTGTCTTACTTTTCAGATGAAGAAACTTGATTTTGAGAGATTAGGAAACTCTCTTCAAATCAGAAGCAAATTCTGGCTGTCTGGCCACCATAGAAAAGATCTACATTTGGGGGAAGGGCAGACAATAGGCTTAGGAAGATTCTCCTTCTCTCACAGAGCTATCCTGATTGAACAGAGGCGCCCTTACTTTCCTGCAAAGGACTCTTAAAAAGAACTGTGTTTTAGCTTCTTGGTGCATGTAATTTGTTATTTGCAAACCTCTCTGAAATGTTCCCATCTTACCTGGAGGTCAATTTTTTGGCATGATTATGAGCCCCTGATGTTGCTAGAAAGTGCAATTTGCTGCTAAAATGTGAAACTTCATCCTAAATGGAAAGGGGAGGAATACGAAATGACCACAACATTTAGGTTCTTTTCCTCAAGCAGAAGATAGAATGTTAAGTTCCAGGGAGCCTCCCTGCAGACCAGGACATTGGCCTGTTTCATGTACTCTTAACATTCAGAGTGGGTTTACAAGAACGGAATGACATGCTCGTGTGATGGTATACCACCCTCAATCCTGTGAATCTGACAGATATCAGAAGCACGATAGCTAGCGTAATATTAAGTCTTATGAAACATCTAATGGGTGAGAGCCTTCTTGAAGTCCTTAGTGTTCCTTTTATTCATCCGTCAGTCCTCCTAATTTAAAATGAACAAAAAGGCAATATCAAATAATTAGGAATAAAATTGTTAAGTCTATATCGTTCTTCTTCGTGCCTATGTAAAATTTCAGAATAATATAAACCAGAATTTTAAGCAGAGTTAAAAAAAATAAATGAATAAACAAATTAAGAATGCCTTTTATGTGTCTCTAAGAAGATTCCGTATCTTCCCAAAAGAGTGAATGCTTCTTCCAGGCAGAATAGTGGATCATGCTTGAACTCATTAGGAGAAGCCAAGATTAAAAAAGTTTTCTAAGAGCAGCTCATCCAATGTTCTGTAAAAATCTCTCTCTCTCTCTTTTAGAACATTTCCACAAGTACACAAAGCTTCCTGTTGTTAAATGGACCCTAAACCAGCGATGACACAATCATCCTTCACATTAATAGTACTTTTGGCCTTTATGGTCCTGCAATATGCAAATTCTTTTGAGGACATTGGTCATGATTGTTTCCCGATAATAGTTTACCTTTTTAAAGGCATATTTCTGATAACCATTATCTTTTACTTAAAAAAAAAAAATTCCCTAAAACACCCCAAAACATATCAACCTCTGCAGTAAACACAGGCACATACACACCCACACATTCCAGGTCCGCTAAATCCAATCGCTCCCTAAATTTCCGATTTATTTTTCAGTGTAGCATGTTCCCTGCCCAACCCTCTCCATCCCTATTCTCTCTTCAATTCCCTCAGAACTTGATTCTCCCAGACTGCATGCCCCTCTTCCTGGAAAGGCCTTCCTTCCAACTCTACCTCTTGAAACCCTACCCAACCCACAAGGAAACAGCTCTATTTTTAACGTTGGAAGGTTCTAAGCTGCCACTGCCTCCTGGGTTGCTGCCAAGGCTTTAGTATTGATCTGGAAGCTTGGGGGGGCCTTTATCCCAGTCTGCCTCTGTATTGCTCTCAAACTCCCCGTCGCCAAGGGAGTGAGGAAAGGGCCATAGGCTTGCCCAGACGAGAGCTCCTTCTACCTTGTTTGAGGGTGAGTTTGATTTTAGCAACAGAGTCTTCAACCTCACAGTCAAATCCTATCTTCCCTCCCTGCCCTTGCCTCATTCCTCAGCACGCACACCATCCCAAACTCTTGCCAACCTACCTTGCCTCACAAGAGCCCTTCTTCACAGATAGAAATTAAGTGGGTTTTGCTGTATGCATTATTAATTTTTCTTACCTGTCTCCTTCTCTCAGACACTACATCCCTGAGCATCTGCAAATGCCAGTAATGAGCTTCTCATACTAAGCAGGTAGATCCTTAGGTCTCTTGAATAAATGTGGGTGAGGAACAAACTCAGAACGGGTGTGTGATGGGTAATATGATATTTCTTGGTCAATATTGCTTTTTTGTCCCACCATGGGATTCTGCAGCTGTTGTAGATGGCAAGTTTCCAGCTTGGGTAATTACATTCTGCTTACCTCTGTTTCTCTTGTGGTTCAAAGATAACTTATTTTTCATGTCCTTTCCTAAATAAAACAGAGAAGTCTACTAGTGGTGTTGCTATTTGCAGAGGCAATGGGGGCGGAGAGAGGTAGCAGAATGGAAAAGAAATGCTTTCAGAGCAGAAGGCACAGGGCCTGCCACGCATGCTCGCACACTCACGGGACCCTGAGTTTGGCATCTGTACGTTGGGGATCTTGCCCTCTCTCCTGACTGTCGCAGGGATTGCTAACAGACTGCAAGCAAGCAGCTACATAGAAAATTTGACATGGTAGGAAGGGGTTTAACAGAACATTTCATGCAAGTGAGGAAATCCTCCTTTTGTCTGAAATCAGAGTCCAGTCTGTTAAGACATGCTGTGGAGGGCAAGGACAGTAATCACCATGGTTGCCTCTTGCTCAGTGAACAGGCTAACACTGTGGAAGGGGGACCCGTGCAGGAGTGAGTCGAGGGGTTTGCTTCTGGTCGACCTCGGTTGCTAACTAGTTAACCACAGGTTAGTCACAAAGTCATTAAATTCCTCCCTAAAAAGCAGGGGTAAGAAATGTTTCAACTGTTACTTATGGTTATAAATATTGTTGTGAAGGTCAGAAGCACTGATATAGGCATGTGAACAAGATTCAGATATAATCCTTTGTATTCATTAAGCAGAGAGGAAGGCCAGCCTTAGCAAGTTAGGTAACCAGTAAGAGCGATCCCTTTCAGAGCATTTCTTCCAGAAGTTTCCTATCTGCAGTTGTGCCAGTCTGTGCACTCCACTGGACTCTAATGAACAGGAGGCTGTTACTCATTTAAAAAAAAAAAAAAAATCAGCAATTTTGGGTAAAATGTGCAGCAGAATATTAGCCAAGAAATGAAGAGAGGGCAGATCTGGACACAGACAAAAATAATAATCCAGGAAATACAGGTAAAGCAAAGTGACTACAATTAAGCAGGAAAGCTCTGAACGAAGAATTTTATTGGTGATCTCTGCCCCTCCTGGTCCTTGCCGCCCTAGCTCCATCAAGCCTGAGTGGCTGGGTTTAGGGAGAAGAGCGGCACCCAGCGATACCAGCAGAATGCTGTCTCATCTCTGCCGTCAAACAGATTTCCCAGTCAGGCACAGAGGTGGAAGACCAGGGCTGGAACCCAGGATGGAGGCAGTGTCCAGAGAAGAGCTTCTGGGCCGATAGGACGGGGCAGGAAGAGAAGGCTCGGAGACAGTCCCCAGGACTGACCCATCCAGCCCTCCTTCTCCTCCTGCCTCCACTAAGCGAGAAAAAAGAGCGCAGGGGGCAAGGGCACCCCTGACCCATCTGCCCAGGTCTCTCAGGAGAGGCCTCTCCAAGCTGTGCCTCGTCCCTGAAGAGCTTGCTTCTCTTATTTTATGTGAATTTCATTTTATAGACACTTAAATCGACCTGCACACCTTTCCCTAGTTAAGTCTGCAAGTGGGGAAGTTAAGCAGGCTTTGAGGTACGCACTGTGCCAGTAGGAAAGGGGTGTGGGGGCTCTGCAGGAGGGGGATGAAAGGCCCGCGGGAGCCTTATTAATAGTTAAGTGGACAGGGCTGATAATGGGATATCTTTTTATTGTCCCAACAGATAAGTTATAATACACAAGCTTGCAGGCAGCTGTGGTGATTTGCATTGATACAATTCAGGCTGAGGTTTTCATTATACGGCAGGGATGATACAGGAGCCTGTATTATCAAAGGCAGCTGAAAAGCGCTCGGCAGCTATCTCATATTCTGTGTGTGCGTATTCATTAACGGTTAGTAAGGCGCTTTGTCCCTGGTGGTATTGGGTGTTTCATGGTGAATCATTAACAACTTGAACAGCTTCATACATATGTCTTATTGATGTGTAAAGTCATTGCAACCGAAGCTTTTTTTTTTTTTTTTTGCTTGCTTGCTTGCTTTTTTTTTTTTTCTCCCCCCGAATGAGTGAATTCTGCTTTACTCCAGATTTTGCGGAAAGCCTAAGTGACACTTCAGTGATTCAAGGATCTTGTGAACCAGTGAGGGATTGCTGTAAGGCAAGCCCCCCAGGAAGCCGGCAGTTGAGTTGAACAGACAGGTAGATAGATTTTTAAAGAAAGAATATGGAGCAGATGTCCTCTAGCTGTCCCTCAAGGGTAATAGAAGGGCAACCACTGCATTGCCCAGGGGACAGCATAAAAGGAAATCTGTTGCTGAGGGTGAATAGTAGACCTTCCCGACAGAGGGCAAGGTGGGGAAATGGAATGGTAAGCAGCCCTAAGGTAAAGGAAGGACTTTGTGAAGGGGGGAGTGAAGTCTCAAGAGGACGGAAGAAAGAGACAAAAATGCTTTAGCAGCTGACAGTAGGAAAATTTGGAAGCTAAAAACAAAGGAGCCAAGGCAGCTTTTCCTGGCTGGGGATGGAAAGAATAAATGGGATCAGAGTTAGAAACCAATTATCTCTGATTGCACAATCAGGACCCTGCTTCGAGCCAGGCTCCAGCCCCACCACCATCCAGGGCCTGGGGCCACCTGAGAATGATGTCAGATCCCAGGAACTGCTCCATCCTATTTCCTTAAGCCTGGGTTAGCATTAAGCAACATTTGGGGGCCATATCTTCTGAGTGCTAACAAAGCAGAGTATTTCCTGGAAGTTGTCAGAACTACGTTGTTGGCAGAATTTCAGTTTGAGTCGTTAGCCACCAAACAATCCAAAATAATTTTTCTGATTTCCCTGACTTTTGTTCTAAGGCCTCACAAAGCTTCCTCAGAAGTGCAGGGGTCGTCCCTTGAATAACACAATTTTGAAATGTGCAGATTTACTTACATATGAATTTTTTACAGTACTTTACTATAAATTTATTTTCTCTTCCTTAAGATTTTCTTTTCTTTCTTTTTTAAGATTTTATTTCTTAAGTGAACTCTACACCCATCATGGGGCTCAAACTCACAACCCTGAGATCAAGAGCTCCACTGACTAAGCCAGGCAGGTGCTCCTTCCTTATGATTTTCTTCACATTTTCTTTTCTTTAGCTGATTTCATGGTAAAAATATAGTATATAATACACATAACATACAAAATGTGTCAATCTGCTATTTATGTTATTGGAAAGGTTCTGGTCAACGGCAGGCTATTAGTAGTTAAGTTTGGGGGGAGTTGAAAGTTATATGCAAAGTTACAACTACACAAAGGGTTAATATCTCTAACCCTCATGTTACTCAAGGGTCCGCTGTGCTTTATATTAGCTCTAAAGCCACTGGCCCCATGACCCCATATCTTAGACCCACTGAGTACACATGTGTCTGATCTGCGTGAGGTCAACTTTGTCTTTCTCCCCAGTTCCATGCCAGTACGTGGAGCCTAGTGTAAAATCCACGGAATTGCTTCATGGTCTTTTTGCTGTTTGCTGCTGGTTTTTTGTTTGTTTGTTTTGTGTTTTGTGTTTTATTTTTATTTTATTTTTTGTTTGTTTTTTGGTTTTTGTTTTTTAACAGTTATATTGAGGGTAGCTTAATCAGCTCAGCATCTGACTCTTGATTATGGCCTGGGTTATGATCTCAGGGTTCTGGGACTGGGCCCCACCTTGGGCTCCGCGCTCAGAGGGGAGTCTGCTCAAGGATTCTTTCTCTCTCCCTCTGCCCTTCCCCCTCTGTGTGTTATCTCTCTTTCTCTAAAGTGAATAAATAAATCCTTTAAAAAAGTTTTATTGCGATTATAATTGACAGACAAGAAACCTCATATTGAAAAGGTTCAACTTGACTAGTTACAACAAAGATAGATATAGATACATAACTATAGATAGATAGATAGAGCCATGAAACCATCACCATC
Organism: Neogale vison; assembly: GCF_020171115.1. NCBI lineage: Eukaryota > Metazoa > Chordata > Mammalia > Carnivora > Mustelidae > Neogale > Neogale vison. Next base: position 121,952,063 of record NC_058097.1, on the reverse strand, counting down.
AAGGTAATGAGCTTAGAACCCCCACAAGTTTTGTCATTTCCCCTTGTAATTCCCTTTTCAACCCTAGAGAACACATAATCACATTAAATTAGTTCACATTTTCAATATCTTAAAATAGTTCAGTTGTTTTAATAAATGGAATTATGGAGTGTATGTTCTTTTTTGTCTGATTTTTTTCATTCATCACAATTATTTTGAGACTCAGCCAGATGTGTGTATCAGTATGTCCTTCCTTATGACTGCCAGCTAGTATTCCCCTGCAGAGATATACCACAGTTTAGTTATCCATTCACTTAGTGATTAAATTTGGTTTGCTTCCACTTTGGGGCTATTATAAATAAAGTTGAGATGAATATTTGTGTACAGGTCTCTATGAAAACATATCTGAATTCATCTTGGGTAGGTGCCTAGGAGAGGACAACCTGGATCATTTGATAGGTGTACACTTAACTTTTTATGAAACAGTCCAACTATTTTCCTAAGTGCTTGTACCATTTTCCATTTTGACCAGCCATGTAGGGGAGTGCTAGACTCTCCAGTCCTTGCAGACGCTGGTTATAGACAGTCTTAACAGTTTGCCCACTTGAATAAGTGTACAGTGGTTCTCATGGTGGTTTTAATTTGCATTTTCCCTAATGACTAATGAGGTTGGGCATCTTTTCATGTGCTCATTTGTCTTCCATATATCTTCTTTGGGGAAGTGTTTTTCAAATCTTGTGCCAATTTTTAAATTGGGTTGTTTATTTTCTTACAACTGAATTTTGAGAGTTTTTATATATTCTTTGATGTAGGAAAGATGTTAGGGTTGGAAGCCAGTGGCCAAGAAAGAATTCTTGAGACATCTTTGGTGCAAAAAGGTGGTTTTATTAAAGCACGAGACAGGATGTGTGGGCAGAAAGAGCTGCACTGGGGTCATGAGGAATGACCCATTATATACTTTTAAGTTGGGAGGGGATTAGGGATAGCATAAATCTCTAAGGAATATTGGAAGGAAGGTTTCCAAGATCTTGAGGGAGCTAGCTATTGTTGGGAAAAGTTCATTTATTAGCATCTAATAAAACCTTGGTCATGAGACCCTTCAGATGTATATCAGTGGGCCATATACTTGGGGGATGATTGCCAACACTTGTCTTGGTGGGGGCAGGGTGGTTAGAGACAAAGGAAATTTCTAAAGGAATTTTTCTATGTTAATGTAGACTAGCAGAATCCTGGGAGGTTGGCTAAGGTTGTCTTTTGTCTTGACTACTTGGTAGTCAAGTATTAACATCAAGGTAGTTGAGTCCCTAGAGGGAATGTGACTGCCTGTTCGAAGGACTTGTCAGTGGGCTGTGGGTAGTAAGGAAATTTAATAATTTCTCTTCTGCTTTTGTTTCCCATATCATTCTTGATATGAGTCCTTTACTAGCTATATGATTTACAAATATTTTCTCCCAATGTTTAGTTGTCTTTTAATTCCCTAAACAGCATCTTACAAAGAATAGTCTAATTTTAATGAAGTCTAATTTATCAATTTGATCACTTATAGATCCTTCTAGAAGTTTTATGTTTTATATTTAGGTCTGTGATCCATTTTAATTTCTGTGTGTGGTCTGCGATATGGGCTGAAGTCCATTTTTTTTGCATATGGTATCCAGTTTTCCCATCACATTTTATTGAGAAGTGTGTTCTTTCTCCGCTGACTTGCCTTAGCACATTTGTCAAAAAACATTTGTCCAAATACGTGTAAATCTACTTCATACCTCCCTATTCTGTGCCACTGATAGATTTCTCTACCTTTATACAAAACCACAAGGTCTGGATTGCTATTGCTTTATTATAGTCTCAGAATTAGGTTGTGTTAGTACTCTGACTTTGGTCTTGTTTTTCAAAGTTCCTTGCTCATGTTAGGACTCACATTTCCATATACATTTTAAAATCAGTTTGTCAATTTCTAATAATAATAATAATAATAAAAAAAACCTGCTGGGATTTTCACTGGAAATGCATGGAGTTTACAAAACAATTTAGGTAGAATTGGCATCTTTGATTCGTTTTGATATTAGGTTTAACTCATAAACTGAGTTGGGAAATAGTCTTTCTTTTCCTAATTTCTGAAAGAATTTCTGTGGCACTGGTGTTATGTATTTGATAGAATTTACCACTGAAGTAATCTGGGACTAGAATTTTCTTTGTGGAAAGATTTTAAACTACAATTTTGATTTATATAATATAATGGCATTCAAGGGGCACCTGGGTGGCTCAGTTGGTTAAGCAGCTGCTTTTGGCTCAGGTCATGATCCCAGGGTCCGGAGACCCAGTTTCACATAGGGCTCCCCTCCTCCCCTGCCTTCCCACCCACTGCTTGTACTCTCTCTGGTAAATGAATAAAAAAAAATTTTTTTTAATAATATTCAAGTTACCTATTTCTTTATGAATGACCTGCAGTAGTGTCTTTGAAGGTTTTTTTGTGTGTGTGTGTCTGTGTGTCAAATTTATTAATACTTATTATAATATTAAAACTTGTTATTAATATGCCCTTACTATCCTTTAACTGTAGAAACTGTAGTGCTGTCATTTCTTATGATTTGTGTCATCTGTCTCTCCTGTTATTCCCTGATTAATTGGAATTTGATCCTTTTGGGTCTTGCTTTTAAAATTTGTTAGGCTGAACTGGAGTCGTGTGCCCTCTGTGGCAAATTACTTCCTACTACTAAAGATGGTTCTGTGTACTCTACCCAGTGTCTTTGGAATCCTGTGGTTTTTCCAGTCTGTGTTGTTACTCCTAATCACTTTGAGTAATCTTTTTTCCAGCCTTGGGTACCCTGCATGCAAGTTCTGATCAGTACTCAGCTAGGAACTTCAGGGGAATTCTTTGAAGGTCTCTGAAATTCCCTCTCTGTAGCTAGCTCTCTCCTCTCTGGCACTCTGTTCTGCAAACTCTAGCCACTTTGGTCTCCCCAGAATCTCAACTTAGTCTCTTCATCTCAGAGAGACCTCAAGGCTCCATCTATTTCCATAGCCTGCATACTCTTCTAAGTCGCTGTGGGGGTTACTTTCTTTTTTTTTTTTTTTTTTTTTTTCCATCTCTCATGGGTCACTGTCTCTCACTGCCTGATGTTCAGGGCCTTGGAAATCATTGTTTCATATATTCTGTCTGTGTTTTGGTTGTCTCAGTCAGGAGGGAAAAACTGGTCCCTGCCACTTCATTGTGGCCAGAAGCAGAGCCCTTTGATACAGAGACTTCCCAGGAAGAAGACTTCAGGCAGAGAAAGAGGGCTGCAGTGTTTCATTCTGGCCGGCATTGCGTTTCCACTCTCTTGGCCCTCCCTCTCCTAGGGTCCATGAAAAGCTGGTTCCAAAAATGAGGATCCTCTAAGGAGCTATGCTGATAGACCTTCCCCACCCAGGAGTTTGCAGTCAGTCAGCAAGAAGCCCCCACCCACAGGAAGCCTGCTTTGAAGCCTGAGCTGTAGTAAGCTCTTCCTCTGACTGATTTTCTGAGATACCTCAGGTGGCTCTTTTCACTGCCAGGGATTACCCCAGCTAAAAGTCTGAGCCTTCCCCTCCACAGGGGGGAAAACCTCATTTTGTGGAGCAAAGAATTTAGTTTAGAGAACTATACATTAAAAAAAAAAAAAAAAACACCTGGTTTTAAAGGGAGCAAAAAGGAACCATTCTCCAGGGATTATATCCCTTCGCTTGCCTCTCTTCTACTTTCTACTTTTTACATTTGAAAGGGTCGGGTAGGCTGAGAAAGGTATCTGTCAGATCCTCCAGGCTGATTCCAGGAAGTCAGAGTGGGTTTTGCATAAAAGCGGCAACAAACTTGGATTCCACCTCCATAGGGACGTCTAAGAATCCATTTTGTACGAGTTGGGGAGGGGGGAAAGAGGGAGGCTGCCAGTTAGCATTCTTCTTTAATTTCTTCATTCTATTAATTTGTACCATGCCTTTACATGCTCCAGTCACTGTGAGACTCTGGAAATCAATGAATGAGAAAAGCTGGGTAAAAGTAAATATTAGGAGTCAAGGCACAAAAGAAGAGATTATGGACTTGCTAGAAAAATTCAAAGGAGTTACTCCTGTTGTGCTAATATGGACTAATGGTCCTTTACACTGCAGAACCATCATGTCCTAAAAATCACACCGACTTCGGGTATGGAACGAAACACATGGTCATCCCTTTCTTCTCTTGGCTGACTCCACCTATTTCTGAAGACTTGGCTGGGAAGCTTCTCCTATCTCTAACTTCTCAAATAGGTGCCTGTCCTCGATGCTTGTGCAGACCCTTATATTCCCCCTGTAGTAAAATACACTTTAATGTTTTGCTATTCTTTTTTTTTTCTCTCAAATAAATTATAAGCTTCAGGAGGCAGCAATTTGTGTAGTTCATAGCTGTATCCACACTGCTAGCACAAGTCTGTGCACATGGCAGATAGATGGTAAATATTCCTTAAATAAATGAATGTTGACTCATTTTTTCCCCTTCAAGTGAATGTGTGAGATAGGAAGAGGACCTGTAATTATCATCATTTGACAGATATGCAAAAGAGGCCCAAAATAGTTAGATGTTGAAACCTTAGAATAATAACATTTTAAATTCCTGGGGATCTTGAAGAATGTTCACTCCAGGGCATGGCAAGACCCCTTTGAACTTAGAGGTACAAGATGATGAATCAAAAAGAGAAAGGAGCCACATCTAAGGACAGCTCAGGGTCACCCTTCTTTTCTAGTTTCACGGCTATTACCATATTTTTTTGAAAGTTCAAAGATGGGAAAAGAGAACATGCGAGTGGAGTTGGGAGTGGGCTGGAAACATGGAAGCAGCCCCAAAGCACTATCCAGGCACTTTTTCAGGGCACTGACTTAGAAAGAATGACGCCTTTCCTCACCTACCACTCTTCCAGGTGCTCTCTGGGCTGGTGATGAGTTTGCATCTTTTCCATTCTTACCCTTCATCAACCTCCTGCATGCACATGCCATGGCTCAGAAATCCAGAAGGGAGCTGGCATTCCAGCTGGGACTGGAATGCCAGCTCCCCCACGTCACTGGGTAGCAGTGGACAAGTTATTCAGCCTCGCTTCAGCCCCACTGTTCTCCGTAGAGAAGTTATAAAAGTATGAGGAAGAAGGGTGAGTGCCCTCTTCAGGATAGTGGCTGCCTCTGTGGGATCAGGGGGTGAGATTCAAAGGAGATTTCAACTATCTCTGTAAGATTTTTTCATTCTTAAAAAATTATGAAGTAAAGGTGGCAAAACGTAATACTTCCTAATTTTCGGTAGTGGGTACAAGTGTGTACCCACATGCTTTTCTATATGTAGTTCACATAAAACATTAAGGGGGTGGTGAGAAGATGATAATACAAATATCTTGCAGAGTTTGGAAGAAACTAGGAATTCTGTATATAAAACATGACTACGTAGCTGACACAGCAATGATGGGTGGTGACGGGGAGGGAAAAAGAGAGTGAGTTACAAAGAGGTCAGGTAGGTAAAACTCACACATTGACATTGGGAATGGCCTTGTTCCATGAACCACAGATTAATCCAGGGAAGGGATTATTTCTCTTACTGAAAATTAATCTATAATGGATTTTTTAAAACTATGTATATAAAAATCTTGTGCAGTAGGGAGCCCTTTGACTCCCTGGGGTTGGCTACTTCCTATACATGTCCTTAACATCGAGAAAGGAGCCGCTCCCCAACTATGCTTCTAATAACAGGGCATACAACCACTTGGTGCATCTCTAGTGGGTACACCTTCCAGTTCCAAGGGATTGCTTAGACAACAGAGAACTCAGACCACTGGCGTCTTTTCTTCTAATTTGTATCAATTCCCAGCCCACAGAGGGCTTATCCAGAGCCCATTGACCAGTACAGCCAGGTGTGCACAGGTATGAAATGGTTTTTGCTGGATGTCTGCAGGGAAGACCTTCCTCCCTCTGGTCTCTCTTGTCTCCTGCAAAAGGCCAGGACAAAAAGACGCGAACGAGAGGATTATTCAGGTTTCCATGCTAGTTTGGAATAGACTTCAGGCAAAGTTACTGTTTGTAAGATGTTGGAGAGGAAGGTGGTGGGAAGGATAGAGGTGAAGAGAATATTTCAGGCTCCCAAATGGGAAGGGTTCCTCAGAGGCCTCTGAGCTCTTCCGGGCTGCAGGGGGTGGGGCCTGCACGACACTGAAGATGACAGCTTGTCTCAATGCCACCACACTGCCCGCTGGGCCCTGCAGTGGGGCTCTGTGATTGGAACGGGAACCTTTGCCCTCTGGGGATGCTCAGCAAATGTCAAGCTTTAATGAGATTTCCCACTCTGTCGAGGGGCTCTTGTGAAGTATGTGCCACTCACAGCAAGTCACCAGCTGGAGGTTACATCGACCTGCCACTCTGGGAAAGGTCCGCTGAAACTGTGATGAAGCAGATAAGCCATAGAGAGGTGCCTAGAGCCCCTGGGAAGAGGAGATGTCCAGAACTCCATGTTTCCTTCTTAGGCAGTTCCTGAATTTGCTGAACGCTTTGTGCGGAGCCCAGAGATGAGGAATGCTGAGGCAGAGCCAGAACCGTAAAATCTCCCCCTGCTTAACCTCCTTCCTTCAGGAAATGCTGTACTTGAAGAGAATCAGAGAATCCACACACTTTCTTAAAATGCCTTTTTTATTCCTTGAGGACATGATATATGTTCTGGGGAGAAATGGACTAATTCTCCCTCTCATTTGCACTCTTCCTTCTCCATTTCCTTCCCTCTGAGACATGTCAGCCATTGGGCTACCCACCTGCAGAGCAGAGATGAGACCACTTTCTGTGCCTTGAAGGTGTGGTAGCCATGGCTGCCATCACTGTTGAGGGACGGAAACTAAATTGAGAACCTTCAACCTGAACGCTGTGAGCTTCCGTTGGGAGCTTGTTCTGCTTTCATCTGGCAAAGACCACTCAGCTTACTCCAGGTCCTCCCATCGGGTTTGTTTTCCGAAGCCTCAGATGAGATAGTCAGGTTGGTGTCAATGATGTTAGTACTTAAAATAATTATAATAATGCATTAATTAAAACCGCACAACCCCTGAAATCACCAGGGTGCTAACTCCAAATAAAAAGCCACAGAGAGAGAAATAGGAAGGATGCTACTCGGTCGAGGTGACCTTTTGGCATATGGTGACTCAGGGGTTGGGTGCACTGGTTTTTAAAGAACTCTCTAAGAACCCATCCATCTGGACCCCCGTGTTGCTCCTCCAAGCATGCCGAGCTGACCAGATGGCCCTTGATAAAGCAGCTACAGAAGGGGGAGGTAGGGAATCCATTCAGCATAGCTTGTCATTCTCAAGCCATGCTGCCCTTGGCTCAGGCACATCCCTGGTTTAAATCTTAAAAGGAGACATAGACATAAATAAAATAAAAATAAATTCTAAAATATATCTTAAAAGCAAAGTTTGTGTATTTGTTTGTTTATTTTTCTTCTACATGTTATCATTTCTACCAGGGCAAACAATAAAAAGACTGCCCAGGAAATATATACATATATACATATACATATATACATCTAGGTAAAACACAATCAGACCTTAAAAAACAAGGATATGGTCTCTAGCATGAGAATTCCTCCCCTCAGGACCTCTCTTTAATATGCATGATCTTTTCAAAAGTTGTCTAAACCTGCGAAATACAAGGGTAATATAAATACAAGGGTAAGAATTATATGTCACCTAAATGGGCCAGCTGATCCCAAACCATATAATCAATAAAGCATCTGGAATTGAGGGAATTTCTTACTGAATGATGTCATAGGTGAAGATTCTTTCAATCCAGTGTCCTTGGAGTTGTCATGGTGTTCATACTGGTATGAGAAGGAATTGATTCTATGCACTGAAATATTTTTTCCCAGGTAACTTCTTAGGAAGAAGTCATAGAGAAACATGGTTTCTGCTTTAAGAAGCCTCTAAGAAAACTGTAGAACATCTTCTTCACAGTATTTTAGACACACTTTGTTAGTAATTTCCAAATGAAAAGACTCCTTAAATATCTTACAGGGAAGAAAATGGCTGGATAATGGAAGAATTACACACTGGTTGCCGGGTAAAATGCCACTGTAGTGTTAGTGAGCCTTTTGCCAGGTTGTTATTAAGAAAGACACTACAGATTCCAGGATGTTGGTGTGTTGGGTGGTGTAGATGGGCTTCTTTGAGGTGTGATTGAGGTGCATGCCAAAATCATCTGAAAATTGATAGGCGACCAGCTAGGTGAATCAAGGCTGAGTCATGCTGGAGAGAAGAGGAACGGTGGGAGGAGGGTAAGAAGATGTTGATTAAAAGATCCTGGGTGATTCCAACATACCCTCTGCGCACCCCACCTGTTCTCTGTAAGAGCCACTGTCTAATGATACTAAATGCACAATAAACCTAATAAGCCAATAAAAATAAGAGGCCTCCTGCCTAGAAATGTAGGAGGAACTCAGTGCAAATATTTTGGAAGTGAATCAGAAGTCAGGACACCTATTGTCTAGCACCATGTTCTTAATAACGAGCAGAATGACATTGCAAAAACCCATTTCAAGGAAACTGAAGTCCCAAGAGGATTCCTACCCCTTCATCTGTTACCTCTCAAGGTCAGGCACCCAGTTAGCAGAGCTGGAACTAGAATTCAGCATTCTCCAGCTCCATTCATGCTTATACAATTACCATCATACATGCTCTTTTCAAAAGTACATTTAAATGAACAAGGACAGCACCCTATAATCCACAAGGATTATCTGTTAGTACCAGGAATAATAGTTTTGCTATTCCCAGATTGCTTTCACAAATGTTATACAGATGAATACGAGGATATGGGGAATTTGACGAGATGGATCCTGAATAAGCATTTGAACAAGCCCTATATTGAGAAACACAGCTTTAAAATAATCATAAGAAAATGGCACTAGTGGGGCGCCTGGGTGGCTCAGTGGGTTAAGCCGCTGCCTTCGGCTCAGGTCATGATCTCAGGGTCCTGGGATCGAGTCCCGCATCGGGCTCTCTGCTCAGCAGGGAGCCTGCTTCCTTCTCTCTCTCTGCCTGCCTCTCCATCTACTTGTGATTTCTCTCTGTCAAATAAATAAATAAAATCTTAAAAAAAAAAAGGAAAAAAATGGCACTAGTATTTTGTCACTTCTAAGGGTCAAAATAAAATATAATTACATGGTCACTTTCCTGGGAATGAAAATATTAACTATAGAAATTCTTTGGAGCATTTCATTGAAACCACTTTTATTAAATATTTGTACTCATAGAAAAGTTTTATTTTTAATCATGAAAATGTTAGGTCTTAAGGATTGTTAAGAATTAAAATAGTATTCATCTGAAAAACATGTTGGCAGATTTCAAGAACTTTAGTTAGATAGGCAAGAAATTAACTTTAATGTGATCAGGTAAATTAATAGATCTAGGTGAATGCAATCTAATCTGTAAATTGTTTTCCCTAGATCTCCTCATCCTTGGGGTAAAAATAAAATTCATGAAAAGTACTAAATAAACACAAAAGTCTTTACCTCTTGTTGACCTTTGGTCTGGAAGCCTACCAATGTCCCCCCTCCCAGGTATTTTAGGGCAACCGGATACCTATTAATCCTTGCCAGGCACTTACTAAAAAGGACAGATGAGTAAATATCCCAGGTTTTGATGATTTAACAAAGTGGAGAGTCTTTGAAGAAAGTCCTGCCAGGGGCGCCTGGGTGGCTCAGTGGGTTAAGCCGCTGCCTTCGGCTCAGGTCATGATCTCAGGGTCCTGGGATCGAGGCCCACATCGGGCTCTCTGCTCAGTAGGGAGCCTGCTTCCTCCTCTCTCTCTGCCTGCCTCTCTGCCTGCTTGTGATCTCGCTCTGTCAAATAAATAAATAAAATCTTTAAAAAAAAAAAAAAAAAAAAAAGAAAGTCCTGCCAGCCAGAGGAAATGACTCTGTGTAGTTGTAGACTAATTAAAATGCTCTGGTTTTCTCCATAAATGCCATATATAAATTAATACAATGGGGTGTTTGGTGCATTACAATAAATAAGTGAAATTGTTAGAAGTTATCAGAATAATGGATGGTACTTAGCATCTTCCTAGTAGTTGGAAGCTCTGCTTCTGGGAATAAACCATCGCTCACCCACTGGGAAACTTTCAGGGCAAATGTGATTATAGTAAAGTGGCCAAAGTATGAGCTTTTGAGAGAGATTAGAATTAGAGTGATGTTCACAAAATTATTTAACCTCTCTGAACTTTGACTTCATCCTTTGAGAGAAAGAATCTCTTTCTGTTTAAAGTATATTACATCGATGGTTTTGGATAACTTCCTTAACCTGTGTGTACCTTGGTTTATCTAGTATGGAGGCAATCCATTTACCTTCTAGAATTGTGAGTATCAAATTTGTAGATTTATGTAAAATGCTTAGAACAGTTGTATGACATGGTAAATACTAAGTAAGGCTTAGCTCTTGTATTTTTCTTACTAGATTTTAAACTTCATGAAGGCATGGATTTTGCTATATCCCCAGCACATAGAACAGTGCTGGTCCATAGTCCACGTTTAATAAATACTTATCAACTGAACTACTCTTTGTAATGGAAATAATACCTGTATATATCTAGATGCAAAACACTTTAATGTGTGTGTGTGTGTATTCCAACAACTATGTTCTGGGGAGATTAAAATGTTTAGAGGATCACCATAGACAAGGCTGGCACTTTAGTTCTGGACCCAGAGCTCAAGAGTTTTGATCAGCGGTCACAGAGCAAGGCCAGCAATTATGCTCTCCCTGAGCTCCAGACATCCAGGTTAGGTCCAAAGCTGTAAACAAACAGACTGAGCTGGGCCCAGAGTTGTCATTTCCTATGATTCCACATAATTGTTGACTTTCTTGTTTATAAGCCTTCACTGGTTTCCCAGTGCTCCTGGAAAGTCTGCATCTGCTAAGACATCACCCATTGCCCTCCCCTCCAGCCCTACCTGCCTGCCTAGCTCACCCTTCCGCACTGCCGTCTCTGCCCCCAATGTACCTTGTGTGATATGAAGGTAGACTCAGCTTCCCTAGCCTGACTCCCGGCCCTTGGGCAAGCTGCTCCTTTCCCTCTCATCTCTGACTGGCAAATCTCTCCCCATTTGCGAAACAACTCCATCGTCTTTTTATATTTTCTTCCCTTCCCTTCCTTGGGGAATTTTATCCTTTGAAAGTGTCCTGCAAGATTCTGTCTGTACATTGAATGTGCCCCTGCTATTTTAAACTGTACGTGTTTCCAGGTTCATATAAGTTTCTCATATATATTCAAGTATATTACTCACCTGGGCGTTCTGGTACCTCATGCTGGGCTTGGTACCAAGAAGTGTCTGGTGAACATTTGCTGAAGGAACATTCGAGAGAAGGGGTGATTGCATTTCAGGTCCCACTGGCCAGTCAGGTATTTCTAGCATAGTTTCCTACAAATCAAGGGCAAAGTGTCTTTCTCAGAGTGTATATAATTGCAAATGTATCTTTAAGGAGCTAGAGATATAGAGATTTTGGCCCCTGGGAGTTGAGTATAGGAACATAGATCTCCAAGGAGAGGCCACCCTGAGCCACCTAGGCCTCTTCTCTGGTGTCTCCCGACCAGTACGCTCATCTCAGACTTAGCTAGAGTGACAAACCCTTTCCAGTGTCTGGGACATATTGGTGCTAGAAGTTGTCTGAGTTGATACTGATAAAAACTTGCCAAGCCATGTCATAGTGTAATATTTATATGCCCAGTTGGCCTCTTAAAAAAAAAAAATGATTATCTAAAGGAAGGAATTGTTTAGAGCCTTACACTGAATTCCAGTCTTCCTTTGGCCTTCAGGGCTAACATTGCTAATCAGAGCCAAATTACAGCTATTTTAATACCTGCATTAAAAACAAGACCAGCCATTTGCTCAGTGGGAGGTCTTACCTGGACCAAATCCATGCCTGGGTCTGCACAGAAGGGCACTTTGCTATATTCCTGGTTGGCAGCAAGCACTTTGTGGAGAGAAGAGGCAAAGCCAGGAAGACTGCCAGCTAGCTGCCTGCCTCCCCCCACCTCATCTCTCAAGCCGCAGACCCTGCTTGCTTGCGTGAGTAGGAGTTCCCTGCGTAGATACTGTGAGTGAATTGGAAATGAAGAATTGTGGGTTTTTTTTATATGATAAAACTGCATTTCATGTGAGAAGAGATTTTCTTGTGAAGACAGATGGTCACGAAGGCAGCCTCTAGGAGGCCACTTCTCCACCTTGCAACCCCCTTGCTTTTCATGCCTTTGTGTTTCTAGCTCCTGAGTTCCTCTCTCTTCATTCTGTCTCTTTGACCAAAAGATGGTATAAAGGGAGGCCCTTTCAGTTTTCTTTCCGGCTCCCTGTCCACTTTAATCAGGGCCATTGGGTAAATGCCATGAAAACAAAGCTGCCCCTGATGCTGATACAGACTCTAGTTTATTACCCTGACTATTAAGCAAATTAAATGCCATTACTCCCTTAGGCTCTGAGCTCTAAAAGGATAAACTTTCCTCCCTACAGTTTTGCTGGTGTGAACAAAGCCCAGGACATAGATATGTCTCAGATATGTCAGAGGTAGTCTCCCAAAAGGATGAGGCATCTTAGCCAGGGAGACAGATGCTACACCACCATGTATAGAGACATATGCAAAGACAGTTAGTGTAGTCCAGGATGTTTGCCGGAGTTACAGTTAAGAGAACTGGGACTCACACTGTGACATATTTTCTTGTTGTTGTTGTTGTTGTTGTCGTTCCTGAGGAGTGTTTTGACCTGCTGAAGAAACATTGTGCCCTTACAGGCTTAGGTAGAAAACAAAGGCTGTTATTTGATAATTCATCCACCTCCAGCTCTCCAAAGATGGGAAAACTTGGACATACCTGTTAGCATGTTATTGCAAACTTGACTTGAGAAGGTCCTGGAAAATGATCCAGTGATGCTCTTACAATCTATTGGCATTGTTATTATTGCAATCGCTCAGGAGTTAGAGTATAGTCTGCTTATGATCTAAGCAATTTTTCTAGCTTCATCTTCCATTGCAGCTGTAGCTTACTTTCATTTTTATCTTCTGCAGCTGGTAATAGTCACTTTTTACTTTGAAAGTGATTATCAGACTGGTCACTCTGAGCCCAAAGACACGGTAAGTTATCTAGTATGTGCCAACAAACTAGGTTTAAAATTAGGTTCTCACCTGAACCATTATCTGGTTCAACAACTTCTCATGTGAACATAACATCAAAAAGCAGTCTGTGCTAGAAATGGGTGTGTGGGAAGGAAGGAAGAAGGATAAAGGAAAAACATAAAAAAGGAGGTAATGAACAATGCAATAGAATACTAAGCTAGAGAAATTGCTTAGATCAGAAGTAGACTATGCTCTAACTCTTAGAGAAAGAAAAAAAGACAGAAAGGAGGGAGGGAGGGAGGAAGAAAGAAGGCAAGGAAGAAGGAAAAGGAGAAGGAAAGAAAGACTACCATCTGTGATAGGGCCAGTTCTCTTTGGTCCCTTGATAGCCCAACAGTAATTGTCTTTTTTTTTTTCCTTATTTTTTTTTTTAGAGACTTTTACTTATTTATTTGACAGAAAGATAAAGCCAGAGAGCACAAGCGGCCAGGGAGTGGGGGGATGATTGGCAGAGGGAGAAGGAGATGCAGGCTCCCAGCTGAGCAGGGAACTCAATGCAGGGCTCAATCCCAGGACCCTGGGATCAAGACCTGACCTGAAGGCAAATCTTTAACCAACTGAACCACCCAGATGCCACAGTATTCTTTCAAAAGTCTGTGAGAATCCTGTAAGACCATGGTTAATGAGAAAGATCAGTGAAGGCTCTGATTCACCCCGGGTTCTCCTTAAAGAAGCCAAAACTCTAAAACTTTCAAGATAATGAGATGTATGTGGTGGGAAAAAGCTATGCAATCTACTCAGAAGTAACCTTAACTCCTTACTGATATGGATGGATCCAGGGCTGAGGTAAAGTGCTACAAAATTAGTCTAGAACATTTTCATGGGCCACAAAACAAAGAAATGTTCAAAAAACAATTGGAACATTTAAAATAACACAAGGAGGCAACTGGAGCAAAAAAAAAAAAAAACCCAGAACAAAACAAACCCCAAATTGTGTTAAACAGATTATAACATAAATAAAAGCTTTTAATCCACTGACTAAAATAGAATCAAGCAGTGTGTAAGGATTTAGAGGAATGACTCAATCAATCAATCAATCAATGAGAAACGTCTTTCTGGAAGTATAATCCCAACTTATCATGCAGAATGAAAAAAGAAATTAGAACAGCACCATTTGCAACATCCATAGAAATAATTGATGCAGGCAGTAATCAACGGTGGTACTAAAACAGATAAAAGTTTGATGAGGAACAAGATATAGGTATAATTTTGAAGAATATACCCAGAAATTACTTATAATTTATAAAAGTAAAACAGTATTCATTGGACATAATAGAAACCTGCCAGATACTAGCCTAACCAGGTAATCAAAACCTTATCACCAGGGTGGGTCAGACCTTTCCCACGTACCTTCACCATGAGACGCAGTAAGGAGAACACGCTATCACTTCTGTGTATTCCTGCTAAAAATGTATAACCAGAGTCTAAAAGGATAAAAGGATAAAAAGGACAAATCCACAAATTCACCAACCAGCGTCTTCAAAACTACAAAGGTTTGAAAGAAAGAAAGTTTGAGGAAAGGTTCCAGACTACAGCAACCTATAAACACTTGACAACTGAATGTAATGAATCTTTCCAGATTGGCTTCTGAACCAAAAGGAGAGAAAACTATAAAGGATATTATCGAGAACACCGATTAAAATGATGCATCAGATATAGAAATATGTTAATGCTAAAATTCCACGATTTTAAAAATTGTGCTGTGGTTATGTAAAGAACATTCTCAATTTTAGGAAATAAAAACTTGAGTATTTCAGGGGCAAATGGGCATAATGGCTCAAATTTATTGTTTGTTGTCAATAAAAATGTAAGAAAGCAAACCCATGAGCACAAATAGTAATGAAAATTAGGGAAAATCTTAAGAACTGGTGAATCAGGGAAAATGTATATGAGACATTTTGTAATTTTTTCTCTAAATTCAAAATATATCAACATACACTGACAAAAATAATATTCAGACTGTTCAAAAAAGACCTGTTCATTTTTTTTAAAGATTTTATTTACTTGTTTGTTTGTTTGTTTGTTTACATCAGGAGGAGAGAGTACACAGGAGCAGGGTTGGGGAATGGAGAGAGAGAAGGAGAGAATCTCAGGTAGACTCTGGGCTCGATCTTGTGACCCTGAGATCATGACCTGAGCGAAAATCAAGACTCTGATGCTTAACCAACTGAGCCACCCAGGTGCCCCTATTGTTCAATTTTAAAAAGAAATTTTAAACTGTTCAAAGCAGACTATTATAACAATTCAGCTAAATTCAGAGTCCCTTAGTCTTTAGACATCTTATAAGACTGGTTTTTAGTGAGAAATGGAATATTTATCAAAGTGATGCACAGGGGTGCCTGAGTGACTCAGTGGGTTAAGCCTCTGCTTTCGTCTCAGGTCATGATCTCAGGGTCCTGGGATCGAGCCCCGCATAGAGCTCTCTGCTCAGCAGGGAACTGCTTCCCTCTCTCTCTCTCTCTGCCTGCCTCTCTGCCTATTTGTGATCTCTCTCTCTGTCAAATAAATAAATAAAATCTTAAAAAAAAAAAGGTGATGCACAATGATGGGTTTTTTATTTCTCAAAGACACACGTGGACATTTAAAAGACTCTGCCTACTTTTTACTGCTTTAAACCTCAGTTAGATCTGTTATCTTGTCAGGATGGATGCAGAAATTCTAGGTATTGAAAGTCTGTTCGGGGGTAGATCATCTTCTCAGGCACCATCATTTGCTTTACAACCACTTCCTGCATAGGCTGGATCAAAACAAGTGGCAGATCTGCAAAGGTCTTAGAGAAAACCCCCAGGAGACAGTAGTGCAAGGTGGGCAAGTGCATGCCTTCCCTCCCAGCCCCATAAGCTGACCGACAATGACGTTCCAGGAGCTTCAACCAAGAAAATAAGTCCCCTTTGCGAATAGTGCCAGGACAATATGTAAGTGTTAGGGAGCCTAACATACTTAGCCTAACAGAACTGGAATGTAAATCCAATAGCTCCAAACAAGGAAGTGACTGTATGTAGGTGAATGTCAGTCAGCGTTAGCTTGTGCTATGTTCTTCAACCTCCCACTCAACAATATACAAATAATTTGTAAACAGAATTTAACTGGGGCCCTACACGATCCAGACTTTGAAGAGTGTCAAGTTAAAGGCACAGTATACTGACAGAAGAAAATAGAACTGAAAGCTATTTCAAGTTTTATTCAGTTCTGAAAAAAAAAAAAATGAAAAGGGAAGGAGTGTCTTTAATGTACAACAAGACATCTTAAATATCCTTTACTCTTAACTACCACTCTCTCCGAAATTCCCAGTCTAGTCTTTGAGGCTCTTAAGTTGGCCTCCTTATTCACTCATGCAACAAGTATTTTATTTAGCAGCTATTTTCTGGGAAGCATGATTCTTTGCCTCAGAGAAAGAAAAAGATACAATTTTCTGTCTTTGTGGATTTTGTATCTGGTAGAAAGACAGACACTATGTAGCAGTAAGGGAGCAGGCAGACCTGATCTCTTAATTTACTGAAAATTAAATGAGGAACTACTGTAAATTTTGAACACGATCTGGCTTGGACCTTTAGAACAGCTCTCTGGCCATGGGTAAAGAATAGGCTTCAAGGAAGTGGAAGAAAGGAATGGGAGGCCACGGTGTGGTCCAGGATGATAGCAGTGAAGGTAATGTGTAATGATAAGATTCTGGATCTTGAAGGTAAAGCAGTATTTGCCATGGATAGGGAATGGGGTATGAAGAAAAGAAAGCCATCAGAATAACCACAAGATTTTGGCCCGAGCAACTGGGAAGATCCTATTAGCACTTCCAGAGGCCGGGAAGACAGTGGGAAGAGCGTGACGCAGTGTTCATCTTAGACACCTCGTACACACACACCCTGAGAAAGCAGTTCAGGGAAGTAGTCTGTGCTGGAGACATCACTGGGCACATAATCAGTATGAGTCTGTCACATAAGGTTTTTGTGGACAAGATGATGAAGTAGAAATTCTTTAACTACCTTAAATATTAGGAATTATTATTCTCTTTATCTTGTGCTTATGCCCCATTTCTGATAAAGACAGAGGGAAGCTTGTATACACACTGGTGTATGTCATGGCTTCTTCCCAAGCGTGAGTCCACAACCCCAGAAAGATCACAATTTGGTCCAAATGCTCACCCTGGGTTTTATAAAAATGAGTCTTTCGGTAAGGAACAATGCATTTAGTTTTACGCTAATGAGGAAAGACTCCAATTTGTTCTTGAAGCTCAAAAGTCAGAGCACTGAACTGGATAATAAAAATGAGCAGCCTTATTCACTCTCTGGGGAGAGAGTCGTAAAGACTTTCTTATCTATGGAGGGGCAAAAAGAAAAATTCCCAAATTTCCTTAGGACTGGTTTATTTTTCAGCCCTTAGTCATAAGTAAAATTGCCTTACCCTTTAACAGAACAGGAAATCAGTTAACTATTGCCAGCATTTGGCTTCGGTCTCAATTCAAGTTTCTTATATCTTCTTGGGCTATGTTTCCATTCTATTGTGAAAAGAGCAATGAACTCTGAATCAGAAAATTTGGGTGTGGGGCGCCTGGGTGGTTCAGTGGGTTACACCTCTGCCTTCCACTCAAGTCATGATCTCAGGGTCTTGGGGTTGAGCCCTGCATCGGGCTCTCTGATCAGCAGGGAGCCTGCTTCCCCCCCTTTCTCTGCCTGTCTCTCTGCCTACTTGCAATCTCTGTTTGTCAAATAAATAAATAAAATCTTTAAAAAAAATCTGGGTGTATGTCTGGCTCTGTATGACCTATGAGCATTAGTTTCTTGGATAAGATAACATTTGATGTACCTATCCCTTAAGGGTTTTGAAAGAATTGAATACTGAACTCCATGCATGAAACATTATGAAATGGAAGTAGTTCTATTATTTTTCTTTTCTTCTTCCTTGTTTCTCCCTCTCTTGTTCAAGTTTCAAAATCCTCAGGTCTAAAACCATGCTCTAGGCAAACAAAAAAGAGAGTGACGAATTTGATTGATATAATTTTTTTTAATGTATTGCATTTTCTAAAAAATCTCCATCCCACTTTTAAAATTCAAAAAGACAAAACAAAACCACAGAAAAATGGCAAAACAGATACAAAACAAAGCAAAGGGAAAGAGCTGGAAAAAATTGTTTTATACCCATGCAGTTTAGCTCTGGACAGACAGAGTAAAAAACCCTTTTCCAGATGGTGACAAAGAGCAGACTCACCACTGTCATTGGACTTCCAATGAGGCATTTAAAAACACATTTGGCATATTTTTAATTTAGCTGGGAGATCTAGAAAGTCAAAGGGGCATATATATACTGTAATTGCAAATCAATCACAAATGCTGGGACCTGCCCAGATCTGGGTGGAGCATGGGAAAACATTTGTCACGGGGCTGTTGGCTGAGGTTGACACAGTGAAATTCCCTGAAGGGCAGGAGAATGACAGTTGTCTCTACTCCAATCTCAAATCTCCATGTGTAATGAATGAGCTCCAAAGTGTCCTTTCACTGGCTTGCCCTGGGTTCACACAGATGTTTGCACTTCTCCTGGAGATGGCAGGGCTATCTTTACAGAAGGGGGGAGGGTGATACTGTACCACAACAGAAAAAGTTGCAACTTATCTCATTCTTAGCTAAGACTTACTAAACCTGGGGACATTGATCTATCCAAAAAATGTGAGGCAAATATCTCTCATTATAGGTCTGCTGTTATTCTTTTTTTTTTTTTTTAGGTCTGCTATTATTCTTAAAGAAAAAAATCATCCAATGTAATTTTTTCCTCTGAAAAAATAAAATATCTAATATTCTAAATAGATCTTATATATTCTAAGTAGATATTCTAAAATATCTAGTATTCTAATTCTAATAATATTCTTATAATAAATATCCATGTCCAGAAAATTGTTTGAAAATGTTCTGATATGGGGAAAAAAATAACAAGACTGATCCAGCTGTACTTTTTATTAATTACTTCTTAACTTTCTGTTATACTCTAACATCACAGTAACTGTTCATTTTTAATGAACAGTTAATCAAACTCTTGATTTTTAAGATCAACATTCATTTTTATGTATTTATATTCAACTGCGGTTTCCAAGTAATATTAGATGCTCTGTTTCTTTTAAACAATTTCTTTATTCTTTTAACAAAAAGCAAATGAACTTCAAAAAGTCCGAGTCTTATTCAAAATTCTTATAAAATACAAAGTCTAATTAAAAAAATATGGATAAAACCATACTCTCAGGATTAATATAAAGAATAAATAGGTTTGTCACCAAGCTGTCTATCACCGTATCAAAACCAGGGTATGAAAGTGCATAAATGCATTATTTGAATATTGCAAGAAAGCTTGGCAATATATTTCCTAAGAACCAGCACGAAGGTGGATGTACAGGACAATTTCCCCAGTCCAGTGTCTGCAGATCTATAACAACATCATAAGAAAAAAAAAAAATAATATCCTTCACTGCTGCCCTTGAGTGACAAAGCTGATGAAAAATAAAGTCATAGATAACTCTGGCTGACAATATAAGCATCCCCAACCCATCTTGCAGGTTATTAACAGGTGTCAGTCACAGGTGGGAATCTAATCAAATATCAATGTAATTCCCTAGGCAATGATAGGACCAATATCACCTATGAAGGATCAAGTCACCCCCCTCCCCCCTCCTAAAAAAAAGAAAAAAGAAAGAAAGAAAACAGAAACAAAAACCCTTTCCTGACACTGGGTTTTACGGGAGCCCTGTCTGCCTAGGAAAGAAAAGTCACCCAAGTTCATTGTTTTCCTGGACAGGTTGCTCCATGAGTTTAAAGGGGGCTCCAGATGGGCAGAGATGATGAAAGAATCATCCAAGTGAATCACATCCCTCCTGGGTGTTAAATAGTGCATTGACTGTGCCATGGAGCTTTGAAACCAATAGGGCTAATGACAACTGGTATCTGAGAAGGCTTGCACTAACTAGCATTGGGGAAACACGTCGAGTGACCTCTTGGAGGATGGGGACAGAGGGAGCACGATCTTGGAAAGCCTTTCTCCCCAGCCATAACGGAAAGAAAGATTTGCTCAGAGACACTTGAGTTTCCATCTACATTACAGTGAAGGGACATATGCAACCAGAACAGACAGAGAAATCAGCTACAGTGCTAGTGGGTAAATGATTTGCTTTTTACTATTACATTGTAAATGGCCCAGAAGTATATGGCTGGCATTATAGATGTGTGTGTGTGTGTGTGTATGTGTGTGTGTGTGTGTTTTCTCACTCACATGGAATTAAATATATAACCCAAAACAGTGTTCAGCATTCTCTTTTTTGCAGAGATCAGACCGACTTATGGAAGGAAAATAATATTCCTAACCTTTTACCCAGGAACCAAATCACATTGACTGGTGCCATTTACTTAGCTACTTATTTGGGGCTATCACTTCTTTTTTTTTTTAAGATTTTATTTATTTATTTGAGAGAGAGAAAGAAAGAGAAATCACAAGTGGGACTGGGGGAGGGGTAGAAGGAGAAGCAGCCTCCACACTGAGCAGGGAGTCTGACCAGACTCCATCCCAGGACCCTGAGATCATCACCTGAGCCAAAGGCAGATGGTTAACCAACTGAGAGACCCAGGCACCCCATTTGGGGTTGTCTTAAACACTTTTTGCATATATCTCAGTTTTCCTGCCAAAAACCATGCAAGTTGGTGTTATTATTATTATTCCCACCTCATACATGAGGGAACCGGGGGCTAGAAAAGTTAAATAACAGCCCGGCAGCATGGAGTTAATAAATAGCAAGAGTCAAAATCCTGTACCAATATGACTCCAGAGTCTATGATCTTAACACCTGCACCAGATTTTTCCCAGTTAACTTCTGTGTTCCACACTGGTCTGTCCTTTTAACTTGGTACTGCTGGTTGTACCCAGTTCATAAAGGAAAATGCTGTTACATAGCTTGCTTCCCACCCGTGTCTTAGAGCTAAGAGAGAGGTGTTGAGGAAGGGAAAATAATCCTATAGATTATGAGAGCTGGAAACTTCTACTTTTGAAGGGCAGTCACCATCACATTTAATGTGGGGAACCTGAACCTCAGAATGGAGAAGACATGGGTTGCTCCGGGTTATGTAAAAGAAAAAAGCCAGACCTCTAGACTTTTAGGTTTAAACCCTTCTCAAAACCCTTCTCCTGATATGGGAACTCAGTTTATGGTCTCAAAATAAATGTAAGATCACTCACAAAAACCTGTCACTTCTGCTACAGATTCAGAACCTGAGTGACTTAACAATGCACAAAACTCATGCCCTGGGAACATCAGGCTGAGACAAGACTCAGGAGACCGTGTCTTTTCTGTGCCTGATGAATATAAGGCTTTTTGGTATCACATTTACTCATTACCATTTAAGTATAGTCACATAATCTTCATCATGTAGGACACTCACTATTCTAAATTTCTTGCTTTATGGGGAATATACTCTAGAACCCAAAATGTAAATTGTCTCCTTTCCATTCTATCTTTACCTATAGGCTTTCTGTTCCTTAGTGGACTAGGATAGGGTTTTTTTCTACCTTTGCACTATTGACTTCTGGACCTAATCATTTTTTACATGTGTGGGCTGTCCTGTGCACTATAGAATGTTTTGCCACCCCGGACTCTACTTACTAGATGGCAGCAGCACCTCCTATCCAAGTTGTGCCAATCAGAGCTATCCCCAGGCATTGCCAAATGTTCTGTGGATGGCAAAATTGCCCTTGGTTGAGAACCACTGGGCCACAGGCTTCCTGAAATTAAGTTCCATGCATTCTATTTGCTTTCTATTTCTGTTTCACTTTCCTCAATTGGATGAGATAAACTCAAACTTACTTTTCCATTTTCAAACACAATGTCTCATCTCTCTGGGGATCTGATCTTCTGGTGCTCAACAATGCTTCCTGGTGGGGCAAACTCGTCGATAAGTTATGGGGCAATGCCAAGGTCAGTTTACCAGGTGTACCAACAAAAAGGACTTTTTAGGGGCTCAGAGGGTGAGTGATAAGAATTTGCCGGGAGAACACAGAAGGAAAATTTTGTGAACTAGAGAGAACCAATTAACCCAGATAGAAGATAAAAAGAGCAACTAAAAAGAGAAGAGAGCAGGCAGGTCGCAGTGTTCTGAAGCAGCCAGCTTGGATGTGAGTCTTCCTGATGCCTGGAGGTTTGCAAAAGGCCTAAAGTGATAAAACCACAAGATTTCCAGTGTACAAAGATACATATGCAAACAGTAAAACCTTTCCTTGTCTGGTATATTTAGTAGAATGTGTTTCATTGTGTATTTAGTACATATTTTTGACCACCTATAGCTTGCAAAGCTCTGTCTTTGACAACAAGAAGATATGAAGATTAATTAAATTTGCTCTTTATTTCAAAAAAACTTAAAATTCAGTGAAGATGATATATTTGTATTCAATCCATAGAAGAGAGTAGTTGATAACCAGAAGAAAGACAGGCAGATACTTAGTGTAGGCTCATTATGGAAGACCCAGTCATATGTATAAAGTGAAGTCTTTGCCAGAACATCAATGTTTCAGTTTTACCCCCCAGATGGAGCACTTGAGTAGCTCAGTTGGTTAAGCATCTGACTCTCAGTTTTGGCTCAAATCATGATCTCGGGATTTCGAGATTGAGCCCCACGTTAGGCTCTGTGCTGGACATGGAACTGGCTTGAGATTCTCTCTCTCCCTCTCCCTCTGCCCAACCCCTCTCCCCCTATGTCCTTCCCCCACCCCACCAGCTTGTACATTTTTTCTTTCTCTCTCTCTCTCAAAAAAAAAAAAAAAAAAAAAAAGTTATCCTACTGGAAAGGTCTAGTACAGAACATTCCAAACCCCTCCAGATAACAGGCTACAAGGATCTTTATTCCTTGAAATATAATAAATTGTTGACTGTAATTTTATTAGGAAGGATTGAATTTTCATTATGTGTTCTTAAACCAAAGATCTAATAATAGCCCACCATATAAATATGTAACCAACTCTGTGTACCTTTAATTTTATAACTTAGTTATATGTGGCCACTTAGAAGAGCAACAACTTTCTAAGGACAAGACTAGAAATAAGAGTTGCATCCTAATTCATAGAAAATTTGTCTCTTGGCCCAATCTGAAAATGTACCTCGACACTGATCAGCAAAGTATGCCAGCCTTTATTCTGAAATTAAAAGGCAAAAAAAAAGTATTTTCTCAAGGCTTATTTCTTTGTTAATATACTTCTATCTTGATCTAAAGTGAACTCTCTCCCACTATAAACAAGAATAATTTGGCTGCTGTGCTTTTGTGAGTCCTGAACCCTTTCCTTTAACAATCTTGATGAGCATGTGGGGTTGTGTGCTGCATACCAATAGCCACTCGAAGCCTGAAAAAGAGGTAGTCAACCCAACCCACACCATCTGTGGTCTCAGCTAGATTTGTGGCATGTCTCCCTGAGCTGAAGCAAACCTCCCTCTGTCTCAAGTACATTGAGAATCAGAAATAAAAAATAAATTAAGACAAGTAGGCAAACATTAAAATGAGTTGTTACAGAACATTTGTGTAGATTCCAATCTTCAGTGTCAAGAGAGCATCATTCTGCTATAATGACATCTTTTCCTGAAAGCACCTCATGGCAGTCAGTCATAAATAAGCAGCTAGTGAAAGAAATGATAACGGGAAAATGGAAACTGAGTCACTGAGGATCTTTATTACCATTTAGACAAAGCATCTGTGACTATGAAGAGGAAAAGGCGAACAAAAGCAATGGAGAAAAGAAGTTTCTGCTATTGTATTGCTGTCTTGTCCGTGTCGACAAAAAATTCTGGCTCTGTTAGGCTGACAGGTTGTCTGGATAATAGGTTAGAGACAGAAGTGTTCATTTGTGATGAGAAGTTTCTTCTTACAGCCTGTATCAGGAGTTCCAGAAGCACTGACAAGGACAGCAATGGCTCCATAAATCAGTGAGGGCATTTTGTCTTTTTCAAAAGTATTATCTCAGCCTTCATCTGGGCAATTTTGAAGGTCTCCCTTCCTCCCTCTTATCAGAGAGCAACAGCTTTACATGCAGATAAACGTCCTATAATAAAAATGTAAGCAGAAGTCTTCAATCCTTGAAAATTCTGGTTAATAATTTACTTATATGTACATTGGCATTTCTATCTAAATATGAAGTCATTCGCGTACCACCACCATTCCAAAAGTGGCCAAAATTCTACCAGGGGACTGGTGTCCTCTGCAATTCTCCTCTTGAGTGGAGGAAAGAAGTCTGGCCTGAAGTTAGAGTTTTTGGTCTTGATCCAGGTGAGATTTACCTATAGTCCCTTGGTCTTGCTTTCCACAATTTCCAAATGGGGATACCTATGACTGGAATACATTACCAAGGATTTTATTGCCTGCTGAGTTAAAGGTAACTGTTTTGGAGAGAGTTTTCTCTGTAGGACAATTTGATAAAGAGCCCACCTCTTCCTCCAATGCTGTTGTTGATAGTCTCTATCATGTTGAATGAGGCTGGGCCAAAGGAGGCTTGGAGACACGAGTGGGGAACATTGACTGATCTGAAAAGCACTGAGTGCTTTGAAGTAGTACCATGCATTTGTATTTATGTTTATGTAGTATATATTTACTTTTTATTTTTGTCTCCTTCTCCCCCATCCCAAGCAGCTGACTTTGACATGTGCTCCATTGTCTGGTCCTGGATATGTCATTTGTGCTTACATTTGCTTTGCGGTTTGCTATTTGAAGTATCATTAGTTGCTTCCTCATCCTGGCTTTACCATCATCCCATTTGCCATCTGGATGGAGCACATTGCTCTAAGCACTGCAGCCCCGTATCACAATTATGTAGTTCCTTACACTGCTGGGGGGTTCGTTATTTCTTTAGAAAACAAGGATGTGATGCGCATAAAAGCTTCAGCTCTGATTTTATCATCTAAAGCATTTGATAAATTCTTTGAGACTATTTCTAGTTGCCATCATCATTTCTTGCAGAGCGTCTGCGTTTGTGTATCTGCATGGTGCTCTACAGACTATGGCAGATTTTGCTAAGTGGGTGCAGTACTTGTCTTCCAGAAACCTGCAGTCTCAAAAAGACGGTATAAGCGAATGCTGGTAAATATTACCCGAGCACACAGTTTGTGAAATATCTTTTCACCAGGGAGTTTTTGTCTGACGTAAGTTGGTAGAACTATTATTAAATTGGTGTAAGAGTATATATGTGCTATTTAACAATTGGAGCCACTATTTGAGAAAAGGAGGAATTTACAACATTAAAACAGTTCAGTTTAGCAAGAACCATGTTGGATTTAGATAAAATATTGTTATTTGAAAATAGTACCATTGAACATGATTTTTCTACAAAACCATTCTTTTTCTATTTATGACCCAATAATTCCAGTTGCCCTGGCTAAAAAGCTCCAAATCCTCTTTGAGTCATTCTACTTTTTCTTCTACTAAATCAAATCTGTCATCAAGTCTTTTCATTCAGAATATGTCTTAACATTCACATTGTTTCCATCCTTATTTTAGACCTATTTGTGAATTTTGGCAGCTATCCCTCAGGAGATCTCCTTACCATTGGTTTCTGCTCATTTCGATATATCTGCCACTGACACTAAACAATGGCTCTGACATGCATGTATCACCAGTGATTATACATATCCACATCTTTTCTTCATTTCCTGTACCTGGAAATCCCTTCTTTGTACCATTCAGTTACACAAATCTTATTTATCCTTCACGACCTCATCAACGAAACTCTGAGCAACTCTTTAGTCTGAATAAAACTTTCTCTCTGCCTCAAACTTTGCGCTTCTAGTCAGAACCACAGTTACATAACTAATTGTTTTCCTAATGATTTTATGTATGCAGTTCCCCCTATATCTTAGTTCTAGGTCGTACATTTCACTCTAATTACCACCTCACTAAGCATAAAGTTGATAGAAAACACATAGTAGGTGGACAAGCAACCTTTGCTGGTTTTTCCAGGCCTGTCTCTGAACCATAACATTTAAAGAGACATAGAAAATCCTTAATGTGTCTAACAACCCATTATACACTTATAGCATATAATTTGTTCCAAACTGTTTTGGCCTATTAATATTTTGCTTTACATTGCATCTTGGATTAGCTGGCATTAATGGCTGAATTCTGACTGAGAATGACCTTTATAGGAAAATTATTCCCACAGTTCCCGATCTTGATTTGAGTCTTTAATAATTTTCTCTATAGCTTAGTTGTGAACCATGTTTCATTTAATTAAAATCCACTTTTAGATACAAAAGAAATCAACAATCTGAAGAAAAGTGAAATGTCACATTCTTCAACCCTCTCCCTTGAGTGCTCTGAATTTTTTCTTGAAGCATTTGCTGAAGGCATTTATAGGCCCTTTTCACCAGAAATAAAACCTAACACCAGCTGAGTCAGAATCAAGATTAGTTCAAATCTTGGACATGTTTTAATTTCAATGTTTTTCCATCTTAGCAGCATTATGAGAACATATTTTAATTACCATATGTATCTAGGATGTATACTTTCCAAAGCGTAGGGAGAGAGAATGCCAAACTGCCACCAAATGGACAAATGCCCAAGAAATTGGTAAGTATCGCTAAAAAAAAAAAAAAAAAAAAATTGTTTTATGAAAATTTCCTCCTTTTGCCATAATCCTGTGAGGTAAGAGTATGTTTACACTATGTAACTAAACATTTAGAGGCTTTGGTTAGCTAGACTGTAAACTCTTTGAAGTTTGTGGCTCTCAGGCAGGCCCAGCCCTCTGTCTAATGAAGGGAAAGGGGAAGAATTTATGATTACTCTTCAGTACGTTGGACAGCTCCTGCTGCCAGCCTGCCATGGAAAAGCTTCATCAACAGATTGCTAATTTCCCTCCTTTCTCCCTGAATAGCATTATGCCTTCTGGCAAGAAGCAGTGTGTTGCATCTATCCACAAGATCTCACCTGTGGACATGTGAAGCTATCTAATAGGCTCCTGCTTTTTGCCCCACTGGGCTGTGACTGAGCAGGGAGACAGAGCTGCATAAGTTGCTAATTGTCTCAGCCTCTAACTCTTGAATGATGAAAAAGATTAAAAGGGAAGGAAAACAGCTATTATATCTCTTTCTTGCAAAAACTTGCACTGAAAAAGGCTCATTAACATCATTAGTGTTCCATTAACCTCTAGACAGACAAATAAACTAGAGGTAATTTCAGAGCACAGGGAGAGAGAGAGAAAGAGACAGAGAGAGAGGAGAAAGAGAAAAAGGAATTTAAAAATTATCCGGGTCTAGGTGACATTTTCCAGCTATCTCGACTGAACATTTGGACAGACACCAGCAACTTTACTTATTTTAATGCCAGCCTGGTACTGGAGTATAGCCAGAACCCTGGCTGCTAGGGAAGGCTGTAGGTAATAGCAAGTGGGGAGATTCATTGATTGGGACAAAATGAAATTCATTTTAACACAAGAACACATGAAATCTTGCAAAGGAACTCTGTGTGATACAATACAAGCTTAAAAACCATCTATCACAAAATTATGTTCCATTGTATGAACGAAAGGCTTTTTCATCTTATAATTTTTCCCCACCACATTTTGTTTTATTCTAATCCACACCTCCCTACCTGGCTCTCCTCCTTTGATCCCCACTCTCACAAAGTCTGCTGCAAATCTGAAAGTTGAATGCAAACATTGCAAAGACCATTAATCTTTAGGTTTTCTGGTATAGAGTGCAATTTTTACATGGAAACACATCTTAGATTTTGTTCTTGACTGAATCTCAAAATACAATGTGGATTTTGGTGACTGAATTTTCCCTTCTATAAACAACAACAACAAAAATATCTTTAACTTTTCTTGAGAACTCTGTATGAAAAAACAATAGATGTGTAAAATCTGATCTAAGTGGAATAACTAGTAAAACTATAGTTTCACAATTACCTGATATAAGCTTAAATAAATACTGAAGCTAAAATGTCTGCCTCAAAATAGAAATCTTCACTCACTATTAGAATAAAATAGTGTTGTAGCTTTATTATTGATTTTAGACATAGCAATGATTTGCATTATGTCCTTATTTTTGTATCCAAGTATGAGAAGTTCATGACAATAATTAAGACAATTTCACCAGGATACTTTCCCCAGTAGTTACTGATAATCTTCTCCTCTAATCCCCAGAGAGGGGATGCTGGCTGTGTGCTGAGAACTTGATATGGCACCTGGGGCTTCTTTACTCCTCCTTCATAGTTCATGAGTCATAAGTCTATCTCAATTAGTGATACTTCAGAGTTTCCATTGTACAGACGTTTACATTGGATATTCAGAATCAAAGTTAGCTTCATCATGGGGCATGTACTTCTCCACATAATACATATTTAAAAGTCTTTTTCATGCTCTGAACAATTCTCTTAGCTTTGATGGAATGGGTTACCCTTTTTGCTTATAACTCAAGGCCACTGCATCAGTAGTTACAAATTAACTCTTTTTCATTCCCCTGCCAGATATATTTTCTCTTCTCACTTGGATCGAGGAAGTAAACTTTGAACTTATCTCTGCCTTAGGAGACTGAGGGTAAGGTCAGATCCATAAACAGATAAACTTTCTGAATTCTCCTCTGAAGCGACTCAGCCCTTTCTTTCACCACACAATTGTTCAATTTCTCCTGCCCCCAAAATGCCTACTAATTATCAGGTGATTTGTAAGACATTAGTGATATAAATATCATGGGTTCCCTCTAATTCTTCCCCATGACCCAGCTCTGAGATTATTTCACTCCTACTCTTTTACTTCTTAGGTCCCACGGTCTTTCTTCTGTCCTGTTTCCCCTGGACAGAAAAAGATGTGCAGCTGCAAAAAAGCATTTACATTAAAATCATTTTAGCCTCAGCAAATCAAGACAGGAAGGCTGTTTTATGGGAATACATGGCTAGAAAACATCTCACTCACCAGAGGAGTAAATGCATACAAGTTTTTATATATTGATACAGTGAGATACTGTCTGGAACCAATAGAACAACTAGATAAACCGTGTCCCAGTGTTGAACCCTGACACAACCATAACACGTAGCTCTCCAGTATCTAATGAAAATGTTGATTTTTCCTTGGAAATATAATGCATTATAAGACAGGATACTTTGGTGTTGGTGCATATGTAATTGAGCTTTATACCAAACACCAGGAACCAGATGAAATATTTGCACAAAGCTGCTGGTATTTGAATGCCCAGCATCACTAAAGTAAAAATTTAATGTTATCTCCCAGTACTCTCTTTATATTCATGTTTTCATGAAATCTCTTTCCCAAGCTCAAACATCTGCTAGATACATGCTTCAAGACCCTGCTGTTGCTAACTCATTTCCAGCATCTCAAGAGAACTTTAAGGCAGGTGTTTGAATGTGTAAGCATATAGTTCATTCCAGACATTGATTCCCTAATAAGTTGTCACTTGGTACTGTCTTGCTCTCTCCTGCTATTCCTTGAATAAACAAGAAATCGTCCTTAGTTCTGGAGATCTGATCATTCATCCAGATCCTTGCATCAAAACAGAAGTAGCAGATCATTG
Source organism: Neogale vison (assembly GCF_020171115.1). Taxonomy (NCBI): domain Eukaryota; kingdom Metazoa; phylum Chordata; class Mammalia; order Carnivora; family Mustelidae; genus Neogale; species Neogale vison. The sequence continues at coordinate 121,922,405 of NC_058097.1, read as the reverse complement.
TCTACTAACAAGATAAAAACTCAAAAAATGCTTTTGAGAAACTTATATTTGTAGTATTAACAATACCATATGTCACCTGGTATAGGTCATTCTAAGGGAAGCATTGCAAACAGCTAACAAAGGACAGTGATTTGCAAAGGTTGCCTTGGGCTCTTTCAGGGAGTTATTGTGGGTTGAAGACTTGAAAATAATGCCTGAACATTTGCCCCTAACTTTGCAAATTTTTATTCTGGAATTTTCAGCATCCTAAACCTTTTCCGGTAAATCTCGCCTGTAAACAACAGACTTTAACTAAATGCATTCATTTTTGCGTGAGTGCTTTCTGTTAACTGTTCTTTTGTAACTAACCTTCTTGACTGAAACAAAAACCATTTTTCCGTTTAAAGAAACTTTGATCTAAAAGCCTCAAAGGCAAAGTAATTAACAACTATTCTCATATCACCCAGTACAGGTAAGTAATTATAGCCACACCTATATTTTTTTTCAGAAACAGTTTATCCCAGATCTAGGCAATTAGAATAATTTATTGAAATAAGGCTAATATTTAAATACACAAGGGCCCCAGATTTCTAGCACTCAGATTACAACTAGCAGACGTGAAGATCACCTGGCCAGTGCAACCCCTGGACTTATTTATCCACTATATTCATGACTTTGACTTAATTTTATATGTAATGTAAGAGAAAAATTAAGATCTGTCAATTTTTTAAGCGAATTGAATTGACCAAAGTTAATGAAGATGTAATACTTACCTTATGAGTCCTTCTACCACCATGTTCAAGAACTCTAATGGTGGTTGATAAGAAAGTTAAGTGAACAGGGAGCCTGCTTCCTCCTCTCTCTCTCTCTCTGCCTGCCTTTCTGCCTACTTGTGATCTCTCTCTGTCAAATAAATAAATAAAATCTTTTAAAAAAAAAAAAAAAAGAAAGTTAAGTGAAGATTCCTAACTTTGGCATTGAAGACCCTAGTTAGTATTGGTCTGCCACTTTCCCTGGAAGTAAGCCCTCTTCTCCAGTAAATCCATACTTTTTTAGAGCTATTTTTAATGCATGTATACTACTTGCTTGCTACTGGCTTTTGAGACAGATGGAATTGTGTTTAAATTTAGGCCCATCATTTCCTGAGAATAATAATAAACTTGTAAATCATTGTGAAAATTAAATAAGAATCAAACCATAAATTTCTGAAGGTTACTATGCATTCATCAAAGATTTGGGTTGAAGCTACAGAATCCAGTCATACTAGCTTAGGAAAATAATGAGATTTATTAGAAGAACACTGGATAAGCAAACTATGGGCTGGGAAAGTGCAGCCAGGCTTCAGATTCTTAACCAACATTAAGAATTCAAGCGCAGTTTCCAGAACTCATCCCTCTCTCTCTCTCTCTCTCTCTCACCTTTAATCTCTCACTTTTTCTTTCCTTTGTTCCTTCCTGTAAGTTAGATTTCTTTTTAAATTTTGTATTGTAGACTAAACTCCTCTGCATGGGAAGAATAAGACTGACTCCCATTCTCTGTGGTTCTCACTCCAAACGTTTTAGAGAAGATTTCTGTTTTGTCCATTTTGTTGTCGATGTCTACCCCTGCCCCCATTAACCATGGCCAATACACAGGGGTCATGGCGATCATAGAGCTGTGTATCAGAGTTCCATCCCAGAGTGCAAAGGATTGTTGTCAGATGAGAAACGCTAAGGATTATCATTGTAATTATTTTAGAACCTGAGCCTATAAAGATAACAAAATTAAATCCCTATTCTCAAATTACTTAAAGTCGTGTGTTTAGAGTTATGTTAGAGAAAGGGAACAAGATGAAAGTATAGACAAGGACTGTCTAACTTGGGGGGATGGGGAGGCAGGGAGGGTCATGAGTTATGTGGGAAGTGAGCCAATGGGAAAAGCAATGGTGTATGCACATATGCACATACATGGAAGCACACGTATATGTGCAGGACGGAATACTGTGCGTGAAGATTCTCCAAGCAAAATGAGCAGCATTTACACAACTAGTTAATCTTCAGTAAACTTTCTGTCTTTGGAAACTCTTGGGCAGTTTACTATGGCTATTTATAGGGTCTGTTAGGCTTTGTGGACATGGAAGAATCTTAGCCAAGCACACCTTGAAATGCCTTTCATGCCATGTGATGAGGTGGTAGGTGGATGAGGGATTATAGGTGGTGGGCCCCATTCAAGGACTTAAATTAGGAAAATGATATAATCAGAGTCACTTTCTAGAAAGATCATTTTGACTGTGGGGAGAAGCAGGCAGAGCAACATGACGAATCTTATAACTCAGGTAAGACCATAATCATCAAAACTATGAAAAGCAATTTGAGAGATAGTGATGAGGCAGAAATGCTAAGGCCTGTGACCTATCAAACTTCAGGGAGAAGAAAAGAGATAGGTGTGGGTCATCTATGCACGGGATGCACGGAATAGCAAATAGAAAGAAGAGCCAGATTTAGGAGAGGAAACAAGTTGAGCTCCTATTTGGATTCCTTGAGTCCGACGTGTTTGTGGCTTCGGCCCACCCACCACTTCTCTTTGCTTCCCTTGCTGTCAACAACGTTCTCTCTCTCTCAGTTCTTCAGATGTCTATGTAGGACAGGTGCATACACTGCTTTCTCTGACTGCAGTGTTCTTCCCACTATTTCTCACCAACTTAAGTGTGACCTATCACTGGATTGCAATTCAATATTTACTTTCTCTGTATGTTCTTCCTTGTTTATTGTCTTAGGGTATCACGGCCTCAAGTATCTCTTATTCACCAGATTATCATGGTTATAGCGTTACGTTTTGTTGGAGAGAAAAATTACACCCAATATTTGTTAAAAATAGCAAAGAATACTTCATTCAAGATGATTTCAGTGAGGATCAGGACTATTAAAATAGGGGGCAGAGATTGAACTCAGCTCTGAACAGAACAGGGCCAAGACTTGCGGCCAACAAGCAGAGGGAAAATCACTCAGAGGGACCTGGATCAGGTAAAAAGTTAGAGGAAGAGGAGGCACATTCAATAGCGAGGAAGGGAGTTCTTGGCAAGCAGGCTTAGCAGGCCAGGGACAGGCCAGGGATGAAACCTTGTCAAGAAGACGGCACAGAGAAGACCAATAAAATTTGGTCAAAGAGAGAGTTCTTGTCAATTTATATGCGTGGTTGTTTTGATAACTATTGTATCTTCCAATAGAATGTAAGCTCCATAGGAATAGAGATCCTGTCAACTTCTGCTCATCATTTTATTCCCAACCCTAGAACAGTTTCTGGTACTTAGCATGTACTCAATAAATATCTTTCAAGTCAAGGAAAGTAGATGTCAAATTTGGGGTCTCAGTCACAGCTTTCTATGTACTATTCCTTCTGCTTCTCACCCTCCGTTCAGTGTCTCTATTCAATCATAATGCACTGGGCTTTCTTTAAGGTTGGTTGAAGCCCCTCCTTCTCAACAAAAACTTCTCTGACAGATTTACTTTCAATTATATTCTATTTCTCGGAACTACAGTAAATCCTTATTGTCTGTTTCATTTATCAAGCATTTAACCATATTCTCCCTCATTTCCTAATGAATTCAGCTACATGATTCCCACAACAACTAGATTATGTGCCCTGAGAGAGTAAGAAACTTGTCAGAAACCCTTTGCTTTAACTTCAGCACAGAGAATGTTGTCACCTGGTAGTGCTCAGTTAGTATCTCCAAACAAGCACGTGTCTCCATTAATTAATGCAGTTAATGCTTAGCCCTAAAGAAGTTTATAATTAGTAAGAAGAATGGGATAAATACTTACCATTTTTCTTACAAAAATAATATAACTTATCTGTCTAGGCAAGTAAAACTGCTTTCAAAGAGATCACCTTGGGAGATAATACCTCTGCTGTTAAAATATATTCATTGCTCAGAATGTACTCAGAATTCCTTTTTTGGCATAACATATGCCTATTTGACATATTTCCAGATGCTACATCTATATCTACACTTGTCACGTAATAGCTATGATCACAACAAGGCAATTGTCCTGTTCACTTACTATTATCAGAAAGAATGGCTCAAGATCAGCTGTTCTTTTTTTTTTTTTTTTTTTTTTTTGGCACTTGTCCTTCAAAATTTAATTGGCTTACAACCAAAAATTCTTGATAGTGGGTCAAATCATTCCATTACATTGTGATACATTTGGCAATCAGTGTACATCAGCAGGTTCACCCAGAAACTACATTACTTAATATTGGCCTACGTATGGGAATTTTTGGAGATATTTTTATTGCTGTGTTGGATGACTGATATCACGTGCTTTGAAATTTTTCGGGGATAAAATTATAGTCACTTGGCTTTGTATATTAAGCCATCACTGTTTTGTAAAAGTTGCCAACCTTATCCTTCACTCAAATGATGGTTAAAGCATTTCGGTCATTTTGTGTTGGTAACATAGACTACCAGCATTCTAGTGTTTGGCAGAAACCCCTCTTGTCCTTTTTTACTGTCATTCCACTCTCATTAAAGTTCAGTTGCACAAAGGGTTATTTATCCAGGTTGTGTAGTTAAGCCATTAGTTGAATTAAATTAAGAAAACTGCATGTTTTAGCTTATTATCAAATTGTTTATATTGTAATCCCCTTTGATAGTATTACATAATTCACTGCAGGCCAAGAGCAAAAGAAACAGATGATGAAAGTTGTTGTTTTCTTTTGAAGGGTGTGATGGAGGAAAGTGTCTGTTGTAACTTTCACTCACTGTGAGCTCACTGTTGTCCAGTGACATGTATTCTCCTACATCACATCACAAATCACAACACTTTTTATGTTAGGCTTTTAAAATGGGAAAAATACTTCACGGGCATGGCACACCGTCCATGGGCATGTAGCGTCTTCCCACTGGATGCAAGAGGAGACTATGGCTTATAGCTTATAGGTGGGTCTCACACCCAAGTCTCTGTGACTTCAGAGACTGTGTTCTTAAGAGTTGATGAAAAACCATGGAGTTTTCTGATAGGCTAGGTACTGGGAGAGAAAAAAAAAACAGTGTCTCCTGAGAAATGAGCTCATCTTTACTTTACCAACCACTTGGCTATCATAAGAGTGTGTTTCTCTTTTCTGAGGTTGATAGCACAGAGTCAAATTTGCCACCCAGTGTCCACATCTGTGTAAGATTTTAGAAAACGTATTTTTTGTAAAGATTTTATTTATTTGACAGACAGAGATCACAAGTAGGCAGAGAAGCAGGCAGAGAGAGAGGAGGAAGCAGGCTCTCCGCTGAGCAGAGAGCTCGGTGTGGGTTCTCCTAGGACCCTGGGATCACGATCTGAGCCGAAGGCAGAGGCTTTAACCCACTGAGCCACCCAGGCGCCCCTTAAATAAAGTATTTTTGTACTGACTTTCTGTACTTGTATTTTCTTTCTTATGCTTATCTTCTCTTCACACACATTTTTCCATGTATTTATTTCATTATGCTATGTAGTAGATACTTCTGCATGCTGTCACAAATCCAGTGTGGTAATTACAGTTTACATGGTTTACTTACCTATACTATCTCCTAGCAATCTAGTAAGAGAGGTGAGTTCCCATTTTACAAATGGGAATTGGATTACATAATTATATAATCCCCATACGAGATTACCCAGCTAGCGAGTATGGGCAAAGGCCTATAACAGATATATATGGTCTTACTTCTACAGCTTTGGAGTGAGATGCAACATTTCCCCAACAGTTTTCTCTGGTGAGTAGGGTCTGAGATGTAGTAACAGATGCTTATAAAAAATAATTTTCAAAAGGTCTGTGGTCAAATATGTCGGCCAAAATATGTATAGCATTTCTCTCTTGGGGAGTTGAAAAAACTGAACGCTTTAAATTCTATAGGAAACCCAGCAATAAATAAGCCAGTCAGTAAATTTATAAACTACTGGGTCAGACGGGTATTTTAAAGTGTATTTGGCCCAGAACCTTTTCTTTGTTTTCATTTAAAATTTCTATTAACATTTTCCTGGGAATTGTTATTTTTAAAGCAACAGCTTGGAAAATGTTGGTAAATGGAATAAAAATGTCGAAGCAGAAATTTAAGCAGCAACTAGATGTTAGGCTAGCTCTCTGCTAACCAGAAGTGTGACCTTCATTCAGTCACTTAACCTCTTTAGGTCATAAGATCATCCTGTGTTAAATTATAGCTTTGAACTAGATGCCCTTGAATGTGCCTCTCAGTGCTAACATTTTTGATGCCTGACTCTAAGTGCAATCTCATTTGAGGCAGGTTCAAGTGTATACTTAGGTTTGAGGGTTGAATGTAGCATCCAGAATAGCTTTGATTCAGGAATAAGCTCAAAAACAGTAAAGTTCTGGTTCATCAAGATATATTAGGGCGGCACTTCAAAGACACAAAGGAAGAAGATCATGGCCCAATTATGGGAATGGGAAGGGGGAACAGGGAAGAAGGAACACAAGGAGGAGCACAGAATCCTCCCTTTTCCAAAAGAAAAGGCAAGTCCCGATCCTTTGGCAGAATTTTCAGTGCAAGAAGGAGATGGAGTAAAGAAGAGGATATTTTTCAGTCAATTATTGCAAACTAGAAATTGAACTTATCTGCATTTTTCTCCTACTTATAATATTCTCCAGGTTGTAGGAAGCTCAGAGGGAAAAAAAAAATAGAATACATAAAAAAGCTGATGTCCCTTGCAAAGTTAAAAAAAAATCACATCACATTTTATGTTAGGCTTTTAAAATGGGAAAAAATAATTACACCTCGAATTGAGAACATTGTTTGACTGTAATATCTCTTTTCAAGTAGATTCTACTAATTCCAGATTTAGAAAATGAAAATGTGTTCATAGAAACCATCAGAGCAAGGCAGATGGAATAAGGTATTTGAAAAATCTTAAAGCTGCACTTGAATTATCACCTTTGGATCTGCATATTTGAAATATATTATTAAAAGCCTTTCTCTAGTACTGTTTTATACCATCTTCTGAAATGTACAGAGGGGGGATCATTAACTGTCCTCTACTTTTTTTTTCTGAGGACTGAATAAAAGGAGGACAAATCTTAACAACAGCAGGAAGGAGCTAAGTTAGATATTAGGTGAACCTGCAGGTTAATTAAATGATGCAACGTGATAAACATATACATGCTCTAGATAGCCTTCTATTTCTATAATTTATCCAAATCCTGGTTGGGTTTGCAAAAGGACCCAGAGACTCTTCTTATTCTTCTACTTCCTTCCCAGCCTGGAAACCCATTTAGGTCTTTGCCCAAATACCAATAATTCTTTGAGGGGCACACAGCTCCTGCCTTTCTTTGATAGAGGTGGTTCTTTACTTCATGTAAAACTCTGTTATGCATTGCTCTTTCTCCTATTAATTAATAACATAAGCTTTGGAACTTTATTATAGGAGCATGTACATGGTGTTACATAGGTTACCGCCCTGACTAATTAGTTAATGGCTACGTTTGGTTTGTCTTGCCAAAACTACTGAACATTTTTTCAAATCAGTTCAACAAAGAGTGTCTGCTCTTTGTGCTGGGTACTGATGGGATCTTAAAGATAATGAAAGCACTGTCCCAGAACTGCAGGAGCTTAGTGCCACACGGGGAGTGGCATACATGCTGCTGATTAGAAGAAGGAGAACCCTGGAGCATGGGTGGAGAAGGCATTTTCTAGAAGGTAATGAAGGGAAACTTCAGGCAGATTAATCCTCCTATGGAACACAATGTCTGGCACATCCCAGGTTCTCGGGAAATAGATTTGGTTGCATAAACGAATGAAGAGAGAAAGGCGTCATGATAGGAAAAGACATCAGGGATGTGAAATTCAAAAGGAAGGACAGACATGAACATTAAGTAACAAGGACTCCATTTAATTGGCTTTTACAGGAAGGGAAGGTAAAGGAGATAAATTTGGAAACGCTGGTAAGAACAAGACATTTGAGTGCTTAAATGAAACAATGTATGATTTGTTCTTCATTCTGTAGGTAATGAAAAGGAAGATGGACTTTGAGAAGGGGACTGATACATATGTAAAAGTACTGATAGATATATCTTGAACTTACCTACTTTCGTATCATGATTCTTATAATAAATGCATAATATATGGTAGGTGCTCACTAATTCCTGAATTACTGTTTTGAGTTCTAATAAAAAAATAGCAAGGTTTTAAATAGAAAATGTGGGAGTCACATTTATAAAAAAAAAACACTGATCTAGGAGGCGATCTCACAGTCATGGCAGAGAAAGCTATGGAAGCCCAGTGAGGTTCAGCAAGAGCTGGGATCAGACCCAGGGATCAGACTCCCACCTCCGGGTCAAGCACCATCCTTCCACTGCCTTAGGCTCCAAAAGGCTAGCTACCCACGCCCACAGAGGCTTCCAGGCAAGCCTAATCTCCATCGATTTCATCTGAAAGGATGGAATGCTTCAAGTTTCAAACTCAGCCACCCTCGAGAGGTACCAGGGTCAATATTTGCCTCCCAGATATGAAGTTTTCTGTGTCTAAGCTGTGTCTTGATGTTGAAGCTTAAGACCAATTTACGAGAAACTAAAACTTGAATCTGAAAACTGACCTTCATCAAATTTTAATTTTACATCTTGAAACATTAATGGTTAAGAATCAGAGTCAAGCAGTGTTTATCGCGTGCATAGTGTGTGCAAGGCAGTGTGTCAGGTCTGTGGGGTGGACTGAAGTGGAATTTTGCAGGTATGAGTCCTGGTTCTGCCATTTACTAGTTGTTCTTAGATGAGCTGTTGCCCTTTGTTGGTCACTTTCTTTGTCTATAAAATGAGAATAATAAAACCATTTTTCCAGGTCTCTTCTGTGGTTAGATGCAGTATAGAACTTGGTCTTGGCTAGCCAGTTAAAAATAGCAAAGACAGGTCTCCACTCTCAAAGAATTTGCCTGTAGTTAGGGAGACAGGGCTGGAGCATGCAAAAAGTTAATTAGTAACAAAAGATTAAAATAACAGTTCCAGACAACAATAGGAAAGATGTCACAAGGCTGTAAAAGATTAATTGCCAAATGAATTCTTTACACAATAAGAATCCCAAAGAAAGAGTGGATCATTAAAGATTAGGAAGTCTACCAATTACATCAACCCCTCCTTCAATACTCTTCTGTGAGGGGGAAATTGGGGGGGGGGCAACACCCAAACCCACACCCAAAGTGAGCAGCCCTGGATGCTCAGAGCCCATGTGGGAATCTAGCCTGGTCTCAAGAGCACCTGACCTGGTCTTCCCCTGAGTTGCGTACCTGATCTCATCTCACCTAATAACAAGGCCATGTTCATGCTAATATTCCCTAGGGTACCTAGAACACAAGATATTCTATTAATAATGCATTACCAGGCCTTTTTTTATTGCAAGTGGCAAAAATACAAGTAAGTCAGCCCAGCTTTTTAAAATGTGAATTTATTGGCTCGATGGTTAACAAAAGAGAGGGTGCAATTCCTGGCTCCAGGCACCCCTGGATCCCCGGTGCCAGGTGTCCTCATCAGGACCCTGCCTCTCTCAATCCCTTTGATCTGCTCTCCTCATCTCAGGGATGCGGTAGGGGGCAGGTACCCCCTCAGGAAAGCTCTCTCCACAAAGCAGACTGCTAACCACAGAGAAAAGAGCACCAGCCACTTCTCCGGACACAGGACCAGTCCCTTCCACGGTGGTGTGGCTGGGTGCATGGGAACATGGAAATGATCAGTCCTTCTGGATCATGGAGAAGGGTGCTCCCTAAAGGAAAAGATTCAGGACTGACAAAATGGCTGTACATGGCTAATTCATGGTAAATTCTAAGCTTGTTCATATTTTCCACATGATTAGCGATAGAATAAAAGCTACAAAGTCGTGCCTTGATGAGTGTGCATACCAATTCACCGGTGTGTGTGAGTGTGTATGAGTGGGCAAGTGCATGTGCAAGTGTGTGTAGCCGCCAGGGAGGGCCGAAGAGGAGCACCAGCACTGGTGCTCAGCTTTTCCCCTCACGCAAGACTCACCTCAGGTCAAAGTCCTTCTGATGGGGAAAAGATACCATAAACTCATGGCCATGTTATTCTATTATTTCTTGAATCTGCTGTCATGTTGAAAAGAAACACTATGCTTGAATTTTCCCAAGACTTGGAGACGTCTCTGTGGATTTCCATGTGTCCATTAGGTCACAGACCCAGAGAGCTGAGCTGGGGGTGGAGGGTAAGGAGGCAGAGTGGAACAGGTCCCCAGGCTGTAACAACAAGCAGGCTACACCCACCCTGCCACCCTGTGCCGTGCTCAGCCCTTGGGCTTCTGCTTGATTGACTCGCTGGTGCCTGTCCAGGCCAGGCTGTCATTAAATTCCTTGGCCATGGTCCTGTTTTGCTTTTGGCTAGGGCCCTTGTTTTTAAAATGGATTCCTGGTCCATAATGAGCGGCACAGCTCAAGGCAGGTTTAAAGACTTTCTGGGTCAGTGGGCCAGAACGAGGTACAGAGGCGAGGCACAGGGAGCAGGGGGCAGATGGCAGCCGTGCCGGCTGCTGCAGAAAGGGCGGGGGCCCAGAGAGCTGCTGTGGGCCCCCAGACACAGCACGTGCACAGGTTTCAGCGCCCGAGTGATGGGCTGCTGGGAAGATCTGTCACCCAGAGGGGTCTTGCAGGTGTAAGACAACCCTCCTGCTCCCACATGCCTGGCTGGAGATGCAGTAATTAGTGCTATGGCTGGGGGAAGGTGAGCTCTTCAGCTGCACTGACAACCTAGGGCAGGAGGGGAGTTCCTCCAGACAGGGGAAGGCCCAGCAGGAGGCTTCAAGGGGTGGGCACCTTGAAATACATTCTAAGGAAATGAGCTGGAACAGAAGAAGGGAAGGCTTTCAAGGCTGTGCTGCATCACAGACTCCTTCTGAGGGCACGCATTCCTTCTTTCAGACCTCACAGCGCAAAGAACCAGCTTGCTGGCTGCTTCTAGGTCTCCCTGGTGCCCTGCCCTCCTGTTCTGGAAGAACTTTCTGCTTTCTGTGGTCTAAAGCATTGCAGACAATGCCAGGCAGAGCTTATTTAGTTGCAGGGCTCCCTCTAAGGGCTGCCTTGGGAACTGAAGCACAAAGGCGAGAGCAGGTTGTTCCATCTCTGGGACTTGTCCAGGAAGCACTGTGCTAGGTGCTGGGCATGCCAAGACCAACCAGACATAACCCTAGATTTCAAGGAACTCTCAGCAGAGAAATGAGCTCCAATAAACAATTGTGCATAGTATGATAGGAATAAAATGGAAGCATGTGTGCATACTCTGGAGGAAGAAGCCAAAACTACTTGGGGATCCCAAGGGATACTTCCCAGGGGATGTAGCACTCGAGGTGGGGTTGAAAGATGGGAAGACTTTTTCTTGACAGAGAAGGACATTCCAGCCAGAGAGAATGGCCGCTGCAAAGGCACAGAAGACTGTCTGAAGCTGGTGAGAGGTGGGCTCAGTTGGATGGCAGGGAGTGTGCAGTAGAAATACTCAGACCTGAGTAGGGGTATAAGAGAATGGCTGGGTCCAGATTCTTCCTTCAGCCTCAGTTTCTCTTCTAGCAATGACATTCTTAACTGGGTGATAAGCACAACTGAAATATGTTTCAAAACCTGGACTGTCCAAATTTCTCTCAGCTTCCCTTTGAAGCTGAGAGGATTCCTACAGAGGCCCCACAGCAGGAATCCATAGCAGATCGCCACAGCAAGGACTCAAGAGGGACCCCGCACCAGAGTCTCACAGCAGGATTCCACAGCAGGATCCCACAGCAGGATTCAACAGCAAGGACCCACATCAGGATCCCACAGCAGTAATCCACAGCAGAGCCCCACAGCAGGACACCATAGCAGGGCCCCACAGCAAGACTCCACTGTGGAACCCCATAACAGTATGACCTTGCAGCAGAAACCCAAAGTGGGGTCCCACAGCAGGACCCCTCATCAGACCCCACAGCAGGATCCTACAGCAAGGACCCACAGCAAGAACCCACAGCAGGAACCCACAGCAGGACCCTAAAGCAAGATCCTACAGCAGGACTTCACACAGAGCCTCCTTATACAAGGATCCATTGTATAAGTTATTGGTCCTTTCACAGTCTACCTGGGAGATTCTGACAGAAGCTACCATCTGTCACCTCAAGAAGAGGTAAATGTACACCCACCCCACATGTAAAATTAAGAAATGGGCTATGAACATCAAATACATTACTGTGTGTCAAAACACTTCATTGTGTTTTGACATCCCCTCATCCCCTCACTCACTTCGGAGTTCAGCAAACTTTCATTGAGCCTGTACCTCACGCCACAGGTCTGTCAGGTACTGAGAAGACAAAGGAGCTTTGTACAGAACTTGCAACTTGGCGGGAGTCGTTGGCTGTCATGAATAAGCAGGATGCAGTATCCAGGGAGACTCCTGTCAGGTGTCTCCAGAGTGTGAGGACAGCCCTGACGGAGAGGGATTGCGGGGGGTGTTCGAGAAAGTTTCCATCAAAGAAAAGTTCATCAGGTAGGCTTAGTCTTTGCAGACAGAAGCACTGACTTCTAACTTTGTTCTCCGCCACCAGTGATGACAGAAAGGCCTCTAGCCCCGACATGAGCACAGCCTGGGGGATGCTGCGGGAAGGTCCTAGAGGGGACAGCCACACTGTGTATCCAGACTTTGATCCCCCTTTAGTGTGCTCAGGCTGCTAGAACACTGGGTGGCTTACACAAGGCGTTTATTTCTCACAGGTCTGGAGGCTGGGACGACTCCCTGACGGAGGTGCCAGCGCGGCCTGGTGCTCGTGAGAGTTCCCCTCCCACTTCTCACTGGGTCCTCCTCTCGGTGGGGTCACCTCCCAGAGGCCCCATCTCCAAACGCCATCTCACATTAGCATGTGATGAATTTGGGAAGGGCACAAACATCCAGTGGTCCCTTCTGATTCTAAACCTTCTGATTTATGTTTTTAACTAAAACCTGTCGCAGATTGTTCTCACCATAAGCTGGGTGGGGCCTCCTGCTTACACCCATGTCTCCACTATGCGCTCTGCACCCACACTGTCTCCCACTCCCTCCATCTCCACTGCACTGGGTGGTCCATGAACAAGTCTTGTTCTGTGCTGAAACTCCAGCTACTGGACCCACGTCTGGCACACAGTAGAATTAGTAAGTAATGAATAGAAAAATATGTGAAGGAGCAGACCCTGGCAAGGTCTTCAAAGGATAGAAGCAGTGAACACACCTAGGTCCTTCAAAATGATGCGAGCTCTTCTCCACTTTCAAGGCACTCCGTGGCTCTTCCAAGTGAAAAGATGTGAGCACAGGGGGGACCAGGTACTCTGTGGGGCTCCAGGGAAGGGAGGAGCTCGCTTAAGGAGATCCATGAATATGGAACCCCAGGCCTATCCGTGTCCTCCCCGTAAAACCCTGGTCTCGAGCAGGGTTACAGCTAAAATCTTCCACAAGAGGAGAAGAGAGCCTGTTTTAGGGATATCCATTTCCACAAGGAAATGGAAATGACTTATGGGTCCCTTGGTCACATAGATTTCATTTTTCCTCGGGGTCCACACAGCAGCCACAGTGGCATTCCTTGGGGCCTTAGACATGAAGGGTCTCGGGCCCCACCCAGAGCTACTGACAGAGCCTGCATTTTGACAAGCCTCCCAGGTGGGCAATCAGTGTGCTTGGGCCGTGAGAGTCACTGCCCTCGGTCCCGTTTTGTTGACTCAGAGTCAGTTCTGCTGTCTGACTGTCTGCACGTCTGGGATGCTATAGCTCTGCCTACAGATTGGTCAGTGGCTCTTGCCATGGGTGGGTGGGAACTCTCTTCACAGCCTGTGAGTTGTTCTCTTGTGGCATTCCTCTGCTCACACTCACCACACCTGGCTCTGACACCTCTGGTAAGATGCTCGCCTTCATCTCAAATTAATTCTGTAAAACTGTTTTGCTAACATGGTTGAAGTTCAAAAAGCATTCCCAATGAGAAGCTTCATTAAGAGGGAAGAGCAGAGCCAACCTTCCTGTCCTCTAGGAGAACCATCCCAGCATGCCTCCAACATCTTAGAGGAACAGAGGCAGACTGCTGCAGGCTGGAGAAGGTCAGGATGCAGGAGGCGGAGGGAATCTCAGAGATCTCACCATTGTTTCCAAACGGAGGGTGGTTAGGGAGCTGATGAGCCCACTCAGTGGGTGACCTGGGCTGGAGACTGAGTGGGAGTGAAGCCTGGCCACTCCCTGGCCTCCAGCAGTTCCCGTGGTATGTGGCCACCCCCATCTGGGCTCTTGGCAGGGTGTCTGCTTTCTCTCCACCCGAGGACAAGTTTAGAACACCTCAGGTACATTGTATACTTTCTCCCTTCTCATAAAGGGGATTTTAATTTATTTTAAAAGAAATCAGACTGCAGATCACAAGTGGTTTCCACTACGATCAAGAACAAATTAAAGGTTAGCAATAATGGTGAATACCATGTACCCCAGCTGCCCATCAAAAATATGGGCACTCTCCACAGCCTTCCTGCACCATAGAGGTCTGGCCTTGAACACTTCCCGGAGAAAGGGAAATTACTCTGGGATAAGATAGCCCTGCTATGAGCTCCGAGTCTTAGGGTCACTTTTTCCCCTCTGCTGAGCTTAGGTGTGTCGCTCTTGACTTACACGAGCACAAATGTGTCCCCAAACTGGGGCGATGCCATATCTAATACTCTTGCCAACAACCCCAGTGTTCATTGTGAGACAGGACCAGGAGAGCAGCTGAGGCAGACGCGTATGCAAAAACTGGGGAGAGGCAAGATGGGAACTGAGGGTAGCCAGAAAGAATCCTGGAGTGGGGATGAGCCAGGATGACCAGAGGGAGAACAAGCATGGCTTATCTGTGGGGACACAAGGAGACCAACCCACCAGCGCAGAGGCTTTTTCTGGCTCAGGACTTCTCTAAAATCTGTCATTCGCAACCTTGTAGTAAGTGTGTACTTTGCATCTGTCAAGCAGTGAAAGTATAGCATAGAATAAAGGATGTATCTGTGAATGCGGTGAGGGGTTATCTTCTAGTAGGAGATATTTCCGGTTTCACCGCTTGCATTTGGAGTTACCGCCAGGACTACGAAAATCCACGGGCATGGAGCGCCCTCTGGTGTTCCTCTGGAGTCAATACAAGAAGTGAATTGCGCTAAGGAAAGGAGCTTAATGAATTTCAGAATCATGGACTGGGGGGTGAATCATGGACTGGGAATTCCCTGGGGAATTTCAAGGGTTGTGTACTTCCTTCACTGCACAGAAAAGGGCCAAGAGGCCTGGACAGGAGAAGTGGGGAAGTGAGAGTAGACTAGAGGCCTCTAAACTTCAAAATCCTGTTGCCTTGCACTTTATTGCTTTTCTTTTTCACTCAGGCACAGACCAATGAATGAATCCTACTTCTTCCATCCTGGTAGATCACCACAAGGGCCTTCTCATTCCTCACCCCTTCTTTCATTTCCTCTGATCCTTGTGCTCCACTCCAGTCACAAATGTTGTTCCTGTTTGCACATCTAGTGTAAAAATGTAGGGAGACATCCACCTGTTGGCAATTAGGTAAGTGATGGTGTTTGGTAGCTTGTTCCCACGTTTGCCACCCAGCATCATGCTGTTGTCCTGTGTGTACTGAGTTCATGCCTTCTGCTTGCTGTTCTGTGCTATGTACGTGCACAGCCTTCTGCCTCTTGGTAGCCCAGCAGACGTGCACCACGAATGTCTCCAGCTCCCCTCCACTGCACCAGCCTGTCCGTGGGCACACTTGCAGATGCACCCTTAAGGACTCACATATCGGGAGCTGATCTGTACCCAGAAGTGAAATTGCTGGGTTACGGAATATCATTTATTTAATGTAAGTGCTTCCACATCTCTCTTCAGAATAACTGTTTCCATAAGGTTTCTGATATTTCCTGTTTCTCCTACAACACTTGCCATCATCTAGCTTTCCAGTCTTCACTAGACAATTACGTGTGAAGTGATTCCATTCTTTTGCTCATCATTTTAATCTCTATTTATCTGATCACCAATGAGCTAAGATCACTTCTTGTAGTGATAGCCATGTGAATTTCATCTTTAAATTGTTCATTTCTTTTGCCTATATTCCATTATAATTCTGTTTCTGTTCTTTTTTTTTTTTTAATGATTTGAAGGATTTCTTTGTAGAAAACAAAGTACTAATTCCCTGGGGTTTTTGGCATCTTCTCCTAATGAGTTGACTATTTTGAAAACATTTCCTTCGTTGATCAGAAATCCTCAATTCTGACCCACTCAGAGTCATCAGTTTTCCTTGTGTTTTTTGCTTTTGAAGTTATTTATAGAAATTCAAAAACCTCTTCCCCAGTTCTAGTTCACAAAGACATGCTCCAACATTTCCCCCTATTGATTATATAATTTCATGTCACATTTCAGTTTTTAAATCAAACAGAATCCAGCTTTACAAGTGACATTAGATAGGGAGGGATCTTGCTTATTTCCCTCTCAAATTTAGACTGCTGTCTACTTCTCCTCATTTACATAAGCTGTCACACCAAGTCCTCAAGGAAACTGTGGACAGATCTGTAAGGCTTTGGGTTCAATTCCATGCGTTCAGCTCTGCAAGTCAAGGAAGCAATCCCTGAAGATTTCCTCACAATGGGCAGAACCCCAGATTTCTTAGAAAAACCCTTAGACATCCCCAGCCTTCCTGCTATCCAGACAGGAGTGGGTCCTTAAAGGCTCGTGTGGCTGTATGAGAAGCTCAGAAATTGACTTTATCTGATTTTTCTCAGTGTCACACTGGGGAACCCAGGACTCAGGCAGAGACTGGCTCCTTGTGTCCAGAAACCAATGATTTTGTCTGTTGCAGAGTGCTCGCAAGGAAAAGGCATCAGCCACTTACTGTAGGTAGATTAATAGGGAAGAGCAAAATAAGGCATGTGCGTCACCCCCTCTTTGTCCCAAGGCAACTGTCACTATTGGACCACTTAGTATTTCCCCCACACTATCTTTTAAATAGTGTGTTGCTAGTAACCATTCAGAGTTAGCATAAGAATTGACATCTATTTTGTTTGGGTTTTACCTCCTTGAAGGAGGAGACCTCGAGGTATCAAAATGTAAATTTTGATACATGATACAACTTGTATATCAAAATGTAAAAGATTATGAAGTGGGAGGCAGGAGATACGTTTTCATCCAGCTCTGTCACCAACCTGAGCACTGACTTTGAGTCACTTGGTTCTTCTGAGCCTCAGTGTTTTCATGATGACGACCATGATGATGATGGGGGGGAACCTTACAGTCACACATGCTTTCACAAGGGTGAGCCAGTGACAGCTTTGGAAGGCCAGAGCACAGAGAAGGGCAGAGATCCATTGATTTGTCCCAGAAATGACCCTCTCCTTGAAAAACCCGAGTCTTTAAGATGGAAGCAGTTTTGAAACAGGGGACTGGGGCAAATTATTTGGAAAAGTAAATGTAGAATTAGAGAGAAGTAGCCAGTTTGTTCACCAAAGATGTGCATGTATTGACTTGAAAAGATATCTACAAAATATTAAGTCAATAAAGCCGAAGATATTACAGTATTCCATTCCCCTGTCTATATATAAAAAAACAAAAAACAAAACCAAGAAAGGTGCACAGATTTTATATACATGTTTAGATGCAAAGAATAAATTATGGGAAGAATACAGAATTTCTCTTAAATTCTAAAAAGTAGTAATATCAGTATAGATGGGCGAGACAGAGATCATAGATTTTACATTAGATTTTTTTAATGTTTTTCAAGGTATTTCAGTGAATATGCATTAAGTTTATAATTCAAAAAACAAAAGAAATTCCAGCATGGTTGGGATTTTGGAGGCAGATCCGATTGTTGGCTCCTTCCAGTTCCCACGCGGATGTAATTTATACATCTGGGAAGAATCCAGGCCTCGAGAGGGCCCCACATTCCTGGACCTTATCTCCTGCTTTCTTTTGCTCCCCAAGGTCAAGAGTGCCTTGCGCTTGAGGAAATGGGAGTCTTTAGTTTTTTGGACTTGCCCTAAGGAATCTCCTCCTCCCTGTTAAGTGATCGGAATCTCCAGAGAAAATGGGTCATATCTTTTCTTGACCAAGCCTTCTAGGCCCTCAGGTGTAAGAGATAACATTGCTAACGAAGCAGTCTGTGTAGTAACTGAGGGTGTCCAGCTTTGGAGCAGAAGAGCCTGCAGCAAACAGCAGCAAACCCAGGCCTTCGATGCAACCTTCACGTCC
Source organism: Neogale vison (assembly GCF_020171115.1). Classification (NCBI taxonomy): domain Eukaryota; kingdom Metazoa; phylum Chordata; class Mammalia; order Carnivora; family Mustelidae; genus Neogale; species Neogale vison. The sequence goes on along the minus strand of NC_058097.1, from coordinate 121,904,258 downwards.
CCACAGGATTCAACAATATCCCCCAGTTTTCTCTGGATCCCCAGCACCTTTGAGAAATGTCATCTAGAGAGGCATAGAAAGAATGAGGAATCCCCTGTTACACAGCCTTGTCCACTCCTGTGTCTCTATTAAGGAGCGACTCTGAGACCCACTGAACCTGTTCTCAGGCCCAGTCTTTGGAGAAAGTTGACTTCTCTATGACCTAATAATAAAAGTCTGATGAGCATATAGCAGATTGCCAAACCAGTCCTGACAGTGTCATAGAAATATTGATCCTACAGTCACCTCTGGTATCTGTCAATGTCAACATTTTGCATCCTCGTGGCTACTTTAAAAGAAAGAAAGAGAGAGAGAGAGAGAGAGAGAGAGAGAGAGAAGGATGCCTGCTGCGTTCTGTTCCATCTCACAAAATGCTTCTGAGGCTGATAGCAAGGAGCAGGGGATCTTGGGAGGTTCCCAGTTTCCGCATTTTTCCTTTCTTTCTCGATTCTCTTGTCCCGAAGTATTTGCTATAGACCCCATTTGACTGTGAGTTGAAAATGCCTCTAAGATGACGCAATGCTGGTGTATAGGATGGGGCAGATTCTGTGTATGATTATTCATTCTGTCCTTCGCCATTGGTCATTTTGAAAGGGAATGAAAGACAGTTTCCGATGGCTGTCTTTCCAACTGTAACAGCCTTTACAGCACATAGAAGTTTGGGTTGCATGGAGATTGGGTAACCATGAATGACAATGGATACAGCCAGATTTTCTGTTACTCATATTTTTCTAAGAGTAAATAAACAAATTAGAACACAAGAGTGTTCTATCAATCATCCTCTGCAAGGCAGTCTAATCTGGCCAGCTTTCACAGGGATCCTGGGCTCAAGAGTCCCACGAAAGTGTTGGTTATTACTCACTGTCCCCAGCTCTCAGCTTCCTGCTCCCGAGAGCTTTCATAAAGCGTGGCTAAAGTTAGGTGGCAAAGTTTGCTTTTGTCTCCCTCAAGCTAAGGGCTTCCAATTTCTTCTCCACCAGAAAGGGCGGTAGAACCCACAGCAATATATTATAATGAATGAATACCAGAAATGCAGTTAGATAGAGTTTCTAGAACTCTGAGCCTCCCTCTAAGCAGAGTAAAAACAGGGGCTACCTGTGTACTAGAATCGGAAAGGAATTCAGGGGTCTTGCAGACTAGCTCAAATATGATGCACAAATCCCTCATAAACATCTGGGGCCAGATGTCAAGGAAGCCACATAGATCTGTTACTTGGTGGTCTTAGAGAAATGAAAGATTATCATTTGAAATGAGTTCTAGAAAGATATAGATGTTTCAAGTGGATTTGCATATTGAGAGAAAGAATGTGGATTGACTTATTCTGTAGGGCCCCGAGGGCTCTGTAAAGATTGAACAAGCTATCTTGGCAAATAATGAATGAGATTCCCATTACTGGAGTCATTCATGTAGAGAATAGATGGCATGGGATGGAAGATAGATTAATATTTAAGAATATACATTTTGGAATAAGTCAAGCTGGTTTTGAATTCTGGCTGTGCTAGGTACCGTCTGTGACCTTGGACCTCTATCCTAAGACTGTTTCTTTATTCACAAAGCAGGTATGGTTATTCGTTGCTCTTCTTTTAAGGGGTTTTGTGAGGTTACAATGAAATACCGTATATGAAGTACATAGCATTGTACTGGGGTCAATAAACGGTAACTTTTTATTGTTATTGTTTGTAATTGGCTGGCAAAAGCATTGCTGGGGGTTAAGGTGTCGAGACCAGAAGATATTTCACTTTCCTCCCCATCTTCTGACTTCATGCTCACTAGATGTTTATTGGGGTTTTGCTGTGTGGCCGGCACCAAGCGATGCACGCTGAGTGCACGGGGTTAATGAAGTTGACATATACCTCTCCTCACAGAGCGTGGACTCTAGATCCAGCGATGGCTTGTGTGTGTGGCAAGAGGAGTGCCGACTTCAGTTTTGGGGGCAGTGATTTGACTAAGAGTGAGAACTCCCCGCACCACATACATCTCCTGTAAGGTCTTGGGTTCCCCTTTTTAGAGTCTTGCTAATAAATTCTCTTGACATTGCTTCTCTTTGGCCCCAGAGGTCTATGGAAACGTACTGTCTCTGACACCTGCTGTGACCCAGATTGCATTCTTTCTGTCCACTTTCTATTTGAGCCAATGCTGCAATGAGAAACTTCCTACAGGTGTACACAGAAGTGCTTCACTTCGCCTGCACCTTGCCTTTCTGCCCCAGGGCTCAGCGGTGCCTCTGGGAACCTTCTAGTTGCCCAGACACTAACATGGGTATGAGCAAGTTCACAAGCCATGAAGCAGCCCAGAACAAATGAGGCGGTGGCGGTAGAGGGTGTGTTATTCTCACTCGGCCCTTCGGGCAGGTAACCCTGAGGTGCGCTAACAGGGTTCCCTAGAAGAACTGCAGGACTGAACCTCACCTGAACCTCAGTTTAGGTTTAGAGACTAAGTCAACATCTCTCTTTTGTATTGGCTTTTTCTCCTGAGTTTCACCCTTCCCCATCGCCCACACCTGTCACCTGGGATCACTTCCACAAACAGTCTGTCTTCATGCGAATCTTTGTTTCTGCCTCCGCTCTCCTGCATCAGGGAAGCCTGGATCCCAACACTCAGTCAAGGTCCCTGTCCCTGTAACTCACCCTTTGGGGTGCCTGGCTGGCTCAGTCAGAAGAGCGTGTGACTCTTGATCTTGAGGTCATGAGTTCGAGCCCCGTGTTGGATGTGGAGATTGCTCAAAGTTAAAAATAAATAAATAAACTCTTTGGCACTTAGAACCCAAATGTGTTTGTGGAGGGAGAGGACGTGTTAGTAACGTGTCCCAGGCCCACTATGGAGACTTGTCTGATCATTCCAGGCACACTGCTCTGTCCTCTCTTCAAACCAGCCTCATACTCTAGAGTTCACTCACCCCTTTAGCACTGAACTTAGCACTTAATTCTTCTCTAGTGAATTGTGTTTTCCTAGTTGGTAATAATATAGCAGTTCCAAAATATAGTTTATGTTTTATGAACTTACTCCACCTTTGACCACTGTGCAGTTCCTGGAAGTAAGTCGAGTAAGGATAAGAATGAATTCTCCTTTGAGTGATGCCCCATAGGTAGAATTCACCATGAATTTCTTGTGGTGGGGTTACTTGCATCCTTTTTTTCTACTTCCCTTTCCTAAATGCTTTTGCTCCTCCCTAAAATTCATAGGAGGATTATGCTGACATTGTTTTTCAACTATAGTACATGTTTAGTCTCCCATTTATTTCCTCAAATTAAAAAAAAAAATTAATAGCATTTTGAATGATCGTCATAGTAGGTTTTTGGAAATTTAGATATAATTCACATAACACAAAATATATCATTGTGAAGTTTACAAGTCAGTGTTTTTTAGCATATTCACAAACTCGTACACCCATCACCATTAGTTAATTCTAGAACATTTTAGTCCATGCAAGAAACACATACCCCCACCAGTAGGTTGCCTTCTCCTTACTGTATAACTTTATTTTGCCCATTCCAGAATAAGTATTCTAACTCAGTACACAACATTCCTTTTTTTTAAATTTAATTTTAATTATTTATTTGACAGAGAGAGATAGAGACAGAGAATAAGCAGGGGCAGCAGCAGAGGGAGAGGGAGAAGCAGACTTTTCTGCTGAGCAGGGAGCCCAATGCAGAGCTTGAACCCAAGACCCCGAGATCATGACCTGAGCCAATGGTGGATGCTTAACCTGCTGAGCCCCCAGTACACAGTGTTCTTTCAGGAATGCGGTGGTTGGTGACAGAGGTCTGCACTGTATGCACAATTTTGACTTAAATATTTACTAACTCTGTGACTTTGGACGAATATTTTATCCTTCCTGAGCCTGTTTCCCACTTATAAAATGAGAGGATTGGGCTCCATAATGAAGATATTTTCTTTTGGATTTGCAGGATCTTAAGAATAGATGGTTTTATAGGAGTCTGATGAGTGCAAAGTCTCCAGAATTTTTAATGAATGTTAATTGATGCATTTTTCTGGAATTCAGATATTTAGCAAAACTTTGAAAGAGTCTAGCACCCTCTCCACCACTTAACAAAGGAGTAGCTAATGGACTAAATGAAGCACGTGTTTTAGCTCTAACATCTCAGTACCGTCTATAGTTTATGTCTGAGAAAGGCGTTCAGGGAGCGACTTGCCTCCATCACACAGCACAGGGCGGAGTCCTGGGCCAGTGATTTCTACAAGTCCTTGCTATTCCTTTAATAAACGTTGTGCTTCAGAATCAGAGAGGTCTCCAAGTCTCAGTTTCTACATCTAAGTATATAATGAATACTACTCATCTACTAGTAATACCAGAGTTGCCCCTCATAGATACAATACAGAGATTTTAAAAAGAGGTTTTCAATGTAGAAAATACTCAACAAATCACATTTTTATTCTTATTCTGCTTGTGAGAAGGGATCATGGCTACCGGTTTTACAAAATATCCCTGTAGCACATGAGCACATGTACACACATATTGCAAAACCCTTTTCTGAGCTAGTAAGAACCATATGTGTGTGTGTGTGTGTGTGTGTATTTGTATATATATGTATGTATGTATATATGTATATATGTATGCATATATGTATGTTTGTATATATGTATGAATGTATGTATATATATATATGTATATATATATATATGTATATATATATATAAAAATTTATATACATTTGTAATGCATATATATATGCATATAATGCATATATATATATGCATATATATATATATAATGGGGTTTTTTTTTGGTCTTGTTTCATTTTGCTTTGTTTTCCTGGCTGAGTTGTGGAAATGCCTGGATATCTGAGCTCTGCATTGGTTCCCTTGAAGCACAATAAAACTTTGGGTTGTCCCAGCCCATCTCGCTGTGCTTGGATGGGGCAGAGCCATCATCTCTGGTAGGATCTGAGAAGCAGTGAACATGCTGCCTGTCTTGTGCAGTACTTTACACACACCAAAGTGAAAGATTTTCTTTTTTTGCAGATGAAACATATCGGGGTATGTTTAAAAACACCTTGTCTCGTCTGGCCCTTTGAGAGTGTGCACTGCAGGGAGAACTACTGTTCTCTCTCCTCATTCCCTTTGCAGGGAGCACCCTTATTCACCTGGATGGGCGGAAAGGAACCTGGTTTGTTGGGCAAGGATGTGTGGTGATTTTCAGGAGATTGGTGACTGCCCCTGTGCTTGCCGAAACATGGGAGCTCAGGTGTGACCTCACCTGCCCACCTCTTGGTCCTGACAGAGTCCTGGGGACTAACACCCGTCAAGCCAAAGCCCATGCCCTCCAAGTAATGCCTGGCACAGCATCAGCCTCATCCTTTCCGCTGCCTGCCCCGACCACCCAGCCAGCGTGAGCCCAGGCAATGGGAGCTAATTATAACATCAGCTTAGACACAACATAATTATAAAGGAAACTGCGACAAACGACATGGATTTATGCATTCCAAAAACCAACTGAACATTACTTTGGGTTGTATCCTCTTTAGGAATTAACCCCATGGCGGCTAGTTCTCTCCATAGTGTTTTAACATCTGAGGGTGGAGAGTGAGTGTGTGTAACTATGTCCCTTTGTCCACCTGCAGGAAAACTTGGGGCTGGGCTGCTGGTCACCCATGTCCCCAGGTGACCCGACATCCACTTACACCCAGGGGCTCTGCGGAAACTATGAAATCGTGAGCCTAAATCGACCAGTAGGAGAGAATTTAGCAACTGGCAGAAGCAGGGCCAAGGGGCTCCAGGAGCTTTAGACAGAACAGGGACACGCAGCGGAGCACAGAAAATTGACATTGAAAGTTGCCTGTTTGAAAGACACGACAGCCTTTGCTTGCTGCAGAGCTAATTATTATGCAAATTTATGCTAATAAACTCTGCCTTGAATGTTGTTGAGAAGCTGCCTTTTCCCGTTAACATAGCTGTAATGAGAGGTAAATTTGTAATGCAGATGCCCGAGGTAATATATCCTAAATCACTTTATGGTGTAAGGGACTCTCTCTCACCCCACCCGATACGAATGTCAATTTAAATTAGTTTTTGCTTTGCATATTTATTGAAGCTTTATTTATTGTTAATATGTACTAAGGACACCAACTAAACAGCCCCCACTACTTGTTAGAAGTGGAATTTAGCAGAAAGCTGGGTACTGGCATTTGTTCATCAGGAGATGGTAGATCTTTTTTTCTTCCTCCAGCCAGAGCTGCAGTATCAGCTTGGATGGTGCCAAAATTGCTCACGTGCCTCCCTCCTCTGAGCTTGCTATCAAATTAGGTTCTGCAATGAGTGAGCAGATCTATGATGGTAATTATTACTGGGCATTTCTAAGAGTTAATAGCCTTTGCACCTCTACCCTTGTACTTGCAATACCCCTCGGGAGGCAGAACTCAAGGGAGTGTGGTTGAGGCACCAACATTTGTCCCCTTTAGAAGCTCACACATGCGCGGTGTGTGCACACGCCCTCACACACTCCTAACTACATATTAGGGCTCACACTCAGCGTCCTGACCCTGGTTGCGCTCTAATTTTTGTAGGTCAGGCACGCCTTTCTTGATACTCTTGTGCACATCCTTTTTTGGTGTCCATTCCTGGGTCCAACACACACAAACCACCACTCACCGTGCACCCCGTGTATGGTCCTGGGAATACCAGTCTGACACTGTTATGAATAGGCAGGGATGGCATATGTGCTCGGAAAGGTTCCTGCAAGTAATTCTGCTATGAACTTTCCATGGCTGAGAGAAAAAAAAGCACTAAAAACTGAGTAATCTTCCTGTAGTTCTCCTTCTGTCCCTTTTAAAAACATAAAGTGACTACTTACTATGTGTCAGTCATAACGTTAAGCATTTTACTTGCATTTTTCTTTATGGTAACTTTTTAAACACCTGAACTACAGTTGACACAGAATGTTACATTAGCTTCAGGTAGACAACACAGTGATGTGACAAGCCCATATGTAATGCTATGCTCCCCAGGAGTGTAACTGCCTCTGTCCCTCTACAACACAATTACAGTCCATTGACTATAGTCCCTGTGCTGTGCTTTTCATCCTTGTGACTTTTTCATTCCATGTGACTCTTAAGTCACATCCTTGTGACTTTTAATTTAGCTATTATCATGCCTGTTTTAGAGAAGGGGAGACTGGCATGGGTTTAAATAACCTTCCCACAGTTCTCCACTGATTACACATAGTAAATTAAATCTCTATGTATGTTCTCAGGCTCCAAAGCTCGTGTTCTTGCCACTGCATCATTCTACTTCTTAGCTAATATTTCAGTAAATTTATGTTTCATCTCCCTCTGTGATTTAAGATGTTGGATTTGATGATCTCAAAAGTTCTTTGATCTCTCTAGCTCCAAATGAGGTTATTCTACAATAATGCAAGTAATTATCTCCTGATTCCGATCAGCTCTCTCCATGGTTCATTGTGACCTAAGGGTAAGCTGGTTACTTGCTTAAAGATTCTTGACAGCTGTTACCTACCTGTTTAGTTACTTGTAGGTTTCTTTTAGGGTATCTTGAACCTCAATTTTGGAAAATAAGCAGATAAAGAATCTGGACTAACCAAACACAGTATGATATCAACCTTACGTATTCATTTATGTATACATATATTTAGAGAATGCCGAAGTGTCTATCTGCAAAGAACTGTCTCTAGCACTTATGTGTCAAGTACCTAGAATTTTCTTCATTAGCATCACTCCTTTGAATCAAGTTATCCTGGTAGATCCCTTCGGGAATATGTAAATCGACATGACATGGGGCAACATATCAACTATTTGTGCTAGGTAATTCAGGAGCACGTGTTTATCAGACATCAGAACCTAAAGAGGAGACATTGAGAGAACAGAGACATGAATTCTGATGAAGATATGGGCTGGGAATTGGCTTTCTCTGTTACCGTTTTGACATTCAGCGAGACTATTGCTGATATAAATCTCTCCTCTGTAAATAAAAATCCAACAAACCAGAATTTTTTGGTTCAGATCTATTAAGGAAAAAAAAAATCATCTTATGGTAATTTAGGGCAAATTATCCAAGTAGAGTTTAAGAGCTTCTTTCTTTCCCCCTACCAATGCCCACCCTGCCCCATTCTAAGATCTGTTCCCAATAAACCAGAATGTCTTAATTCCACATTAGAGTCTCAGTTTGACTTAAGAAACTACACTAGGTTATAATGCTGAGTTGAAATCAAAATAGAGACTGTCAGCATCAATCTTTGATACTTTAATATACACAAGTTTAGTAGATCAATTTTGGTTGTGACAATGCGCTAAAAAAAGGCTTTAAAAGCACATTATTTCATGTCTAGAAAGGAAACACATTTTCTGTAGTAAAAGTCTCTAAAAAAGTGAAAATAGTGAACAATATAGAGAAGAGGATATCAATTATCTGTAACTCCACCCTCAAAAGTAACCCTCATATAAGCCTCTCTATAGACCACTGGACAGAGTTGCTAAGATATTGTACAACTATATCATGAACATCTTCCCAAAGGAGAGCATATTTGGAAAGACAGGATGTATAGACCCTCACTCTGGGAATGGACAGACCTGGGTGAGCCACATAGAAGATTAGGGCTGACCCTTCTGATCCCTGGGATGAGGATACCGGGACAGGAGTATGGAATGGGTCAATGGCAGGCTACAAAAGACACCTCTGTCCACCTCAAAATTTTGCCAAGGTACACTTGGGTGTAGAGTTGATTCAAATCCCTCTGCTTCTTTGGGTCTTAGTTTCCTCCTTGGTGAGTGAGAAAGTCAGACAAGCACATCTCTAAAGTTCTCTTCAGTCTAAGGGTTTGTATCACTGGAAAAGGGAATTGAATCTTCAAGGCTTCCGCCAGAGTTGGGCATCAGAGCTCTTAGAGTAAAGAGTCCCTTATTCCAACCGCAGGGTTGGAAGAGATCAGCCTCTTTGGCTATCAAAGGGAATACCGAACATTGATTGCCCTGAAATCTGGATTCAGCAGTCTATATGCAGGTTCAAACTCTATCCTTTACTGTTTGTAGACCTCTAAACAAATGACAAGGTCTTCACCTCTGCGAGCCTGAGTTCTTAATCTGGTAAATGGCATTAATAATATATACTTTTAAAAAGGGTTGGGAAAGGGGCACCTGGATGGCTCAGTGGGTTGGGCCTCTGCCTTCAACTCAGGTCATGATCCCGGGGTCCTGGGATGGAGCCCCGCATCGGGCTCTCTGCTCAGCAGGAAGCTGGCTTCCTCCTCTCTCTCTGCCTGCCTCTCTGCTTACTTGTGATCTCTGTCTGTCAAATAAATAAATAAAATCTTAAAAAAAAGGGGGGGGGTTGGGAGAATGTGATACTATAGTTATTTGACAGTGTTCTGCAATTTCTAAAGGACTTCATACCTCAATTGAGCCATGAAGTAGAGAACAAGAACTGTGAGTCCACTAAAAGTATCCTGTCCATCCTAAGGAGACATCTGGAGAGAGGCTGACAGTGGGCCTTTGTGATCCCAGTTGCCTGTCTGCAGAGACTGCAAACAAGTGCAAGACTGCAGTGGTGAGGTTCATTGCTAGTGCCCTGTAGAATCAAGTTCAGCCACTGTACTGAGAGAAAAAAACAATAGCATATCTACATAGGAGAAATGCCATATAAGCCCTCACTTGTCTTCAGCATGGCCACATGCTCCAGACACCTATTGCCCACTGTGCTGTGGGCAATGCCATGGAGATGGCCAGCCTCAGGAAGGAAGGCTGGCTAGGTGGCGGCTCCCCCAACCCTAGGAGCACAGGCAGCAATGGGGTGCATCCTTTAGCACCGCTGGCCATATTGCCAGCCCCCCTTTCAATGCCACATCTCCTTTTAACCTTGCTGCTTTGGTGGACACTTGCATCCACTGTTTAGAAATTCCCTTTCCCCGTTTGTCCTGTGTCTTGTGGCTCTACTTCAGCTGTCCAGCCTGGGGCTCAGCACAGGGAGCCACTTTCTTTCATAACAGTACCCCTGCTCCCCAGTGGAACTTCATACGGTGTCTGGCATGCACACAAGGACTCCTTCTCAGAACGGCCCACTGGAACTCTTTCCTGTGCATCCTGCTGTCCTCCAGGTGGCGCCAACAGCTACCATCATCACTGAGGATATCTGTCCTCAGCTTCACTCCCTGGGGACCCCTGGAGATTGCCACCCCCCAGCCGTGGTTTTTTTTCTCCTGTGCTTATCACTACTGAACATAGATGATTCACATGTGGCTCTTGATGAATGTCTACGAGATGAAGATAGGCTCCAAAGCAGAGGTTTCTGTCTGTTTTGGTCAGTGTTCTATCTTTAACACACAGTAGGTTTCCAATAAATGTTTTTCGAGTAAATGACTGAAAGCTTTTTATATTTCTTACATTATATTACATTCACTTTCTTACACTGGCATGACTATTTATTCCATGTCAGACAATGTAGTTACAGAGGCAAATAAGATTCTGACCCTGCCCTCATGGGGATCTATAGTTTGTGAAACAATTACTAAACATGTTCCTTGATACAGCCCAACGTCCCATTCATCTGCTGTTAATGAAGGACAAGCTTCGTGCCAGTCCATCCCAGGAAAGAATTTCACGAAGCATACCCACAGCATAGAGGGCATTTCCCCTTTCCCATGGCCAATCTAAAATGGGCAGAGGGGCACCAAGGAAAGATGGCCTCTGAGTGGCCACAGGGGGACTTCTAAAAGACACAGGCTCTAGTGGAATCCAGCTTGTAGCAATGTGTCCCCTTTCGGGTCTCCACACTGCTCCCCTGTCCCAAGCAACATCACTGAGAGTTGCAGAGGTGCAGCAGAGAGGACTTCTACCCTTCCGGTATGGCGCCCCCCCCTCCTCCGCCCCCCCCGCCCCGCCCCCTGGGCCAATCATGGGGCTAACAGAACTGATTCCTTGTCTTGTGGGTGAAGGGCAGAACTCCAGCTCCAGTTGGGCTTCAGCCAGGAAGCCTGGGAGGGTGGATGTGCAGTGTTGGGGACTGCCCACCAAGTGGAGACAAATCTCCACAAATGAGCTGAGAAACATGCAGTCTGGCCAGCTATCATTTCTTCGGCTCCTCAGCCTTCTCGTTTCAGGAATCACCTGTTTTCTCTGTTCCTTGCTTTCAGGGCCATAGCCTGCCCCTCTCCTTTGCCTTGTCTGACTCTACCTGAGCCCCACCTGCCCCCTCCTTGCCCTGCCTGACTCTCTACCTGAGCCCTACCTGCCTCTCTCCTTGCCCTTTCTGACTCTACCTGAGCCCTACCTGCCCCCTCATTGCCCTTTCTGACTCTCTACCTAAGACCTACCTGCTGCTTTCTTTGGCCTGCCTGACTCTTTACCTGGGGCCGTATTTCCCCCTCCTTGCCCTGTTTGATTCTCTAACCAGGCCTTACCTACCCATTCTAATGCCACATCTGACTCTCTACTGAGCCCTACCTGCTCACCTCCAATGTCCTGACTCTATACAACATTCTTCCTCTCCTTTGGATCAAGGCCACTTCTGTGTTTGTTTTGTCTCTAGCCCCTTCCCTAAAATAGGCCCAGCTACAAGGGGCTTCAGGAAACAGTTTCGAGAAAAATGATTTTAAAGCAGTATCTTGCCAGCGCCATCTACAACTGACACCTTCAAGTGATCAAATCCTGCTCACGGTTAGCCAGTTTGACAAAAACATCCAGGAAATTTTTCTCAATTCAGAAACTGCTTTGAAGATCTGTCTCATATTAATGATCACAAACTGCTCTGTAAATGACCTTTTTTTGAGAACGAGGCTGATGAAAACCTTACAGCATATAAATAGGACCCAAAGTCATCATTCAAATCCTATTAAAATGAGTGCTAACACAGACATGCTTCACAGTCTGAACTGCATGAACATTACTGAAAATCTTACAGGGTCCATGGAATATGGATCCATAAAACATTTTATAAGACTACAGTGTACCTTTCCTCTTTTTTGACACCGTGAGACACTGGCTAGTTTGTTGTGCTTAACAAAAACAAAACAAAACAAAAAAAAACAACAAAAAAACCCCAAAAAACCCAAAAACATGATGGGTAGAAAAGAGTCCTTTGGGAGCACCTGGATGGCTCAGTTGGTTAGGCTTCAGCCTTCGGCTCACGTCATGATCCCAAGGTCCTATGATTGAGCCCTGCATTGGGCTTCCTGCTCAGCAGGGGAGTCTACTTCTCTCCTTCCCTCTGATCTTGCTCATGTTCTCTCCCATGCTCACTCTCTTTCTCAAATAAATAAATAAAATCTTAGGGAAGAAAGAAAGAGAGAGAGAGAGAAAAGAGACCCCTGGAGAGTAGCCAGAGCCCAAGAGGAACGACTACTGTGTTCCTTCTCTCTCTTCCTTTGCATGACACTAACTGTTGGCTGTAACTCAGGATCTTTGACACTTTGGTTCACTGTTACATGCTGGAGCCACCAGAAAGGTGCAGGAAGCAAGGACTGGCCCTGCCCACTAGCACAGCTGGTGTCTGGACAGACAGGTCCCATGGCATGTGCTGAGGGAGTAAGTACAATATTACAGGTAGATAGGATAATCTCTAAGAACCTGGAGATGTTGGCTGTGGTGGTGGTCTCTAGGCAAGTACAAGGATGGGGCAATCGTCTCTACAGACACTGGGGTCCTGCAGGGGCATCTAAGAACACCACACCAGGGGAGCCCACCAGTACCCTCCTTGCAGGCTGGCTACCCACAGTGGTGATAGAAACAAGACAGAAGTCCATTTGTAGAGAGACTTGGATCTACCAAAGCAGCACCTAAGGCACAAGAACAATACCTCAGTATAGTTACCAGGGTTGGTGTCAATGGAGCGGTTGCCAAGACAGACCAAAAACAGGACCAGGACAGGAGATCACGCCTGAAGTAGCAATAAGGGTGATGTGGTGTTTCTTTCTAGGAAACGATTCAGTCAGTGCTTTCTAGGACATGTGGATTATATAAGAAGGGTCAGAAGACCTCATCTAGTGAGAAGAGGGGGTTATGACACAGGGAACAGGCAAGGCATAACATTTTGGGTCCGGAGTTTTTATGTGAATCTTTGGCATGGAAATCCTACACTGAAAACTAACATGTCACAAGAAAGGAAGATTCTGAGCCCCCATTTTTTTAGATCTATTATTTACAAATTAAAAATTCCTGGGAAAACTTCTCAAGCCCACATGCAATATTAGAGGTGCTTCTGTTCAGGGTGTAAAGAGAAGACCCTGATAAAGAGAAGACTTCACCATACAAGGCTGCGGGGTAGGGGAGGAGATCGGTGAGATTAAAGATAATGAGGTTCAGCAGGTCATTATGAATCTCTTTGCACTCAGGTTTCTGCCAGCTTGGAAGAACAGTGGGCAGGCAGTGGGGGGTGAGATGTTCAGAAACACGTCTGCTGAGGGTAAGGGCAGGTGTGAGAAGCTCATCTGCATCCTGTTGTTGGTGGACACCTGGGGCTTGGGCGCCACTGGGATTAGCATGGCGTAACCTTGGAAATGAAACTGGCCATAGGCCATACTAAAGGACCCTCTTTAAAAGGAGTCTTCATACCTATTTGTAAGATTTTTTTTTTTTTTTGGTAAAACTATTGTTATGTACCTTCTTGAAGCTAAATATTAAGACCCCATGCCTTCTTCCATTGGGTTTCCTCTAAAGTTTCATTGAAATTTTCATTTTTAAATCCTCACCTTCCCTTTTGATTTACTTTTTTGGTGCCACTTATGAATGTACCTAATGTTCTTGGAGGAAAGAATAAAAGAAATGAAATCAAGGGCCCTGCCTAATTATACTTGCGGAAAAGTCATCGGAAGAATAGGTGAGAAAATCCCTTTTGCATGGCACGTTAAAATAATTTACGGAGAACCTCTCCCCTCCAGCTAAGGAGGTGGTCAAGATGAGAGGATAAATCTTTAAAAGAATAATGTTTTCAAAATCAGGTTCCTTGTCCTCAGATCCTTTGATGTATGAGTGTAATAGTAGGTAGGACACATAGTGAAATATACATGAGATTGTCTGAGGGAACAGAGCACAGTGGAGGAAATATTAGTGTTTACATCAAAACTCAATTGGAACACTCATTTCAAGATGATAGTTTGTTATGTTGAACGCAATTTAGCTCCACAAGGATGTTTTCTTGCTGTCTCTAGGACTTCCCATTCCTGCCCCAACCCTATCCCCACTTACCTCCTGTCTTCTTTCCCCATGTCTACACATAAGGAAGCGAAGCACATCCACCTTGTGATTTGTTCTTGTGGCTGCCAGACTGAAGAGAGAAGGAAGAGGAGGAGGTAGAACGTGTGGACGTTGCCAGCAACCCTCTAGACTTGTGGAGACTTAATCAGACCATTTCCAACAAAGAAGAAATTAATACAAAGAGGATGATTTCCTTGTAGAAAATCAACTGAAGAACCCAGCCCTAAGCAAGAATCTCTTCCTCCTCTCTTTCCTCAGCTCTTACCCGTCTTACACACACTTTCAGAGAATTCAGCCACGGCCAAGGGTAAGTGGTGGCAAGACTGACCTTGTTGGGAGAACCCGCTTGGTAAAAGCAGCTTCTGCCACCCCCGGAGGCCGTGGTCCCCCTGGCTAATGCAAAGTGGGTTGCAGGCAGAGATTGGCATGACCATCATCTCTGCACGCAGCCAGCCCCCAGTCAATAAGCGTTTAGCGAGGAACTGCTGTGCACAGCCTTCCCAGACCTCCGTGTGGGGCCCAGAGAGGAGTGCTTTTAAAATGTGGTAGGGCTTTATCAGCATCCTTCACGCAAACTCTTGAATAGCGAGGTTTCCTCCCCAGCAGGATGCTTGTTTTTCTCATCGGGCAGTTCCTGTCAGGCTGCATTATAGGATGGCTGCAGGGGTCTTGGCAAAGGGGAACTGGCAAATCTACCGCATGGAGGCTGTGTCCCCCCTCCACACCTGGTTCTCACCTAGCATCTCCCTCGCCCCTTCAGTGTGACTTTGCCCTCAGCAGGGAGCAGACAGGTCTGAGCAGAAACCTTCACACAGGTGCCGAGTTATATTTCAAGAGTGGAGGAGAACTGCCTTTCTGCATGTGGCTGGCTATATATTAACATGTGGTTGCTCTGGTGTGTCAGAATCTTCTGTTTCCAGACTGATGGTGCAGGGCCCAGTGATAATGAGGGAGAGAGATGATTCCCCTCTAGAAGCTTTGTGGTCTCTCTCTTGATCCTGGTAGCAAATGTCCTTTCTTCTTTCTGAGAAGCTTAGAAGCTGTGAAGCCTGAGTAGGAGAGAAGGAAAAAAAAGAAAGGACAGGACAGAAGAGGAGAGAATATAAATATAAGAATTAGAAGTCAGTTCAAAAAATCCTTTATATATAATACTATATATATATATATATATATTTTTTTTTTTGAATTTTAGAATGTGAGAGCCAGAGAGAAGAGTGACATAATAGAGTATCAATAGCTGGTGGCAAATCTAGAATTCAAAATTATGTCCCTTATCTGTGAATATGACCATAAATCTCATTCATGACACCTGAACATTAAAAGCTTAAACACAATGGTGGCTGATAAAAGTTTTCCAAAATTCTAATTTTCACCTGGAAATGTTAACAAAAACAGTAGATACTGGCAGCTTTTTCCCCATGAAGTGACTGGCTTCCTTCCTTCACTTTTGAAAAACGACCGGCAAGTACCCAAGTTTAAATAACCATGGATTGGCTGTCCTTTTTTCAGGTAAATATCACACGCTATGAAAACAGCAGCTAGTTCAGCTTGCAACTCAAACACAAGTGCATTGCCTTGAGACAACATTGTACTTCAATGCACAGCAGAAGTGCTTTGTGTGAACTTCCCATTTCATTACACAGAATATTAAAAACATTTGTACTCAAGAGTTGAGATCTAATGAAATTAAATGTTTTACTGTTTAATGAAGGATATTCTTAAGTGAAACTGGCTTGGGGGTGTTACAGAGTGTGGCGGTGGAGAACACAATGACAGCTAGCGCACTTTGCCGCTGATCCCTTGGTTTGTGCTAAAGTTCTGGTCTTGCTTTTGCAAAAAGCAAATTGGTTTTTGCAACATGAGTGCAAAAGTCAACACCATAAAAAGGTAAATAGTGTCTTAATATTATTACAAAAATAACTACCCTCACAGACACCCTGAAGGGTCTTGGAGACCCTCAAAGATCTGTAGCTAAATACTTTGAGAACCATTAAATTAAAGAATCAGCAGTTCCCTTGAATACCAAGGCCCTGGGCACAGAAACGTTTTAGGTATATTTTGTTCTGTAAGATAAAAAGTATTAAGGTGACAATATGAATTCCAGACAGATCCATAATGTTAATCTGTGATATTATGGCATTGATCTCTGAATGATGCAACACAGAATCAACAGTTTCAACCATTGAGTCATTAGGCTAGATATCCACACAGTAGTCTTGGAGGAAATTTTGGTTTGTTTCAGTGACCAGCAATACAGATCTTTACAAAATTATAGGTCTGAAGTTTACAGCCAAGTTTCCTGGGCCCAATCATTTCCTAGTTTAGCCTTGGCCCCACTGGAGGTGACTTAGGTCAGCAAGGCTACAACTGATTTAGAACCTACCTACTATGTGGGTATCTTTAAAAGCAGGACTTCCTTTGTCTCCTGAAGTGCAGTTATTACTTCTGCATATTAAATGTAAAAGTATCTTGCTGTTTTACTTTCATCTTTATCTTTAAAATACTTAGGTTATACATAGACTCTCAGGAATCACCAGAAACTTAGGTGAAAATCTGCCCTCTCCTGAGAGATGCTGAGAAACACAGAGGAGCACAAAGGAGGGGTGGGGCAGTGGGATAATTAGCACTAGACAAGGCCCTTGACCTCTGGGATAGAATCCTTCCAAGATGTTGCTGTGGTGGAGGGCTGACTACTTCTTTTTACTGAAATGGGAAGGCCCCTGAAATGGTACCATATTATAGAAATCGTGGCAGGAGGAGACTCTCAAACTTATTCCCTGGCACACGGAATTTTCAGTGTAACATGCTACATTGCCTCTGCTCTTCCTAGGAATGCCCATGTTTCAGTATATCAGATAATCAGGATGTTCACCAGCACCCCCCACACACATCATGATCCCCCATGTCTTTGATGTCCTGTGTTCCACCTATTTCCTCTGTCTGGAACGCTTCCCCATTGCCCCCTTTCTGAGATGCTTCCATTCATCCTTTGAATCTCATCTCTTGACACCTTTTCCCCAAGATCGCTGTTCTGATGTCTTCATTCTGACCAGGCAGAATCAAGCCCTTCCTCCTCTATGTTTTGATATCTTCAGTCATGCTACATTTAAACATTTGTTATGTTGTGGTTAAGTATTTACCTAGCTTTACTAGTCAGGTTAAAATTCTTCAAGAATGCTCAAAATGTAAACAAGCTGAGAGGTAGGTACTGGCCAGGTGCTGGGTGGGTGTCTATGGAGTAAAACAGACTTGGTTCTGGCACTTGAGATGTTCTCAGTCTGGTGAGGAAGACAAATAATAAACCAATAAAGATATACTTTGATGTGTTATAAAAAAATAGACATATAGTGCTAGAGAAGGTAGGTTGTTTTATTAGTCTTGTGTATTACAAACCCTTAGAATATTGTCTTATACACCATTGGAGTTCAACATATTTTTGGCAGTGAGTCCACCCTTCATGGGCACATGAAGACCAGAGAGGACTCTGTAGGAAACTCCATAGGTCTGTGGAAGAATGTGTAATAGGGACTGTGACAAAAATGTGGACAGAATTTAGGAAGCAAATGTGATGGTGAGCTACTAGTGTGGGTGTTGAGCAAGGGACAGTCCAATAGCAGCTAGACTCATGGGTCCTCAACTCCTCTGTCTTTCCACCTGCCAACTCCGGCTGGGGAAAACCTTTGGCCAAAGCCCACCACCAGCTGAGGACAAGGGAACCTGGCTGATGGAAGTCAGTGTCCAAGGGCACAAAACAAGGCAGAAAGGACAGAGAATGGAAAGGCAGTTTGCCCGAAGTCAGAAGAACCAGCACACGTGATCAAGCATTTGCGTTAAATATAGCTAGCTTTTGGCTTTGTACTGTTCTGAATCATACTCCATGCCAGCCTGAGTTCTACACTGCCCTTCCTGGTGATGGAGCTAATGTAAAGGATAGTCCCTTAAGCTCTGGAGCTGAGCCCTTGACATAGGACTCTGGCTACCTGTGTACAGGATACAGAAGCCTGCTTGAGTAAAATTAAAGATAGAGGATAAGACAGTGAGAGATGTAGTAATATCTCTCCCCTGGAGGAGTTGTCAATCTGTTTTATGAAGAAAACAATGCCCATGAACGAGATTTCACACTTACTAAGCCATATATAACAATTAAAAATTAATATAGAATCATCTGAACACTGCATATGCTTGAGGGCTTGACAAGAAGTCAGCATGATTAGAATCAGGTTGGATTAATCAGGCAACAGTGTCTCAGAGTTTAGGTTAAAGTCCCCTCAAAAGGAGTTTAAAGGAATGTTGCCCCAGCCATAAGAACAGACATTTTCTCCAGACCTCTAATTTGAGGAACCTTGAAATTACTAGTTAATTTCATAGTAGATTTATTCTTTAATGTGTCCTGGTTTATTTCCATTTTCACTGAAAGAGACATCCTCTCTACAATTAGAGATTTACTGAATCTTGGGAGAGATTTAGCATTGATCTGGCTTACCTTATTGATTTCCAATTCCCCAGAGACTCTAAATAGTTATTGATTGAGATGTTTATGCAGCTAATCATTCTGTACTCATGTTCCCTGTGCTGCCTTTTTCCTATTAGGATATGAGGTAGTTTATGAAATTACAAGCAATTTTATATCAGATGTTCAGGAATGACTACAGATGACTTTTTAGTAGGTGCTAAATACAGCATGAAAATTATAACTTATTCTCTGCTCCCTTTACCTCCCAAATCCCTACCCCCCCCCACCTCCAACTCCATGATAGCTGGTCTCATTGAGGACTTTGAGTGTTAAGTTTTTAAAATTATTATTTCTTTTACAACAAAGGCAGCTCACCCAGGGGGTAAGTCACCACTTGAAAGCATGTTTCTCAACTCCAAGTTTGCAGAGTAGGCTAAAAGGAGGCAGTTGAACTCTCTGCGGTATTATGTGTAGAGAGAAGACTCAGACGTTCCCCTGCTGCTCACTGATAGATCAGAATGAGCTTTGCCAGTTGCTTTCAAATCCCTGTATGTCTTTCATCTATGCTTATGTGATAGTGAGCCCAACCAAGGAAGGCAGCCAACGAGTAGGTGAAAATAAATAATAAATAATCTGAAGAAAATAGAAAACACAAGAAGGAGAGTGAACAGAGGTGGGAAGGAGACTTGTTTGGGTGGCGTGGTCAGGCTAGGCCTCTCTGGGGAGGTGGAGATCGAACAAAGAGCTAGATGATCAGAAGACAGGTGTGCGGACGTGGAAGGTGGGTGAGGACACCTGGAGCCTCCCTGTGGCTGCGACACATGGAGAAGGGCAGGCTGGCAGGGCAGGCAGGAGCAGGCAGGAGGTAGCCCAAGGAGCCTGTAGGACCCCCACAAAACAGGATCTCAGGGACATTTTTGAGATGTTTGGATTTTATCAGCCGCTACCAGAGGTTTAGAGGAGCAGAGGTATGATCTGACCTGTCAGCGTTAAAGGTCAAATGTGAAGCATAGGGACCAGTAGGAGGCTGCTGCATACTCCTGTGCTTGGACTGGGGAAATAACGGAGCAAATGACATGGAATCCGATTCAGAACAGATTTAGTCAGAGCCTGTACCTGCTGATGGACCAGACACAGCAAAGAGGAAGAGAGAAACCGAAGACGATGTTGAGGTTTTGGCCTGAGAAAGCAGGAACGGTGATGCCATTTCCCAAGATGGAAACCACAAGGGGGAGGAGCGACCTTGGTGGAAGGAGAGCCATGGTGAAGCCAGCAGGTCAGTCTTGTTTCAGGTGTATGTATTTGGAAGCCCTCCTAGCCATCGGAGTGAGGGTGTCGTCCGGAAGGCAGGACGGAGAGGAGAGCCTGGCGCTACCCGTGTACATCTCAGAGTCTCCCCGTGGACCCCGTGAGAAGCCCCAGCACTGAGTGTAGAGAGAGGTGATGGGAGAAAGGAAGACGAGTCGGCGAGGAACGCAAGAGAAGGTGGACAGAAAGGCAGAAGAGAAGCCAAGTGAGCAGTTTCCCAGAATCGAGTAAGGGAAATGCTACAAGGGAAAGAACGCATCCACTGTGATCATTGCCACTGAAGGGCTGAGTACAATGAGAGAAATTTTAATCGTTGTTTTTGGCAGGAAGGAGTTCACAGGCGACAATGACAATAGCAATTTCAATAGGATAATGGGAACAAAGCCTGATTGGAGTGGATGGAAATCAAGGGATAGAAAGTGAAAAGTGCAAAACAGAGAACATACGTGATTTTTTTTTTTTTTTTTAAGAATTTTATTGTGAAGGGGGGCAGGGAAATAGGGCAGTTGCTGGAGGGGAGTGCGTGGAGCCAAGGAAAGGATTTCATGTTGAGGATGATGATTATGATAATAACCATTGTCGTCACCTTCATAATGACGACCATTTATTGAGTGCTTACTGTGTGCTAGGCTCTGCGCCAGGCATTCTCCACACATGATCTCATCGCCCTTTTCAGCAATCTTAGAAAGAAGGCTCTGATATTACCACGTTAACCCTGGGAGAACAGAGGAATCAGGGTCCTAAACCTGAGTGTGATACAACTGGGAGCTCCACCCAGATGTGTCTGAATCAGCCTCTTAAAGGCAGCAGATTGATTGGTCCCTTTAAAAGACCAGCGGAATATGAGTGAAATCCCTAACTGCACTTAGTCAAGACCTATTTTGGTTGCAAGGGATAGAATCACAGCTCAAAATGGCTTAAGAAAAAAAAAAAAGTGAGAGAAATTTAATTCATGTATCTCAAAAATCCAGAAGTAGATCTGATTTCAGGTGTAACAGGGCTCATGGGCTCAAACAGTGTAATTAGGATTTAGTCTCTCTATCTCTGCCCCACTGGGCTCTGCTTTGTACTCTGCTGCCTTTATTCCCAGGGAAGCTTTCCCCATGTGCTGGTGTCTAGCGGCTCCTGGCTTACTTCCAACAGTTTGGAAAACCCAGGGGTCAGAGTCACCATGGGGGTTGGGGAAGATGATTCTTCTGACTTGTGTCTCCTCATTGCTGAAACAATTGCTCACCCCAGGGACACTGTATGATCTCCTGGGCTGGGCTGGGGCCTCAGGCTGGCCGCCAGGGCCAGAAGGGCTGAAGTGGATACAGAGGTTGTTCTCTGAAGGAAAGACCGAGGTGATACTAACCCAAAAGGGGTTAAGGGACGGGCCAAAAAGGGGCAGGTGCCCACTAACAAAACTATGAATACATTCAGATGTTTCCTCTCTTACAGACAAAGATTTCTGAAATATAAATTCTATAAGAGAACAGAGTTGTTTCTAGTCTTACTTATCAAGATTAGTCTCTTAGCACCTGAATGGCACATCATAGGCTCCGGTTTCAATGTTTTTGTTTTGTTTTTAAATAAATGAATAATCTCAAGTGATTCTTCCATAATGGTACCTCTTTCACTGGATCTATTTATTTAATTCTAGTTGGACGTCTCTTCATGTATTTGAAACCCATTGTTATTTTTCCTACCTGAAATTTTCCAACTTTCCAGAACCCTTAGTTTATTTAGAAATAGTGTATTCAGTTAATACCCTACTCTTGAGAACAGTGTTTTTGATGTTATTTTATTCCAGCCACCTGGGTACAAAAACCCCAGTTCTTACTGTGATGTCCCCTGAGGGTAAGAACCTACAGTTTTAGCCAGAATTGAAATCCCCGCAAATTCTAATGAAGCTTTGCTGTGTCTCACCCTTGGGGGTTTATTTCCTCCCCACTGAGTCTGTAAGGTGAGGCAGAGCTCTAGGGAAAGACAGGTACCTGACAAAAAGCTTGTTTGGGTGTATTTGCTTCTGACACTGGAATGCCTGTGGCAGAACTATCCATCTGGAAAACTCTCAAGTGGGCGGAGAGATGAACACTGCACTATCTTTGCAGGTGATTTGAAATTTTGCATTGTGTGGAGTGTCAATGTTAGGATACTTAAGGCCCTTTAATTGTAGGAAAGGAAATTCAAATTTTGTGGAATGATGGAGCGGGCAGCTTATAATAAAAAATCAGGACTGTTGATCTTGTCCTACATAAACAGCGAATGCATTCTTCTTGAACATTTAGAGAATTTATTTTTTCCCTTAGCAAAACCTTACAGGGAGGTATATGGAAGAGAAGCATGGCATAGTATCTTGGACAGGAAGTGGCAATTTATCATGAAGATAAAGGGCATGGGCTCCAGAACTGACTGCCCATCTTCAAACCCTAACTCTCCCTTTTTTTAATTAGCTGACCTAAGGCCAGATGCTAATCTTCTGCATCTCAGTTCCCCTATTGGTAAAATATGGATAATAAAAATGTACTACCTCAGAGATGCTAGACATCAGTTAACTATTTAAAGCATTTAAACAATGCTTGGCACATAGAAATTAATACATATGTGTTTGTTTCTATTGTTATTATTTTGAATGGGAAAAAGATAGGAATGTAAATATGAGTGTGCGTAAAAGAAATTATGAGCTTTGGTCCAAATAATCAGAGGAAATTGAATGGTATGTGTGTGTGTGTGTGTGTGTGTAGGAGGAGGAGGAGGAGGAGAAAAATCTGGTTTTGAGACTGATCTCATCTGGCTGTTGGCAAAACATTTTAACATTCTAGGAACTGAGAGCACCTGTTGGGTGTTTCACAAGTTTAAGAGCAATTGCTCTGAAGTCAGAAATGGAATTAATGTCATGGAAAGAACCAGAGGCTGATGTGAATAATTAAGCTTCCTAATGAGGACATTAATATTTCCTCGATAGATTGATTAGTGTTTCTCTTGCTGAGATTGTCGCGCAAACTTACCTGAGCTGGCCATCTATCTTGATTGCTCAGGACAAACTGCATTGGCAACAAAATAAATAAAAAAATAAATTAAAAACTGGTAGACTACCTCATTTCATACTGAAAAGCCCAAGTATGTAGGAAAGGAGCACTACACCCAGGAACTCATGAGCCTATGGAATGATTCTGAGTAGTAAAGATTTCCACGCAAGTCATTTCTGGGTTTCATCTTATTATGCTTTATTAATTTTTACATGAAGATGGGCTTAGTTGCTCAGCCCATTCCTCCAGCATCTAATGGGCCAGAAACGTGCACCTCCCATGTTCGCTGATGCCAACTTCGCTTTGAGCGTGAGAACACTCATGATGAGAGTGATGTTATCGTTATGGGAAAACTACTGGACAAGCAGGCTAGGACGGTGCTTCAGTTGGGGTTCAACTCCAGCAGTGGGGACAGAAGGAGACACATATGTAAAGAAATGGATTTTTCCAAGGAATGTGTTACCCAAATGTGGGCTACGTAAGTCCAAAGTTCTTAGGGTAGGGTAGCTAGGAAGGGAAAATCATGAATAGGCTAGAACTTCACTGGCTTGAGCTGAAGTTTGTTGTCCTAGGTAACAATCAGGAAAGAAGGCCTAGGGAGAAGGGAGAAGGATTGCTGATCCAAGTGTCCAGTCTCTCTCATGGGGAGTGAAACTTCCAGCTGTTAATTTGAGCCCATATAGGGTATTCTTCCTTTTGATTAATTTAAAGTCACCAACTGGGGACTTCATTCATATCAGCAAACCCCCTCCACACAGGGTCGCCTAGATTACTGTGTGATGGAATCACTGGGAAAGATGTATGAGTGATACAAGATGGCCACTGCTTCCCTCTGATCTCCCTTTCTCCTGAGAGAATCTCCCAGAACCCCAGCTATGGGGAACATATTGCAAAAGGGAATTCTGAGAGTTGAAGCTCAGCCCATCCAAGCCAACACATCAAAAAGGTAGCAAAGGACAAGAGTGAAACCAGCTCCTAAGAGAACTTTGACCTGCACATTGTAGAGGAATCAGATCAGGTTTTGAGGTCACATTCAGATCAGGTTTTGAGGTCACATTTATCCTAGTTTCTACATTATTTTATTGAGGTCACCACCTCGCATCTGTGTGTTAGTTCAGAGATTCCAAGCATGTTCTCATCTGCAATCCATTTCCATTCTACTTTGTTTGGCTTTGAGCTTTATCCATCCCTTTCACATAGGGGCTGTGGGGGTCATTCTGCTTCATTTCATAGGTAGAGCTGCTAAGGACCAGAGAGGAAGTCATGTAGTCAGTGTGAGGTAGGCCAGAGAAGCCGAGATCTTCTGACTCCAGAGCTCAAACCATGGTTGAGACTGACCAGGAGGAGACCCAGGTTTCTTGGTCTCTCAAGCACTGTCTCTCCTAACAATCCTTTCCATTACTGCTGAGTCTTTAAAAGAAAAAAAGTATAGGAGATGATCTGAGGTGGTTGAGTCCAAATTATGACTCTGGGTTATCCTTGCCTATGGATAAATTCTGCTTTAAGTAACTGATAGTCTTGGAAAATTAAAGATCACACAGAATCCTATGTTATACTTCTGGGAAACTCCATATTCAAAGTATAGCCATTAGGTCATAGGCGCATTAGGGCAGCAAGTTTTATCTGTGTCTTCACTGTTGTATCCATTGAGCTCAGAGTAAAACTGTCACATAGCAGACTTTCAATAAATATTTTTATACAGAGATTAATGTTAATGAAGCTATGAATCCTGAATCAATGGGGGATATTTATGTGTTATTGAGTTTTTGTAAAGCAAGATCATCTGGACTTTTAATATACTGTCTTAATTAACTGTACTAACTTAACTTGCTACTTCATGGTCAAAATGCACATCTCACATGCTGAGCATCCTGGGGCACAAGTTCTAAACATCTTCAAAGAGCCAGGTCCTAGAGTAATCGAGGAGAAGACGGAGCTCCCTATCTTAATCTTGAAAGACAATATCCCTCGGGGGCATAACAGCAAAGCTTCCCTTGGTATCAGCTGCATCTCCTAGAATTAAATAATCCTTTTTTTCTGGTGTATCCTGTTGGTAGGAACCAACCAGGAACTCATAAGAAAAATGATAGTTTTTTTCCCCAAATAAGTATGTGCCACAGACAAAGGGAAATTTTAGTTCTTCTGAAGGCAGCACAAAGTCACAAGATTAATTAACCTGCAATAAACAGAGAACTGCTTTTATCCAGCAAGCACTTTCTGTCTGTTTAGAGTGTGTAGTTTCTCACTCCAGATGGTATGTGTTCACTGCTTTCTTTAACGGGATTTCAGCAATCTCTCCTAAGCGCCAGATAGTCCTTGTGATGGCCAGTGGGGTGCAGGAGTTGAAGGGAGCTGCTCTGTCATCACCCTGCTTGCCTTTGAATGTTAATTTCTTTTTAAAGATTTATTTATTTATTTGAGAGAGTGAGCGAGCAAGCCTAAGCAGGGGAAGGGGCAAAAGGAGAGAATCTTAAGGAGATTCCTCACTAAGTCTGGAGCCCAAGGCGGGGCTCAGTCTCAGGACCCTGAGATCATGACTTGAGTCGAAATCAAGAGCTGGCCGCTTAACCAGCTGAGCCTCCCAGCTGCCCCTGAATGTTAATTTAGTTCACTTCTCTGATGAAATGGGGATAATAAGAGTATTTGCTTCACAGAACTGTGAGGATTAAAATGAGTTAATCATGGAAAGCACCTAGGACAATGGCTGGCCGGGCATATGTTCTGAGTATCATCAGGACTATTACTATGGTGGTTAGCATCCTTATGGAATTAGCAGGACATAATATTCGGGGAGGAGGTGAGGCTGAACCTCTTTAGGAAGACTGGGATCTCAAGCCTCACATGAGTGTGTGGAGAAAGGGGTCAGTGGCTCCATGGCCTTGTTCCAGCAAGGGTGTTTGGGCTCCCAAACAAGGACGGATGGGGCAGGAAGCGCCCCACCATCTCCTGGCTGTAGTGTGCCACACCAGGGAAATTGAGCACGTCCAGTTCTCAGAGGAAGCCCGGCTAATATCTCTCAGGGGATTCTTCACATTCAGAATTCAGACAAATTGCTGCTTTTTAATTAACAGAGCCCCAACAACTCTGTTATCTGTCTTCTCATGAATCTATTTTCTCTCTAATCCCTTCTCGCTTTCCCACCCTGTCTGCTGCTGAGCTGTAATCTTCCAAGGCACTCCCCGAGGAGTGGATGTAGGGAGGAAGGAGCAGAGCCAGGGTGGCAAGGTTTAGCCGAGTGATGGATGGCTTGTGATCAACGGCCAGCCGTCACCCGACTATCTGTTTACCACTGCCGGAGACCCATGACGGAGACCCCCAAGTGAAGCACGTGGGGGGGCAGTGTGGTCTACAAGCTGGGTGTTATTAAAGATCTGGAAGAATTCCCTTGACAGGACCAAGTGGAAGAAGCATTCAGGGATGTCTCCCAAATACCCCATTAATTTAAGTTTAATAGGACAGTTATTGAATAATAAATAACAACCAAATCAAAGGAACATGTTTATCAAGGACTTATGCCCAGATAATGCGATTGTGGCTACACCAGTTGAGATCCCATGATATTAATAGCTGCATCTCTGTGAAAAAATCTCCCAGTAAATGTGAGACTAAACTCAGAGGAACATTCAGGGCTCTCTGCCTCGTCCTGTCAACCCTCCAGAGTTCCCTCAAGAAGTGGCACAATTGGCTTAGGCTGAAGGAGCCCCTTTTGTGAGAAGGTGGACCTATATCTTCATACTGGGCCAAGTGAAGATGTGATCAGGTTCTGTTTTTCCCAAACATCCACCGTTGAGGCCTGTGTTATGGAAATGTAAGATATGATCACCTTGTCTCAATAACCATTTCAGAGTTGTCCTACAACCCTGTTTGAGGCATTCTCAGTTTCTAGAAAACAGCTTTTTTCCAGCTCCATTCCCAGCGGGGCACTTCAAAATGACTTTTGAAAAAAAAAAAATTCTAAAGTTAAAAATATCCCCTTCCACTTTGCTGCTCCTAACTTATTAGAACAATGCCTAAGGCAGCAGGAGTGTCATTGGCTGTTCTATTTGTGATGGGTCTGGAAGAGTTGATATGTTTATGAATATTTACATCTCCAAAAGGAGACTGCTGTTAAGTAGGGTTTTTTTTAATTCTATGAATCTTCTCTTGTGTCATTGAATGCTATAAGCCACAGATAGGCAGAGGAAGAATGCAAAGAAAAATAAAGACTGGGCCATTATGTGCACCCCAAAGCCTGCCCTGCACAGACAGCCACATGCCAGTGGATAAGAGGGAGGAGGACGTGGGCGAGGTGGGTTGTGCAGTTGTGTTGTGATCCCTCAGCTTTGTTTTTATATGATGAGTCTGATGCATTCTAATGTTAGAGAAAAATTCCTGGCATCGGGGGCTGTTCACAGAGGACGCGAGGAAGAAGGCCATGACTCATGCATGCAAGGGCAGAGTGTAAGAGGCAGGAAGACAGTCCTCTGAGTGGTGCACAGACAGGGCATGGGGGTATGTTCTTTAATCAACTAGCTGCTTGGAAACTTGATGATCAGTCACTTTTGGGCTGTTCAGTATTAACTGCTGCTGTTACTTGTCTCCACATACACACTGCCTCCTTCTAAGGAACCGAGGCATTTACATTTTTGGAAGACTTTGAAAGGTGTTCACCTGGTACAAAGTAGGTTACGATGCTCTCCTCTTAGTGATCCCAGAAAATCTAAATAAATCACTTGACAACACCAAGCAAACTGAGAATACAAGGGCATGCTGATCCCCACAGTTGTCTTCAGGCCCGCCCTCAGGCTGCTGTCTCCTAGCGTGCCAGCTGTAAAAGCCTGGGCTTTTAGTAGCAGGACTGGAGGAGAGCAGAGAACAGGCTATCTTCCCTTTGCGTAACCCTCTTTCAGGCCAACACCTTGATGCCTTGTACGTTAGAGGAGTAACTCCCACTTACTGTCAGAGATTTGGCTTTCCTCCTTCTTGGCTACAGGGGCCGTCCAAAGCAGGTGACTATTGAGCCATTACTGTGCCCTAATTTGCAAGTCACTTTGCAAAGATGCCTTCCCCGTGGCAGGCTGTCCAACCATTATGAAGCTGTCTACCAGTAGGCAGTCTTGTGCACATCTTCCAGCTAATTTAGAAAAGCTCAGAGTAAATGTCTCTAACACTCTAGAATAGATGTCTCTAACCTGCAGACATCACTGGATGTACCTTGTTCAGTGAATGTGATGCCCGGTTAGGGGTGACATTTGTTGCTGGGGGAGGAGGAAGGAATGACAGAGTGTGACTCACAGGGCACAGCTCTCTAGCAGAGAGGCTTTGCTGTTCCTTGGCCAATCATGGGACCCTGACTCCTAATCTTCCACCATGGATATTAGAGAGACTAAATTCCCCATTTTTCCTTTCATAATGGCTGCACTGCTTCACTGAGCAGCTGCCATTCCATTTCAGGGATCTGGTTCAGCCATTGTATTTTAGGAAAGAAAAAGAGGAAGCCATCTGTGACTGTCCCTCTGAGATGGGAGGGTCCTTTGTCCATTCAAAAAACGCTTGGAAGTGTCTGGTGGAATACAAGACCACAGAAATATGAACCACCCTACAAAACTACTTTTCTGACATTGGGAGGAGCAACCGTCAACTATGGAAGACAAACAATATGTAGGAAACTAATCAGAATCCAACCAGGAAGCAGGTACAAAATAACAGAGCACAGAATTGATGACGTCATTTCTTGAGGAATCCCAGTCTCTCAGGCAAGTGAGGGAGGACATGTGATTTTATCTACTCCCACATTCTCAGTTTGTTCCCCATGCTAGACAGTCCCAAAACTTGACCTCAGCCAGTAGTGTGCTGGAGTGGGCTCATGAAACCCAACTGTGGGGACCCTTCCCAGCACTGTACCAAGTGAAATCACACTGGTAGCTTGAAATTGGCCATAGCGGGAGGGCCTACGTTAAGGAAGTACACCGACACTAAGAATCAGGACTTCTGTTCTTCTTTCAGGGAATTGGTTGCTACATTTACCTGCACGCCCCTGCCCCAGCCTGCTTCTCTAGAGTTTATATCGAAATGCTTAAAAGACACGTCCACTAGCTGCTCCGTGGGTACTATTAGCACAACATATTTAGTCCTTATTTATTTATTTTCTTTCTCTTCTTCTCCTTTTATTCTCTGCCTACTTGTTCATCTAGAAACCTGTGAATCCTCCAGGCTCTTCCTTCTCCCTCACTTCCTATATCTTATCAGCCAAAAGTCCTACTGATCTGATAATACATTTCTTCTTCTTCCTCTTCTCTCCCCTTCACTGCCCTTACCCTAGTTCAAAACACCACCATTTATTTCCAGATTGACATTATCAGTCTCAATAAAAGGTCTTCCTGCCTCCCAGCGAACCTACCTTTAATCAGTGCTACAATCTGCAGCTAGTGTAATGTTTTACAAAGCACACATGGAAGCCTGCCATTCCTTGCTTCTTGGTCCTCCTCCAGTGAATCCTCAAGTCTTTGTTAGAACTCCATAATTTTTTACAAACTCCATTCCACCTTAGGAAAGACTGCATGATCTGGCCATTGTTTATCTCATTTCTTACTGTCTTCCTACGCATATTCGTGGCCTCTACATGTATCTCTTACCCATTTTCTCCAGCGCCCACCTCAAGCAGGAGGATGCATACCAATGTACACCCATACATCTACATCCACCCCCACTCATATACAAGCATGCGTGCACATAAGTACACACACCCTCTTCACCTGGCCTGCTTCTACCAATCCTTGGCTTCAGCTTAGACTGGCTTCTTTGTGAAAGCCTTTCCAGGTCCTTTCCATGTCACAGCAGAAATCTTGGACTTCTCCAGCATAGCGTGTAACACCCTACTATAAATACCTAGTTATACATCTCTATTTCCCCCAGGAAAACACGCTTGGTGAGAACAGCCATGTCGATCCCCCACAAGCACAGTGCCCAGCCTCTGCAAGGTGACCGAGGACTGTTTATTTATTAATTCAGTGCAGGCATCGATGAATGAAGATATCAAAGATGAATTTGCTCTTAGATATACTCCTTTTATTGAAAATGTTTACTGGCTCACAGTTATTGAGATCTATCTGCTATGAACTGTTTGTCTGGATTTCTCCCATTATTTTTCTGGCTCTTTTTTTTCTCTGTCCTTTTGTAATTCATCATACAAACGACCTCATGCAATCACTCTCGATTGGGACCATCAGTGAATGGACAAGAATGCATCAGAAAAAAATGCTCTGCATGGACAAAGACTGATTCTGTTTGTCAGAACGCGTATTGTCAAATCCCACACGCACCAACGGTGTGGACGGGAGCACAGACCCTCCTAAAGCAATATCATCGCGAAGCCGGAAATCTATTTTCCTGGGTGTGCACAGCTGTCTCCTAGCACTTTGGGGAGCAGCAGGGGGTTCATGAAGAAGGCAGAAAGGGAAGGCTGGTTAATTTAGGAGCTGAGGAGCAGAGCAGCCCAGTGAGGTGGAGGCCCTTGGTCACCCTGGCTTCCTTAAGGAAGGAGGTAATGAGAAGAATGTCTCCTTAAGGATGCTTGGTGGGGGTTCATATGTGTTCTCTCACGATCAATTCCAGGAGAAATTTAGGCAGGTTTCGAGTCAAAATAGGATTTCTCTAACAGCCAGAACAGAAAACTGCACCTGAACCCACCATCCCAGCTGGGCTCTCTCCGTCTCTTGCATCCTCCCCGGTAATGAGGATTCTCAAATGAGAAGAGAGTTGATGAGGTTGGATATAAAAGAGAATCCATCTGGGGTTTGCTTGAGCCATCTCGGACATGCAAGGGCCTGAACTCGTGTGTGCCGGGCACGTCGGGAGTGATGGCTGAGGGAATGTGGAATCTTCTCCACAGAGAAGGGGCAGGGCTCCTGCAAGTGTTTTGCAGCAAGCTTTTTCTGTGTGGAATGGTGCTTGAGAGGCACTTTCTTTCTCTCTGAATCTCATCCCCTAATTTTCTCTCTTGATAATTAAATTACAGTAACAGGTTGACACCAAAAATAGAGGGGGCGGCTTGAACGTCTTCAAAATTAAATTCATCCTGTGACAGAAATATGATTTGGCTCTACTGAGGTTTTCTGCTTCAGCGGGTAGCTAAGGGTTCCAGTCATCACCTCAGCAGTTAAAGGTGCCTTCTGGTACGTCAGGAAACTAGCCAAGGTCTCACCATTTGGCCCTCCTGAAGAATATAACAACAGAGCTAACTGTAGGCAAAATACAAAAGGAACAGGGCAGCAGTTAGGAGAAAGGGACAACTCACTAATGGTGTTCTTTGAGCCCCAAGAAGACAAGGTGGGGACAACACTTGGGACTAGAAACCCTCAAAGCAGACCATGAGGGTAGTTGTGTGGTGGACCACAGCAGCGGATTTTTCTGTGAGTGAAACACTGGCACTGGCACTTACTTATTGAGTAATTTCTAGAAGCTCTACGTCTCCATGTGTATAGTGGTGAATATGATTCATCCACTTAGCAGAATTGTTGAAAGGTTGAGTATCCGTCTGTCAAAAGGCTTATAAGGTGTCCAGTGCTCAGCACACGAGGGCTGCATATTTATTTACTTTTTCTCTACTTTGCACACACAAGGCCATTGTTATCCATTAGGATCCCAGGGCCCTTTCTAATTAATACTGGAAAAGGCTGCTTTGCGTGGAAGGTGAGCAGTGAAGGCGTGAGACGGATGGCTGAGCTGGCCCAGCCCTTGGCATTCCCGGAGCATTGCAGCCCTGCCGTGCACCGGGAGCCTGCCTTCATTAAACAGGAGTGGGGGCCTCTCTGCCTTCCCTTGTCACATGTGAATGTGGGCCTAATGGTGGTGATTAGTCAGTGTCCAGTGAGGGAACGGGTGGGCTACCACTGCCCCCCACTTCTGCACAGCATGCTGAATGATGCATTCGATGAGGGGATGGAAGGGTCATTAGCCAACAGGACTGGATATTGATCCAAGGAGTGAGATCCTGGGATTTGGAGGCAAGTCACAGCTCCTTCTTGTGGAAAATAAGCAGTTATGCCTCCTTGGAGTGTCCTGAGCACCCAGAGGGCCAGGAAGACCACTGCCCTTTGGAGTTGAAGGGACCCAAAGAAACCCCTTTCCCAAACCCAAACCAGACTGATTGTATAGGGTAACATCACAGATGCCTTGAATTCCAGGACGTTTTGTCTTTTTTAATGCATTATTCCTTCTTTTTCCGCTCTTAATTCACAGACAGTGGCTGTATTCCCAGGAGATGCTCTCCCACTGTGCTGTTAGAAAAGCGTGTAGATCCAGCAGTACATTTCCTCTGACTCAAGCTAAAATGTCATCCTAGAGTTAAGAGCAGAAGGTATATGTGACCCACTGACTGGCAGAGGGCAGGCTACAATACTTTGAGAGACAGGACATGATGTCCTTCTCCTTTCCTAGAAGTTGTTCCTCATCTGCTTTCTGACAATTGGTTTAAAGGCCATTGAGCAGAATGGAACTACCAATGGTGAGAGAGTTGGTCGCAGCCCTTGGAGACAGAAACAACTGTGGAGAAAAGAGGACTGGACATAGGAAGAGATAGTTCTAAACCATAAGCCTTCCCTTTGTTTGAAAGTTAATTCAGTCAATAATAGTAACATAACGCCATTGCCTAAGGTTTACTGATATATTGAACACGTAATCATGGACCAAAACCCTATTCCCAGTGCTCTGTGTGTATTATCCAATGTTATCCCCACAACTACCCTAAGAAATGGTTGCTACTCTTATTTCTCCTCACACAGATTTATAAAACAAAATACACACACACATGAATAAGTAAATGAAATGTAGAAAGTCTCAGAAATTTCCTAAGGTCACCAACAAAAAACTGCTTGGGGTTTAAGTAAGAAGCTGGGATTTGAACTTGAACTATCCCTGTAGTTAATCCTTTCATCTGGCTCTTTTCCGGATAACTTGCAGTATTTCGCAGCCTTTTGTAACCAAAGCCCCCACAAAGCTTTCTGATTCCTTCCCCGCTGATCTCTACCAGGTAAGAAGATATTGTGCCTGGTTGTACGTTCTGCTCTTTGTATTATGAAATCTACAGGTATTGTGTTTAGACTGCACAAATCACTCACCAGAGGGCTTAATATGCTCCTCCCCTCTCTTTACTTCTCCCTTTCTCCTTTCCTTATCCTGGTGGCATTCATTCATGTATTAATATGAGAGCATCTATTGAGTTTCTGTAGTGCCTATAGGAAGAGACAGTTACATAGTGATGCGCTGGCTGACTCCCTGCCCCCCAAGCAAGCAAGGGGTCCCCTTTCACTCAGCAGGTCCCGCAGGCAAGAGCAGGGCTGCATGGCCTCCTACCACTTCTAGAAGTGAACACCACTCCAAAGCCAGCTCCTCCGAGAAGACTTTCCCAGACCCACATGCCTCCTCCTCCCCCACACACATAGGAACTAAAATAAAACAAGTTGGAAAATCAAGTTGGAAAGACGGGGGGGGGGGCAGATGGGAAAGGACCTTAACTGATAGAGAAAAGAGCTTGGCCTTAAAACAGTAGGAGATGGGAAGTGGTGGAGGGCATGCGAGGAGGAGAGCCGCAATTAGGGACGTGGAATGAGCGTGTGGCTTATGGGGCAGGTGGATGAATGTCAGGAATGAGTTTAGGAAGAACCAGACTGGATCAGGATCATGCAGTGTGAGGAGGGGACCATGTGAGGCATCCTTCCTTAGACGGGAGGATATTTTTATTCAAGGGGGTCAGATAACACCCTTAAGAAAAAGCGGTGAAACTCAACATCTTTTTAGCCACCATTCAAGATCAAGGGGTTGATTTGAGGATGCCAATAAGTTTGAACATATTTCATTTAGCCATTTGAGGGGGTGAGAAAAGGGAAGCACTTCCCTCCCAGATCCTCCTATGATGGACAAGCCTTCATTTTAGTCTGTTACACCTGCTCTCTGATTGGCAATTCAGGCTTGCTGGTCCAGATTGCCAAGATAGACAACGTGGCTTACAGTCTGGGCCCCAAGTGTTCTGGCTCCTGTGCCTGATGTTTCTATAGATCCCAAACCAGGTGCTCTGAGCTCTTCTGTGTCCTGAGAGCCAGCTGTCCACCTGCCTCAGGCTCCTCAGTCACCCTGTCTGGGGCAGTATTGTCCCACTTTTAAAGTTTGGGCGAAAGGACAGTGAGTTCAGAATCCACCTAACCACAGTGGTCTCTGGTAAATGCTGGACGTCTCTAGAAGGCATAAAGAGGAGGAACCGAGGGAAATGTAGTGAACATAGAACTACTCTCTGACTCCTTCTGCCCCTCCCAAGATCTACTGAAGATGCCTTGAACACAGTGCTTCCAAGGGGCAGGAGGATGGCACCTGCTGGCCAGCCCAGGAGTTGCTGCTACCTCTACACTTGCCTGCTCAGGGACAGAGATAACAGGACTAAGCTGTGGGGAGAATAATGTCGATTCTCCTTTCCCTCCCTGGCATCTCTGCTTCTGATACGGGGCCTGTGGAATTCACTCTGAAGGCACCGCAAAGGCCTTGGAGTTCTGAAATCTCTAAACACAACGGATGAGAAAACAAGTCCCAGCCAGCAGGGGAAGAGGGAATGGGAGCATTTGCCACTTTCCTGCTAACTGCTTTGAAAAGAAAAAGACAGGTGTGGGTCCTGCTGATTCCTGAAACTGTCACAGATGAGAAGCAGCATGAAGTGGTAGGACAGCTTTGTAGATTTCAGTCTGGCACCCTTGCCAAGATCACAGAGACTTGGGGGAGGAGCTGTTTCAACAGAAACCAATAGCAGGTTTTGGGGGTCTTTCTGTTTTTGTTTTTTGGCAACTTAGAGGCAACATGAATCAAAAGGATAAGAGGGGAACAAACCCTGACTATTACAACTCGTTGTTTTTGTGTTTGTTTTTGTTTTTAACGTGGCCTTGAATTCACTTCTTCAGACAGTGGGAGGCTGTAGGATCTTCTCCCAGCTCGGCCATTTGCTAGCTGTGTGACCTAGAGATTCAGGCTTAACCTCTCTGGGTTATAGTTGCTTCATCCTAATGAAAGTAACGATCCCTCCTACACAGGGATTTTTGAGAAAGTTAAATTAGATCTCACTTTGGCCAAGTGCCTGGCAACACAGAATAGCTCAATTTTGTTGCTGTGACTTAGAAAAAAAAAAATTAAAAAAATTACAAATCCTTTCACATAGGCAAAATTGTATATGTTGCCAACCATGGACTACTGGTAATAACCCAAGTTGGTTAAACAACAACTTAAAGCAGGGAAATCATTTTTCCCCCCACATTTTATAGCCAAAGAAACCAAAGCCCAAGGAAGGTTGAGGGAAGGCTAGCAGATGAGTGTCTCTCCAGAGCCGCAAACAACATTTGAGGGGAATGTCAGAGCATAAGAGAGGACTCAGGCTGTGAGCTGGGTATGTGTGGAGACCCAACAAGTTTCCTACTGCTCAGGTACCTTCTCTCCACTGGGAGCTCTTCCCAGTCTCTCTGCTCCTTAGCCACTACCCAGGCAAGTATCTAGTGTGAGATGAGAGTCAGCTACTGTCCCTATTTGCAGGGATATGGCCCCATGTTAAAGGGTCTCTAAAATCCTTCTGCTTCTGCTAAAACATGAAATTTAATATGGAGGAAGATTTCATATCCTCCCGTCACAGTTGGCATTGATTAGGTGCTTACATGGACCAGCCCCCACAGCCTAAGTGGGGCCTTTCCTCAAGGATTTGCCCTCAAGCAGCTAGAATGACCATAGTATATACTCAGGCTCACCCATAATGATCAAAGGTTATCTTAACTTACACAAATTCCAACCATTTCAAAATGTTGGTCCTTTTCCTGCCCACTGAGAATTCTAAGCTTCATGTCACAGAAGAGAGAGGTTGCTTTTCTTTGAAGGTCAGTGCTAATTACAAGGTGACCGTGACCTTGGCACACAAAAGGGTGATGAGTCTAGGCAGCTGGATTCTTTTTTTCTTCAGCAGGATCTGAGATTTCTACCCAGCAGCTGTGGGTGCCTAAAATTGACATTTGAGCTATGTATAAATTTCACTAGCTCTCTAAAAAGGTGGCAAAATGAGCCCATATATAGGAGTTTGCACTTTCCACTCCAGCCTAGTTTCACATTAGGGTCCAACTAGGTTAAAAGAGACTCCAAAATTTAGAAGTTACATTGGAGGTCATTCAGAAATACCTCCTATCCAATGTAAGAATACTCCTTGCAAGCCCTTGCTCATTGTCTTGCAGCCTCAACTTGAATACCTCTGATAACAGAGAGCTCAGTACTTGATGAGGTAATCAAATTCAATTTTGAGCACTCTTTTTGTTTGCTTATTTGTTTGTTTTTATTGTTTGTTTAAATTGAATCCCATCTTGCTCTTGGTTTTCTCTAACTCTTACCTGTTGGGTTTCTTTCTGGGATGAATAGAATCTATCCTCTTGGTAATGTCCTGAGTTGCTTTCAAGTTAGCTTTGTTGACGCAAATAAATTTTGACTTTCTACCTTTGTTTTTTACCATTTATTTAGCTGTACCTTGTGATTTTCAGCCATTCAGTATCTACCCTCAGTGTCCTCTGCATTGGGGTTGATGAGGGCCCTGGGTGAACCTCGTGTGAACGCTTTCCAATGGAGCCAGCAGAGTGATCAGGATTGAAACCGTTTGGCATCGACGCTGACTGGGGAGAAATCTCACCTGTGAAAAGGAAAACCAAGGTTGTGGTCATGAAGATCACATAGTATGAGCCCCACCAATGAAACGAGCCTAGAAATGGGAGGGAGAAAGTGCAGCAAAGGGACAGAAAGAGGCAGAGAAGGAGGCACAGGATGGTTCAAAGATCTAGGTTTGTTCTCATGCTGACAAACAAGGCTCCTTCCCACCCCCAACTCAGCCGAGACTAAAGCTGCTTGTTCTTTATCCTAAAACAGGATATTATCCCAAATCAAGTTCACCAAATCAGTTGGACTATTTTCCAAAGAAATCAAGATCTTTTCGAATCCTGGTTCTGTCTCCCTGGGTGTTCACCATTGTTCTCAGCTTTCTATGTCCATAGGAGACATTAGGATGCATTGCACACCTTTCCTCAGGTCAATGTTTAAATTAAATATCCAGTAAGACAGGGCCATGTGCAGAACCCTGAAACACATCCCTGTGTTTAGTATGTATTAGACATGCTAAAATATACCTATTGTAATATCTGGTGAGTGAATACGGGTTAAGGGAAAGATAACAATGTAAAAGAAATATCAGACTATCTAATTACAGCATGTGGCCTTGTAAACAAACACAAACAATAACATTTAACATTTCTCTCACTAGACCATGGAGGATATTTTATTGATCTTGGTAATCTTGGCAGCTAAGCAGTGCCTGGCACATAATATGAATTTACTCCAGGTTTATTTATTTTTTTTAAATGACCATATAGCATATGATTTCCCATCATTCTAGGAAAGAATGGGAATTAGGGAGGTCCTCAATTCATTTCTCTCATTTTAAGCAGGGACCATGCAAAGCAACCATAATTCATCATCCTCCAACCACCCCTGGTGATCTGCCTCTTCTCTCTTACTCTCACCTTATCTGTGGATTTTGAGTTTTTAGTTTATCAAGGTCCCAACTACCTTGAGAAAATCTGTATCTCATCATAGATGTATAAGTCTGCTCAGGCAGCTATAACAAAATACCACAGACTGGGTGGCTTAAACAATGGAGATTTATTTCACACAGTTCTGGAAGTGGAAGACCAAGACCAAGATGTCAGCAGGGTTGGTTTCTCCTGAGGCTTTGTCCCTTGATTTGCAAATGTCCATCTTCTCACTGTGTCCTCACATGGTCTTTCTTCTGTGTGCACCCCCAGTATCTCTCTTGTGTGCCCTCATCCAAGGCCTGAGATTTGCTGGAGAAATCCATGATCATGCACCTGCTCTATTATTTTTGTAGTTGAAGGAGTAGCAAGTGTCTTTAGGAAGAGGAAGCTTCACTGCCACCACCTCTGGTAATGTGAGAAAGAGGGTGCGAGGTCATCCTGAGCACTCCTCACCTGCAGGGCTGACTGAGCCCTGAGAAAGATAATCTATGAGCAAGAGCGAATGTCAGTACTACCCTCTCTCCATGTAAATCAGAGAAGGCATAAAGCTTATGGAGAGCAACCCTCCCAGTGCACCCCTACTTCCCATCTGGGGCATTTTCCATCTGGTGTTGTAGGTCACATCTGGCAGTGGTGGGGGTGGGGAACATGCAGGGGAGGAAGGAAGGGATAATAGTTCTTTCAAAGGGCTCCCCCTTCATCATGCCAGTGTTGAGAACCTGCCTTTGCTGGTATCTGTGGGAACTGGTGCTGTCAGAGTGTGGGTGACAAGTGCAAGATGAAATGGGGTCTGGGGTCCAGTGGAAAGTTTTTCCAAGTTAACATTCAGGCTATATGTGTACCTCTTACAGGCTCAATTTCTAGAGCTTAGTAACAGCTATTTTAAAACTAACTTTATTAAGTACTTACTATATCTCAGTCACACTTCTTAGTGCTCTTTACATCTCATTTAGTCCTCACAGTGCTCAATACAGCAGCATTCTTCATGGGGGAATATTGAGACATGTAAGGCTAAACAACTTCCTTGGGGGTCACACAGTTAGAAGGAGATAAAGCTGGCATTCAACAGCAGGCAATCTGACTCCAGATCCTATACTCTTAAAGTGCTCCCTTCTTACAAAAACAAAAAACAAAAAACAAAAAAACCCATCATTAAAAAACAAAACAAACAAAAAAACCTTTATTATTATTTAAAAAAAGCATTTATTAAGCACTAGATATGTGATAAACACTGGTCTAAGGTCATACACCTAGTAATTGGCTTTCCAGAGTCACATACATGCTTCTCTCTCTGTGTGTCTTACTCTCACTGTCTTGCACACAGACATAGCTCCTCTTCTAGTTGTAAGTAAGGTACAGGGGTACCTGCTTGGGAATCTACCCCTCCACAGAGAACCCAGACTGAGAATGAATGATAGAGACATGCTAGGCTTTTAGGACAGACCAAAGCAGACCTACCTCCTGGAAGAACATCCTTTCCAACCCCTATCTCAAAATAGCACTGTTGCAATCATACATTGGCAAGCATGCTCTTTCACACTTATTGGATGGGAACTGTGCCCAAATTAATTGCTATACTTATTTCAATCACAACTAAGTCATTTTTTTCCCTTTGCATCAAGAAGGCAATAAAGATGACAGTTTAAGACTCCTGTTTTTGGAGACAAGCAGATTAAGCCATTCTGCATCTTGCTTGTATTAGAGAAATGGTCCCATGCATATTTGACAAAATTAATTGTTTTCTAAAGGGCTGTTCTTACAGTGGGAACAGATACCTACCTCAGGCTTGCTGTGAGATTGATGGCCATGACTACGAAGCTAGAAAGTTGCAGAGATAGGATTCTAATCCAGGTTTGTTTGATTCCATATCCATCATCATTAGCTGGACATCTTTTTAAACTTTCTTTAGACTCAGTCTTCCCTTTTTTTTTTTCCAATTTATTTATTTTCAGAAAAACAGTATTCATTATTTTTTCACCACACCCAGTGCTCCATGCAAGCTGTGCCTTCTATAATACCCACCACCTGGTACCTCAACCTCCCACCCCCCCGCCACTTCAAACCCCTCAGATTGTTTTTCAGAGTCCATAGTCTCTCATGGTTCATCTCCCCTTCCAATTTACCCAAAAGCACATACCCTCCCCAATGTCCATAACCCTACCCCCCTTCTCCCAACCCCCCTCCCCCCAGCAACCCACAGTTTGTTTCGTGAGATTAAGAGTCACTTATGGTCAGTCTTCCCTTTTATAAAATGGGCATACTTACTCTCGCCTCACTGATTTGTAATAATGAAATGATATCTACAGAAAAAAATGCAGCACTGGACACAATGGGTTCCATGTGGTGGCTGTTGTAGAGAG
Source organism: Neogale vison (assembly GCF_020171115.1). Taxonomy (NCBI): domain Eukaryota; kingdom Metazoa; phylum Chordata; class Mammalia; order Carnivora; family Mustelidae; genus Neogale; species Neogale vison. The sequence continues at coordinate 121,864,364 of NC_058097.1, read as the reverse complement.
ATCAGCAGAAGCTATAAGAAAAGCTTTATTTCCTGAAAGTTATAAATAAGAAGATATTTATATGTGATTCTCTTACATCTACTCTTGTTTTTGTATTTCAGAATATATGCATATGCAACTACTTTTCGATTTTTGAATGTATGGATGTGAATGATATGTATAATTTTTAGAGTGTCTGAGATTCCAAGTAGCCACAGGATCTAGGCCAGTAGAGGAGACATAATGAATGCACAGTCCTAAGTAGGCATGCATTTGTTCTAGAATGTGACCCTGCTCATGTACAGAAGGACAGGTGCACTGGTTCTGGTATGGGGATGGAGTTGTCAGCTTTGGAACAACCAAAGTACTTTGTCTTGTCAGCTTGCTGGTGATTCATCAAAGAGAATAAATGGACAGAGTACCTTGTGTGAATCTAATCTCCCTTAACCTACCAGACTCAGTCCCCAAGAAGGCAGGAGATGGAACCCGAACTGAAGCAGGGGGACAGAAAAGATGAAAGAGACCTTTCTGTGGTAATATCTCTGCATTCTCTCTCTCTTTTTTTTTTTATGACTCCAGTTTTAGTCATTGAACAAATGGACATAAATAATTCCAACCATTAGCAGCTAAAAATGGACAACCATTTCTGGATCAGGAGAGAGGCAGACTAATTATATTAATGTAGAGTAATTATATATATTTATGTTCAGTATCCTCACTGCAGTTCTGAGATAAAATTCTTTTCAGGAGGAAATTGGTGAAGTCAGAGAAGCAGTAGGGTTCTAGGCGGATGTTTCAGTAACTCCAGCTGTTTGAAAGTAGAAGAAATGTCTGCATTTGAGACTTTGACTTACACCAAATGTTGGTCAGAAGAGTGCACTGGTCGCTAAGGAGCCTGCACCAGGTGATAACTGTGCAATCCCAGCTGCTGTGAGAGTCCAAGGGCAGCCTCTTTTAATTCTCATCTTGCCTTAGCTTCTTGGTTTAAAAAGATAGGCAAATTAAAAAAAAAAAAGATAGGCAAGTTTTACAGCTACTTTGTGCATGGGAAGGAGGATTGAGTTGGAAAAAGAAGATGTTTATGTAGAATTTTGGCCATTTATAGCTGCAAGTTCTGGACTGGCTGCCCCATATCTTCACATGGACCTGAGGATTCAGCCACCAAATGATGTCCTCAAGCTTTTACACCCAAGGCCAAAAGGACTATATGACAATTTCTGCTCTTTTCTGAATCCTCTTTTGATTGGCAAGGAGGATGTGTATGCTGAACTGGGTTCCACTTCACATTCTGCACAATGACCGAGTCTACCAGTGAAGGCAGGGTCCTCGGATGGATGGCCTGATCTGGACCTCACCATTCTGTGCAGGTGCAACAGGCAGGCTGGGACACTGCAGGTTAGCGGAAGTGAGGGAATTGTCTCATCAGTCAGACTTGGGTCATATGCTCAACTTGGGGTCTATCATTTGGGCCACAGAGATGAGTGGTATGACTAATTATGTCTTGGTCATACAGCCTCTCTTCTGCCTAGAAGAGGAGTAGTCCCACCAGAACCCAAATGAGTAGGAAAGGATAAGAGGAAATTCATTTTCAGAGCAGATAGAAAGAAGGGATGTGGGGCATATAAAACTAGTAGATACCTGCTTTTACCATCTTTCACTGTGTGATCTTGGGCAGAGAATGTAATCTCCTTTAGCTCAAGATAAATGATGTTCATAATTTCTCCCTCATAAGGTTGAAGATTAAATGAGTTAACAGACATAAAAAACAAAGTACTGTGTTTGGCATAGAGTAGGCACTCAATAAATGTTAATTCTTTTGGTCCTAAATAGATACCTACATTTTAATACTTTTTAAGAGATCCTGAAGTGCTAATTTGAAAGCTTAGTTCTAATGTTTCTGGCTGGGCTGTGATTCAGGGAGGAAACAAACAGGAGAAAATAGCTTTTTTTCTGACAAACTGCCCTAAGTAAGTCCAGATCATCCCAGAATATCCCTGTACCCCTCAGCAACCATCACAGAAGCAGAAGGTATGGCTGGCCTTACCATACTTGCCCTTTGCGAGCTTCTCATCCATCCTTCCATATCCATCCATCCATCCATCTGTCCATTCCTTCAAGAGGTATATTTAAACACTTATCAAATGCCAGATATTGTGTTAAGTAATGACTACATTGGCCTGCTTAAAGAAAACCCCTGACTTATGGAGATGACTTTGAGGTCACTTTTCAGAATTGATGTCAAACTATCCTTGAGATGGCAGGGGGCAGGGGGAGCAGACAAAGGACCTTCCCTAATAGAAGCTAGTGAACATTTCAATGTAGTTACTTTGGAAAAAATAAAAGAAAAGAAAAAACCAAACTTTGAGCACAGTGCAAAGGTTAATGGAATGTTTTTGGATACCTCTGCTTAGTAGAGAGAAATTTATTATGGAAAGAAGAGGCAGGAGTTCAAACTTTCCTGAATAGCTTTTTAAGAGGCCTGGACTATTGAAATGATCTCCCAAATAACCCTTTTAAATCTAAAAAGAACAGCCTTGCTAATTAAATGTTTAATGAATATTATAGCTAGCATATCAATTTTAGGTAAAATTTATGAAGCAGCAGGCTGAATTTTATATGCTGCATTACTTTATGGCAGTTGTGAATATTAATACTATTTTGCACTTTACTGTTGTGGTCTCAACATGGGTTCTTTTCTCAGAGCTTCATGATGGTTCTGTCAAGTAGACAGGGCAGGTGCCCTGTCCTTACATTACAAATTAGGAAATGAAGCTCAGAGACCAGGAAGAGATGTGAGGCATACATTTTTACACATTTTGTGGGCCTTTGAATATAACTACTCTCACCTCATGTTCCAAGGTTTTTATTGCCTTTATTTTTTTTTAAAGATTTTATTTATTTATTTGACAGACAGAGAGAGCACAAGCAGGGGGAAGGGCAGGCAGAGGCAGAAGCAGGCTCCCTGCTGAGCAGGGAGCCCAGTGTGGGACTTGATCCCATGACCCTGGGATCTTGACCTGAGCTAAGGCAGACACTTAACCGACTGAGCCACTCAGGCACCTGTCAAGGATTTTGCTTGCCTTTAGAGCATATTATTAGTTCTGACTAAGGTCTTTTTAGCCTTGAGACCTTAGTGAGAGCATGAACTGGTATGGCATTTGTCATTGTAATCAGGAAGTTCATCCACCCTGGAGGACTTTTGAAGACATCAATCTCTACATCTGCTCTTGTGCTAAGGGGATGTCATAGCACATATCAGGAACAGATCTCTGGAGCCAGTCTGCCAGGGCCAAATCCCAGTGTCTCATTTCATTTCAAGATTATGGGGAACCTGACTGAGTTATTTCACCTCTCTGTGCTCCATCTACTTCCTCTGTAATATAAAAATAATAGCATTTCCTATTTAGATTACTATGGACATTAAATGAACATTATCAGCTACATGGGAAGCTAGGGATTTATGGTGCTCATTCAGGAATCTCTCTGTCTCTCACACACAAGCAAATAACTCACACTTGCACACATGTTACAAATAGGCTATAAGTGTATGCACCTCACAAGAAGTTATGAGAAGATTCTTGTTAGAATGAATGAAAGATGGGATCTGGACAGGATCATTATCTGAAGAAGTTTCAACTGAGAAGAAGAAACAAGAACTGTCTTTTGACAACTGCCTTGAGGAGAGAGTGGTATGGAAATGCACCCTTTCTAAACATGTCCTTCGCTGCTGGTCAGTGGGCATGAAGTTCCACCATTAGTAAATTATTACTTGGGTCTTAGACATGTTTGTTTGTTTGTTTTCTCTAAAGGACCCTGGAAGTACAATGCTTCTAAGAAATCAGGTTCTCCAGGAATATAACAATCAATGGTGCCTAAATTTGTGGAGACACAAGTAGGGGAAAAAAAAAATCACTGGCTGAAGAGAGATCTGGGAGATTCCACAGCTCACTCATAAATTCTTCAAACTTCACTTTTGTTCCTGAAGGAGCGGCTAAGTTCTCAAGTAGCTAGAAAGTAGCTTTCTCTTTGTCCTGTTTTTTTTCTTTTTTAAAATTCATTCACGGGGCACCTGGGTGGCTCAGTTGGATAAGCCTCTGCCTTTGGCTCAGGTCATGATTTCAGCATCCTGGGATCGAGCCCCACATCGGGCTCTCTGTTCAGCAGGGAGTCTGCTTCCCCCCTTTCTCTCTGCCTGCTTCTCTGCCTACTTGTGATCTCTCTTTCTCTGTCAAATAAATAAAATTTTAAAAAAATTCATTCACTATATGAAAGATTTGTAAAAGCACACAGATACACACCCCCACACACAACACGTGTCACACACACACACCACATGCCAACATACACACACAGCCCAAACACTGCACAACACACAACACATACATAGCACACAAGCCATGCATACATATCCCAACACCACCCCACACAGCACATACCATGTACCACACATCCACACACTCCCCACACTCTTCACACACACACACCACACATGCACATCAAACAGATCCATATACTCCATCCACCACACCACACACACTCACACGCTCACAGAAAGTAGCCCAGAATCTATACATCTTAATCCCCATTCTGTCATTTCTTGCTGTGTAGCAATGCAAAGACTTTGAGGAATTAGGATAACTACATCTTCCCTGCCTCCCTCACAGGACTGATGTGAAGGCTGGGATGCCACAGGGAAAAATGTTTTGTAGCCATGCTGAGCTCTGCAGAGTCCATCAGAGCAGTTCCTCTTTGAATGAGGGGAGCAGGCCTTTTCGGCAGGCCACCGGCAGGGACCACTGGGACTGCCAGCCCCTCTCAGTTCATGCCCAGGGCTGAATATGCGCTGGTGAACTGATTCATTGGTGGCATGGCCCAGGTACACCACAGACTGCCCAGGTGCTCTTGGGTAACCCTGCCTTGGCTACCTGGAGAAGTCCCTGTTGTAGAGAAGTATCTTTGCTCTAAAGGTGTCAGCTGTGAGCTAAGATAATTGTCAATTCTTCATTTTGCTTTGACCAGTAAGTCTTCAACAAGCGGTTTCTTTTAATCTGTATTGAACCTGAGTCATATAATAAAAGAGAACTTTGACTTAGCACTTTCTTAGCACTTATGAATGATTTTATAACAACCTTATGGGATGCGTAACATCACTAGTCTCTCTTACGTGAAATACAGGGAATGAAACATACAGGGCAACCAACTACGTTCGTTTACCTGAGACTGAAAGAAATGCAGGAATACAGCACTCTCAGTGTTAAAACTGAAAGTCCCCAGCAAACTGGGACAACTGGTCACCATAAAACTGAGGCACAGAGAGGCTATGTCACTCTCCCAGGGTCACACAACTAGGAAGTAGTAGAGCTGGGATTTGATACTACCTAAGTATTCCAACTATAGATCCTTCAATTTTAAGTTACCATTTGCACTCTGTGATTTGGCACAGTTTTTGCAGTTTGCCACCATGGGGAAATTTTTAGGGTTAATGATAAGAAAATTATAATTAAAATGTATCAAGGTTAATGATGTATCTCATAAATTATTGTGTACACTATGTCCAAACTACATATTAAGTAAGAATAGGAAAAATCAATTTATTAGAAATTTAATATCTTTTAATGCAAAACACAAACAAACATATACCAGAATAATATGCAGTCCTAAAAAGAAAAAAAAAAGATTAAGCTATTTAAAATTAATTACTACTAAAAACATAGGAATCCAGAAAACAGATAAAGCAGTGAGACACAGCTCATAAGAGAAAATACTGTGAAAATGTGGGACCTTAACTGGAAGGTTTTACCCCCACCAGATTTAGTTATTTGGAAAGGAGAAATTTCTAGGCAGAAAAACAAGGGGAAAACCATGCAGGTAAGAAAAAACCTGTGTCCAGATACCCAGGATGAGACTGAGAGCTAGTAGAGAGTGGCAATGAGAAAAGAGAGTACAAATAGTTTTCCAAAGATGAAGCAGGACAGCTATGCTCATTCATCATTCGGATGACCACAGACCATGGTATCACACCGAGTCTTTCTCTAAAAAACTGATAAAACATTTCACCACTTATTCAAGTAAGCAGTATTTCCTGGGTGTTACTAGGTACAGCAGAAAACTGTAACACATTTGACCAAACTACTTGAGCTGCAATGGGGACAATAATATATTAAAAAATGAAATTAAATAGCATAAAAATACCCAAATAACCCACTCTTTTTCCATTTTCAAGCTTTGCTTTGAACTGAAGAATCCAGTGCTCCTGAGAAACCCACTGACTGGCTTAGCAAATAGTTCATTAAGGTCCATTAATTCTTAAATACAGTTATCCTAGCTCCATTTGAACCATACATTTTCGGAGTACCTTTGCCCAGGAATGGTTTCAAGCTAGTAGACAGCAAGCTGTCTAATCAAGAACTTTATCAGAGCCGTAATCACCCACAGAAATGCCACCATTGAGAACAGTCCCAGTACTTGGAAGTGTAATTCACAAGTGGGAAGAGACTGCATGTATTCGCTCAAAGAACAATAATTTACATTTCTGTGAACTATAGAATGAGTCACTCCATATTTATATATTTATGCTACTGTCGGGTTGTTTATTGCAGCCTAATATTCTATTTACTTCCAAATCAATCCCATTCTTCTCTCTATGGAGGGAAATGAGCTATAGGCTCATCAATGCATATTCTGCATAAAGACCTCAGCACATTGGCCTGCAAGTGTGTCTTAAAGCAGAGGTTGAGGATTGCTTACTTCAGAATCATCAGGGTTATGTGATAAAATGTAAATTCGTAGGACCTGAACCATGCATAGGATCAGGAATCCAAATATCTAAAATCTGTTCTCCACTTGACCCTTATCCACTCTAGTCGGGAGAATCACTGGTATAAATGGTATGTGAAAGCAGACTCCTTTTCTCAACAGTTGCCAGTGGCAGTGATAGAACTGAGTCCTGGAAGGGGATTTTGCACTCCAGATCTTTAACAAAATGGCCTTGCTAACCCAGCTTCAGATATTGGAGGACTGGCAAAAATGCATGGCGTAAGAGTTCCCCTCCCCCCAACCTTTTATTGATGAAATGTCTTCACCACTACTAGAACTGTCCAGGGAAAGTATGCGATTTGCTTGACATGTTTTGCAAGTTGCAATTAAATATTCACAGAGCAGAAAGTCATATGTAGCTCTTTGTTGTACATGAATTACGTGCAAAGGGTATATTATAGTAGGCGAACAACATTTCTTAAGCAGTACATCTTATTGACTGTGAAATGCAACCCACTCTGCCCTGTGAGTGTCTGCTCCTCTTCTCCGTGTGTGTGCTCTACCTACACGTCTTCCATATTCACAGCTCCCCAGAAGGCTCACATTCTGATGAGTTAAGGCTAGTGGATATGTACATTGTTTTACCTGATAAGAACACTTCTCTTCCAAAGCACCCTCCCAACTGCTGTCAAAACCCCCCAACACCCTTGCTCCTATAGCCTTCTCTTACCTTCTCCTCCTTGCTACCAATCTGCCTGAATTATCTGGCAAATCTTTGCACCCCCCCTACCTTCTGTCCCCTGTAAAATAGCATGGGAAGCCTCCAGGTTATATATATAGGTTTCTGTAACACCTACTTATGTGAACAGGCATTTGTCTTTGGCTCCTCATGGGTCATAATGATCTCTAGGGATGGAGATGTTTGCTAACTTCCTCTGTCATACCTAAGGATACCCAATTCAACATTCCGCACAGTTAGCTCTGGGCCTCTGTGCAGAGTGTGTCCTCAGTCAATGCTGCCAACTGACCGACTCAGTGATGGTTACTTTTCCTTCACCTTATGAGTCTTAGAATGGCAATGTTTCCTGCCACCCACAGAACTAAACTTGATTTTCCCAAACATTCATTTTCTAAAACCAGGAGAACCAAGCTAATATGAACACATCACTAGGAGTTAGCCTTAAAGCTCAGATCAAGGAAACTCATGCAGGCTTTTTCTTTTCTTTTCTTTTCTTTTCTTTTCTTTTCTTTTTTTTTTTTTCACCTCACAGCCTATTCTTCAAAACTCTCAGTAAATACATTTAATAATCAGTTGGTAGATTAGCATACAAAACCAGTCTTAACTAAATTCAAATTCAATCTTTATTTGAGGTAGTGATAGCTAATATTGACTGTTGCATAGAATTATGAGAAACCCCTGAATAGTCAGCTCCAGTGGAGCCTAGATCTATTTTTTAAAACCAGTTATTGATTTCTGCAAATAGGCTTTCCTTGAGGCTCCAGCAGATCATGGTCTTTAGGTGAAGTGTGGTGAGGTGATGGATAGCGAGGGCGAGTACATTTTCCCTTTGTTCATCTACATTCTTATTAATAATAATATCTTTCATTTATAACTCCTTTCATCCCCGAGCATCGAGAAGTGCCTTGCAGATGTAATAATGCTGTATGGAGAAATCCATCACCTGGCCTGGGGGCGAGACACAGCAGTTGTCTAGCTGCACAGCTCAGCTGAACCACAGCTGGGGACACCAGGAGGAAGTGAACATCCAACCACCGTTACAGGTGCCTAGATCAGAGTGGGGCTAAGCCCTTTAGCCTAACAATCACCAGTGTAGTGAAGGGCTCTGCACCTGCTAATGGTGCTGAATTCCCAACCATTGTCCCCAGGTCAGAGTGGAAACTGAGCAGGTTATCTCAAAAAGATAGCCCATTTAAGAAGCAATGTCCCATTTCCCCTCCTCCCCCAAAGGAAGGACAAAATTAACTAGACAAGGCTGATGGGATGTACCATGTGTACAAACATGCACCCGCCCTTCATCCAGAGGCAGGTCGAGCAGTAATACCATCTTATGTGTTGCTGTGACGATTCCATCTTGTAAACATTTCCCCTTCAGAGCTCTTGTTTCTGTCTCTCTTAACTACAAGAGGGCAAATATGGGAAAATGGCTGTCTGGGCATAATGGGTAAACCTCAAAGAGGAGGCTTAGGTTATATTAGTTCACTTTTTCATTTATTGATCATGGAACCTTGGGCAGGTCGCTTAAGCTCTGTGACTCAGTTTCCTCATCTGTAAGAAGAGAGTAACAGTAGCACCTGTCTCTTAGGGCTCTTTGAAGATTGAATGAGATCGTCTACACGCAGTGCTTATCATAGTACCTGCCCCACGGTAAGCACTAAATGTCAGTCAGTATGAGCATTATTATTACACAGATAAAGTCAAAACCCCACTCAAAATTTTGAGATTCATCTCTAAACCCCTTAAGATTTATTGTTATCTAGATATTTTCCTCTAACTTGGTAGATAGCACATTATAAATATTAAAAATATGTCAGTTGGTTAAAAATCAAAATAAGAAAACAGAGGAAAGGCATGTGTAAGCAAGAATAAGTTCATCCATTAGGTTTCCCTTCAGAGGAGTTTGCCATTGGGATTTATAGGTGATTTCTTTCAAGTGTTTGTTGTACAAAGTCATTTTTTCTGATCACTTGGACCTGTCTTGAAATCTACCTTCTCCAGGAAAACCTGCCATCTCAAACCACAAGGAAATTGCCCACCCCTTTCAGCCCCTATCAGGAGATCACAGATGAGCTTCCCAGGTCCTGCTACTAATTAGCAACCCAGATTCTTCCCTCCCCCAAGCCATCCACTGACTAAATCCTGCGTAGGATGCCAGTACCTTTCTTAGTTTAATGGTTTTGCTTCGCTGTGGTTTGACCTAGCTGTGTGCATTCAGATCATTGCTTGTGCTTGGAAAGCAGACTCTTAAGAGAATAATAAGCATTTGGTTTGCTCCATTGTCCAGCATAGGGCCCAGCACACTGTCATGTCATGGGCAAGTGGATGCTCAAATGTCCCCTGATGCCAATGATTCAGGTGGAGCTATTTTGCCACGTGCATTGGATACAGATTATTTCTGACCAGCTCAGTAGCCGCTGTGTGAACAAGACACTGGCTTAATTACCTTTCCTAATGGCTGATAAGGATCAAAGGATGGGTGAGCAGGAATGCTGAGTGGCACCAGCTGCCATTTCCCATTTCCTTTCTGTCCCAAGCCTTGTTCATGAAAGGGAAGATTAGAAATGACATCCACTTATCGCCACTTTTTCTCCAATGACATGTGGCTCATACCTTTAAGTGAGTGAGAGTCTCTCCCTTCTGCATGTGGCAAAAGGACAGGGCTCTGTACTCCCAGCTCACTTGATTATCCTCTCTCCAGCTGAGATGCAGAAACCTAATTGTTGTTGAGTAAATCTTGTCTACAACTGAGCTGACCATATGGGACAACTGAGTTCTCAGCTCGGGAACCAGGATACTTTATGGAAATACTGGACTGGGCAACAGATCTTCTTCACTAGGGACAGGTGCGGAGGGCTATCTTTGGAGTCACTATTTGCCTTCTGAGGCTGTTAATAAAGACAGTCTTGTTCCTCTCTAGAGTTATAATTATTTCTAAGAAGATGTTCTAACCTAAAAATTTGGGAAAAAATATTTCCATATCAGAAGTCAATGACCTCTACACTCTATTGTGTTCATTCATTTATACAGATGTATCCTCTTACTGCACTGTAAGCCCCATGAGGACCATGTATTCTCAGTTCCTAATGACTCATCCATGACAGGAGCTTGATAAATGTTTATGGAATGACTAGCGGAATAAAATAAGGAGTGAGTTCTACATTAGATATAGGAATGAATACATCAGTGAATGATCAAGGATATACACGCATTCTTGCTAAATATCCTGTGATGCTGGTTAGAACAATCTACAGAAGGGACCCAATATGCCAAGTTGAGGGGGGGTGGTTGGGGATAAGGATTAAAATCTATTCCTTGCATAGGTCACTAATACAAAGTTTTCCACCAAACAGAAAAAAAATTTTTTTTTAAAGATTTTACTTATTTATTTGACAGAGAGAGCACAAGCAGGCAGAGAGGCAGGCAGAGAGAGAGAGGAGGAAGCAGGCTCCCTGCTGAGCAAAGAGCCCGATGTGGGACTTGATCCCAGGACCCTGAGATCATGACCTGAGCCAAAGGCAGAGGTTTAACCACCCAGGCGCCCCCTTCCCAAACAAAATTCTTATTGGGATATGTGGCATTGGTGTGCAAGGACCCAAATCTTAAATTATATTGTTTCTCCATACCATTAAGTAATTTTTGGATTCTGAAGTTGTTTGTTCTCATTCCCGTAGCTCAGAAAAATTACCCTCTAATATCCCTAGGTGCCAGCCAAGAGCTTTAGGAGTGGGTTTATTTTTACCCATCTTCAAACCTTTGCCCACTCCTCTACCCCTGAGTCCCCAGAAAAGGAAAGGAGGCAAAAGAATTCCAGCTGCTTGCCCTGCACTGCAGGCAGGTTTGGGCAGATAAAACCACTACTTAGGGCCACCAATCCCCTCTCCTTCTCAAGACACTTCCACTAGGGCAGTCCTCTTGACATGGCCACTACAAAATTGGAACAAGTTGGGTCAGAGGCAGCCACAGAGTTTGAAGTGGTTCTTAGTGTACAGCTGTGTGGAGTGTTTGTGGGGGAAGGATAGGAAGAGAGATGCAGCTGAGATTCAAAACGGAGGTGAACTGGTAATCTGTTTCTAACCCTGGGAGGCCACACCTCAGGCCTGGCTCATTGAGATGGGCAGACTGTTTTCTCGAAACTGTCTTTCTATGTATATTTATGTAGAACACCCAGCATCCCTGCAAGGAGCTGTTGCTTGTTATTTTGACTGATTACAGCAGAGTGGCTTTGTTGCAATGGCAGCAGCCACGCATTAGCTCTGGCGAGCCAGACAGAAACCATCAACTCATTCCAACCACATCCACCCCTGGAGGTGAATATTCAACAGGAATTGATCTCCTTAATGAGAACACAGCCCATGCTGCTTTGATTAGCAGCAGTGGAATTTTAAATAGTTAATTATGACAGAGAGTTCAGCATGTGCACATGTGTGCATGGGGGAGCATGCGTGTGTGTAAGAAAGTTGACACACAGATGGTAAGTGGGCATTCAGCCAGTGCGTGGGCCTGGAGCCTTACAGCACATCCAGGGAGGGTGATGGCCAGAGAACAGCACCAAACCACTGGTGATTGGAACAAAAGTGGCCCTGCCATCAGAGAAATCCCTTTAGGGAAATGCTTGATGATGTGCCCTTCACTGTGCCCATAAAAAATGCTTTCTAGTACATTCTGTCTAGAGCCTGTGCAATGCCTCTTTCCTCTGAGATGGCCATGGGACCCATGGGATGATGAAGATGAATGCTATGGATTAGGAGGACAGATCTGTCCATTCCAAACAAAGTAGCTCCCTTTTTCTAAAACTTGGCGGAAATACCTCCTTCCCCAAACCCAATGAAGATAATTAAGAATAGGCTGAAATGGACAAGAAGACATGATAATTGATTGTGGCCTTTCTGCCTGGCAGCTGCACTTAATTAACCTTTAGATTCAAATATCAAGTGGTGTCTGCATGGAGAGACTTGGGGAAGGAGCCGTCTGACCACACTTCCCTCTGCTTGCTGAGTGGCTGGTTCAGAGATTACCTTGGGGATGGGCCAAACCTCCACCATCCATTTCCATTCCCACCCAAACATCATTCAGACACCCTGAGTTTCTTCTCCCATCATCCAGGACGTGAGAATGCCTAACACGTGCTGGTGCTATTGCAGCCCAGTCCATAGCTTTGAGTCATGATGCAGGCAAGTGGGAGTCTGTGACTTGGGATCTTCTCAGCCAGACCTTTCAAGAGGCAACCAAAGACACCACCCATAGGCCAGATGCCATGTGTCCAGAAAACAGAAGCATGACAGTCCTGTTCTGGTCGTTTTCATCTCACCAGCCTGTGGAGGTCATATCATTCATGGAAATATCCATCCCCTTTGAGACCAAAGCACAGTAAACGTGAGAACTGCAAGTGAACACAGGGAATCTGGGACTCAGCTCACACTCAGTCAACAAACCGAAAAGGCAGGAGCGGTCAGTTTCTCAGCAGCGTCAGTGTGGCTCATGGGAGCTGGACACAGCTTTGATTTTGTCAGTCCTTGTTTAAAGACTGACCCCGGTGCAGCCACATCAGCTGCACTGTCTTTGAGACATGTTGCTGGAGGACGACACAAAGTGTGCATCAGGGCATACAGGGCCAGGGGTATGCACTGTGTCCCCAGACTTCTTTGCCCTCCAGGATTAGGTAGAGGCTGGTTCCCAGCCTACGCACAGTTGGAGCTCTTTACTGTACACTTCTCAAGGGCTGGTGTGAAACCAGCAGCAGCACAACGGACTGTCTGACCTCTAAATACAGCTCAGAGCACAATGCATGTCTCTTTTCCTCCGTTCTCACTTGCAATCTGGTTTCAAAAGAGGGTCAGACTCTCCTGACCTGCAAAAGGGCATATCTGAATTGACATACGTTTTGGAGGCTGATGGTAGTGTTTCTGGCTATGCCTTACCTCTCTTGGCTGGCCACATTTAAAAGAAAAAAGAGGAAAGAGAAAAAAGAGAAAGTCAAAAAAAAAAAAGAAGAAAGAAAGAAAAGAGGAAAGAAGAGAAGAAACTAGAAATTCACATTTTTTCTTTCTTATTTCCTGCACCCAGTTTTGGTCTTAAAAGTTTCTCTGTCTCCCTCCCTATCCCATCTTGTGACTCTTAATCTCACGAAACAAACGGTGGGTTGCTGGGGGGAGGGGGGTTGGGAGAAGGGGGGTAGGGTTATGGACATTGGGGAGAGTATGTGTTTTTGGGTAAATTGGAAGGGGAGGTGAACCATAAGAGACTATGGACTCTGAAAAACAATCTGAGGGGTTTGAAGTGGCGGGGGGGTGGGAGGTTGGGGTACCAGGTGGTGGGTATTATAGAGGGCACAGCTTGCATGGAGCACTGGGTGTGGTGAAAAAATAATGAATACTGTTTTTCTGAAAATAAATAAATTGGAAAAAAAAATAAAACATCGATGATCACAACTGCAAAAAAAAAAAAAAAAAAAAGTTTCTCTGTTCAGTCCACATCTTAATGATGGACCTGTTCCTCCCCTTCAGCATATTTGCAAAAGTAAAAGCAAAACAAAAACAAAAACAAAACAACAAAAACCCCTAAAAACAGAAAACAAAAAACCAAAACCCTAGCTATCAAACTTTTAAATAAGAGAGTAATTACTTTTAACAAAACAACAGTCCTAGCAGTCATACTCTTCAGCATCCCAGTTCTTCAGCAGACAGCGAACTCCCTGCCAGGCACTGCCCTCCTGTCATGGCTACCACTGTCAAGTGTCTGGTGTATTCCTCTCATGGTCTTTGGACCCACTTTTAGTTTCTATAAAACCAAAACAGTCATTCAGAATAAATTCTGGTCAGTTACTCATTGATTACTCCAAGAATGCATGTGTTATTATTCCTCCATCTGCTAGCAAGGGGTGAGACACTGGTAGAGTCAGCTCTCTGCTAGACTTCAGACTTCAGCCAAAGAAAAGTTGGCTATTGACTGCCCAATGGAACATTGACTGGTATCATAAACAACCATGAAAGGCCATATATATATATATATATATATATATATATATATATATAATCTAAGGAAGATAGGGACCTAGACAGGTGGTTCTCTAATATTAAATTACCTAAGAATTACCTAAGGATCACCTTAAAATGCACATTGCAAGGTCCCACTCTTGGAGATTTTGATTTATCAGATCTGAAGTGAAGCCTATAGCTCTGCATTTTAACAAGGACCTTGAGGTGATTTTTTGGGCTGTGGTTCCCAGGTCTCACTTGGACAAACATTAGTGAAAGTTAACAACGTGTTCTCACTCTTTATTCTTCTGAAGACAATTCTCCAGAACCTCTTTGGACCAAAGACATAGGCCTGGTTATAGAGGAACAAGGTGGACTGTGCTTCCCAGCATGTCTCAATGCTGTAACTATATGTGAAGATGTTTATGTGCATATGTGTGGGGTAAGTGGGATGTGGCAAAAAAAAGTTTTAGAGACTTCCTTTTTTCTTTCTTTACTCTTTTCTTTTTATTCTCTGTTGTAGATATTGTATATGACAGGGAAAATTTTTAAAATGTCTTCCTAAAGATGTTTCACCCTAATTCCAGGTACTTGTGAATATGATGAGATATCAATCACTCCAGTGATTCTGTTATATGGTGCAGTTGACCTTATGACAGGAAGAATATCCTGGATATTCCATATGGGCCCAATACTTTCATAGGAATCCTTAAAAGCAGAGAACCTTCCCCAGCTGGTGACAGAAGGCGGCATCAGAGAGATCTGAATCACCATGGGGGGAGCTGACAGGCCTTAACTGGTTTTGAAGATGGTGGGTGCCACATGCCAAGGAACGAAGGTGATCCTTTGAATCTAGGTACCAGCAAGGAATCCAGGACTTTAATCCCATAACTTCAAAGAACTAAATGTAGCCAACAGCCTAAGAGCTTAGAAGCAGATTCTTCCCCTGAGTCTCCACATGAGCCCAGGCTGACCAACACCTTGTGAGTCCCTGAGCAGAGAACCTGGCCAAGGCCACCTGGACCTCTGACCCACACAACTGTAAGATAAAAAACCATTTTAAGCCACAAAATTTTTGGTAATACGTTACATGCAATGGAAAACTACTATCCTCAGGGAATACCGGTTGAATAAAATACAACCCTGTCCTTCAGGATCTCATAATACTAGTGAGGCTAACAATATTCAACCAATTAAAATGTGATATACAAAGTCTTTATAAAAGAGATGAACACAGACAACTATGGAAACCAGAGCAGGACCGTTCTTACTTGGTGTGCCAGGAGACAAGGGAAGTCAGCAAAGTTTTCAGAGTAGGTGGCCTGTGGGTTGGTCTTGGAGGATGCCCAGGTTTTTGTTAGGTAGGGAAGTGAGAGGACATAGGCTGAGGAAACAGCGGGTCCAATGGCAGAATGGTCTGAAAGTACTTGTCAGGATGGGGAAGGAAGTTCAGAGTCAAGTGGCCATAGATGGCCATAGATGGTGCTAGAATTTAGGCAGTGATCAGGGGGAGGATCTTGCATTTGTGATGGGGAGCCCTGGAAGGTAGTGAGCTTGTAAGGGTGACTGGTCAGATTTTCCTTCCTACTTGGAACTCAGACACACAGAATGGGACTAATTA
Source organism: Neogale vison (assembly GCF_020171115.1). Taxonomy (NCBI): domain Eukaryota; kingdom Metazoa; phylum Chordata; class Mammalia; order Carnivora; family Mustelidae; genus Neogale; species Neogale vison. The sequence continues at coordinate 121,848,295 of NC_058097.1, read as the reverse complement.
CAGTTATAGTTTCGTACCACATTCTCACATGTGATCTACCTGGCTTTTTTTTTTTTTTCTCTCATTCTTCCTTTCTTCCTCCTTCCCTCCATCCCTCCTTCCTTCCTACTTTTCCCTTTCCAAATATAATGCATACTTTGAGCACTCCACCAAACACAGAAGCCAGAACATTGACAACTTCTGTCTATGGTGTGTCTCCTTCTGTATCCTCCTTGCTCCTATCTATTGATTGATTTATCAATAATTTTATCAATCCATCTTCCAACCTACCTATCTGGTTTTCTCATATCTATGCACATTTCTTAACTGTATGTTGTTTAGGTATTTTCTTTTTAATTTATAAGAGGGCACCATGCTGTTCGCAATCTTTTGTATTTGTAATTGTGTTACTAAAGTTTCATTCCATATGTTGCCTGGAGCTATACTTCATTCATTTTGATTGCTGTACATTATTCCATTGAGTGCATACACTGAAATGAATTGATCTATTCTTCCATTCGTCTAGCTCTGGGAATTTGGGAGGTTTATGCAAGAGTTCACGTAACAGAAAATATGTCACTAGAACTAGGGCAGTTGTGGGTTGGAGAAGGGGGGGAGCAGGAACTTGGAGATAAATCGGCCATGATCAATGTTCAAAATGGCTAGCATAGGAAATAGTTTTGTTCACCTTCCATTAAAATCCTGTATTTCTTCTTCCCACCTCTCCCATTGGACTTCATGTGCCCGCAAAAAAAGGAAGCCACATTTGGCTGAGCCCCATGGTCCAAGAGAACAGAGCAAAGCATGTATCTCAAAGTGTCAGTGTATTCTATGCATCTTGGTAGAAAAGCAATGGATCTTTTCCTGTATGGAGATACAGATGTGGGAAGCAGTTCTCTGGATCCTGCTGGTAGATGGATGGTAGCATTTGAATGAACTACTTTACAGCTGCCCCACTCTTCTTCATGGGAAAAGTCCTGTGGTAGATAATCATCCTAAGATGGAGAAGCAGCGGGAAGAGAAAATCTTACAGCCTAGTAGGCAAGAATTGGAATCAGATATGGTGCTATTTTTTCCTGATATTTGTCCTAGACCAAATCACCACTTGCTGTAAGTATGAGTATCCCCTTTTGGTTCCAATAGGACACAGGATTCTTCTTCACCCACTGCCCGAAACAATGCTGAAGCCATGACTATACAGTGTTAAGTGGATTTAGGAGGAGGTAGCTTAAGGGGCATTTTTTTTTTTTTTTGACCATTTCCCTTTTAAAATATGTTACAAAGTAGGGTGCTGGAAGAGAGATTTTTAATTTTTATTAGAAATTATCCTTACATTTAATTCCTTCTGTCAAATGGACCATTATGCTTACAATGAGTAATTATCTTTATCATCCTAAAATACTTCATCTTCAAAAGAAAATGTTTAAATAAACCTTTGTTAGAATAGTTCAATATAATAAGCTATACTGAATTTTGCTGTAATGAAATTTGGCCTTCTTGCGGGGCTGGTATAAATTTGATGTGTACATCATTTAAACTCATTTTTCCTAATTCATTGCCTTATTTTAAACATTTTATTTTTGAATATTGTACACTAACCAAAAAGTGATTTAGGCCATGAATAAAGGGAAAGTCCTTGTATTTTTTATATCCAAGAGAGGTTTTATCTTGTGATAATTAACTGCCATTTTCTTTGTACAGCAGGGCCCACATGGTGTGGGGGAGTGAAGAGGGGCTTCACAGAGAAAAATGGTTCTAGAATGAGTCCTGCTAAATAGCTATGTGACCAAGAGCCAGGTACCTGACGTCTCTGTGCGCATTTCCTTGTTTGCAGAACGAGGGGGTGGGTTAGATAACAGGGGTACTAATGTCTGGGGGAGATGCCAGCCCAATTGACTTGCAGATAAACGTCAAGCCAACAGGAAGTGAGCCATCTGGGAGTCATGGTCCGAATGCTAAAATATCCAGGAAGCTTTGAGAAAGTCCAACTGCAAACCTATTTTTGTTCAGCGTTAGATGATCTCAATTCTACCTTTGTTTTTAATCTAACCAATTTAAACTATGAGTTTATGCTCAGCATACACTGTTACTAAAGAAAATGCTTCTTTGATGAATGTTAAATTCTTTTATAGTTTATTTGAATTACTGAAAGATTCATAATTCCCCTCTTTGTTCTCTAAGTGCTTAGAACCTGAACCTTATGGGGCTCCAGAAGTCAAGCAGGAGGTTGAGTTTGTCGCTGAGGAACTCTGATAAGCAAAAGGGATTATTTCTTTTTTCTGAACCAGTGTTTCTCAACCCTGACACTACTGACATTTGGATCTGATTATTCTTTGTTGTGAAGGACCATTCTATGTATTGTGGAACATTTAACAGTGGCGTCCCCACTCTACCTCCCACATGCCACTCAAAGAACACCAGCCCTCCCAGTTGTGATGATCAAAAATGCCTCCAGACATTGTACAATGCCTGTAAGAGATAAAATTACCCCCAGTAGAGAACCATTTGTCTAGACCAGGAATCAGCAGACTATATAGCCCGTGGTCCAAATCCGGCCATCTATCGTTTTTTGTAGATTAAGCTATATTGGAACACAGTCACGCCCGTGTGTTTACGCATTATCCACAGCTGCTTTTATGCTACATCAGCAGAGTTGAGCAGTTGTAATAGAGACCATAAAACCCACAGAACCTAAATATTTACAATCTAGATCTTTATAGAAAAGCTTGTCAGCCTCTGCTCTAGAACAATACAAAGAGTTAGGCAGGTGCTTTCCCTCCCAGGCAAGAATAAATTACAGCCCCTCAGAGGAGAATGAGTGATGCGGGGGATGTAGGTAAATGAAAGAGCAAGAAGATCCAAATAGTGTCATAGTGTCAGCACTCACAATGATGCCAAGAACACATCAATCCTGTGTTATACTTAGTCTACTTTTCTAGTAGCTTTCAGGGCACGCTACTTTGACTTTTTAACAACCTTGTAAGATATGCAAAAAAAGTGATGCTAGCCCCATTTTGCTGATGAGCATATTGGACTAAGAGTGACTAAATGACTTGCACATTCTGTCAGAACTTAGACTATAAGGAGGGCCTGGGTGGGTCAGTGGGTTAAGCCTCTGCCTTCAGCTCAGATCATGATCTCAGTGTCCTGGGATCAAGCCCTGCATTGGGCTCTCTGCTCATCAGGGAGCCTGCTTCCCCCCCCCACCTCTGCCTGCCTCTCTGCCTGCTTGTGATCTCTCTCTCTCTCTGTGTCAAATAAATAAATATTTTAAAAAATGAACTTAGACTATAAACCAATGCTTTTGATTGTTCCAAGTCATTCCATTTTTATTTCAGAATCCTTGATATTGAAGAGACTTTAAAGATCATCTATTCTAGCTTCCTATCAAATACAAGGTCCCCTATTATAACAATATGTCCGGAAGGAAAGAGAAATCACTGTTCATTCAATTTTTAAACAACTTTAATTTTAAGAAGGTTTGCTATTGAATTAATCCTAGTCATAACTTTTGGAGTTTAAGGCATGTCTCCTTCAGGCAGAATCAGAGTCTCAGGAACCCCAAAGACCATCGGCACCAATTACCTATGCCCTATGTGAATTGACACCAGAGGGTCCCTACTGGGTATTAGTCTCAAAACCCTTAGTCTCTAGTAATAAGAGAGCTCACTTTTCCCACAATGGCCAACACCAAGGTTGCACAATTGCAACTTTAAGAATTCATCATCCTTCTATTAAGCTGAAATAAGTTTCCCTGTATCTGCTACCTTCAAGCATCATTCTGCCACTTAAAATTGACAAGAGTCTGAACCTATGTGCTAGAAGCACATTTTACAGCTCTTATTACTCTAACAATAGAATGTCCACTAAATGTTCTTGTATCCATATTTACCCTACCTGATTCTTGTTTCCTTAAACAACATGATCTCAAGGACTCTAGGCATGTTTGGTTGTTCTGTTCGGAACACATCTCGCAGCAATTCACCTACATCCCTCTAAATCAGGAGATACGGTACTGCCAATCTTGTTTCCTAAGTTCGCATGAACTTTTTTTTAAGTCGATTCATGATATGAACTCATTATGAACTTACCCTTAACTGAATTCTCTGTGGATTGTCAAAAATGCTGCCGCTTAGCTACATGTTTCTCATCTTCTATTTTACAGTTGTTTTGGGATCTGATGGCATGGCTTTCTGTTTCCCTCTTTTTAATGTCAACTTGGTAAACTCAGCTCATAATTCCAGCCTCTTGAGATATTTCTGGATTCTGTTTCTGTCTTCCAATTTATTTACTATTCCACTTGGCTTCATGTCATCCATAAATTTTGACAGTATGGTTTTTGTATCTTTATTCAAGACATTGATTAAAAAAAAACCCTACTGAATAGGATAAGGCTAGAGACAGAGTCATCACTAGAAACCTCCTTCCAGATCGCCAGAAATTCATTAATCAGAAAGTTTTGGTACAGTTATTAAATTAATCACAGATTCACTCCATTAAACTATGATCTAGTCCATATTTCTTTATTGTGCTACAAGAATATTTTAGTAACTCTTTACTTGAAAACTCTTCTGACTTCCAAGCTTACTTCCAAGCTGTCCCCTCTTGCATTTTGAATTTGTTTCTTTGTTTCCTCATTTGTTCATCATTCATTTGTCTATTTATTCACACATCTCATTCAATTATGAAATAGTGACAAATGCTTTCTGTATGTCAGACACTGTGCCAGAAGCTAGAACTACAATGATAAGATACACTGGCAGGCCTTGTGTCGGCTGCCATAACTAGAGGAAGATGAATCATGATGAATGCAGTGATAGACATATGGCTACATGGTCCCTTTGTTACACAGAGAAGGGAGCTGCTGACTCCCCAGGGGTGGAGGAGTGGGTTTCAGTGATGAGACAGTTTTCAAACTGTCTCTTGAAGTCTGGAAAGGACTACTCCAGGTGCAAAGGACAGTGAAGTCTAAAATGCAAAGGCACTGAAATGGGAACATGGCTCTGTGATGTTCTTTGGTTTTAACTGCAGATTATGAAAAGGCATCAGTGAGAACTAGTCCTCAAATAAGTGAACTTCCAGATCTTTCGTCATTCTGGGCATCATCCACTGAATGCCCTCGACGTTGGCATCTAGCACTGAACCTAGCACTTCAGACTGTCTACCTGTGGCAGAACACAGTGGAACACTACCTCTCTTGGTCTGGATACTATTGAGCAGTATCCAGTCACCTGGGTTTTTTGCACTTTGATAGTTAAGCCAGAGTCACCAATCTCGTATCAGTATAGTTGATTTTAGAAACTTACCCTTAATGTGCTCCTAGTACTATAAACTTGTTATATTTGGACAGACTATGAGCATCTTCTTTATTCTAGATTCTGTTGTTTCTCACATTAGCCAGCTCTTCTCAATGTGTACATTTTTGACAAGCAAGTCTTTTATTATGTCTGTTTACTTACAAAATTTGAAATTTTATGAGATCAGAGATTTTATCTATGTATGGTAGACACCACGTGCCTTTTTCTTGAAAGGATAAAGAGTAAATAAATGCTAATCTAAGTTATTGTTCTATGTTAAATAGGACAGCATTAAAGAATGCTTTTAATGCCACCAGAAATTTCTGCACATGCTGCTTCTAGTTTACCAATCAAAACTTTTGATACATATGTCCAAATCGTGATCATTCGACATCAGAACATAATCCATACTAATGCCTTTAGCAATGTGGAAAATTTACCTAGTCTTCTTGCTGTGACTCCTGAGTCAGGCATGTTTATGAAGAGATCACTCATATTACCAGGTATCTTAGGGGGAGTTCTGTGGAAGAAGGTTCTCTCCTGGGGAATTTTGTGCAGAAAGTTTAGTTTAGTATGCTTAAAACAGTCTGTGTAAGACGGGAAGAAATCAGGATTGGCCAAAGGGAAGGTTGGATTTCGTGGCAGTTGTACCAGAGGCCTCTGTCAATCCTGCAGGAGACTCTGGGTTGAGATTAAATCCCTTAAGAGTTGCCCCAAATGAAGAGGGAAAGGTGCCAGGTCTTTGTATTCCCACACAACTCAAGCCCCAGAAGTGGGATACCACTTTAAAATGAGGTGACCTCCGATGAGACAGCCTGACCTCAGATGAAGCAAAATGACCTTGGATGAAGTGAGGTGACCTCTGATAAGGGCAGTTCCCAGAGCGAGGGTCAACTGGCAGAAAACTTCCACAGTGAATACTTCTAGCATCTGGGGAAATGAAAGCATTTATTTCAAGAATTTGGATAACATATCATGGAATCCACAATACCAGAAAAAATAGAAAAAGGTTCAGGAAAGGAATATCCTCAGCACAATCTTGGATCTCTTCAGGAATCTTGCTCTGATTTTGATGGGAATCTTTGTTTTTCACCACCTGATTTTGATTTCTATTTTGATTAGTTACCAGTTTGCAGGCATGTATATTGATCAACTGTAAACTCCTTATGGCATACTCAAACTCTTACCATAACTCACAAATGGCTAATCTATGATCTGATATTAATTCTATAGCCAATGGTATGGCCCAGGGATTTCTTGGCCACTGATGCTATTTTAAAGCCATCTTTGTACCCAAATACTTGGAAAACTAAAGAGCTCTAGTAGTTGGTGAGTTCCTTGGTGAACCAGAGAACATACCACAGGATCCCACTGGCATAGTAACTCTATTGATAAAGCACCCCGGGCACACTGGAGTATATGTATACATGTGTCTGTCCTCATAGAATTCTTTGCATTTTAAGAGGATAAACATAAAGTTGCAATAGCTCCCAAAGTACAGGACAACATATACAAGAAAAACATAAACCATTTTTTCCCAGCATCCTTTGTTCTTGGATAGAACTGTCATCCTTGTTGCAATGAGAAGAAGCAGAAGCAAGATCCAGCCCCAAGAAGACCTGCTACGTGTGCATTACCATTTGCAATTTCTCTGCCTAGACTTTGCTCCAGTCTGCCTGGCTTGGGTGTGTTTCTATTAGACATTGAATTTTTTTTCTAGCCTAATTTCTTTGTCTCTCCATGTGCCTATTATTTCAGTAAAAAGATTAAATGAGAGTAAAAACACAAAATGAAAACAAGCATGTGTATCTGTTTCCACACGTACTTCCGAAGTTCTAAGCTTCGGCTCTGAGGGCTCAAACCCCTTTAAATGCTCAGTTTCCCACTCTGCCTTCCAAAGGAACAGAGCATCTGTCTACTGGACAGGTTCATTAACAAATTAATAGAATAATCAGCAGGGCTTTGTGTGCATTTTGGAGATAAAAAACTGGTAACAGCATTCTTTGACTCTTTAATAGGCTGATAAGCACCAAGTATCTGCTCTGTGGCTGAGCTAATCACACAGATAACAGAGGTTAAATCAATCCAGAGTTCTGCTGAGGTCATTTGTACAGGGAGCTGTGCTCTTGCGCCAGCCTGCAGAAACTCAGGCATTTTTTAATATGGTAACAGGGAACTGCTAAAAGTTAAGAAAAGGGGCAGGGCAGGCAAAACGAGACTCTAAAATGAGCCATGCTAGGTGCTAGCTGTGTGGAGCAAAGTACCCAACACCACGATTTGTGGGGCTGCACCTGTAGAGGCACCCACTAAGTTTGGGGGCAAAAATGCTTTTGGCATATGTCTACTCTTGAACTGGTTTGACATCTGATCTGAAAGTCAGAAAAAAGGACTTCTCTTCCCCTGCCTTCCCCTCTCCTGTTTTAAATTAAGTGACTATGATTGCTTTCGAGAGTGAAGGATTAATAGCTCAGGTATTTTGCAGACAATTATTAGGCAGGTCTCCAGCTCAGACTGCAAGCACTACTCCATCTCAGCCCCTTGACAGACATATGCATGTGCCTGGTGTCCTCCACCTCTGTCCAAGGATGTTTTGCAGCATTCTGACATGGTTGTCTTGGCCCTAATTTGTACCCAGCCACCTCCAGGTCACTGTCCATAGCTGGGTGGAAGGAAGGACCCAGGAGCTCCTGTAGGGCTGATGTTGTCAAGCCAATGCACAGACGCTTACACCTCACAATGCAAAAAGTGTAGCAACAATTTTAATAGAAAAAGTGGAAATGGCAGACACATGGGACTACAAAGGGGCATTAGCCACCTTCTGGATAGCGTGTGTTTCATATAGCTCTGGCCAGCAAGGGATGGCAGACAGCCAGCCACTTTCAACACTTCCCTGTACCAAACTTGTGCAAAATCTGAGTTCATTAATTCAAATGACAGCAAAAGTTATGTGACAACAAAAGTTATGTTGTGACAACAAAAGTTATGATGATTAATCAAGATAAGACTTTCTTGCTCATTTAAAAGTAAAGAAGTAACTTGTTCAAGGCCTTAATATTGACTTAAAGTAGAGAGAAAGAACTAGATCTCATTGTTCTGCTGTGCACTCTCATTCTCAACATCGCTTTAGGTCGCTTTAGGATAACCAAGTGGCTAGTCATACTGCACCCATGAAGTCCACATTCCAGACAGGAAGACGGAAGAAGTACAGAAAAAGGTGTGCCCTAACTTTAAGAACTTGTCCTGGAAGCTCCACATGTCCCATTTGCCTGAATTTAGTTATAGGGCCACAGCTCACCCAATGGATACCTAGAAATTCCAAGATTCTGTGGTTAAGGGAAAAGATAGATATGGGTGCTGAGTAATAATGAACAGTCTCTATTCCCCAGGGCCAAGGGAAAACCCATCTCCTGAAATGAGGGAGTTTATAAAATAATGGACATTGGAAAGTAAAAAGACTGAAAAAAAAAAAAAAAAGATGGGCTTCACAGAAGAGATTCATTGGGGAAATCTGTATCAGATGTGCTTAATATATGGAGAAGTATCTCTCTATGCCTAAAAGTTTCTTCTTGGGTCACTGAGCCACCAGAAATGGATGGTGTGAAGGTTTCAGATACATCTGTAGTCCTTGAGAAAAGAGTCTCACACACACATACAAAGAGATAGGTAGGTATCCCTCCCTGTGTGTGCATGTAAAATATTCTAAAAAGTGTATTTTGCATCTGGAAATGCAGAGGAGATCAGCCGCACTGGTCTTACTCAGTATGATCTGCCACACGTTCCTACAGAAGCGAATACTCAAGTCCTACGGAGGTAGTGGGGGTGGAAAAGTGTCACACAGACAGAAGCCACGTTGGCCGGGTGTACCCACATCGCATTTGACTCCTCACTATTTCCAAGCAATCTGGAAGCAAGACTGTAGTCATTCCTTCCTTCTTTCATTTATTCATCCCACAGTTAATCTTTTAGAATTTCCTCTTCCCCAGGAACTGTGGCTGGCATTAGGGACATGATGGAAAACAGGGCCCAGAGATATTGGTTGGAGAGGTGGGCAAGCATCAGAGCATGCGGTGATTTAATCTAAGTTTGGATCTCATTCTAGCTTAATGGGAGGCCATTAAGGACTTTAAGCAAGGGAATGGCATATGTGAGAGAGGGCTCTTACTGCTGAGGGAATGATTTGAGACACAGGAAGGATGGAAGGAGGTTACAGGGGAGAAGCACACACAGCAGTCTAGATGGGAAATGAGGGCAGTGTTAGACTAGCTCAGGGCAGTGGAGGTAACCAGAAGGGACAGCCACTGGAGGGAGTCCATAGAAGTTACTGAGGGGATAAAGAAACAGAAGCATCAAAACTCGTTGATTGCTATCTGGTATTTGATCCAGCTTCCCTCAATGCAAGGGAGGGGTAGAGCTAGGAGGAATGGAGTGGAAGGAAAGAGTCTGAGTCCCTATCCACCCAAGGGTCCGGTATAGATGAATCCATAGAAGGCTAATGTCAGCTAACATCAAGGGGACCCTGAAGCGAAGCAGGAGCACAGATCTCCTTACCTGCTGATGGGTAGAGCAGAGCTGAGCCCTTCATATGGGCTATGCCTGTGTCGGCTTTCAATGGCAAGTGTCAGGAGAAGTACAAAGTGAAGGCAGCATGACAAGGTCAGTCCTCAGTAGCCTGCGGAGGGCATTTACAGACTGGCCCCTGCCTCCCTTCTGCCAACCACCCCCAGAACTCCTCTCTCTACCTTGCCGGTACTGGGCTGTCAATTGCAGATGATAGACAGGATTCCAACTGCCTCTAAGGAGAGCATGGAGCCATTAATAAAACATCAACACCACAGGAATCCAAAGGAGCCAAAAAATAAAAAATAAAAAAATAGTAAGTCAGAGCTACAGCAAAATCACACTTTCTTTTCTCCCGAGAGTCTCTAAGGAGACAGTTATGTCCCAAGGGGTGTTGACGATGGGAAATGATTTTCAGGCGAGGTGGATGGGGGAACGCCTCAGATTAGATAGCAGAGGCAGAGTAAGACCCACTCTCTGGGATGCCTGCTCCTGCTGTGGGAAGGCGTGGGTGCCTGACTTCCTTCCAAACTGGAAGACAGCTGTCAATGTCCCTGCGCTTTTGCCTCTTCAGCTCCTCTTTTCCAGCTGGCTTTTCTGTCCACCTCCAGTGGGCTGAGAGCTGTGTGCTAGCTTCAGTGGAAGGTGAAGAGACGTAGCATGATTTGCTCCATGTGGGCTGGGATGACTGAGACCCTCCACCTGTGACTCCACAATACCCACCCAGGGTGTGGGGAAATTCTGACACCTGTCAAAGGTGAGGAGTGGGAGCACAAGACATATGCAAAGATATGCTTTGTTCATTTATCCATCATTTGGAGAAGTTTCATCTTGTTCGGTTCGATATTCAAGAGTTAGAGACTTTAATTCGTTACAAGAAGCAATAGCATGGGGGGCACCTGAGTGGTTCAGTAGGTTAAGCCTCTGCCTTCGGCTCAGGTCATGATCTCAAGGGCCTGGGATAGAGACCTGCATCAGGCTCTCTGCTCAGTGGGGAGCTTGCTTCTCCCTCTCTCTCTGTCTGCCTCTCTGCCTACTTGTGATCTCTGTCTCTGTCAAATAAATAAAATCTTAAAAAAAAAAAAAAAAGAAGAAGCGATAGTATGCAATGTTTTCCAAGTATGCTCCTGTAAAATAATGGAATTCTATAGTAGGTTGGAAAATAGCTCCCCAAAGATGTTTATATTCTCATCTGGAAACCTGTGAATGTCAGTTTATATGACAAAAAGAGATTTTCACAGATGTGGGTAAATTAAGGATCTTGAGATAGGGAGTTTATCCCGGATTATGTGTGTGGGGGGGTCCTAACCACAATCACATACATCCTTATAGGAGAGAGGCAGAGAGACATTTTATGACACAGAGGAAAAAGTGATGTGATGATAGAGCAAAGTGAGATTTGAAGGTGCTGACCTTGAAGGTTGGAATGCTGTGGCACCAGGTCAAGGAATGTCAGTAGCCAGCAGAATCTGGGGGGGAAAAGAAAAAAGAACAGCCAAAGGATTCTTCCCTGTGGTCCCAGGAAGGAGCGTGAGCTCACTTGATATGGGCCCCATGATGCTGATTTCAGATTTCTGGCTGTGAGACAACACATTTCTGTTGTTTTAAGTCACTAACTGTGTCGTAATTTGTTACAGCAGCCACAAGGAACTAATTCAAGTACCAACTGTGACATTTTCTCAATTTAAAGAAAAAATGAATTAATGGATAACATTTTATTTGTTTTCCACTGCAGTTCCTTCTCATATTTTTGGCATATGCTAGCAATCACAGACAAATGAAGAAGTTGTACTCAATATTTTATGGTATAGCCAAAAAAGCACAGGCTCACAGGTATCATTTTCTCCCATTGATGTGAGGAAGCTAATACCCACAAGTCCTGAGGTAGTTTCAGTTCAAATAAGATCAGTGTTTACAAGTAGTCTTGGAACTCTCCAGCATCATGCAAAGTTTGAATAGAATGTTTTTGCAGATTGACTAATTCTAGAAGAACTTACAATTATCCAATTTCTCTCTCTCTCCCTCTTTCTCTCTGTCTGTCTTTCTATACAAACATACACGTGCTTACAAAAATAATCCTATAATGAGATGAACAATGGCATGATAAGTCTGTCTTGTGCTGAATAACATGTTAGGAGTTTACTGAGAACTTTCATATGTACCATCTTATCTAGTCTCACAGCACCCATATAGGCAAAAGAACCAGCATTGTCCTTCTCATTTATAGGTGAAGAAACCAAAGGCTCCCCACTTCTGCCCAGAGAGAATGCATTGAGTCTTACTCAGAGTAACATGATACAAGTGGTGAGCCAAGGTTTAAAGTCAGATCTTTATGAATGCATGAATGAAGAACAGAAAAGGCCTTCTTGTCTGCTTAATTCAGTGACAACTAAGTAGGTACTTTACATTCATAGAGACCTGGAATGGAATCCTAGCCTTGCCCTCAGTAGCTCTGTAACTTTGGTTAGTTATTTAACCTCTGTGACATCTTCTTCATCTATCAAACTGAGATAATAGTGCATATTTTATCAGGCTGAGTGAATTTTCAATAGAATAAGTTAAGGGGAATTCCCTGGATCCATTCCTGATCTTAAGAACTGTCCTTCCAAAATTATAGGGTTTTGTTTGGGGTTTTTTTTTTTTGTTTGGTTGGTTGGTTTTTTGAACTCCTGTCCAGACCTCAAGAGTTCAATCCCAGTCTTAGTGTCTGACCTATTTATTTCATTCCTTTCAAACCATTTGTGTTCAACTTTTCTTTCTTTCTTTCCATCGAAGGTAAAGTTATAATCCTAGCCATTTGTTACTTAAAAGACAAAATTTGGTAATTATAACTAAAAAGACTTATTACACTAATTATACCATTTGAAGGAAGAGTGTTAGGAACATTCTTTTCAAATGGTGAGGGTCTGTTTGAGCACATTCTTCTTGTGCTAAGCAGCATAGGAGTCCCATCCTGCAGTTCAGCTGAGATTGGGTCCGTATGTAAGTGCTCTGAGGCTGAGACAACCTAAAGACCTCTCGGCAGGGATGCCAGGACCCTCAGTGGTCCCTACTTTGGACCACTGGTCCCTACTTGGAAGGCATATACTCAAGATGGCCCCAGCAATTTATTTCTCCTTCCTCTCACTAAATCTGTGACACAATGTATCTTCCACTTTCAAAGCAAGCAGTAGTACTGCGGTCAGCTATTGGCTGGTGTTAACTAGAAGGAAAGGTTCGTTGTGGACAGCTGCCTTAGTGTCCCACTTAGTGTTCCACTAAGACTCAAGTTTCATTGACGCAATACAGTCTAGGTGAAAAACACATCCCCCTTTACCTTCTGCTGAGAATTCCCTCTGCCAACTCAGCCTGAAAACCAGGGACTACTTTTCTGGCTGTAAGGTCTCACTCTTAGGAAGGAAGGGATCATGTTGTCTCAGGCCCATTTGTGTGTCTGTGTGTGTGAATGCAGGTATGGGTGTGCTGAATACTGAAATAAGGATTTCTGGTGTACTGAATGTCGCAGTTGTTGTTGTAATTATTATGACTACTTTCCTAGTTGTTGTTGTTTTGTTGTTTTGTTGTTGTTTTGTTATCTTCTTTTTAAAGACCCCTGCCTAACCATTTCATCTTCTTTCTCCTAGAACTTTTGTTTTGTTTTGTTTTGTTTGCAGGCCATGGGTTTAAACTTTACATGACATGGAATTACTGGTTTCATGTATTCTCTATGACTTTCCTCCATTTGGAGTTTTGCATATTTCCTGGAGGATTTTGCTAATATGAAGAATGATAAAACCAGCTGCATTTATAGACTGTGGACATTCTCCAGTGGAAAACCTTGAGAGCTGACACTGTTAAACATGAACTACTGACTACTAAGTATTTGGCGTGGTCAAGGGTATTTCATAACAAATTTATACCTTCAGGTTTGGATTCTGAACTTCTAACACACTGTTCTCTTCTGTCAACTCTAATTTTTATTTATCTGCCGTAGTGAAGTATCTGTATAGGAAAGATGGCTCCCCAAGACTGGTGGGCTGAGTCAAGGTAGACTTCCTGAAACAGGTTGCTTTTGAGGTGTTCTGTGGTAAGAGGTTAGGATACTTTGGCAGAAGAAAGAAGGGGCTCAGACTTTCTGCCTTGAGAGAGATCCCTATCTCCTTTGCCAGTGTGTTGCCAAGGGAACCACCCTACAACTCCCTTTTTGCAGTCTCATAGTTTTTTCTTTTGGGGGAGACTCAAGCTGTTCAAAGCCAGGTTGGCAGCCTTCTTGGCACCTGAGTTCGTGACATTTCTGACACCCGCCTCTGGCTGCACCACATGGGCATGCTCATGGCAGCATGCAGAGCTACAAGAAAAACCTAAATTTAAATGTTAAAAAGCTTTTGTTCATTACCGGTGGCATTTCCCCCCACCCTCCATTTGTCACTTGGAGCGGAGCTGTGACTCTTTTAATATCAAACAAATAATAAGCTCCCTCTAAAGTGATTTTTCTGACAAGGAGCTCAATATATTAAACTTTATCTATATTTTAATAGCCAATTTCACACCAAACTGCCTTCTTAATAATGTATTTACCACCTGGGGATATTATTCCAACCCATCTGGAAAGAATTGGAAATTAACTGTCCCTAAACTGAGTCTGTATGTGCTTTACACTTGCTGTAGAAAACAGCAGTGTCATTTCTAGGGGTGAGGGCACTGGGACAAGAGGGAGTCTCCCCACCTGGGGAGGGTGCAATCTGGAAGAGAAATGATAGTAGGTTTGCAGGCACAAATTCCTTCTCCAGAGGCAAATCTCATTGTCATGATGAGCTGAGAAGAGCTAGAGCCAGAAAGGGCAGGGCTGCTGGGAGCAAGGGACTATCCCAACTGCATATTAAAGAAATATGGACTTCTTTTATTACCAACTGGCAACTGGTAGACTTGGGACAAGTTTCTTATTGTCTGACCTTTAGTTTCCTCATCTGTAGAAGGTGAGGGGGTAGGGGTTCACTGGATGGCTGCAAACAGCTTTTGTGTATATAACAATTGTATGCACATTAAAGGTTTGTGATCTCTCCAGAAAATGCTTTCTCCACTCATAACCATAATACAAATTGTTTTGAGACTATTGTTTTACCCTCTTGATCATTAATACCTATGGAAATTGACAGATTAAGAGGACCAGTAGACACTAATGTGATTAATGAGCTTTAGAAGTATACTGAAAGCTTCTCATTGGGGGGTTGTGACAGGTCTATGGTAGGCATAGTAACAAGTAAACACAGGCTCCCTCCCAGTGATAAGATAGAGAAAATGATCAACCTGTGTCTAATAAACCCATTGGGTGGGTGCTGTCAAATCACTCAGATAAATTCAACAAGCCCTACCTAACTCACATTCTATTTGTGAAGACATAAACAGATTTTTGCATAATTATATGATATGTTTTATAAGAAATAGAATGTGACTGGCCACAAATGTGGCATGCTTCTTGGAGAACTCAGGGAGGTTCACCAAGAAGAATAGCTATTTTACCTGATTCTTGAAGGATGGACAAGTGGACATTCAGATCAGAGAGTGGACATATGCCCAAACTTGAATGCATGGGTTCTGACAGGAAAGCAGGAAGAAGGGGCCTTCTGGGGATCAGGCAATTTATTGGTCCCAATTTGAACAGGACATGAGCTTCTGGTGTGGGCTAAAACTAGTACTTGCTAGATATCAAAGGACCATGGAGAGGAGTTGGTTTTGTGAATTTAGAGACAAAATTTGTGTGCAGGATCACCCTGAAAAAGATTCAGTTCCAAGATGTGCTGAGTTTCGGTCAAGATTTCAAGAATGGGAGAAAAGGGTAACCTTTGAAATTTTGGGAAATCAAATGGGCTCCTTGAAACAAATACAATGAGAAGTGAGACGAATCTGACAGTGGCTCCCATGGGCCTGCCCTAGCGAGGAAGGTCTTCTGTTGAGATGTTCTACCGACATCCATATGCCCTACTTGATTCTCTGCTTTCTGAGGAGCCAGAGAGTCTGGATTAGTGCCATGTGCCTCCCAGTCCAGCCCAGGCTGTGAGAGCAGAGGCAAACGAAAAGAAGAGCATTCCCAGGAAAAACAATGGCAGGACAGCTGCTTGTTGGTGTTCCTGGAGGCAAATGAATTCGATTCACTCAGACCAAACAAAAAGGTTTACATAGGAAGGGAAAACCTGATGGGATATTCAGTGGCTTGGGCTGATAGCAAAGCCACAGAAAGACAAGAAGGCTGCCCTATCTAATCTTCTGTGTCTGTCGCCTTCCCCAGGGTTTGGGGAGCACTCATGTGCCCATGTGTGTAAGGGTGAGTAGACAGAGGTGATAGCTATCTCCCAGGTCCTAGTGCCCCAGAGTCCCCAATTAATCAGCAAACCAGAAGACTAACGGTGACAGACAGGTCAAGGAGGAGAGGGGTAACAGTCTCCTTTAATCCTGTAATGGGAGGATGTATACTGCTGACAGTTACCTGGGGACCCAGAGATACCAGATTCCCTAACTTAATCAGACAGATAACGGAGCAGCCGTGGCTGAGGCCTCACCAGGAAATGTGCAACAATAGGAGACGGCCCCTCAGGCCCATGCTGCTACAGAGATAATAAACTATATAAAAATCTGTCACCGGGCGATAAATGATGAATTAGAATCAATTATATGTTTAAAATAATAGACATCACTGACTTCCCTACTGGAAGGGCCATGGTTTTGGCTGGCCTCAGAGGTGGTAACAGAAGGATGACTCTCCATGATGTCATCTGTATGAGGTGGGCAAAAAGTACTACCTAGACAGACTTTTTCTGGCTACATAGTCTTCTTTGTGGTAAAAAAAAAAAAAAAAAAGAAAAAGAAAAAGAAAAATACACAGAAAATTATAAGCCAAGTTTCCATCTTTACTCCCTCCCCACTGGTATATTTGCCTTTGCATCCCCTGTGCTAGGATTGAACCGCTTGATGAGCAATTGGAGTAAGGATGTCTCGAGGAAGGCACCTGCTCTGTGCCTTTAAATTCTTCCAGGTGTACAACATGCTTAATAGCCTAATCTATGATGAAGATAGACATTTGTTAAAAATATGCTAAAGTGTGTAGAGCATCCTATGCATACTCTTCATGCCAAATGAATACACGGCAGTATGAAGTAGATTTGGGGTGCTGGTTGAAGGAATCTAATTCTACTCCTCAAAGTCTTCTCCACTCTCCTCCACTACTCTCTTCCTTAACCAGATGAGCACAGCCAACGTTTGAAAAAGAAACAGGAAAGAAAGAAGACAAATCAAGAGCTTTTAAGCTTCTTCAGTGTTTTGGATTCCAGTTCCAACTTTCCGCATTTTCTTTTATTATATTCTTTTTTAAGATTTTGTTTATTTATTTAACAGACAGATCACAAGTAGGCAGAGAGGCAGGCGGGGGGGGGGGATGCAGCCCCCCTGCTGAGCAGAGAGTCCAAAGTGGGGGCTCGATCCCAGGACCCTGGGATCATGACCTGAGCCGAAGGCAGAGGCTTAACCCACTGAGCCACCCAGGCGCCCCTTATTATATTCTTACTATTATTGTTGTTTCTACTACTACTCCTGCTGCTATTTAGAAAGCCTCCGTCCCTTTGTTTTGTCTTTGTAAGAGGTGGCAGTCACAGCTCCCAGAGGTTGTCCTACAACCCACTAGAAATAACCTCCACCTCCCCTTCTCTCTCCCCCTCCTGTCTGCCTAGCAAATTTCTCTTCATTCTTCACATACCCAGCTCACCCGTAGTCCCCTTGGCAAGCTTCTCTCCGGCCACCATATCCCTCCATAACATTGAATACCTTCTCCTGTATACTGCCTTAGTCACCATGTATACACTGGACTAGGATTCACTTACCACAGTGCACTAGTAAACAGAAAAGTGACGATTACTTAGGGCATGGTGTTTCAAAGTCAGCTGTTGACTAACTACAGAAGTTGTCTTTTTAGTTTATTTATTGATTTATTTATTAAAGATTTTATTTATTTGACAGACAGAGATCACAAGTAGGCAGAGAGGCAGGCAGAGAGAGGTGAGGAAGCAGGCTCCCGGCTGAGTAGAGAGCCTGATGCAGGGCTCGATCCCAGGACCCTGGGATCATGACCTGAGCCTAAGGCAGAGGCTTTAGCCAACTGAGCCACCCAGGTGCCCCAAAAGTTGTCTTTTTAAAATTTTAAATTTCTCAGCTGACCATGGGTATTATAATGATAGCATTCAAATACTAGGGTTTTGTGCATGTTAAATGAAACAAGCCATGTAAAATGCCTGCATCTATTAAATGCTCAATAAATAGTGATTGTTGATGTTATTATAATCCTTTCTTATAACGTCTGCATTAGTTCAATTGCATGGCTGTATTATTTACAATAATATGAGTACATTGAAGGCTGGGACTATGTTCCATTCAATTGGGAAGATTCAAGCACCCAGTGCAGAAGTTGAAGTCAGGTTTCCCGAGGTCGTATTTGGAGATCAGAGATTGCAGATGTGAGCACATACTTGAAAATCTCTACCCTGGCTTTTTAACAGATTTGGGACTACTCAGGACTCTCCTCTATTCTGCCACTGCCAAGCCCGCCACCTCCCCCAACACCCCTTAGCCCTCCCCAACCCCGCACTTTCCTACCTACCCCTGCTCCCTCCCTCACCCGGACACCGCCACCCCACCAGACCGGGCTCCCAGCCCGCCTACCCCTCTCCCGCTAGGCTCCCACCTCAGTCCCACTCTGGTCAGTCTGTCTGTCTCTCTCTCTTTCCCTTCCCCTCCCCCTTCTCTCCTCCCTTCTCCCTTCCCGCCCGCCCTGTCCTGGGCGGTGTTTTCTCTGCCCCTTTCTTCTCTAACAGCACCTCCCTCTTCTCTCCTGTGCTCCTCCTCCTTGTACTCAGGCTGACCTGATAGATTTAGTCTTTTGAGTGGTTCTGTATCAAAAGTTTAATTAGAAAATCGCGCCTGGGCTTTTTAATAGCCTGTGTTCTGGCCGTAAAGCCCTGGACGTGGTCCCGAGCGCGCGCGCCGGGCGCCGGCTAATGGCAGGAGCGCGCCAGCCACCGCAGCGCGCTGGGACTCCCGCCCTGAATCTTATTTACATTCGGACTAACAATAGCTCTGGAGCCGGGCTATAAATAATTTCTGGGGAAGAGTTGTCTAATTAAACGTGCAGCAGTAAGGAAAGTGCTTTAACCACAAGGCTGGTGTCCTAATGAACGTAATCACTGGATGGGGACAGCTTAGGAATCACATCTAGACATCTCCCAGTGGAGGCAGAGAGATGGAGGGAAAAATACTCAGGGAGAATTTCCAATCAATATTTAATTGTGCAGTGTGTTAAACTCGTTAGAAGGCCTCTTTTCTTTTTTTTTTCTTTGCTTTTCCCATACCCAGAGGTAAAAAAGGATTTCAAAATAGAGCTTTGTGGGGTGGGCTCAGCCTCAGACTCCAGTGGGAAAATTGTGTGCTGTCAATACTGAATAAAAATTATCTGAACACATAAGATGTGTGAATTAATAAGCAGTGGCATATAATCTTGATGGAAGCTGAATTCAAAGATAAAATGGGTGTAAGGTCAGATTCCAGAGACTTTTTGCCTGACCTGCTGTATTTCTTAACTCTAGTCTCCTATTTCTTAACTCTGCCCTCCTAGAGGGCAGGGCCTCTGCGAGGTGTGTTCTGCCCTTTCTAAGTATGGAGTTGGTCCCCACAGTGAATGAAGACTATGGAAGGGCAGCTTTCTGACTGGTGCCTTCATGGAGGGCAGCGCGCCTCTGCCGATTTCTCAGCGGCTGCCAGCGGACCAAGAAGTAAGCCCAAGGCAGCCATGCTTATTTCTGCTCCATTAGAAACGGACAGTATATCACCAGCCAGATGGAAAAGGACAAAATCAGAATGCAGAGTCATTATCTCTCCACATCACTAATACCAAACTCCTAAGGACAGAAAGGGTACCGCGAAAGGAAGCACAGCACACCATAGACTGATTATGTGTGGGCAACATAAGAAATACACAGGTACAGATTCACATAGATACCTAGTAAACACGTGTATGTATATCCACACATCAAATAGAGGCCCGAAAAGCCTACATATTACCATAATGCCATATAATAGAAGCTGGTGAAACCAAATCGAGGCAGCGTAGGAACAATGTAAGGAGGATGATGGGAGATTGAAGCTGGCGGGGGGTGTGGATCTACAGAGGATCTCCCACTGAACTGTGGTAACAACCTATTAGCTAGTATTCACATTCCTGCCATTCCTCCCATACACCATACACCCTACCCTACCCATAGATGAAAAACAAGTGTTCCACCTGTGATTAATCTAATTCACCACTGGATGTCAACATTGCCCTAGCCAATTAGATAACAAATAGAAATCCCAATATCCTCTGTCTGGAGAAAGGAGAGTCTGAGCTTTAGGCAACAGCAATGGGTTGATGCTATGAGTGTACCGGGGAGGAGGAGGATTGGATACCCATCCTCTGATAAATTCCAAAAGGGAAAATTATCCAATTTTAAATTAGTCCTGTTCCCTTTTCTTCACAACCTCCACATTTTCCCCAGCACTTCCTATTTCCTTTCCCCAACTTTTTTACTCCCCACAATTAGCACTTCCTAATATGTCATATGATCTTCTCATTTATTTTGCTTATTGCCTGCCTTCCATAAGGACATAAATCCCATGAAGACAAGGGAGCTTTTTCTCTTTGTTCTGGGCTCTGTCTCTGATGCTTACCACTGCTTGGCATGAAGTCGGTCTTTGATAAATATTTATTTTGAATAAATAATATGTAAAGGAATTAATGAAATTGACTTATAAATACAAATGCAACAGAGAACTTATTCTAATACTGATAGAAGCTCCTTTCCCTTCTCTGGAAGAGACTTAGATGGCTAGAGACGCGTTTAGACAGAGAATTTAGACAGGCGTCTAAACTCAAGAACATCAGGCTGGGAAGAAACTTCAAGGCAAGCCTTTTGGGCTTCATGTAAATTAATGACAAATTCTGCTTCTGTCTTGTTTTGTTCACTTGGGAAGATAGCACATGCTCTCTGAGCCTTATCTTCCTTGTCAATACAGTGGGATAATCATGATAATATTTGTCCCACTTACCATTTAAGGGTTTTATGAGATCCAATGGCATAGTGTTAGTACAGAATGTTTTCCCTTGGCTAATATATGCCAGATTGTCCCCAAACTCCCACACGCATGTTGTAAACATTGAAGCCCATACACATGGTATTGACAATATAAATATTATAATTCATTTCCAAAGATGAATATGGAATTTACAAACCTATCTGAAGTAAATCACTTGACCCAAAGATCTTAACTCTCAAACTAGACCATAATGAAAACAGGCACCAGAAATCAATCATGTTTGGACACTGAACAGTCTGTCCACCCAAAGAGATGAAGGGATTGTAAAAAGATCCTTTCCTTCAGAGACAGGAGCCTCAGGTTTGCTGCTGCTTCTGAATCTCCTATTTTAGGCATACATGGAAGGTTTGGGCTGCCATGGCAGCCGAGCTAGCTTCTTTCTAAATCCATATGTTTAATTTTTAATAAATAAATTAAATTAAGCAAAAATAGGCCTACAGCGTAGAGCCCTTTCAAATTATTTACTATGCTGTCACTTTGGGCTCATTGATGCTTGTTAATATTTCAAATTTAATGATAAGCACCATTTATAAGCTAAATAAGATATTATTAGCACAATAATGGTAGAAATGTACAAGGACACTGCTAAGCTAAGGTGAAAAATGCATTATTGAATGAAATTTAATTAGTAGATTTGTTCTATTAGTGGCTTGTATATTGCATTTATGAAAATGAATACAAATATGATCCAGGCAATCTTTCCACTGAGAAAATGTCATTGGTAATCTAACTTCACTCCTACTCTTTAAAGCAGATGCAGGATGAAAATTGATGTCCTAGTCTCTTGCCAGTCAAAAGATTTTTAGTTCGCCGTTCTAATAATAGCCAAGTAGTGGAGAGATGCCTTATGCAGAGCTCTGGCAGGTGTGGAGAAGGGTATGTGGTAAGAATTAATCATGGATTTTTTTTCTTATGGCAATCCTTGGGGCAGTGGGTCTCAGAATGGAACCACTGTGGGGTGCTGCTTCTCTGGTTAAGCCTGACTTGTCTATTTTCTGTGTTCCCAGTCCCCTGTCAGGCAACATGGTTTTGGTAGAAACGGCAGGACTTGGAATCCTAAAACCTGGGTTCAATACTTACACCATTTATAAGCTTTGTACAACTTAGTTTTTTTTAAAGCAAAGAAAACACATTAGCTGCCTCACTCTTCCTGCCAGTAATTCCGTGGGGTTAGCTAATATTACAGTCTCTACTATATAGATAAGGAAGTGGAGCTTTAAAGTGTGGATCGACTTGCTCTAGGTCACGCAGCTAATAATCTAAGTTCTCTGAAGTTTCCATTTTCTTCTCCTTGCAAGAGACATAATGGCATTGCTTACCTCCTGGGGGATATTGTAAATACCAAATGAGATAAAGGATGTAATGCAGGGACACATGTATTCTACAAATGTTCGTCTGAACCCCAGGTTTCCACCTGGCTCCTTCCTTTCCAGATGGCATCATGGAGAGAACATGGCAGGCCAGTGACCAGAGTTCTTACTCCCAGGTGGCCAACGAGAAGTCTCTCCAGACCTGAGCTCTTGCCTAGGACAATAGGAGAACTACCCTTCTTGTTGAGGCTATTGTGAGAATCGATTGGCTAGGATACAGGATTGCTGCTATCATTGCAGGTGACATTCTTTGGATTCTGTACCCAGATGGACAGACAATGCTGGGAGCAGAGATGCCCCAGACTAATGCATTTCTTTACAGTGAGTTTGGGCTTAAAGGTAAATGCAGGTACTCTCCTCCACCTTAACCATCCACCCTGTGCCTGAAATTCTGTCCTTCTGGACAACGTCTTTGTGCAATCGCCGAATCTATGACACTATAGCTGAGATGGAGATCCATCTGATCTCACTTTTCCTCTTCATCAGCTCTTGTATTACCATGCAGGGATGCCATGCCCTTTACCCTGTATTTCAAGATTAGCTAATCTCTGCCATTCTAATCCATATGTAACCTTTCATACTGCCACTCTGCCTACCTTTGTTTTCTTGCAACAAGTTTGGTTTACCAGGAAAAACATCTAAGAGTGATAAAGTAAATGTTTTTGTTAGGGGTTTACCTAAATTAATATAGAATGGACTTTTCTTTAAAAAACCAACCATTGTGGGGCGCCTGGGTGGCTCAGTGGGTTGGGCTGCTGCCTTCGGCTCAGGTCATGGTCTCAGGGTCCTGGGATCCGGTCCCACATGGGGCTCTCTGCTCAGCGGGGAGCCTGCTTCCTCCTCTCTCTCTCTCTCTGCCTGCCTCTCTGCCTACTTGTGATCTCTCTCTGTCAAATGAATGAGATGAGATCTTAAAAAGAAAAAAAAAAAAAAAAACCCAACCATTGTAAGGGTTGAAGTTTTTCCTTTTCTAAGTGAACCTCAGACAGACAGACTTGGGTTATTTATAACCATTGGTTCAGGATACACTTTGTTCAGTAATTTAAGCATGGTGCACTTCAGTTTTTAATTTTTAAAAGTTATAATAAATAAACACAGATTCACAACCTCTCCAAAAACCACAAAAGCTAAGTCCTTGGCGTCAATCTATGTCTCAACCAAATGGTCCCTCCACTGACCTCTCCTCTTGCCTCCTTCCTACCCCAAGGAAACCATCATCCAGAATCATGTGTTCATCTCATGCTTTCATTGTTATACAATTTCATGACATATATATGATTCTCTAAGATTAATTTTTTTATTTTGTTGTTTTTGATCTTCATTAAAAGGGCATGCAATTCTGAGATTTGTAATGTTGGGGATTTTCACTTATATTTCTAAGATCATCTGTATTTTTGTGTTTTGCTGTAGTTCATTTGCATTGACTGCTGTTATTATTCTAATTTGTGAATATACCTCAATCAATTTGTCCACTTTTATGCTGACAGGAATTTAGGTTGAATTCACAATTTTTTCCTACTATGAACAAGTTTACTCTCTATATACATACCGAGGAGTGAAATTTCTACCTCACAGAGTTTGGGAATGTTTAAATATGAAAGGTATTGCCAAAATGTGTACCGAGATGTCTATTTATACTCTCACTGACAATGTATAATGATACAGAGGAATCACATCATCTCCACTACTTAGTGGTATCAGACATTTTAATTTTTACAGATTGATTCAAATTGCATAAAATGCTATATAATTATAGTCTTAACTTGGAATCTGTAGGACATCTCTTCATATGTGCTTCCTCCTCTCTGCTGTACCTGTTCATTTTATTTTCCATTTTTCTGTTGAGTTGCTGTACTCTTCTCATTGACTTATTGTTAGGAGTTCTTTAAATATTCTTGACATTGATTTTTGTTAGTTTTATGAACAGCTCCGTTTTCAATCCAATTGAGATAATCAGTTCAGAGAATAAAGAAAGTATGGATTTGTTTTATTTTTTGATCAAATAAACCCACTCTTCTTGACCTCACTTCATCACCTTAATCTTCTATCCCGTGACACTACCAGATAAATGAGATTGTGTCAGAACTAGCAAGATGACTATATTCATTACTGCACTCCAAGAGGAAGAATCGGTAAAAACCTAACGCAAAACTTCGTTTTATTTATTTTAAAAGAAAGGTGGAACAGTTCTCCCAATGTCTGTCCAGGTTTAATTAATAGGGCTTCTTGATGCCTGTACCGTCTTCTCAGAAAGCAGAGTATTTTTCTCCAAAATGATCAAAAAATTACAAATGAGTAGTTCTTACTTTCTGTACTTCCCTTGGCAGAGATGAGACAGACATTGGAAAAGGCATATAGGGATTCATTATTCATGCAGATGAGTCTCACAATTCAATAGAGCTAATTAGGAAAATGATGGAGTAAATTAGCACTTTATGCAAGTATATTAATATTAATAAAACTGCCATTTTACCCCGAGGTTAAAACAGATAAGGAAGATACCATAGACCTGACCAGTAGGTGGACTCTAAATATGGTTGTTTACTGGAACACTGACCACTATTGTCTGTCTTGGAAAATCTTGTTCCAGAAATGTGCTGTTATCAAATTTTTCCTAGCAAAAAAAGAGAAAAATATTTCGAAGTCATAGGTGAGCTCTCTTTGCTTTATTATTTGCGCTGTTTGAAAGAAAATGCCCCACGTCCTGTCTTGTTGGCAGTAACTAGCAGCACCTTATTGTTCATATGGCATTTTCAGAACCATTGTCTTAATTAAGTTTTCAGCAAATGTATAAGGTAAATAGTGTTTTCCCATTCTTAGTGTAATGGTTTGTCCACACGTCTTTAGGTCATTCTTTTTCTTCCATGCCGGCTCCATGATCACTGCCTTAACTTCAGTCACCATCCCTATCTGTACTCTTGCTCCCTAGAATTTGTTCTCCAAACCATGGCTAAGGAATCACTTGACATCACAACTCTGATTGTGTTCTCTCCTCCTTAGCTATATATAATGTTTGAGTAGTTCAACCTTGCTTTCAGAATTGACCCAAACTTTCTAGCATATGAGCTCTTGCCCAGTTGGGGAAAGTTCAGGCATGCCCCACTGTCACCTTCCATTTTGTCAAAGTCTGGTCACTTGCTATTCCAAATGCATGTGCAAGGATCTGTGGGTTTTGTTTATATTTTCATCTCTACCTCCAAAGCTGTCTTCCCTTAGGCTTTGTCACCAGGCTCCTCAAGGTGTCATTGTAGAAGTCTCTTTTCCCAAATGCCTTCCTTTGCCCCTCTCCTCTACAAAAACTGTTATCAAAGAACTCCCCAATTTTCTCCTCATAGTCTTCTCATGTAATAAAGTTAGAACATCTCATTTATTAAAGCTTATATTTACTAATCCTACATAGGGTAGCAAATTCTTAGAGATAAGGGGTCAGTTCTTATCCACCCCGATGTATGCCCTAGAAACCTCTTTAGAAATCCTGTGCTGTTTTTAATAGTCACATTGTCTCCTTGGCTCATTTAGGTTCATTACTTTTAGGGTGCTGGTTTGGATAGCCTGTAAGATTTTTCATTAGATGGGGCTTAAGAGGTTCAAATTTTACAAGACTTGTTATTGGAATTCTTTTTACATTTTTAGTAAATTTACTTAATTTGCCTCCTGAGGATCATGGGATCTATAGAGAACTTCCGGTTTTAGTTTACAGGGACTTTTCTTTTTCCAAATCACAATTAACTCTCCATTACCCATTCTTGTTTTGGTATTCCAAACCCTAAACTAAGATTCAATTTCTCATTTCATAGGAGAAAATCTTTCTGAAGATACAAAGACCCAGAACCTTTACAAGCTCAATTCCTATATGGTTTCCTAATTCAAGTGTTTATTTGTTTGAACAATCCTTGATTTCATTCAAAAACTTTTATCAAGTAGCCCACCTATGATCCAGGCAAAATGCCAGATATTTCTTTCAGTTTGGGGGGTTGGCATTGGTAATAGGCATGTCATGTTCTAAATCCCTGATCTCAGACATCCAATTCTGAATAGTTTGATGTCCACATCTGCTGGAGATGTGCTTCCTATCTCCTCTTATGACTCTTACTGAGGGTGTGATAGTCAGTGACATACTTGACCTTAACTATCCTAAGTTTCCTCATCTGTAAAATGATTATTATGCTTTCATTCATATAAAAAGTGTTTATATGGTAACTCCTGAAGTAGGGGTTATTTATTTATTTATTTATTTATTTTAAAATAGGAAGATATCCTAGGAAGATATTTCCTAGGATCTGAGGGAATCAAGGCACAGTAATAAAGGAGTAAATTAGTAGTTAGTCTGCAAAGAGATAAATGTTAGGTTAGAATTTGCAAGGAATGCTATGGGAAAACAGGCTGGGAGCCAGCCCAAGAAGGCATTTACCAAACATTGTTGTTGGGTGGCATTTCTCTGTTTTCCTCCAAAACTGTGGTCTGTGAACACCTTTGCTGCCCTGCTTGGAAAGGGTCACTTGGCAATGCTTAACAGAGATTTTGACAGGGAGAGATGCCTGGATGACTCTCTTTCTTGGAAAAGAAACTTTTGAAGATGGGAGGGAGTGGGTGCCATTCTGCCTGTGGTGATTGAAGACTGAGCATACCACCAGCAGCTGTTCAGAGACAAGAAAGGCAGCTTCATTCAAAAAGCCATCATAATTTGGCAAGGAATGCTCCAATCAGTAGCCTTCCTAATGTGTAATTGTTATGCAAATAAGCCACAGCCCATTACCCAGGCTGGGAACAGGAATATCAACTCTGTGATTTACAAGGGGCCCAGGGGCCAAAGAGAACTCTGGCATGCATCCACCCTGGGGGGGCAGGGGGGACGGGTCTGCTGAGCTGTCTTGATGCTGGGCTTATGGTGAACTGGTTTATTAAAGTTGACCATTGGACTGAAGCTGATTCCTTAAAAAGTGAAAATATTTGTGTTTAATCAGGTGATCAAGGCCTGGATTTTTACTTTCTGCCTGCAAATATCAGGAACGATTTAAAATGGGACATGGTTTCAGTAATTGTTGGGTATCCAAAATCGCTTTTATTTTGGAGGAGGAACTGAGTCTAGAGTGGTGAAGTGACTAGTCCAAAGAAACTAGCTTTCTTGCCTCCAGGTTGAGGGTAAATTTACACCTTCCCCTTCTGCTCTTAAACCTATATAGCTACAAGACATGTTGTTTTTCCTTAAGCCCAAGACCTTTTCTCTCTTCCTTTTTTTTTACCTTCTCCATTTCTTATCCAACAAATTCCTATTATAAAGGAATTATAAAGATCACTGGATATATAAGAAATCTTATTTTATTCTCAAGAAGATGCTACTTAATATTATAGATGAGACAAACACCCAATAACTGCAATATGAGTCAAGAAAGGTAGAGAGGAGGTAGAGAAAGGTAGAGATCGTCCAAAGGAGACAGTAATCACATGTATTTGGGAGACAAGAGACACGTTGATATGTAGATGATATTAAGAATGAGCTTTTAAATCTTAATAGAGAGAAGGAAGGAAGGAGAGGAGGAGATGGCATGGTGGGAATAGCAGCAGCTATTGAGGAAGCCAGGGCTTGCTCAAGGAGCAGTAACTGCATTTGCCTGGGGTATGTGGTAGAGCAGAGGTGGGTAGTTTAAAAGTGGATATTAGAGCAACTAAATGGAGGCTAAGTCTCAGCTGATCCACATACAGTGGAAAGAGCCCCAGGCTTAGGGTCAAATGGCTTGTGTTTTGGTCTCACTTCCATCAATGCTCGCATATGTGACCTTACACAAATAAATCTCTGAACTTTGATTTTTCCCCCCTCTTATAAAGGTGTGAAAATTAAAAAATGTGAAATGCCTAAGACAGTACCTATCCTCTGATATATGCTAAATTAAAAAAAAAAAGTGTTCCTTTTTGTCATCATGACTGAGGTTTGGAAACTGAGGATTGTCATTGAACCCTGACTTAACTATCATAGTTTTCTGTCTGTTCTTATTAGATGGTGTCACTTACTTTTACCTTCAAACCTCTTTCTAGAATTAACTAAGTCTAAGTTCACTTCATAAACCAAGACTGTAACAATCATTGTGTTTTGTTTTTTTTTCTTTTTTGGGGGGCAGTATTTATTTATTTGATACAGAGAGAGAGATCACAAGTAGGCAGAGAGGCAGGCAGAGAGAGAGGAGGAAGCAGGCTCCCCGCTGAGCAGAGAGCCTGATGTGGGGCTCAATCCTGGGACCCTGGGATCATGATGACCTGAGCCCAAGGCAGAGGCTTAACCCAATGAGCCACCCAGGTGCCCCAATCATTGTGTTTTTATTCCTTAAAAAACAAAACAAAAACCTCTCTTCTGACCTGTAATGTCAGATTAATTTTCCTTAAACACTTTTCCAGTCAACAGTCAATTGTTGACTGTTTATGAATGTGCAGGGGTTCCTGTTTGTGCCCTACTGTAACAAATTCACACTCCTCCTTCAGGTAACCAGGGCCTCGGCCACCAACCCACCATACCTCTTCCATCTCGCTCAAACGCCTCCTCTATATTTATGTCAGGCCATTTTAAGGTCTGTCCTCAGATATAGTGTACTCATATGACTCTCATATGACTCTATTGTGTCTACAGCTTTCTACCTTCATCTGGTGGAAAGTCCTAGATAGGACTTAGCCACTCAGTGCTCATCTTAGCATAAAGGCCCATCTCTGCTATCTCTGACACTTCATAACCACAATGTGGCCTATCTGCAACACGGCATTACACTGTCAGGTAAAGCAAACTATCCCTCAATCAATTCACTGCATTGTTATCTGTCTTATGGCTGCTGTGGTCCTGAACATGCTTTAAAGAGTAATACCTTTCACATTCTCTGTTTATCCTTCCCTGTGCCTCGCACCATGTAAGGCGGGAAATAATGCCTAATATAAGCTTGTGAGATAAATAAAGTCACCATAGGCCTCAAATTGACAGCAGACTTTTCTTTCTTGCCCACAGGGGCATAGCAAATTAAAGGGAAACCCTTGGGCCTGTTTTCCCAGTTTCAGACAGAGTTTGAAGATGTGTCATTTTCTAAATTATCTCTCGCCTATGAACTGAGCAGAGATGGCCCAGACACCACTGAGAGAGACTAAAGATGGAAAATGTACATGCTTGTTTTTAGAGTCAATTTTCTGACTATATTATGCACTTAAAAATTAAATTTGCTAAAGGCATTTCAAGTGCCTTCCTTGCAAACACTTCATTATAAGGTACTTATCAGTAATAAATCCACAGGGCCTATGTTTTTTTTTTTTTTTAAGAAAATAAGAAATACTTAGAACAAATAAAAACATCTTTCTTTGTTCCCACTCCTAGAACTATTTTTGTTCTAGGGGAAATAAGTAATTTCTAGTTGAATGGATTAAAAATGTCAGCCTATTATTAATATAGTATTTTTAATAATAACACAAAATGCCAAACTTTTCTTTAATTCCTCTTGCGGGAATTTAATATAAACTGGTAATTAAGAAAGTAAGGGGAGTTTCTTGCTGACATCGTGTGTCAGTTTTTGATTACCCACATAAGTTCCCTGGCTTTCTTTTTCTACTTCCAGATCATAGCTAGAGGTTGGTGAAACCTCAAGAAACAGCCTGTCTGCTCATAGACCTGTCCTCTACTCAGCATCCATCCTGGGTTCTGTCATCCCTTTACAGAGTTCATGAAGGGAAGAGCTACATTTGCCATCCATATGTCTTTATCTCCCATTCTCCTTTCAATCCTTATACTGTGACTTCTTCTCAGCTGAAAGTGATTTCCTAATGGCTGCCAGCATCTGCCCAAAGTCCAGACTCAAGTTTCACTATTTAGCTTTTATCTTACTTAGCCTCTTAATGACATTTGACAAAACAGCTAAATCTTGTGTTTTAAAATACTCTACTCTTCCATTATGAATGACCAGTTTTCTTCCTAAATTTGTGATTCTCCTGTCTCCTTCTCCATCAGCTTTCCTTCCTTCCCCCTTCTCCTAAATATTGGTTTCTCCCTCTCTAAGCTTTTCCTGATTAAATACATTTACTCTCTTGGCCTCAGATGTTACTTACATTCTGATGTCTATCACGTCTGCATGTCCAGCCGCCATGGTTTTCTTGAGTGTTTGCGATATTCAGCAAGCTCTTTTTTCCAGTGGAGAAGACAAAAAATGCATTAACTCATAAATACAGGAAGGAAAATACAATACTGAGTGACAATATGCACCAGAACATTGAGCCTGGGAAGGGGTGGGAGAACGTGAGACAGGGTCTCACAGTCAGGGGCAATGATACTTGGGAGCTGACATCATTGGCCATGTGGATGTTTGGAGGAAGAGCTTCTTATGAAGGTGGAGCTGCAACCTCACATGCCTGGCCTGGAAATATGGCTAAACTTGTGTGGTGTGAAAGGAGGGGAGGTCAGAAGGAATGAGGAGCCAGGTTATCCAAGACTCTGCACTGCCATGTGATGGGGTCAGTAGAGGCTTTGGGCTAGAGGAATGCTGGGATCTGACTTGTTTTAAACAGACTATTTCTACTGATGTTCTGAGAATCCCTTGTATGGCAGATACTGCAGAAGCAGGAGACCACCAAGAAGCTATTGTATGATCTATTTGAGAGAGGAAGAGGATTTAGAGCACAATGAGATCAGTGGAGGTGGTCAGAAGGGATGGATTCTGAATGTATGTTGAAGATCGTTTCGGAAGTGTTTGTTGGTAGATTGGGTGTGAAATACGAGAGGTAGATTGGGGTCAAGGAAGAGTACCAAGTTTTGATCCTGAACACCTGAAAAAATCAAGTAACATTTGTTGAGATGTGAAGCTTGGAGATGCAAGTTTGAGAGGGGCAAAAACAAGGAGTTTGGATTTGGACACTTCAAATTCGAGATGCCTGCTTGAAACTCAAGTGGAGAGGGTAAGTAAGGAGAGGGTAAGAATTCTGGAATTTGGAGAAAGATGTGTGTGTATATATATACACATTTACATATATATCATATATATAGATGATATATATATATATATATCCAATGAAATATAGATATCATGTGAGTCATGAGCATAGATACCACTGATCTCTAAAGCCATAGGACTAGATGAGGTCTCCAGGGGAGAGCCTATAGATAGAGAAGAGATTCAAGGATTGGTGCCTTCTCTCATCCTGAATATTGTCTTAGTTAAAAAGCTTTGGCAATTTGATCCCAGAAATATCTTTTATTAATACCCTCTTCAGAGCCACAGTCTATGCACCTCCAGGGGGCAGCTCTCACATTGTAAGCTATTTAAAGGGAGCATCTCCGGAACATATTTATAATATGAAGACTACATTTTTGGCACCAGTGTTGTGTTTTTAGTTTAAACTCTTATCATTTTAAGACCTCTCAGTGGCAAAGGCCTCGTGATCAGTCTCCATGCTATCAAGCTCTTCTTTCCACTCTGACAACAGAATAATTATTTTAACCAAAATATGATCACACCACTGATTTCTTAAAATCCTTTGTGTCTTCTTGCTTATCTGAGGCTAATGATGTCCTTTTAAAGGCTTTCTGAGCTTGGTGCAAATGACATCCTTACTTTTATTTCCTACCTGACCACTCATTGTTTATCAACTACTGGCATTTCTGTGTACCACCTGTGTTCAAAATGTGATGTTCTTATCCACGAGACAGGAGTGCTAGTGTCCTGCCTGTAACCAGGATTTATGCTTCTCCCAATCTGACAATGTCATTTCTCCATCCCTTTTCTTTCCCCTGAGTCTCTCCAAGCCCGAAAAACATTTTTAGTTCAGCTCAGCTCCTGTATCTTCCACCAGGAATTCCATGTGTACTCTGAACCATTTCAGTTCTTAATCAATCATGTAACACTGCATGATGTCCTCCAATGATTTCCTGTGTGCATATCTTATCTCTCCAATGAGATTATAAGCTCCTTTATGACAAGAAACTCTACCATATTTCTTTCTATTCACTATAGCACCAAGCAGCAGAGAGGCATTTTAATAAACACAGTTTTGAATTGAATTAAATATATTGAACCTGCTTCCTATTTTAGCAAGTTCGTAGATCAGGCAGGTCACCAAAGACTCCTATACATTTTCTATGTAATTCTGTCTACCAGCTGTTGTTGGACACAGCAGCTCCTACTGCTCCTAAATATCTCTTCCTTATATTTACAATCCATGGACTCAATGACACAGATTCTGTCAAAGTGTGTTTATAAGAATATGAAAAACTATGGCCACATGAGTCCGAATTTGTGGCTTCATGTGCAGTCAGTGTGATACATGGTTTCTTGTGATTTGGGAAATGCAGTATAAATAGATAGCTATCTATGAGCTAAATCTAGGAGGAAGCTGGCCCAGTTCCACATTCTGGGTATTTTGGGGTATTATTTAGTTATTATTGACACAGTTGAGAATTCAGCTCAGAGATCCAACAGAGAAAGAGAGATAGATCTTTCTTAGGAGCCTAGGGCAGGGGGAACAAAGCAGCTGTAAATAGCTTAGCAATCAGTGTTTCATGTTTGAGTAAGTGTTTCCAACAAGCAAAAAAAAAAAAAAAAAAGCCCTTTATAAACAAAAATAAATAATATCCATTGAGCCTGACAATTAACAAAACACTTCCACATTTATTATTTTATTAGACATACCAACTACCTAGATGATGAGGAGAGAGGATAATCCCCATTTCTCTAAATGAGAGAATTAAAGCCCTTAGTTACTGAGAGGGGGGTCCAATGTCACCCATACAGGGAGTAGAAGAGCAAGTATACGGGACAAATGTTGTCAGGGTCAATACCCTGTGTGTTCTGCAGCATAGTACATTGCTCCCAAAACAAGGGAGATCTCAAAAAGTTTCGATGGCTTCATTAAAAGATTCGGTCTCTTCTCTCCCTATTCCCTTTCAAAATAAGAAATTCTGTGGAGACACTATCACTCATTCATGTATTTGGTAGGAATGTGAGAACAACGTGTTTTTTGTTTTTTGTTTTTTTAAGCTTTAAAAGGTAATTTAATAAATAAATGTGAAACAAACTGAAAAGAGTAGCTGGACCAGGTCTTATGTTTCTAATAGAATCATAAATGCCAGAAAGTGCTGGGAATGATTTATTATCCTGTTATTATAAGTGACTGGGAAGCTTTCAATGGAGTCCTTGCTAATTTCTAGCAGCTGCATTAAATCAGAAACTCTATTAGCTATTATAAAATCATCATCCCATTTTTCTACAAATCAACTTGAACACCTGATGGGAATTTGGAGCTGTTTGTTCCTATATGTGCTAACCTCATCCTTGGCCTCCAAAAAGGAAGAAAAAAAAACCCCACAAGTCAGAGGTGGCATAATATTGGTCACATCAAGTGTTAGGGATTAATAAATAACTGCCTACGTTTTCTAAGAGATGTTTCTGATGAAAGAAATAGTTTCCTTTAGCAAATACCACCTCATTAAGAAGAAGGATATAAGATACCATTAAATCTTATGTTCTGAATTTGAGACCCTCCCTCAGCTTCACTCTACCCAAATCCAGCACCAGTCCCCCCAAATCCTTATACTCAAATCCAGCCTTATGACCAAATCCAGCAGCTGTCCACCCCTTGTATTAACAGGACAAATAACCAACTCTACACAAACAGAATTGGAAGTTGTTGGCACTATTATACTTAATTCTGATTTTTACAGTGGAATATACCTCTAAGGACTCATTCTTCTATGAACAGAGAAGAAACACCTTCTCTTGGGCAAGTAACAAGGGTCAGAAGCAGATATCGCTACAACCTAGAATACAACTTAGGCTTTATGGTTCAAGAATTATCGGGCCACATAATGATTAAGTGCAATCTGATGGAGGCAACCAGGAGAGGACACTACCTAGAAGATATGCTTGCTATGTTAGGGGAAATCCTGGAGTAGAAGCAGCAGAATGAGAGGAAGAAAGGCAGCTGCTGATAACATCAAATGTCTAACTAGGAGAACAAAGTAGAAATTTCAGAGAAATAAATTTTACAGGGCTTGGTAATAGATTGGATATGGAAAATGTGGTTTCTTGCTAAGAAAACCTGAATGGACATCCAGGCTGAGGAGTTGATTAAATCAAAGGAATCTTAAAAGTTATATTTTTA
This sequence comes from Neogale vison, assembly GCF_020171115.1. Lineage (NCBI taxonomy): Eukaryota > Metazoa > Chordata > Mammalia > Carnivora > Mustelidae > Neogale > Neogale vison. The sequence goes on along the minus strand of NC_058097.1, from coordinate 121,813,827 downwards.
TGATGAGTTTGTGTCTTTATATAATTACTGTATATGTTTCCACATGGTTGTCTTTATAGTTTCTATGTTCCTATAGTTTCTATAGTTCTATGTGCCTGAGATTATTTCCTCCAAAACTTACATGGTTCATTCCCTCACTTTGAGTGTTTGATCAAATATCACTTTGTGAGGGGGGATTTATAAGATTTTTATTTTAGTTTTTTTTTTTTAATTTTTTTGAGAGAAAGAGAGCAGAGAGCACAAGCAGAGAGGAGGGAGGAGAGAAGGAGAAGACCAGGTGGGAGAAGAAGACTCCTGCTGAGCAGGGTTCCCTGAGATCATGATCATGTTCATTTCTGTATTACCAGTACCTAGAACAGTATCTGGCTCGTGGTAGGTGCTCAGTAACTGTTGAGAGAATGAACAAATAAGTCCCAAAAGTGATGTCAGAAAGGCAATTGTATATCTACATACCCCTATCTATATAGACAGATAGACAGAAAGATGGATATAGATACATAATAGGGCTCTAAGCTTATAAGACAAATTGGTGAGTTATCTTCATATGAGTAATAGCTGAAGCTATAAGCTCTGGAGAGATTATAAAATAAAAATATAAGAAGACCTTGAAGCACTCCATCCAATAGTTGAAAGCCAGGTGGAGGACGATGAACTTGCAGTGAAAACAAAGATGAAACAAGGAAAAGTGGCATCTGTAGGAGGAGAAGATTTTGAAAAATGCAGATAAATCAAGACAATGAAGACTTAAGAATATCCAGTGGAAATAGTATTACTGAGGTGACAAGTGACCACAAGAAGAACTGCGTTGGTAGAGTGATTGGAAGGGCTGCACTGGTGTGTGTGTGAGTGTGATTAGGCGATGGGAAATGGGAAAGAACATCCTTGAAAAACTCTTTGAGATACTTGTCTGAAATGAGGAGAGTAATAGAGAAATAGCTGCAAGAAGATTGTCTACATAATTTTTTTCTTACTTTTGTTTAATTTTTCAAATATTTAAAAGCCAATGGGAGGGATGGACTTGGCATGGTAGGCTGAATATACAACAGATACAGGGAGTATCCTTTAGAATTATTTTCCTGAGAAATCAAGAAAGATGAAATCCAAAGCATGAGTAGAGTGATTAGTGAATACATAAGGAGAGATAGCATCTCTGTAGTAACCAGAGGGAAGAAGAATACAAATACAGTTTTATGTGCTTGGTAAGGGAAGGTTAGGGCATTCCCATTCAGTGGTTTCTCTGCTTCTCTAAAGTAGAAGGTGATCATCTGTTGATTGCAACAGCAATATGAGTGGGAATTCAAATGATAGAGATGAATGGAGAAGGGAAAAAAATTGTGGGAAATTAGCAATGTAAGTTGACCAATAAAGAGTAGAAAAATTGTAGGATAGATGTGAGGAGTCACTTGACTGGCGAGCATGAGCTAATAAAGAAATCATTCTGCCCTGTTGTGTCTTTAACCATCCCCAGAAAGTTGAGTTCATCCAGGGTCAGAATTTGGTAAAAAGTTTGTGACAGAAAGAGTAATGAGCAAGTAAGTTTAGGGTGTTGGACCAATTAGAATAAGGGACCATGTTATCCAAGCTGTTGAGGAGGTAGGTACAAATAATGGAGGTCTTCGAATTCGACAGAAAATAGAGGAGTCAATGGTCAGTAAGTCCCGACGTAGTCAAAGATGCATCATGATGGGAGTGGTTACACAAGTCCCCGGTAGGAGAGGGAATTGATGTATACACGTGGAATATTTAAATTAGCAATTTTGGGGAAGGTGGGTGATTATATTTTCTGACAAAGTCCATTTGCTTAGAACCAGGCTGGCATCATGGCTCCAGGTGGTAGGCAGCTCTTAAAGAGTGAATAGTGTTATTTCTCATGAACAAAATTATGTGTCAAATGTAACCGACCTCTGATCTGTGATATGAGTACTTGGTGTCTCCAGCAGAGAGAGCAGAGGGCTGCAGTTTCCCATGAAGATTGCAGAACTCATTGAGAACAAGGAAGAGCCTGTTCCCCATTCTGTTTCTATTCAACAGCAAACAGAGCCACTTGTCAGGCTGACGCTCCTTGTCCATTGCCACTGCAGCAATAGTTTGAAAGAGGGTAGAGGGAGATGGAAGAAAAAGACATTAAAAGGAAAATGTCACCATTTCCAAATGCCGTATTATTTGACAGTTTCTCTTTATGTTGCAACAGCTGCTTAACATGACAAACGATAGCTTTAATAAAAATGCACACAAGGAGATGCAGCACTAGAAAATGAATAATGTCTATCCTGACATGTTGTGGAGCATATTCACTCAGCAATGAATAGGACCTTGGGAACTATGTGTTGCCTGTTGCTTTCAGACAACTCCTGGTAGGTGGTTGGCCCTGTGTCAGTCAGTTTCACTTGCAGAAAGCAGAATACAATGCAACCGGTTTTAGCAGAAAGGTTTTGGTGTGTGGAATTAGACGATTTGCTCAGTCTTTGGTGGGGGGGGGTTGACAAAATAGGTTGAACTTTCAGAAAACCACACCAACAGATCCTGTTTTACAACCAAGAAGCTGCCAGTACTCCTAATCCAAAGCCATCAAAATCCTGAAGCCACTACTGTCAGGAAACTACTACCTCTAGGAAGCTGTCTTAAGCAGGAACCCATGCCTGCCTGTATGAACCAACACCAATATGGATGACCATTTCCCTTTCTCTGGGTACCTGAGACAACAGATGCTTGAACTCCTGTTAATGTTGCCCAGAAAAAGCAAGTGTAGTCTTTTCCAAGAGGAATAACAGCAGCAACAGTAGTGACAGAATGATGACTCTTACACGGGTAATTGAAGTACAATAAGTTAAACACGAGATGTGGGGGTTAAGTAGGGGTTGGCAGGGTTTGGTGGCTTTAGGATCCTACAAATCCAGATTTGATATTGATAAATCAAGTACTGTATGGTTTAAAGGAAGAGGAATAGAAAGTAAGTAAGAAGGTGGGAAAGTAAGAGTGCAGGGAAAAGTACCCTGTCCTCAGCCCCTGTGGACAGGAACTCCTGGGAGTTTTGATAACCATGTGTCTTCATAGTTCTCTTAGCATCTTGTCACCTCTGTGCAATTACACAGAGGAGGAAGCCCTTAGCCATCGAAAGTTCTACAAACATGCCATTCCAAATCACTGTTCAGTTAGATGTAGCAAGTGAAGAAAAACTATCATAGCAACATACATCAACAATGCAGAAGAATCAGGAATGGGGAGGGCTTGAACACATGGGCCTGGTTGGAATCATAGGAAGAAAAATCATGTTTTCAGGGGACTTGAGGACTTCCTCATGATAAAGCCATGAAGGTCTGCCATTGTTTGATTTAGGACATTGGGGACATTAAGCAATAGTTAGTGGAAAGGAATAAAATGGGGGAAAATGATACAACAAAGTATATGTCATACATTGGGGCATTTACCTCAATATTTACATATCACCTACTGTGTGCAAGTAATTATAATGCTCAAAATAATATTTTGTCTGTGTCCTTGAAGGAATTAAGACATTCATTGATCTTGACACGGCCATTACACAGAAGAATAGAAAGGATACAATTTTTCAGCCTGTATTTTTTCTCAGCATCTAGAAGATAAGACTTCTTTATTATAGCTAGTCTTTATGTGTAAAGGGTTAAAAGCCCTATAGAACTCTATTGTAAGGAATATAAAGGGGGAAAAAAAAGACTGAATTACTATATCCAAGGAGGTTATAGTGTATTTGAAAAGTTAGAACACACCAGGAAGAAAGTGGTACATATTATACTTTGCAAAGTCTTAGTAAAAAAAGGACATAAAGTAATAAAATTTCTAACTGCCAAAGGGAAGGTATATAGAATAAATGTTATAGCAGATAAGAGAAATTAAAGATCATTTCAGTTTGGAGTGCTGAAAAAGTTTACTTTCTTTTTTTTTTTAAAATATTTTATTTATTTATTTGACAGAGAGGGTGAGATCACAAGTAGGCAGAGAGGCAGGCAGAGAGAGAGGTGGGGAAGCAGGCTTCCTGCTGAGCAGAGAGCCCGATGCGAGGCTCGATCCCAGGACCCTGAGATCATGACCCGAGCCGAAGGCAGAGGCTTAACCCACTGCGCCACCCAGGCACCCGAAAAAGTTTTCTTAATGGAGGTAAAATTTAAGTAGAATTTTTTTAAGTTTTTTTTTTTTTTTAAATATATTTGAGAGAGAGGACACAAGCTGGGGGAGAGGCAGAGGAAGACAGAAAAGCAGGTTCCCTGCTGAGCAGGGAGCCCAATATGAGACTGGATCCCAGAATCCTGGGATCACGACCTGAGCCCAAGGCAGACACTTAACCAACTGAGCCACCCATGTGCCCCTAAGCTGAATTTTGAAGGAAGGAAGAACTTGCTACACGAAGAGTAAAATTATCCTGAGTAGGGTAAATAAGACAAAGAAAAATGTATGGGAGACAGTGTGTGATGTTTGACTAAAATGAGAGTTTATAGGATACTCATGGAAGAATGATTGCATTAAAAACAAAACTACTAATAGCTGGGAAAAATATGAATCTTATTATAATGACCCATGAATGACAAGAGAAATAATTTGGAATATGTGCTCTAGGCACTGGGAATATTGACTTTCCAAAAGAGATCCACTCGATATTGTCCAGAATCAATCGTATGTGATTCTGAAATTTTTGAACCATGATGACAGTTTGACTTCCTTTTGAACTGAATCAAGAATTGGGGTTAAAAAGAAATCTTTCTATCCTTTGCATTTTTCTTTATATGTTTATCTTAAAACACACCTTTCCCAAAAGAGTGTTTTTGTTTTAATGAAAACATCTACAGATATAAATAAAATATTTTGTATGTGTTTATATAAATATAAGTCTTAAGGATTTCTTAAAAAGATTTATGTATTTTAGAGAGAGAGAGAATAGAAGGGAACGGTGGGGCAGAGGAAGGGGGAGAGTCTCAAGCAAACTCCTAGCTGAGTATGGAGCCCAATGCCCAACTTCATCTCATGACCCTGAGGTCACAACCTGAGTCAAAACCAAGAGTCAGAGGTTTAACTGACTGTGCCACGTGGGTGCCCCAGTCTTGAGGAATTTTTAAAACTCGGATAAATTTGAGAGGGAAAAAAATGTGCTTTGAAAGGGATGTGTGAAAAGAAGTTGCCTTGGTGTACCCAACCTCTTTATGATGGAAGTTGAAAAGGCAAAAAATAATTGGAGACCATAAAGAAATGACCTACTCACTAAGCACATAAATAAGCAAATGAAACAAGTCCCAGAAAGGGTGTGGGGGGAATCAGAATCTAAGGTTGACACAATATATGCTCTAAACTATCTACTTTTCAGTAAAATATCACTATTTACTTTTCAGTAAAACATGAAAAGTAAAACATGAAAAGAATCAGAGTGTGGCACATACAAAGAAAAAATTCAGGCAACAAACACTGCCTGTAAGGGCCTAGATGTCAGATTTAACACATTTTAAAGCAGCCATTATAAACATTTCCAAAGAACTGAAGGAAACCATGTTAAAGGAAGTAAATGAAGGTATTATGACAATGTCTCACAAATAGAAAATAAAAATAAAGGTATAAAAATTATTAAAAAAAAGAGTCAAATGCCAAGTCTGTAACTGAATACTAAAATAACTGAAATTAGAAATTAATTAAAGGTGCTCAACAGTAAGTTTTAATTAGCAAAAAAAATCATCAAATTTGAATATAGATTGATAGAAATCACACATTCTGAAAACACAGAAAAAGGAATTTTTAAAAATGAACAGAGAAAGAAATTTGAGAAATATGGCATACCATTAAACATATAAACATATGTGAAGTAGGGAATATGGGATAAAGAAATATGGGATACCATTCAACACATCAACATATGTGAAGTAGGAGTCCCAGAAGGAGAGGAGAGAAAGAAAGAGAAAGAAACAGAAAAAATACTGGAAGAAACTGCGGGTGAAAATTTTAAGAACTTGATGAAAAGTCCACATATCCATATATCCAATGAGCTCAACAAACTCAATGTATAAAAGAGAGATCCACACCCATACACATCAGTAAAAATGTTGAAAGTCAAAGAGAAAAATCTTGAAAGCAGAAAGAGAAAAATGACTCACCACAGAGGAGGCAACTGCCATAAGATTAACAGATGACTTTTCATGAAAAACAGTGAAGGCCAGAAGGCCATAGGCTGACATATAAAAAAATGTTTTTTTAAAGATTTTTTAAAGATATAAGAATCTTATATCCAGTGAAGTTAACATTTAAAGATGAAGGCGAAATAAAGACATCCCTATATCAACAAAAATTCAGAGGATTTGTTCCTTGCAGATTTCCTTATAAGAAATACTAGAGGCGGTGCCTGGGTGGCTCAGGGGGTTAAAGCCTCGGCCTTCGGCTCAGGTCATGATCCCAGGGTCCTGGGATGGAGCCCCACATCAGGCTCTCTAGTCAGTGAGGAGCCTGCTTCCTCCTCCCTCTCTTTCTCTGCCTGCCTCTCTGCCTGCTTGTGATCTCTGCCTGCCAAATAAATAAATAAAATCTTAAAAAAAAAAAAAAAAAGAAAGAAATACTAGAGGATGTTCTTAGACTAAAAGCAAATGAGTAAGACAGTAAGCAAATCCACATATACACACAAACACAAATATCACTGATAAAGTTAATTACATAATCATAAAAGGGTATAGAGGCTTATTCCTTCTTTCTTCTATTAAATGGTATTAAAATTATATAAAACAGCATATATATATAATTATATTTTTGTGCCTATAACATATGGAAATAGATTTGCCAACAACAGTGTAAGAGGTGGATGGAAGATGTTAGCAAAACTGTATTAGATAAGGATATGCCGCCAGACAGTAACTCAAATCCGTAAGACCAAACCAAACAAAACAAAACAAAACAAACCCCAAAACCAGAAATAGTGAACAAAATGGTTAACATGACAAACTCTATAAATACATAGATGTTCTACCTTCTTCCCTAAGTTCCCACAAAAGTCATAAAATTAAATAAGAAAATTTATAAGAATGCATTGTTGGGTTGAAATATATACAGGTGTAATATGTTTAAGAATAATAGCACAAAAAGTTGAAAGAGGGAATAGAGCTATGCAGGAGTAATGTTTCTATATCTACCAGAATTAAGTTAATACAAATCTGAAATAAATTCTGATAAGTTAAGGTATAAATGATGAGCCCTAGGGCACTCACCAATAAAATACTTCCAAAAATAAAGTGTAAATTGTTAAAATAATTAAAATGTTATAGTAGAAAATACTCAGAGCAAAAGGAAGCAGTAAAGGAGAGATAGAACAAAAAAGACATGAGACATATAGAAAACATAAATCTAATTATATTAATAATAACATTAAATGTGACTACATTAAACAATCCAATCAAAAGGCAAGATTGTTAGACTGGATAACAACTAGATCCAAATATGTTTTATCAAAGTGAAACACATGTTAGATATAAATATGTTAAAAGTAAAAAGATGGAAAAGATACACCATGTAAATGGTAAGAAAAAAGATGTAGTTAACATTGGGAAGGGTATGTGCTATGGTGAGTGCTGTGAAGTGGGTAACCTGGCGATTCAAGGACCTGTACCCCTGGGGCTAATAATACATAATATGTTAATAAAAAATTAATTAAAAATGATGTAGTTAACTATTCCAGATAATAGACTTTGAAACAGAAAAATTGACTACGGACCGAAACACATTTTATAATGATAAAAGGGCCAATCTATCAGGAAGATGTAAAAATTATAAACATATATACACCTAACAATAGAGCCACAAAATATGTGAAGCAAAAGCTGACATAAATGGAGAAATAAATGATTCAACAATAACTGTTGACCGTCGACTTCAATAAGCCACTCTCAGTGATAGATATGAAACTAGGAAAAAGATCAACAAAGAAAGAAGATATGAACAACATGATAAATTAACCAGAACCAACAGACAACTTTGGAATACTCCACTCAACCACAATAGAGTACAGATTATTCTCAAATATACATGGAACGTTTTCTGGAACAGATCATATGTTCTCACACAAAACAAGCCTCCAAGAATCTTAAAGGGTTGAAATCATATGAAGTATAATATCTGGCCACAATGAAATGAAAAGAGAAATCAATAACTGAAATTAATTTGAGAAATTCACAAAAATGTGGCAAAGTACATACTCTTAAATTACTAGTGGATCAAAGAAGAAATCACAAGGAAAATTAGAAAATACATTAAGAGGAATGAAAATAAAGATACAATACAGAAAAACATATGCATTGCAGCTCACACATTGCTTTGAGAAAAATTTATAAAAGCTATATTTTTTTTAAAAAGGAGAAATGTCAAATCAATAATTTAACTTTTCACCTTAAGACATTGGAAAAGAATAGCAAACTAAACCTTAAGCAAGCAGAAAAGGAAACAATAAACATTACAGATGAGACAGAGAAATAAAGAATAAAAAATTATAGAGAAAACTAAAGGTTGCTGGGGGGTGGGGGGTAGGGATAGGGTGGCTGGGTTGTGGACATTGGGGAGCATATGTGCTATGGTGATTGCTGTGAAATGTGTAAGCCTGATGATTCACATATCTGTGCCCTTGGGCAAAAAATGCATTATGTTAATAAAAAATAAGAGAAAAACCAAGGAAACTAAAAGTTGGTTCTTCAAAAATATCAACAAAATTGACAAACCTTTAAATGAATCTGACAAAGAAAAAAAATAGAAAAGACTCAATTGCTAAAAGCAGAAATAAGAAAAGGGCCATTACTAATAGCCTCATCAAAATAAGAATTGTAAGAGGTATCACTAGATAAATTAGATAGTTTATGTCAATAAATTAGATAACTTAGGTGAGATAGAGAAATGCCTATAAGAAACAAACTATTAACACTGACTCGAGGAAATAAAAAAATGTAAGGGGACGGTAAAGGGATTGAATTAGTAATTCAAAAACTTCCCACAAAGGAAAATCTAGGACTAGATGATTTCACTGGTGAATTCTACCAAACATTTAAAGAAGAATTCATAAAACTTCTTTAAAAACTATCTCCAAAAATAAAAGAGAGAGAACACTTCTTAACTCATCCCATTAAGCCAGTATCATTCTGATTCCAAAAGTGACAAAGACATCATAAGAAATACAACCATAGACCAGTATTTGCTGTGAATATACATGCAAAAATCTTTTTAAAATACTAGCAACTTGAATCAAGCAATATATAAAATGGATGAAACACTATGACCAAGTGGGATTTATACCAGGAATGCAATGTTGGTTTAACATTCCAAAATCAATTAATGTAATGTACCATATTAATAGAATAAAAGAAAAACGATACAGAATATTATAATAGATCCACAAAAATCCATTCAACGAAATCCAGTAGCTTCATCATAAAGACACAAAATGAATTATAAATAAAAGGAAATTTCCTCAACGTATTAAGAAAAATCCAGAGCTAACATCATACTGAATGCATAAAGTCTCAACGCTTTCTCCCTAAGGTCAGGAACAAGATATGGATGTATGTTTTTACCACTTTTGTTCAATATTGTACTGGAGGTTCTAACCAGGGAAATTGGTCACCAAAAATAAATAAAAGGCATACATAAATGCAAAGAAAGTAGTAGAACTATCTATTTGCAAATAACACTATCTTATATAGAGAAAATCCTAAGGAATTCTCTGAAAAACTAAAGGAGCTAATAAAAAAGTTTAGCAAAGTTGCAGGATGTAAGAACAATCCAAAAATTAAATTAAGAAAGCCACAATATTATGAATGAAGTATAAAGTTTTTACTCTCAAAACAACAAAACACTGTTAGAAGAAATTAAAGAAGGGCTATATAAATGGAAAGACAGCCCATGTTCACGGTTTGGAAGATTTAATATTGTTAATATGGCAATACCACACAGATTGATCCACAGATTCAATGTGCATAAAAATTCACATAAAAATCCACATAAAAATCTCAGTGGGCTTCTTTGCAGAAGCTATTCTTAAAATTTATATGGAAATTTAAGGGATACAGAATAGCCAAAACAATCTTTAAGAATAAATAACAAAGTTAGAGGACTCACACTTCCCATTTTCAAGCTTACTACAAAGGTACAGTAATAAAGATAAAGTGGTACTGGCATAAAGAGAGACATAATTAGGGATGCCCGGGTTGTTCACTCAGTTAAGTGCCTGCCTTTGGCTGAGGTCATGATCCTGGGTTCCTGGGATCGAGTCCCACATCAGAGCCTTCTTCTCCCTCTGCCTCTGCCTATCTTCCTCTCTCTGTCTCTCAAGAATAAATAAATAAATCTTAAAAAAGAGAGAGAGACATAATTATCAATGGGATGGAATTAAGTATTCAGAAATAAAACCCTCACCTTTACCTTAACCTAATTTTGATAAGGATAGAAAAATATTCATTGCTAAAAAAAATGGTGCTGGGAAAACTGGATATCTACATGCAAGATAATGAACGTGGTCCCTTACTCACATCACACAGAAAAATAATTTCAAAATGGGTCAGAGACCTAAATGTAAGAGCTTAAACAGTGAAATTCTTACAAAAAAATATAGAGGTAAATCTTTGTGATCTTCTCATTTAGGCAAGTCCTTTTTAGATATTACAGCTAAATGGTATGGCCTTTCCTTAGGGGACGATGAAATTTCTGAAATTTATTGTGGTCATAGTTGCACAGCTCTTTGAATATACTAATAACCATTGGGTTGTAGGATATATGAATTACATCTCAATAAAGCAGTGTGTGTGTGTGTGTGTGTGTATGTCTAGAGAGAGAGAAGGAAGGTGGTAGTGATATGAATCAATGAGTGCAGAATGTGTTGGGAGAAACAGCCTCAGGGAAGTGAAGAAGGGATAAGAAAAGGGAAGGTACCCAGGAAAGAATGTTATTATGCCACATACCAGAGTGTATAACTGAATATAATCCCTCAGAAGTACTCTAGGAGATGGTGTGGAATATGGGCTTCTAAATTATTCCCAACAAAGGTTAGGAACTGGTTTATTTACAGAGATATATCTGTCAATTATTTTTTAAAGGTTTTGTTTATTTATTTTAGAGAGAGAGAGAGATCACAAGTAGGCAGAGAAGCAGGAAGAGAGAGAGCAGAGAGCCTGATGTGGTGCTCAATCTCAGGAGCCTGAGATCATGACCTGAAATCATGACCTGAGCCAAAGGCAGAGGCTTAACCCACTGAGCCACCCAGGCCCCCCATATCTGTCACCTGAGGGCTGCCTTCAGCACTTCTGACCTGTTGCATGCATTATGAGAATGGCTTTCTGTGGCTCCACAGAGGCCCTTATGCACACAGATGCTGATACCAGAAGTAGGAAATCACCTGATTACACTGAAATGGTGGGGACCAACATATATGGATGGAGTATTAATAGTTTTTGTTTCAGGTGAGATGGAAGCTATTGACATAAAATCATTAACATATGGATTTCTTTTATCTTGGTTTGGACCATGTATTAAGAACATAAAGCTTTGTGGTATGAATGTTTCATAAAACTGATAAAGTCCTGGTGATCTCCATGGTAGCTAGAGATTTCTTCTTCTACTGATCTTTTGATACAATTAGCAACTTTACTTAAATAAAAATGTAAACAAATATGAAACTAAACCTCAACCCTGTCATGTGAATAGCTCTCATTTTTATTCCCTGTAGTGATTCCTCCAAACCCCAACCTTTTCTCACACTATTCAAAAATATACTTGATTCTAATTAATTTCAAGACAGTAGAAACCCCACATGGAAATTATTTCCAGTTCCATCTGTCTATTTAATATTTCACTTAATATCATAGTTGACTTTTCGGGCTGTTTTTAGAGAGTGCCACTTAGAGGGGATCAAAGAAAAGGAAGCAGTAAAGACTGAGCTACAGTGTAGAACCAACAGCTTCAGCCAACCCTACTATGAGTTCTGAAGCTAAGACAGCCTGGCAGAATGTTGGGCCAAGGTAGCTTGGCCTTTAACTCTACCCCAATTAGTCATTGGTTGAGGGCCTCTCTAGGAAGTCATGACTTCGTGCAGGAGAGTTTTCTGTAGCAGAAGAAATCCCTGAACGTGTTGCTAAGACTCCTCATAGCAGAGCAACACTACTAAATCTTTCTTTAAAAGAGGATCTGCACAGCACCTGTCTATAGCCTTCGGAGATCACTCTTATGCCACTTAGACCCATTTCCTCATATATGTTGAGAGGGCAGCATCTCCAAGATTCCATCAGACTTTCTTCCTGAAGGAAACTTAGAAGATCAATGTTAATGAGATGAACATCTCCAGTTGGTTTTGAGATCACAACTGATACTCGTCATCTTTTTCCTCCATTCTTCATTCTAGATACTCTCCCTCTTCAGCTAGGGCCTCTGCTGCCTCTCCGTGGCTCACCTGGTGGTGTGACACAGACACTCATCACTGTGCGGTTTTTTAGCCCTGAGCTGCTGTACTTATCCATTCATGATCACAACTGGGCAAGGGAGTGCCAAGAGGCATCCAAGCGAATCGCCTGGATTTCATATATATTTCCCCCTTCTCTTCTCCACTGAGTCACAACATGACTATCGGGTGAGATGGGGAAGTTGAGCTGCCCTCTATGGGATTGCAGTGTTACTGTCTCCTTATAAGAAGGCATTCCCTTAATTTTATCCAATTTGCTCCTTCTAATTTCCTTCCCTCCTTCTCTCATTCCACCTAGAATCTTGCCTCATTTATTGTTTTTGCTTTTTTTTTTCTTTTTTATGATGCTTTTGCTGCTGGTTTCTTCTTCTTCTTCTATAAACACACTCAAATTCTAAAACAAATTAAAAGCCAAGCACACAGCAGGGATGACAGTGACAAACTTCTCTCAATACTCCCTCACTTTCAACATTGTCCATTTCTTTTCTCTCTTTATTATAAACCTTTTGAAAATATAATCTATATGTTCTTCCATATTCCATTTACACATGGGTTTTTTAAATCCATTTGAATCTGGCCTCTTACAGCATTGTTATCTCCTCTTTCCAAGGTCAAAAATCTGGTCTGCTAGTTGCCAAGGGTAGAGGCTAATGTGTGTCCTTCATACTGAAGTCTGCGTCACAGGACAGAATTGATGATGCATTTTTGCCTTTTTCTTCAACTTAGTTTCTTTGACACTTCCTTAGTTCTCAGGCTAAAATTCTGAGACGACTTTCTCTGCCTTCTTCATAGGTTCACTTTCTTTGCCTCTCTTCACAGATACCACTGCTCTTCGAGGTTTTATCTTCTGGCTTCCCTGTCCCTGCATTTATTAGCCAATTGTATCATTCATTAACAACCAGTTCTATTCCTTCATATCCCCAGACTATCTCTACATCTTCACTTTGTTCCTGTTGAAACAGTTCCAATTCCATGTGCCATAAACAATCCACTAAAGTTTTTCAAATCATCTCATGCCATTAGGATATCTACTCTCTTGTTTGTCAGTGGCATCAATAGCCTTGAATATTGAAAGAATGGGTGAGTCACACTAACTTTTCTCCTTTTCTCACCCTTGTTGAATATAGATTCATCTGTCTTGGCAACCTGTGTCGTGACTCATGCCTTTCCTTTAATTCCCACAGTTTTGACCGGGGCCTATTGTATATTCATCAAGTTTACGTGGTTGGATCTGACTGGGTTTCAGTTAGGCCTACTTGGCCTTCAGCAATGGCTTGGGACTCATTTTCTTCAGGCAGAGCTCAGGGTCAGCTCAGGTTTTGTGCTTGGCAGAAGTTTTCTCTTCTCTTCTTTTCTTTTCTTTTCTTTTTTTTTCCCTCTTCATGATGATGGTGAGCAGAACTTGAAGATTCTACATTTCTACCAAGGGGAGGAAGGAGGTTTGAGACAAACTGAAAAGCTGTCAGGTAAAATGAGATGAATTTTCGGTAGGTATGCACTCTGGGAAATGAATTTTTCAGAGGTGACAATTGTTTTTCCTTTGAGCACATGGAGTTGAAGAGTACTGGCAGTGGTAGAATGGGGTAGAAACACATGACATGTGTAATCCAAACTGAGGACTTTTTATGGCCAAATCATTCCTTTTCATCTATACTATATAGAACACACACACGCACACACGCACATGTATATATATATATGCACACACCCACACCTTATATATAGGCATGTGCGTGTGTGTGTATGTATATATATACTACCAATGAAAATGAATATATATATTTGAAATACTTTGCTGCTTCTTTTGACAAATGATTTTAGTCAAGTGTTTAAAACATTGCTCTTAATATGACAGTAAAATAACAGTTACAAAAATTTAAAAAAGATCAGCCCTGAGTAAAATAATAATGTGTAGTAAGATGCAAACCCCATGTATATGAAATAATTTTAGAACCTTTTTGAATATCTATGAACTAGTCTGGTGCAGTGAGAGCAAAGGACTACTGTAGAATGCAGGCATAAGCAGAGGTGATTCCTGGAATAAAATCTCCTTCTGGTGTCCAGAAAGCCTGGTGATCATGCGGTTCCCTGTTCATAGACCTCACCTTCTGTACTCTGCTACCTCTGGCCCATTACACTTATTAAGGTCAAACACTGTCAGATGAACATAGAACTGCCTGCTAGGTAGGTGCCTGCAGCTGTGCCATCCTTAAGACTGAACTCTACCAGGGGCAGGGGTGTTGTACTGGGCACCAACACACCGTGTTTCATTGAATACTCATTACAACCCTGTGAGGGAAACTTACGCACAAGTAAAGTAAGCTCCTCTGCTTGGAGGAACTGATAATGATTATGGCGGTGATAAAGCCTTTGGCTGTCACAAACTGGGTTCTCTGAGATGGTTTTAGTACACAGAGCTTTTGTTAGGAAATTCCCTTTGGATCAACACCTGTGGGGGGTGGAGCAGGAGCAGGATGAGCAGAGGTCATGATGTGACAGTCCTTTCTTATCTGGGTGGTTTATTGTTGAGTGGAAATAACCAGGGCTTTTTTCTGTGCATTGATCAGTCATTGGAGGGGGCTTACCTGGGAAGGGCATGCTCTTGGGGAGGGGTGTCCTTGCAGAAGAGAAAATCCCCGAGGGTTATCTTCTAATAGCACTGCCAACAGCTGGGCCAGTAAGTGTTTCCTTGAAGAACACGACCAGCTCATCTCTATGTCCACCACAATTTGGGAATTAAAATGTATGAAGTGCTTAAGAAGGATTAATGAGTTTAATCCTAAAAACAACCTAGTAAGGTAGGACTACTACTCTTTTTTTTTTTTTTTTTTTTTTTTCAGGTGAGGAAAATGAGGCTTAGGAGGATAAGCAAATTGCCCTGGGTGGCACAGCTGAAAAGTGGTAGCATCCAGATTTGAAGTTTGGTAATCTAAGCTTATTTTCTGACAGTAAATCTCTTACACAGTGAGAGCTACAGAAAAGTACAGGGAACCATTAATAGCCTGGAAAAAAAAAGAGAGAGAGAGAGAGAGAGAGAGAGAGAAACCTACCTAATTAGACAGATAGGAATCACATCCTTGATAAGCAAGAATGCAAAATATGGCATGTTGCAATGTAAAGAGAGTGGGGACTGGAAGTCTAATGATTTGAGTTTGAATCCACCACTTTCTGTGTGGCTTTGAGCAAGTTACACAAACTTACTGAGCCCCATCCCTCTCCTTTTCAAAACAGGCACAAGAATAACTTCTTCTCTGGCTTTCAGAAAGGGTCATATGATCTGCATGGCAGATAGTGATGTTCTGTGATGGCACGTGTTGAGCCGTTACACTGGCATGACATGCTCATGCATTCAGAGAAGCCCAGTGAGGACGGGAAGACCATGGAAGAAGGAGTGTTAGGCTGGGCCTTGAGAGTAGTGCTGGAGAAGGAAGGAGGAGGAGAGAAACGGAGACAGGAGGGATGGGTGATAAGTTTTTTTTTTGTTTTATTTTGGTTTTTTTTATTTTTTATTTTTATTTTTTTTAATTTTTATTTTTTTATAAACTATAATATATTTTTATCCCCAGGGGTACAGGTCTGTGAATCACCAGGTTTACACACTTCACAGCACTCACCAAAGCACCTACCCTCCCCAATGTCCATAACCCCACCTCCCTTCTCCCAACCCCCCTCCCCCCAGCAACCCTCTGTTTTGTGGGATTAAGAGTCACTTATGGTTTGTCTCCTTCCCAATCCCATCTTGTTTCTTTTATTCTTCTCCTACCCACTTAAGCCCCCATGTTGCATCACCACTTCCTCATATCAGGGAGATCATATGATAGTTGTCTTTCTCCGCTTGACTTATTTCGCTAAGCATGATACGCTCTAGTTCCATCCACGTTGTTGCAAATGGCAAGATTTCATTTCTTTTGATGGCTGCATAGTATTCCATTGTGTATATATACCACATCTTCTTTATCCATTCATCTGTTGATGGACATCTAGGTTCTTTCCATAGTTTATCTATTGTGGATATTGCTGCTATAAACATTCGGGTGCACCTGCCCCTTCGGATCACTACGTTTGTATCTTTAAGGTAAATACCCAGTAGTGTAATTGCTGGGTCATAGGGCAGTTCTATTTTCAACATTTTGAGGAACCTCCATGCTGTTTTCCAGAGTGGTTGCACCAGCTTGCATTCCCACCAACAGTGTAGGAGGGTTCCCCTTTCTCCACATCCTCGCCAGCATCTGTCATTTCCTGACTTGTTGATTTTAGCCATTCTGACTGGTGTGAGGTGATATCTCATTGTGGTTTTGATTTGTATTTCCCTGATGCCGAGTGATGTGGAGCACTTTTTCATGTGTCTGTTGGCCATCTGGATGTCTTCTTTGCAGAAACGTCTGTTCATGTCCTCTGCCCATTTCTTGATTGGATTATTTGTTCTTTGGGTGTTGAGTTTGCTAAGTTCTTTATAGATTTTGGACACTAGTCCTTTATCTGATATGTCGTTTGCAAATATCTTCTCCCATTCTGTCAGTTGTCTTTTGATTTTGTTAACTGTTTCCTTTGCTGTGCAAAAGCTTTTGATCTTGATGAAATCCCAATAGTTCATTTTTGCCCTTGCTTCCCTTGCCTTTGGTGATGTTCCTAGGAAGATGTTGCTGCGGCTGAGGTCGAAGAGGTTGCTGCCTGTGTTCTCCTCAAGGATTTTGATGGATTCCTTTCTCACATTGAGGTCCTTCATCCATTTTGAGTCTATTTTTGTGTGTGGTGTAAGGAAATGGTCCAATTTCATTTTTCTGCATGTGGCTGTCCAATTTTCCCAACACCATTTATTGAAGAGGCTGTCTTTTTTCCATTGGACATTCTTTCCTGCTTTGTCGAAGATTAGTTAACCATAGAGTTGAGGGTCTATTTCTGGGCTCTCTATTCTGTTCCATTGATCTATGTGTCTGTTTTTGTGCCAGTACCATGCTGTCTTGATGATGACAGCTTTGTAATAGAGCTTGAAGTCCGGAATTGTGATGCCACCAACTTTGGCTTTGTTTTTCAATATCCCTTTGGCTATTTGAGGTCTTTTCTGGTTCCATAAAAATTTTAGAATTATTTGTTCCATTTCTTTGAAAAAGATGGATGGTACTTTGATAGGAATTGCATTAAATGTGTAGATTGCTTTAGGTAGCATAGACATTTTCACAATATTTATTCTTCCAATCCAGGAGCATGGAATATTTTTCCATTTCTTTGTGTCTTCCTCAGTTTCTTTCATGAGTACTTTATAGTTTTCTGAGTATAGATTCTTAGCCTCTTTGGTTAGGTATATTCCTAGGTATCTTATGGTTTGGGGTGCAATTGTAAATGGGACTGACTCCTTAATTTCTCTTTCTTCTGTCTTGTTGTTGGTGTAGAGAAATGCAACTGATTTATGTGCATTGATTTTATATCCTGACACTTTACTGAATTCCTGTACAAGTTCTAGCAGTTTTGGAGTGGAGTCTTTTGGGTTTTCCACATATAGTATCATATCATCTGCGAACAGTGATAGTTTGACTTCTTCTTTGCCGATTTGGATGCCTTTAATTTCCTTTTGTTGTCTGATTGCTGAGGCTAGGACTTCTAGTACTATGTTGAATAGCAGTGGTGATAATGGACATCCCTGCCATGTTCCTGACCTTAGAAGAAAAGCTCTCAGTTTTTCTCCATTGAGAATGATATTTGCGGTGGGTTTTTCATAAATGGCTTTGAGAATATTGAGGTATGTGCCCTCTATCCCTACACTTTGAAGAATTTTGATCAGGAAGGGATGCTGTACTTTGTCAAATGCTTTTTCAGCATCTATTGAGAGTATCATATGATTCTTGTTCTCTCTTTTATTGATGTGTTGTATCACATTGATTGATTTGTGGATGTTGCACCAACCTTGCAGCCCTGGAATAAATCTCACTTGGTTGTGGTGAATAATCCTTTTAATGTACTGTTGAATCCTATTGGCTAGTATTTTGGTGAGAATTTTTGCATCTGTGTTCATCAAGGATATTGGTCTATAGCTCTCTTTTTTGATGGGATCCATGTCTGGTTTTGGGATCAAGGTGATGCTGGTCTCATAAAATGAGTTTGGAAGTTTTCCTTCCATTTCTATTTTTTGGAACAGTTTCAGGAGAATAGGAATTAGTTCTTCTTTAAATGTTTGGTAGAATTCCCCCGGGAAGCCATCTGGCCCTGGGCTTTTGTTTGTTTGGAGATTTTTAATGACTGTTTCAATCTTCTTACTGGTTATGGGTCTGTTCAGGCTTTCTATTTCTTCCTGGTTCAGTTGTGATAGTTTATATGTTTCTAGGAATGCATCCATTTCTTCCAGATTGTCAAATTTGTTGGCGTAGAGTTGCTCATAGTATGTTCTTATAATAGTTTGTATTTCTTTGGTGTTAGTTGTGATCTCTCCTCTTTCATTCATGATTTTATTTATTTGGGTCCTTTCTCTTTTCTTTTTGATAAGTCTGGCCAGGGGTTTATCAATTTTATTAATTCTTTCAAAGAACCAGCTCCTAGTTTTGTTGATTTGTTCTATTATTTTTTGGTTTCTATTTCACTGATTTCTGCTCTGATCTTTATGATTTCTCTTCTCCTGCTGGGCTTAGGGTTTCTTTCTTGTTCTTTCTCCAGCTCCTTTAGGTGTAGGGTTAGGTTGTGTACCTGAGACCTTCCTTGATTCTTGAGAAAGGCTTGTACTGCTATATATTTTCTTCTCAGGACTGCCTTTGTTGTGTCCACAGATTTTGAATCGTTGTATTTTCATTATCATTTGTTTCCATGATTTTTTTCAATTCTTCTTTAATTTCCCGGTTGACCCATTCATTCTTTAGAAGGATGCTGTTTAGTCTCCATGTATTTGGGTTCTTTCCAAACTTCCTCTTGTGGTTGAGTTCCAGCTTCAGAGCATTGTGGTCTGAAAATATGCAGGGAATGATCCCAATCTTTTGATACCAGTTGAGGCCTGATTTAGGACTGAGGATGTGATCTATTCTGGAGAATGTTCCATGTGCACTAGAGAAGAATGTGTATTCTGTTGATTTGGGATGAAATGTTCTGAATATATCTGTGATGTCCATCTGGTCCAGTGTGTTGTTTAAGGCCTTTATTTCCCTGTTGATCTTTTGCTTGGATGATCTGTGCATTTCAGTGAGGGGAGTGTTAAAGTCCCCTACTATTTTTGTATTATTGTTGATGTGTTTCTTTGATTTTGTTATTAATTGGTTTATATAGTTGGCTGCTCCCACGTTGGGGGCATAGATATTTAAAATTGTTAGATCTTCTTGTTTGACAGACCCTTTGAGTATGATATAGTGTCCTTCCTCATCTCTTATTATAGTCTTTGGCTTAAAATCTAATTGATCTGATATAAGGATTGCCACTCCTGCTTTCTTCTGATGTCCATTAGCATGGTAAATTCTTTTCCACCCCCTCACTTTAAGTCTGGAGGTGTCTTCGGGTTTA
The DNA here is from genome assembly GCF_020171115.1 of Neogale vison. Lineage (NCBI taxonomy): Eukaryota > Metazoa > Chordata > Mammalia > Carnivora > Mustelidae > Neogale > Neogale vison. The sequence goes on along the minus strand of NC_058097.1, from coordinate 121,793,921 downwards.
AAATGAGTTTCTTGGAGGCATCATATAGATGGGTTTTGTTTTTTTATCCATTCTGATACCTCGTGTCTTTTGATTGGGACATTTAGCCCATTAACATTCAGGGTAACTATTGAGAGATATGAATTTAGTGCCATTGTATTGCCTGTAAGGTGACTGTTACTGTATATGGTCTCTGTTCCTTTCTGATCTACCTCTTGTAGACTCTCTCTTTGCTTAGAGGACCGCTTTTAATATTTCCTGTAGAGCTGGTTTGGTGTTTGCAAATTCTTTCAGTTTTTGTTTGTCCTGGAAGCTTTTAATCTCTCCTTCTATTTTCAATGATAGCCTAGCTGGATATAGTATTCTTGGTTGCATGTTTTTCTCATTTAGAGCTCTGAATATATCATGCCAGCTCTTTCTGGCCTCCCAGGTCTCTGTGGATAAGTCTGCTGCCAATCTAATATTTTTACCATTGTATGTTACAGACTTCTTTTCCCGGGCTGCTTTCAGGATTTTCTCTTTGTCACTAAGACTTGTAAATTTTACTATTACATGACGGGATGTGGGCCTATTCTTATTGATTTTGAGGGGCATTCTCTGAACCTCCTGAATTTTGATGCTTGTTCCCTTTGCCATATTGGGGAAATTCTCCCCAATAATTCTCTCCAGTATACCTTCTGCTCCCCTCTCTCTTTCTTCTTCTTCTGGAATCCCAATTATTCTAATGTTGTTTCGTCTTATGGTGTCACTTATCTCTCGAATTCTCCCCTCGTGGTCCAGTAGCTGTTTGTCCCTCTTTTGCTCAGCTTCTTTATTCTCTGTCATTTGGTCTTCTATATCGCTAATTCTTTCTTCTGCCTCGTTTATCCTAGCAGTGAGCGCCTCCATTTTTTATTGCACCTCATTAATAACTTTTTTGATTTCAACTTGGTTAGATTTTAGTTCTTTTATTTCTCCAGAAAGGGCTTTTATATCTCCCAAGAGGGTTTTTCTAATATCTTCCATGCCTTTTTCGAGCCTGGCTAGAACCTTGAGAATTGTCATTCTGAACTCTAGATCTGACATATTACCAATGTCTGTATTGATTAGGTCCCTAGCCTTCAGTACTGCCTCTTGTTCTTTTATTTTTTTATTTATTTTTTTTTTTTGTGGTGAATTTTTCCGCCTTGCCATTTTGTCCAGATAAAAGTATATGAAGGAGCAAGTAAAATACTAAAAGGGTGGCAACAACCCCAGGAAAATATGCTTTAACCAAATCAGAAGAGATCCCAAATCGTGACGGGGGAGAAAGGGGATAAAAAGAGGTTCAGAAAGAAAGAAAGAAAAAGAAAAAAAATGAAAGAAAGAAGAGAAAAGAATTTAAAAAAGAAAACGAATAAAGAAGAGTATAAAAAAGAAAAAATATATATATTAGATAAACTAGTTAAAAAACGTTAAAAAAGAAAAGGGTAAAAGTTAAAAAAAAATTTTAGCAGAAGAGAAAAAAAATGAAAAAGAAAAAAAAATTACATTAACTGCAAGACTAAAAAATCACAGGGAGAAAGCCATGAGTTCCGTGCTTTGCTTTCTCCTCCTCTGGAATTTTGCTGCTCTCCTTGGTATTGAAACTGTACTCCTTGGTTGGTGAACTTGGTCCAGGCTGGATTTCTTGTTGATCTTCTGGGGGAGGGGCCTGTTGTAGTGATTCTCAAGTGTCTTTGCCCCAGGCGGAATTGTCCCCTTACCAGGGGCCGGGCTGAGTAATCTGCTCCGGTTTGCTTTCAGGAGCTTTTGTTCCCTGAGCGCTTTCCGTAGAGTTCCAGAGGACGGGAATACAAATGGCGGCCTCCTGGTCTCCGGCCCGGAGGAGCCGAGAGCCCGGGGCCCCACTCCTCAGTGCGCTCTCAGAGAACAGCGCCCAGTAACTCCCGTCTGCCTGACCTCCGGCCGCGCTCTGAGCTCACCGAGCCTGCGGCCAGTTCAAGGTAACCCCGAGCTGTGAGCTTATTGTCGGTTCTGTCTCTGCAGCCGGCTTTCCCGTTCCAATACCTGCAAGCTCTAGGACACTCAGACACCCCCGATCCTTCTGTGACCTGCGGGACCTGAGGCCACGCTGACCCTGCGTGGGCTTCGCCCCAGTTTAGCCTGGAGCGATGTCCCTCAGCGGAACAGACTTTTAAAAGTCCTGATTTTGTGCTCCGTTGCTCTGCCGCTTGCCGGGAGCCGGCCCCTCCCCCCAGGGTCTATCTTTCCATCACTTTGGATTCACTTCTCCGCCAGTCCTACCTTTCAGAAAGTGGTTGTTTTTCTGTTTCTAGAATTGCTGTTCTTCTCTTCGATCTGCCGATGTATTTGCAGGTGTTTGCAATCTTTAGATAAGCTATCTAGCTGATCTCCTGCTAGCTGAAGTAGTCTCAGCCTGCTACTTCTCCACCGTATTGACTCCTCCCCCTGGGTGATAAGTTTTAAGGGCTGGAAGGACCAATGACTTTGTTCACAAAGGTCTTAGACATTCCCTATGATTTCTCATGAAATCACCTCAGCCAATGAGGTAGGTGTTCTTGCTATCCTCCATTTAAAGATGAGAAGACTTCGGCTTGAGAGGTTATGAGATATGCCCTCTCTTGGTGGTGGAACCAGGATTTGAACTCAAATCTGGAGGGTTCCAAAGTCCCTGCTCTTACTCTACTGTCCTGCTAACATGTGATCCATGTCTGTCCATAGAATGTCTGTTAGGAAAAGCAACACTGGTGAAGGGATGGCAAATCCAGCTTCCAGCCGGCAAGGCTCTTTTCTCAAGAAGTATTTCCATGTGTGCTTGAAGTCACCACTGTTTTGTTAGGGTCTGTGCAGAAGGGTGCCTTTCCTTTTAGCCGTGTTTTCTCCTTCTTTAGTTTCATCTGCCATTTGGTTCCCCACCCTGGACAGTACCTTCCCCCTCATAGTGACGTGCATGTCTTGTCCTCTGGGATCAGCACAGACGAGCTTATATGCCAGCCTCTGGAGACCTCCCTCCCACACACAACTGCTGTTTGCAGAGTGGGCACAGACTTGATTCTGCAGTGTACCTTCACTGATCTAAATCCAAATCCAATTCACAAAAACCAAAACTCAATTCCAAGTGTGTAAATCCAGAGATGGAGGGTCCAGAGGTAGACAGGCATCCAGACAAAGCAGATGGCCTTGAAATCTCTGGGGTCTAACTGTAATGTGTAGTTAGGACAGAGACAATATTCAAGTGTAAAGTGGTACTAATAATGATAAAACCACAACAACTACCATGAAACAACTAGTCATAATAATATTGTAACTAGGATAGGAAGAAGCACTAATAGTTACTGACAACCCAGGCTTTGGCATCCTTGCTGCCTCGCATTTCCTTTCTGCTAGATCAGAATAGTAGAACAAAAGGAAATAGGAAGAACATTCTAACAGCACGCGCTGCCTGTCAATACTTTAAGACCAGCTGTGGTGCAGTGATCCATGTGTCCATGAAAATGTCCAAATGAAACCTGGTGACCACCAGCCAGGTATCACACACAGGAGCTTTTAAAATTAACTACAGAGTAGCAAAGATGATGTCTAAGGCCCCTCCCTAACCCAAAATTCTATGATACAGTGACTTCCTAAGTATCAATTTCCCAGCCTGAAGCTGCCCTGTTATGCTTTGAGGACCTAAATGTGGGGTAGATAATGTCATGCCAATACACCACATCTTGAGGCTCAGGGGTAGTACCAAGTATCCGGGTTGGAGGTCCACATTTATGGATTTCCATGTGCTCTTTCAAGCAGCATTGTCACTGTAACGGATAACACAGTCTATGTGTTTATTTCTCACCCACCTAGGGAAGGCACACTGGCTGATGCTCTTGAGGTCAAAGGTCAAAGCTTTTTTGCGGAAAAGCTAAGTTGGTGGAGAGCTCTTGTACACATGGTACAAGACAAGGCAAAGACTGAAAAATCAAATATGGTCAAATGCCTGCCTATGAATAGATCCAAATGATGCTTTTGCCAATCTTTGTTGGGGCCTTCCCTGGAAGGTGGGCTGTCTTTAACGTCAGAACCATGCAACAGTAGTTTTAGCTAAACCAGGAGTTTTTAAGAAGGATTTGCACACTGAAGGAGCATCTCTAAAGAAATAAATGACCCTGTCTTTAATCTGGTGCCCCCTCTGTGTCAAACTTAAAAATCACAGCCAGGGTTTTCCTTTGGACCACAATTTTCCATTCTCTCACACTATGGTCTAGACTTCCAATCTTTTCCTCAAGCTCTGAGTGGAAATCACTGATTAGGCAAACTGCTGATCTGTGAGGAAATTTAGTCTGTTTACCATGTGGGAGCTTGCTAATTGCAAAGAGACGTGAGTTCCCAGGCACACTCTCCTTTGTCTGTGAGATGCTGTCTTTGCCGTGACAGGGGAGCGTGTACAGGCGGAAAGGCGTGTACTGGATTGGGTATTAGAATCGGGCTAGTTTCTGTGCTTTGCTTTCCTCTTGTTCAGTTTTCTTCCTGAGATGATTCACCAAGAAGCCTCCTTGGCCCTCTATTGTGCTGTGCTATACACATCCAGTTAAAAGCCAATGCCACTATGAAAATGGATCTCCCGCAGAAGAGTGGTACACTCATTCATGTAGCAACCCTTTTTTGAGCACCTACTTTTTGTTAAGCATTGGGCTTGGTGCTAAGCATAGAAAAAGACATGGTTCTCTATAAATTAGCAAAAAGAAAGTGTCCTATACTCAACTAGGTCAAATATAGTGTAAGGTTGCAGTAAAGAATGGGAAAATTTTGAGGAGGCAGGAGTTACTCATGTTTAGGAAAGTGGGAAAGTGCCCAGGCAAGATAATACTGGAGCAGAGTCTTTTTTTTTTTTTTAAGATCTTTATTTATTTATTCAACACAGAAAGAGAAAGAGCATGCACAAGTGGGGATGGAGAGGGACAGAGGGAGAGGGAGAAACTGATTCCCCACTGAGCGGGGATCCCAGTGCAGGGTTCGATCCCAGGATCCAGGGATCAGGACCTGATCAAATGACGCGATCAGGACTCTGTCAAAGGCAGATGCTCAACTGACTGAGCCACACAGGAACCCCTGGAGGTGAATCTTAAAAATGCGTTTTGGAATTTAATCTGCAGGGGAGGTCATCTCGGATAGGAGAGGCACCATGGGCTAACGCAGAGAGTAATGCAAACATGAACATTATTCTCGAAGGGCCAGTGGTCCAATGACGGTCATGCATCTATAGGCAGTTGCATCTGAAAGGGGATTTCCAAATGGTCTAATTCAATGGCTTATTTTGCAGTTGAGGAAACTGCAGGCAGTAGAGCTGAACTGACTTCTCCAAAGTCTGAAACTGATCTGCTCAGTCCCTTCATACCAGCTTTCTCTGTGTATTAGTGTCTACCATTCTTTGGACATATTTATACAATGGATGGAGTTACTTACATCTCATTTCTTGGTGCTTTTCACTGGCTTTTGTCCCCTTGCCAAGTCTACAAATAGCATTCTCCTGGCTCTTCTACCTTAAATACATCCATCAATTCACAAATCAACCAGTCTATCAAAAATATATATAGGAACTACTTTGCCTGGCCCTCTATACCTTATTTATTTCTTCTGCTCTTTGAAACTACCCATTGCTTTGTGTTGCTTATCCTTAAAATACACTTATTCTTGATTGATGTAAGGTATGAAGATGTGAATCTATCCTTCAACGTTTCAATGTACTGAGAAGCATAGGTATTTAAGAGCTGGAAAGACACTGGGATATAGCTTGGTGCACTGCTTATGTGTGTTCCAGTTTATATATACCCAAGGAAACTATTTTTAAGACCCCCTGCCCAGCACCATTAGTCTGAGTTAATTAAGATGAGAATGAGGAAGACTCATTTCTGACAAACACTTGCCAGCTGCAGAAGAAAGTCGCCTGTGCCCTATTCTGGAATCTGGGAGCTTGGCCGCCTGCAGCAGGGCTGCACAGGAGGTTTATGTCATTCCCCTGCTGCTTTTCCCTAGACCCCCTGTGTCCTTGGCCTCACTCTCACCCAGCCTGACCACACAGTTCCAAGGTTGTCCAGCTGCAGACCTGGTCTCTCTTCTCTGCAGACCTGCAGTGACATGGGTTGATTGCATACACAAAGATGTCAAAGCAAATAACTACGTCTGGGAGCTGTCGAAAAAACAGTCTGTGGAATAAAATGCACACATTGTCGAAAGGGTGGGGGAGGTTAGAAAGCAGGATATCTTGACAGAGAGAGAAAAGTGTTGGAATTAATTCATAAACGTGTTGGATGGAAATTAGCAGATGAAGATTTGCAAGGGGAGTAGAGACAGAGGAAGAGAGAAAAGGGAAGAAAGACAGATGGAGAGGGGGAGGGAAATGGTGGAAAATAGAGCAGAAGACACAGCTTTATTTCACGGTCTAGCTTTACCCTCAGCTGAAACAGCCTGTGCTTTTACAGGGATCCTGCTATGCCTTTTGTCTCTTGTTTCTCCCTTAACCTCCGCCATCCGCCATCAGCGACCCCTGCTCCTGGCCTCAATCCAACCTCCCACTTCCCCACAGTTGTGCTTTTTGCACGCGTGGGATTCCCAGTTCTTGACAAGGGGACTCTTGCGAGGCTAAAAGCACCAGACTTCCAGCTTAGGCATGGTCGGTTGGGAGGAAGGGACTGGGTCTTTAGAGGGAGCTCTTACCGCCTGACAATTGGGTCTGATACAAATAACCGTCTCTGAGCCTCAGTTTCTCTACCTGTCAAATTAGGATTGTTGGCTAGTTAATGAGATTGTGAGTCATTTATCTTAGAATCTTAGAATAGAATCTTAGAATAATAATACATACTGCATTCAGTATGTATTATTATTATTACTACCATTAACAGCAGCAGTAGGAGTAGTAGATTCTTAAATTCTCTCTGATGTTTTATACCTAGTAGTACAATCTTTCAGATACAAGTCAAGCGGTCCAAGCTGTGTATTTAAACTCAGTTTTAGAGCCAAAATGGACACATGTTTCCCTACTTCCATCCCTTAATTGATGGTTGGAGTTTTGCCACATCAACAGTAAATCTGTTGGATGATGTTCTATTCTGGAGCGTAACACAGGCAATCACCCAACTTCATTTTGAAGGAACAACTGAGATCACTACGTGCAAGATGGGACTTCGCTTCTCATCATGCAAGAGGGGCTCCTTTCTCCCTCTCTATTACAAGAATTCGCCTTGACGTATCTTCTCCTAATTTCTCTCTCCCTCCCCGGATTCAAGGTAGCCCTTCTCAGTCTGCGCCTGCATGGAGTCTGCGTGCATGCAGATTCTGAGTTTGTCCCAAAGTGGATCTAGATATGCTGAAGCCACGTGCACACTTAGACCTCTTCCAAAGTTATTTTTCACCTCTCTGTGCTCCAATTTCTTTCTCTGTGGCTTCTGGGTCCTTGTTTCTGTACCACCCTAATTTAGGACCTCTTCTCCCACTTACAGAAGGGAACAACCAATTGCATTTTCCGTAAAATCGGTTCACACCAACACACTAACTCTTCCAGTGTTTTGCGATCGGAATTCCTTAACCTCTAATTGGGCTTTGTCTCTTGAGAAAGAAGTTAGGCATTCACTTGCCCAGGGTACAACTATCTGGGGAGGGGTAGAGGGGACTTTTCCTCCTCTTCCTTTTTATGTTATCCCTCATGGAATACTTGTTTTGATCCTTTCAGAAGGCTTGCTTCAAAGGGAAATTGAGATGTGTAATAGTTAATTGTAAATGCCAACTTGGTTAGGCCACAGTATCTAGATAGAGTTAAAGATTATTCTAGGAAAGAAACTGACCCCCTTTGAGAAACAGGGAATTCCACTAGGAGCCAGCCTTCTGATTTAAATTGTAGCATTAACTCTTCCCTGGGTCTCAAGCCTGCTGGCCTACCCCAAACACTTTGGACTTGCTAGCTTCTATAATCATATAAGTTAATTCCTTAAGACACACAGACACACGTACACACAGGCACACCCACGCAGAGAAAGAGGGAGAGGGAGGGAGTGGTAACATAGATGTAAAATCCTACTGAGTCCATTTCTCTGGAGAACTCTGACTCCTACAAGCCTCTTGGATCCATGTTCTCTCTGACAGTCCTTCCCTTTTCTTTCCTTGTCTTCTGCTTTTGCTTTGCCTCTTCTTTCCCTTTCTCTTTCTCAAAATTTCTTGATGCCTGGAGGAGGGAAAGTCAAATGTTGATTCTGTGTTATCCCTTACCAGACACTGGACTACATTTCTCACTATTACAGGTGTTCTAGGACTTCTTGACCTGGAGACGTCAACCTCCCTCCCTCCTCTCTCCTGTCCCTCCCCCTTCCCTCTTTCCTTCCTTCTTTCTTTCTTTTTTAACCTCCTTCCTCCCTCCTTCCTTTCTTCATTCCTTCCTTCCTTTTTTTCTTTCACATCTCAGGTTTTGTGACACTGAATCCATCCAGCAAGGTGACCTGGAGTGAGAGCAGCTGGGAGGAGAGGAGAGAGAACTTCTGGGATTATAGTCAGAGGAAAATTTTGGTGCCAAGTTAAGAGGTGGGTGGGGGAGAATTCCTGGTGACAAATTCCAGTTCTCCATATGGTGGTGGTGATGATGCTTATTGCCCAGCAGAATTTTAGGGATTGTCCAGGTCAATGCAATTCAGACTCTGTTGCTCAAAACCCACAATACAAATACATTTTAAAATGTCACCATACTACAAGTGCACCTGCCAGAGCCTGAGAACTCCTACAAATAAATGAACAAAGTCTGGACTCTGTGATGTCATGATACTTTATGAGAGGCTTACTCTTTATGCCAAGTGACCATATATCACAATGATTATGTAAATCACAAGATATGCTTCTGATTAATACGATTATGTTTTATTAATTAGGATATTAATATCTGAAGCCCATCTACATAGCTTGTTAGCCATGTGGTACAGCCACCATTTTTCCTCCCGTGAAGAGATTTTTACAATATAAATGATACCGTGGTCCAGCATCAGCTGTTTATGGGCACAGGGCATATAATTCTAATTCTTTTTCTTTACCTCGAGTTAAACTGTTGCTAGTAAAATCATATCCAAAGTCTAAATGAGGACAAATACATTCAATTATGTAATATTTGGTGTGTGATTCTCGAACAGCTGTAATATTTGTGAGGTTGCAGGCTAAGGGTTGGAGATACAGGACTATTTTTTATTATTTATTGAATAAATACTTATTGAAAATCTACTCTATCCCAGGAACTGTTTTGGATGCTGTTGATGGAGCAGGGAACCATGAAGGAGGCAGGAAAAGATTTAGCATTTTCTTTTCTTTCTTTTAATATTTTGTCTATTTGACAGAGAGACACAGAGAGAGCACAGGCAGAGGGAGTGGGAGAGGGAGAATCAGGCTCCCCGTCAAGCAGAGTGTTCAATGTGGGGTTTGATCCCAGGATCCTGAGATCATGGCCCAAGCCTAAGCCAGACATTTAATGGACTGAGCTGCCCAGGCAGCCCAAGATTTAGCATTTTCTACTTTGAGTTTCTAGAAAAGACTAGTAATAATCTTTCTTCTCTATCCATCCACCACTTCTTTTTTTTTTTTTTTTTTTTAAGATTTTATTTATTTATTTGTCAGAGAGAGTGAGCACAGGCAGACAGAGAGGCAGGCAGAGGCAGAGGGAGAAGCAGGCTCCCTGCTGAGCAAGGAGCCCCAATGTGGGACTCGATCCCAATCAGGACCTGAGCCGAAGGCAGCTGCTTAACCAACAAAGCCACCTAGGTGTCCCTATCCATCCACTTCTTAATCTAATAATAATACCTTCCTAATAGAGGTGTTAAAATAATAATATTAAATTGTGAGGTGTGTATTCTGGTGTCCAACATACAATAAGGTGATGATGATGATGATAATGATGGAAGCCACTGTTAGCTTTTAAATGTTAGTTGATTGATCTGTCCCTGAGTGGGTCCAGAGGTGGAACTTCTAACCTGAAACAATTCATCCTTACACTCCTACTAATCATTAACCATGCACAAAATGTTATTAGCACAGGCAGGTTTATGGCAGTTTCAGGGAACTCTGCATCTTCAGACACTACATATCAATATTCAAGTCTCTCATGCCAAAGGGAAATCAAACAGAACCTAACACTAGCCTCCCCTAGACCCACGTCTCTGTCCAGTAAGAGCTGCACTTTGTCTTTTCTCATTTGCTTGCAGGTGCGCTTGAAAGCCTGGTCACATCTGTTTTCTCCACTTCTTGTATTCCATCCTATTCAATCTCAGCACCAAACTTCACAGCCCTGGTGGAGAAACTGCTTCTACCGGTGTCTCCACCATCTTCCATTGTGCAAGACCAAAAGCCTGATTGTCCATCCTTAATCAACCTGAATTCTCTAGTATCTGACATTGTTAACCACTCCCTTCTTCCTGATGAGCCTCCTCCTTGACGTCTTCAAAACAATCAATTCTTGATTTTTTTTTTCTGTTTTTCTAGTAGCTTGGCATGTTCCTTCATGGGTTCTTCCACTCATCCCTTAAATGTTTGTGTTGCCCAGTTCACATTAGCACTTCATTCCTTCTTGCTCTACTGCTCTTGTTGACTGACTTCATTAGTACCCAGGACTTCAGCTCCCACTTTTACGGAGATGATTCTAAAATCTATAGCTGTAAACATTGTCTCTTTTTCAGGCTCAAAACCTAAGTATCCCAATGCCAGCAGAAATCTTTACTTGGATGTTTCACCAGCATTCTCCATTCGGCAGTTACATTGATCACCCTCCCCTCAGTGCCATCTCTTCTTGCTATTTCTCTCATTGGTAATATCATCTGCTCAGCTGTCAACATCAGAACCCAAGTGGCAGCTTAAGTCCTAAAACTTAAGACATTAGGATGGAATTTAGAACTCACTTCCTTTGAGCAGCTTTCCAACACCCCAAATCTAGTTTAGATGGTCCAACTCTGAGACAGTGAGGCATCCTTGCATACTGTTAATTTAAATCTTATATTGTATTACTATATCTGACTTATTTGCCTTACTAGACTATTACTATATCTGACTTATTTGCCTTACTAGACTATAGGTCCTTGAGGGTCGGTAATGTGTCATATTGTTTGTATCCACATGGTCAGCAAAGTGCTGAGATGTTCAATTAATATTGACCAAAGAACCCCCAAAAGATATGGCACAACACTGAATGATTGAATGAAGTTGTTAACAAAATAAGCAATATAAAACAAATTGCCCAATGAGATAAGATTATGTGTAACCAGTATATAATATAAAACACAAGTTCTAGTTCTTCTTTAAGATCCGGAGAGATCAGATTCATTTTAGCAGGAAGGGGATGGAGTCCAGGTAGAGTAGCACCCTGCTTACTGAGCACTTACTATGTGCCAAGGCCTCTGCTAGTATTTCATATAAAACTTGTTCAGTTCTTCAAAGATAGAAAACAGTGTTAATGTTGCCCAACTAACCATTGAGGAAACTTGGTCTCAGAGGAGCCTGACTCATTGCTCAAGGTCTCCAGCTCTTAGGTGGTGAGTCCAGATTTAGAGCCAGACAAATTGACAGGTATTCTCTCCTTCATCCCTGAGTGGAGTGATCCATTCTCCACCTGTCACAGTGGAAGAAAGAGTAAGACCAGGGAGGACTAAGACTGTAATTACTCCTATTGAACATTTCAAAAGCACATTTTATGGCTTGAAATAAAATTCTCAATAAAATGTTTGTTTGCTATTTGATCTCTAGAACTATACAAGGTGTGACTATTGAGTAATGAGGCTGATTTAATTGTACATCTTGTGGAAATTGGTCCCTTCACAGGAGTCTCCATCCTTTCTAGAAGGAGGTACTTTAATGTGGCTGATGTCCTATGATGTCCCACCCTTGATAAGTTTGGGCGCCAGGGAAGAAATGAGAGTATGGTAAAGAGAGTCCCTGGTGTGGATGGGGTTGGACCCTCTGCCGTCTGCCTCTCTGACTTTCTACAGACTATGGATAGTGGACATCAGTTCTCTCTCTGCCAATATTTGCTGATGTTTACTCTGTGCCAGGCTCTAGTCCATAGTAGAGGAATCTGGGATGAGAAAGACAAACATCCTGCTCTCAGGGACCTTGTAATTCTAATGGGAGAAATTTTGATTGTTATATGTGTGTGCACACATCTACACACACACACACACACACATACACACACACACACACACACACACATTTTGAAAAGAGAGTAAAATGAGGGGATGATACATCAGCTGGATTCCACAGCTATCAGTAGATCACACTCTAAGTCTTTAGGAACACCTCATTTATATATTTTTAAAATGCAAAGCTTGTGTGCCTTATGTTTTTCTGTTGGCTTTGCTTGTTTAAGCTTTTGCTGTTTTTGTGCATCCCTTCAGCTGCCTTTGTTGTTTTACTTGCTTTGGTTTGGTTTGGTCAGTTTCAGTCATTGTGGCATGGAGAAGAGGGCTGAATGCTCACTGACAGCCGCCATTGTGTCAGGCGCTATAATGGGAGCTTTCACATGTATCATCTGTCTTAATTCGCACAACAAGCCTTTGAAGAAGCTCTTATTAACCCTGTTTACAGATGAAGAGATACAAACTCAGTGAAGAGAAGGAATATGCCTAAGATCACAGAGCTCGTAAGTGGCAGAGCTGGGATATGAAGCAAGCATTCTAATTCATACCCACTGTCAGTTCTGTTCACTCGCTCAGCAAAGGAGTCCTGTGTTAGAAAGGATATGAAGTGGTCTATGAGGAAAGAACAGATTAAGATTCGAGTAACCTGAATCCTGTCTTCAAGTTAGCCAGTGATTAGGAAGACCTTTTGACATCTATTTGCCTCACTTGCCGGGGTGCAAAGAGACAGTGGGAAGTGAAGCTCCCCGTGCCTACCTAGCACTGGTCACATGGGCGGCTATCATAGGAGAACTGCCTTAGATTTTACACAGCACACTACTTGTGTCTCATTCATACTATTGTGTTCTGGCATCTGTTCTGTTTCTTGGAACGTCACTGAGACTAGAAACTGAAGACCGAATCAGTTCTTACTTCTCTGATCACTAGCAAATATTTCTAGTTTATTACACTGCCTTGTCCAGAGGGCCCCGAGAGAGCCAACCTTCTTTCAGTCTAAGCTACAAAGCCTCCTCAATCGTTCCACCCTACCGGGTCCTTACTGATTTAGGTAGGTTTCTGTAATATAAATATGCATCATGCATGGGCTTCTTACTTTATGTTTGTTCTTCATGCACACACAGAGCAGCTGGGTACAATCTTTTCCCAGATAAACACAAGCTGTAAGTTTTCTTTATTTATGAATAACACACAGTTTGAAATTGCTTTTACAACCTGATACAAATTTCATTAGGTAAATTCAGATATTTCTGTTGGATCCAGAATTCCCTAATGGCCATGCTTTCCAAGCAGCTCCTCCATGGTGAAATGAAATCTTATTAATAACCACTTTTGATCCTTAGGTGATCTTAGGTGACTTCTAATTCTAAAATGGGCTTTTTTAAAAAAAAAATCAGAGGAACAGCTATCCCATATTACACATACACAAAACCTTCAGACAACTTGGGAATTTGCCTGCATTGTGCCATATAGTTTATCTGTCCTTGGCACCACTTCAGGGAAGAAACCTGTGGCATTGAAGGAATTAGTTGCTTCTGATAGGTACTAAGAACTAACATTCATTGAGTGCTTACTAAGTGCCAAGTAGGACGCTGACTACTTTACATGCGGTGTTTCATTTAACACTCAAAATACTGTGCGTACTTATTACTATCAGTGCCTCTATCTACAGATGGGGAAACTGAGGATGAGCAAAGTTAAGGAAATTGTGAAAAGTCACATAGAAATGCTTAGAGGTAGGATTCACATGGACCCATTGTCCCTGTTCTAATCTTACTATGCTATAGAAAAGGGGCTTTCAGTTGACCTAGATTATGGCTGGTAAGTTATGGGAGACCCATGGCTTAAACCTGGATCACTGGACACTTCTTAAGGGTAAGTAAGCAGCATTTTCCCAAAAACGTACTGATAACTTCATGGTCTCATTCTCAATCAATCCTAGAATCTACTCTCAAAAGCTGAGATGTGGCTAAGCAGAGGAAATCTACTAAGAGACAAATTAAATCAGTGAAATCACTTTAGGTTCTGAAGCTTAAGATAAGGGGGACTACTTCTAATGTATGAACAAAAGTGGGGGGAGGGGGTAGATGCAGGATAAGAGTTCCATGGAATAGCGTGCTCCTCACCCTGAAAGAATTTTACCACTTTTTTTTTTTTTTTTTCTTTAACAGTAAGCTTGGAAGCAGGTTTTTGATAAGATGCTAGTGTTGTCCTCAGTCCTGTACGGTAAGCTTCAGACTCCTTTCTCCCACTGCCAACCTAACATCTCCATCTGCCTGTCTCATGGAGCTTTTTATTCACTCTTTCAAACTATGCTTCTCAAAATCTATTCCTTTTGAAGACATGACCGTCCCAGGAAATTGTACTACCTGGTTACCAGCCAGAATTTAAGAGTCATCCTCAGTCCCTTGATTTTCCTCAATTTCAACATCTAAACTCTCAGAAAGTCCTAAACTGTGCATCTAAGATACACACCTTACGTTTCTATTTTTCTCCATCATCATTACTACTGCCATCGTTTCTTTCCTGTTCCACTCTTGAAAATCTCCCTACTTCCATTCTGTCCCCTTGCAAACCGTTCTGTACCTGACAACCACAATCCACACCTCTCGGTCAGTTCACGTCACCTCCCTGCTTTAAGTTTTCCTAAGTCACTGCCCTGCACTGGATCCATGTCTGCCTTTTCTGTTATAAATCATCCTGAATATCAAGATGTCTTTAGATCTGAATCAAAGCTCTAGTTTGGATATGGGGCATTTACAATCTCTCACTGATGTCTTTCACATGTCATAAGTTGTTATCATGGGAAAGTGGGAGTTATGTTATATAATCATAATTTATGATTATGAAATACTTCCAATGTGGAGTATAACACATCACCTCATTAACTGGAATCCTGTATTAATCATGTTTAAAAAAAATTCTGTATTTTATGATGCTTTGACATCTGGGAGGCTTGCTAATTCTGGAGAGACAGTCCCGCCCAGGGTTAGTTAATTCCTGGAGCTAGCAAGCGCCTTCTCTTCAGCGTACCTTTTGCAGGTAATCCAAACAAGCAAGGGTCCACATCTGAACCACCTTCTTTATCCAACTGCCACACAGTTAGCTATTTCCTCTGCCCTAACTCACCCCAGGAACACTAGAGACCAGTAGCTCAGGGTCTACCACAATTACTCAAATAATCTGAGCCTAAGCTTGCTCAAGCTTACCTACCCAGCTTCACCCATTCCTTATTGTAGGTGCTGCAACCAAGGTCCTGGGCCTTTGGTTTCTTCTGGCTTCCTCTGCTTCTTGACACTGAAAGCCCCCCGCCACCCCCCACCCCACCTCCACCGGGTGGGTGTTTCCTCACGTGGATCTGCAGGACATGTCATGCCCTCTTCTCTTGGGAATAAGTAATAAACTTTTCTTTCAAGGAAGCTGTCTCTGTGTCTGTAAACACACCAGACCTCAAAACAAAATCTTGGGGACATCTCAAGACGCCTCCCCAAACCCCATGAGATAGGTATTGTTAGGTACCACTCATATAGCTGAAGGGTTGAGGAGTCAGTATCCAAAGAGACCATCTAACTTCATAATCAACACTCCTAGTCAGTACTCTTACTTTGTCCTCAGATATTTGCCTTCATATATGTGGATATACACTCAAGAGGGGTTTAACTGGGAGTCCCCCCATCAAGGTACTCAACCAAACCATTCCTTAGAAAACCCCAATATAAACCACTTTTGTCCTTGTTTATTGTGAACCTCACCCCCTGTTCTCTTTCCCATTCTAAATTGGTTTGGCTTTCTATTCTATAAATGGAATACTGGTCTCTAGCAATGAATGAATTACACATGAATGGAATCTCCCCCATGAAACTATAAACTGGTAAAGATTAGCATAAAGATTAGACCTCTGCAGTTATTTCTCTGATTCACTAACCCTTTAGTTCAGTCATTTATTTACCCTCCAGTATTGAACTAGGTAGCCAGCTTACTGGAAGACCCTTCTCTAGGACTAAGACTAGGACTAGACCCTGTTCTTTAGGACTCCAGATACCTGTAGTTGGGCAGATCCAGCCCAGAAAAAACTTGGATACTTATCCCTTCTACAAAAGAAAGATTTTCATACATAATATTCAACCTACCTCTGCTTCTCTTCTTTTCTCATCCCTTCTGTTCTTTCCCCAGCTGGATTTCCCCAGTAATTTGTCCCATTTCAAGAAATGCTTCACAGACTGAGTTAGCATTTAGCAAGTGCTCCATTTGCATCTCCTGAGGAGCACTAGGACCAAACCGACAGATATATGAGGAGAGAATGTCACCTGAGCCCACTACAACCAAGTGGCAAGAGCTATGTCACTCCTATGGCAGACTGACTCAACCCCATGCCACCATCCCCCAATGTTCAAGAAACAAACTCTGTAGCTGAAGAAAATCATAAGCACAGCCTCACATTCTCAGCTTCAGTCAGGCTAAAGCTCTAAAAAAAGCATTTCCAGTCTGATGATAATGGATAAGAGCATCTCAGAGTTTAGAGGATTAGGTACATGTGTATACAAAAAAAACAGGTACACTCAAACTTAGGGAAAGATGTATGTCATTAAAACTGGCAGGTGGTTCCAAAAAAAGTGATTTGGCTGCTCTCTGAGGGCTGAATCTCTCTTCCGGGCATCTTTTCTCCTTCTACCCTTGTAGCCCAAGAGCTCAGGATGAATGTTCTGCCCAATGCCTGTCTTTATTAATATCTCTTTTCTGGAAAGGAGCCGATATGTGTTTTTCACTATGTTAAAAGAGATAAAGCATACATAGCATGACTAGTGACCAGTATTCTTTCTTCCTGAGGTGTGATGCTTTCATTAAAAACTTTAGACCTAAAAATGTATGTGGGCTCCCATTTTACAAGGGAAGATGGGGCAGTATACGTAAGTGCTCAGTCGCCCATCATGGAGAGCAGGTAGGATGCCTTTGTATTCTTAAACAGCTGAAGTAATGAGCAAGAATTTCAAGCTTATTTTGAATTAAATTCCATTGTTCAAAGCCCTGCCTAATTTAACAAAAGGATCTGAGAAAGAATACAGAAAAGAAAATGTACATAGCAACCATTAAATTATGATATAGGGGATAAGCCACACTTCTTAGAAGCTATGAGATGGCTTCTGCTGGAAGGAACAGGAGAAAAACCGTAAGACAGGCCCAAGGAAATCCTGAGCTCTCTGGTTAAGAACTGAAAGAAATTAATCTAAGCCCCCAAAGAAACTGATAGGCTGGCTTTTAAGAATACCCTATTCCCCAGTGCCCTATCCTTCCAATACCATTGTGGGGCCAATTCCTGTGATCATAATGCTATAGATGGAGTTTCTGAAAATCAACCTCAACTACTCTTTAGGCTCTCCGTGTGTTTTCCCATCTCTTGCTTTTTTACAGTTAGATACTGGAGCATGGAATAGGTTGGGGATTATTCTGTATGTTGTGCAGTAAGAAGAAATTCAGATTTGCCAGTTTGGAAGAGAGCGAGCGAGCAAGTCTAGAGCCATGAGTAGCTCTGAGGTGGGTCATCTGAGCAGAAAGCATACTTCATCTTTTTACAAAAGCTCCGGGGAACCCTGCCATAAGACTGTAGCTTGGCCGGGTGGCAAAGGGCGGCAGAGTGGTGACCCTGCACACACCGGGTTAACTACCTCCGGGGAAATGATGTTCAGGGTCTGGCAACTTCTGTTTGGGCAAGGGGAGGAAAGGTGCGAGTGTCACTTTTCCATTTGCTGCTCACCCCCCACCCCATCCCGAACTCCCTCTTCCCCCACTCTCCTCCTTTCTCCACCCGCCTCTTGCGGGGGGAGCGACCAGGAGGGGCGCGGCATCCTCCCGGCTGGCTCGGGTGTCTGGGGGAGAGTGGAGCCAGCTGCGGCGCCCGCCTCACCCCGGCGCAGCGGCACAGCCCGTGTGGGCGCGGCGCGGCAAGGCAGGGGTTAAGGTGGGCGCCCGCTCCCTGCGCCCGCCCGTCGGGATGAGCGCGCAGTCCGCCCGCTCTCTCGCAGCCAGCCCCGGAGAAAGTGGCGGTCAGTGATGGAGCTGCTGCCATGACAACCCCGGCGGTCGGGGCCCGCGCGCGTCGGGGCCGCTCCCGGGAGGAAGGCGGCGCGGAGGCCGGGGGCGGCCGCTGAGCGTGGCGTCCGCGCGTCCCCGCGTCCCGTGCCGCGTCCCCGGAGGAGGCGGGGGCGCCGTCCGCCAGCTCCCCGTGCGCCCGCAGCCTGCGCCGGGCGGCGTTCCGCGGGCTGGCGACGCGGGCCGGGCTGGCCACCAGTCGCCGCCCGGGCTGCGGTGGAGGACGCCCACGGCACCAACGGATCCTCAGGCTGCGACGGCCACGTCCCCGCGCTGGAACTTTTGGCCGCCTTTGGGTTCCAGATTCGAGACTCGGGCTGGTCTATAAATACATCTGTACATGTGTGTGAGCTAATAAAACATTTTCTCCTCTCCTTGAAGCAGCAGCCTTTTAGGACATCTCCTTTATGTCAGAGACACTTGCCTTGCTTCTTTGGGTTATAAACTTTTGATGCCAGACTCTGCAGAACGTTCCCAACTGAATCTTAAAGTAGCATCTTGAAGAGAGAGGCAGAGAAAGAGCAATCTGTGACCTTCATCCCTGCACCTTCCTTCTTCCTCTCCCTTCCCGGCTGCTTCCCCCCTCCCCAGGGGAGCGTCAAGAAAGCTCTTTTTGGATGCAGGAGGGGGCATCTGGTTCTGCTAGGCTGGAAAGCTGAGGCAGGATTTGAGGAAGAATCATTAGGCTCCGGAGAGCCTGGACTCTTTTCTCCTCCTTCCCCCTCTCTGCTTCTGGCTTGCTCCATCCCTTTCCCGTTTCCCCACACCACAACCCGAGACCCGCTGGTGTGCGGGGCGGGGGACGAGGACCGCGCCGCTACCGGAGTTCTGGGAAGTTGTGGCTGTCGAGGATGGGGGTCTGTGGGTACCTGTTCCTGCCCTGGAAGTGCCTCGTGGTCGTGTCTCTCAGGCTGCTGTTCCTTGTACCCACAGGAGTGCCCGTGCGCAGCGGAGATGCCACCTTCCCCAAAGCTATGGACAACGTGACGGTCCGGCAGGGGGAGAGCGCCACCCTCAGGTAGGGAGCTGTACTTCAGCGGGGGACTGAGCCCCTCGGATGTGAGGACGTGGATTAAGGGCCAGCAAGAAAGCAGAAGAGAGAGAGCAGAACGCTTGGGTGGGGGAGTGGGGCATGCTAAGGGCCTTTCGGTAGGCCCGAGAGTTGCCCACTTGCGGACTGTGGCTGCAAACACCCATTTTCTTGGAGAGGTTTGTCATTTGCTCTGGCTTTTCTGGTCCAGGATCTGATGTAGGACCCTGAGGTCCATGCTTGGGATTCCATGCATCCATGAGGCCATGGCATGGCTAGATTCACTTTTGCCCTGGCATCAAGATGAGAACAGAGTGCCCTGTAATTGCAGTACTGGGGGTTAGCCTAAGATCACTGAGTGCTTTGGTGGTTCTCTCACAGGCCAGAAGGTATGTGATTAGGCAAGATGGTCTTCTGGATGGGGTAGCTTCCTCTTACCAGAGACATACCAAAAATGTCAGGCTCTGGAATTGCCAGTGCTGGGCCATGGCCGTTTATGAGTCTGCTCAAGACTCAGCCATCCATGTCAACCGTGTGTGGTGCTCCTGGGACCCCTATTATAAATTATGAGGGCACTTTTATCTTTGCAGGCTCAGGCCAAAGAGAGGAAACATGTAGCTTTTATGCAACGACATCACTCCTGTGCGAAAAGCACAATAGAAAGCTTTTTGTTTTACCTTAATGAGTTACAGAGAATCACTTGCATGCTCCAGGCAGAGGGGTGGAGATTCTTGGAATATGAACCTTTGGGGACTGGGCCCGCTGCAGCAGAGACTTTAATAAAAATGCAGCCACCACTTTCCACCAGCTCAGCAGATATCATCTTTTATCCCTTTAATGAGGCAGTTCTGGTCCTAGGAGACAGATTCAGGGACGTCCCAGCTTAACTCTGGCTCACAGTGTACACAGGCTGAATGCGTTTGCCCTGTCTATGACTTTGATGGTTATGTTGAAAATAAAACATGCTGTCCCAGATTCTGCAGCCAAAAGGCCTGACTTCTCCAAGGAACAGTTGAGAATGGGGCTTCCTTCCTGTTCCTCTGGCTGCTCTGGTAGAGCTCTCTCTGTATCTGGACTAGCTGTGCCCCCAGGAAGGAAAGAAAGGCCTCTTGGGACACTGGATATACTTTCCTAAGCTCCAGGCTAAGGTTGGATTCTTGCCACTTTGGGAGATTCTTAGCTGCATCTTCTTTTGAGGAAGAGAACAGGTTTCACAGGTCTGTCTGCTGGTGCTGGGGGGGGGCAGATGAAGAGAGATAAAGGGGTGCTGGGGACAGACTCCCTTCCCTGACTGCAGGAGGGAAAACCCTTCTAGCCCTGTGGGCCCTCCTCAGCCTGTCCCAGACTAGAGTGCATTATGGCTATTTCCTTGCCTCGAGAAGTTTCTGGAGCCTACTCCCTGAGAACTGACTTGTGGGATGCGCACTGGCAGCAGAGCTGTGAGCTCAAAGATAGGAGTGGAACCCAGGCTGCGACACAGGTTCACCGAAGAAATGTTGGTAAATGTTAGCAGGCGTGAGGGGCTGTTGATGCTGCCACGCAGCTGTCTTTATCTTCAAATCTATTACTGGGGGCAAAGAGGCCCAGCACCGAATAAGGCCTCCTTGCTAAACCTTCCAAATCTTTTGTCCCATTCCTGACCCTGAAAGTTAAAGCAGAAACTTAGGAAACTCCAGCTTTCTGCTTTCCGGGATGCCGTAAGATGATTCCACCAGCAGAGGGCCAACTTGGCTCTGCCTTTTTTTTATTAGCTGCTGGCCTGGTTTCATGATCTTCAATTCAAATGTTCAGCAGCTGGGCTTGGTAATGGGAATGGGAATAAAAACGGGAAAAGCTGAATAGTTGCTTTTTGTGCTTTGTGGAGGAAAAAAAAAAAAAACCTTACACGTGCGGGTATAACTGTTATCTTTTACCTGATTGCATGCTTTTATTTTTTAAAAGTAAACATGGCTTGTGTTGATTTTGTCTCTCCTCCTCCATATAATTTACTCTGAAATAGAGAGATTCAGCACATTGTCCACATTTTAATCTCTTTATATTCTCTTTCTTTTTTCCTCTTGTGTTCTTCTCTCATTACTTTAGTCTTTGTTCTTTTCAGGTGATTCCATTTTACACGCTTTTGCCTATAATTCATTCTCCCCCCCCTTTTTTTGGCTTTGTCATTTAATTCTTATTAATTTCTGATTTTTTTAAGGTTTTGATTTCACTCCTTTCACAATGTTTCTTAAAACAATATCACAATCTCCTGCAGCTTTCTGAGGGTCCCAACCTCTCTCTAGTTTTGCATGTACCTTTGTTTTATTGGCTAACAGCTGTGTGCCCATGTCAATGAAAAACTCATTTGTCATTGCTCTGAGGGAGAGTCCTGGCTTCCAGTCTCAGGAAATCCTTAGCATCAACCCCAGATAAATGTATCATGTTTTATGCTGTGTTGTATTTTGTTTTTGAAAGACTGTGATTCTAAGTATGGTCACACTTCCGTCTCCTTAAAGATGTTCCCTTGGGAATCCAGTGTTTGGAAATTCAGTGTTCTGAATGCAGCAAATGTGCAGGATGTCTTGAAAAGAATGAATGCTTCCCAGGCCCATGAGCCACAGAAAGTCTTTCCGAATGTGGTTACCTTGGATCAAAATCTCTCACATCTGTTTCTAAATCTTGACTGAAGTCACAAAGGAGGTCAGAGACCTAATAGTAAAGCAGAGGAGCACAGGAAGCGGGTCCCTCATTTGAATTTTCCAAGGAGAAATTGCACGGCTTAGAGAAGGATGATGTCTTTCCTTGGAGATATCAGTTTTGTTTTGATAGGTCTTTGATTGCATTGAGGGACGTTAGGATGTGATGTGCCGAAGATGACACTGAAGTTTCAAACGTAGATAAAACTCATTTTATATAAGTGAGGCAATATTATCTTCCTCATAACTACTCTACAGGGCTACTTGAAAAGTAAAAATAATTATTTGAATATTGAGTAATTTTGCCTTCTTGGAAGAGAGATGATATGGGAAATGAAGGTGGTGTTCACTGTGGCTGAATTATAGCTTCTATGAATCTGATTTGAATTCATTATTACAAATGGGCCCTCTTGGCCAGAATCATTTCATTACAATTATCTGCTGTTGGGTTAAAAATGTTCTGTGCCTTTCCATTAGATTAGATATGACAAGTATCTAGAAGTTCTATGTCTGAATCAGGAAAGGAGCCCAGGATGCTCACTGTAGTCAGTTGGGTCCTATTAAGCCATTTCTGTTGCACAAATGATAGCCAGGTATGCTTTCTTCCTGGGTCTCAGTCTCCTCTAAATCTGCTTTAGGTACTTAGTGGAACCATGTCCTCTGTATACATGAATGTTGTGAAGAGCTGCTATAGGATGGAAGTAGGGGTTGTTACTGTAAGGGAATGGTCCACTAAACGGGAAAAGTTCCCACTGACATACTGTTTTTATGTATTTATTTATATATCATACATGGCAGGATAATCAGTTTTGCTCATCCAGGCTTGCTGATCTGGGATTATGCTTAATAACTCTTTTTCTGCAATGTCCCTGCATTTTCATTTGGAGTTCTGCGCTAATCCAGTTGGAACCAAGTATTTGAGGGTTAACTACTGCCAAGGAATAATCTGAGTCGCGGGATTTTCCCCAGCAACTGGGTCAGTCAAGCTCCCAAGGACAATGTTTTTCTCTATTTTGCACTCACCCTCAGAAGCTTCTCTGTTTGTGAAAATTTGAAAATTCAGAACAGACACTAGGTTATTAGAAACACTTTTGCCCATTGCAGTATTTAAGCTGCCTATGCTGAATAAGGTCACGCGGAAGGACAGAGTCTTCATTCTTGGTCTGGGGAGAGGAAGACATAAAAGGACATGGAAGCAAGTATGTGCCTGTAAGGGACCCCTCGCACCGCGATGCTGACCTGGGCTGCACACTGGAGTTGCCAGGATGCTTTTAAAAACTTGTACTGCCAGCCTCCCAGACCAATGAAATAAAATTCTCTGAAGTTAGGCATTGGGGTGGGCTTGTGAGACAAAAAGAAAATTTCCTCCAGTATTTCTATTGTGGAACTGGAGCCAAGAACCACTTCTCTAAAGCCCTGTCCTGCCCCCAGAGCATCCGAGCTAGCGGGTCGCCAATGACCCTAACTTCCTTTAAGGGCCTCCTGCATGTGTGCATGTACCTGACCACACACAGGCTGCCTTGTGCTCTAGAAAGGGCATGGATTCAGGGGCCTGGATTTGATTCTTATTCTACCACTCAGTAACTACATGATTTTGAGCACTTTGGTCCAACTGTGTACACCTAGAACCAGTATCTGCTCTGTCTAGGATATCAGCTGAAGTATATGAAGTATATGAAGTATATACTTCATATATCAGCCATACAATGAATATGAAGTATACTGATGAAGTATATGGCCTTATTCTAACAACTAAGCAATGTGTACATGCAAGTTGTCACTGGTGCTGCGAGGGATTCCTTAATAACAGCCCATAATACTCTCAGTCTTTTCCAGGTTTATGCGCTCCGCTTTTCCTCCCTTCCCCCCTCACCCCATACACACCTTCAAAATGTGCTAATTTCTTCCCACTTCCCCTCAGTATCCTGCTTTCTCCTTGAGGCCCAGAATGACCCTCATTGAGTTCCAGTAACACTTGCTAAGTATCTCTGTCCCAGCAGATACACACCACAGACCTAGCATTTAGGTGTGGGTCTGGTTAGATGGGGAGCTCCTGGAGGTTAGGAGCCCTGTCTTAGGTATCGAGTACAGACATTGTGATGGACACAAAGGATTAAAAAATAAGTATCGGTTGAATGTTTTAATCCTTTTTAACAGGACTCCTTCTCTTATCATGTATTATTACCTCTATAGCAACAAAGTGCTGATATCTAAAAAGTTCCATTCTCTTCCGAACCGCAACGCTGGGACACTCAGACACAGCAGTTGGTTAGAGATCTTGGAGGCCTGAGGGACTTTTGGATTCTACCTAAATCCCTTGCCAGAAGGGACAGTTGAATCCCCCAGTGGGTCACAGTCTGATCTAAAACTCTGCAAAAAGCGCGACTATCCCTGAGGGCAAGATACTGAGCAAGGGAGGAGGATTGAGAGGAACTTCTTCGCAGCCAACAGAGTAGTATATTTAGACATGAGGCTGTCTCTGTGGAGATCCGCCCTGTGTAGACATGGAGATACAGGAAGCAAGGAGGTAAGAGGGGGAGATGGAACTGGAGTGGGGTGGGGTGGGGGAGTTGGTTTGTGAGCACTAGGACGAGGCTGCAGGATCCAGCAGGCTGACAGAGCAGGACTGCCTGGATGCTAGCTCTCTCTGACATCACTGATTAGTTGGAATACATCTGCCTCCCCCAACACATTCGCCAGGTACCACACGCCAAGGAAGGGGAAGGAAATTTTAAAGCATTCATGACATATGCCCTGTGGGTTTCTGAATTGCTTTGGAAAATTCAGCCCCTCTTGTCATAAGCATCTTTTTCCTTCCTTTCTTTCTTTCTTTCTTTTTTGTTTTTTTGGCCTTTAAGTAGGGTTTAAGTTGGAATCATTGTAGCCCTGCTGTTCTTTCTTTCCAGCTTCTGAGAAGGGACTGTCCCTGGTCCTGCTTCTCATGCTTACTATGTGGCTGGTTCTGAGGGCACCAGGGAGGACAGCAGCGCTGGTCCGTGTGAGTTACAGATCTGATGGGGTCCAGCAGTGGGATGCAGAAAGAGGAGGAGCCAAATAGGTCTTATTTGACCTTCCCAAGGGAGGACTTTGAAAATTACTTATTAGCAGGAAGCAGTCTTCACAGTCATAGGATAAGAGGGAATTATGGACCAAGACATCTTCAGGGCTGGTAGAAATTTGCATTGTCTATTAACTTAGGAACCAAGTGTTAACCTTTCTTGTTTTTTTTTTTTTTTTTTTTTTAATCCAGGCAAGACAGCAGCAGATCATTTCAGATTCCTTTGTTTGTTTATTATTTTCCCTGTAGGAAGATGCTATTCCCTGCAGCCGAGGCTGGGTCTAGCTGAGCTGGAGAGAAAGCTGGCATGGGGTGGGCGTTGGGGGAGAGCCTGCACTATCAGTCCTTTCCCACCTCCCGGTAAATGACACCTTCCTGCAGCTCCTTGTACCCTGGTGTATCTTTTTTAAGATGTGAAAATTGAAGTTGTAATGTCTCTGCAGCTCAGCAGTTACCCTGCCTCGATCTGTGTGTCATTTCCTTGGTAGAGAAGGTTAGAGATGGGACATGTTTGAGCCTTATGTCACTCTCCCTGCAGGATCACACCACAGACCCTTTCATAAAATTGATAAGGCGGGGGAGACTTTAAAACAAACACACTCAATTATCCATGATTACGTGTGTGTCAGAGGCCAAGCCAATTATTGTTTCATGTGATTTTCAGAATATTATTATCCCTAAATAACAGCCTCGGAGATTGAGTATTAGAACAGTTAAGTCACTTACCTTTGGTTATGTGGTTATCAGATGTCTGGATTTGCTCCAGGAAGAACGTTTTCTTCTTCTCAGTTTTATAGGACCCTCTCCTCCCAACCCCTTCCACCGCCTGGGCACAGAGAACAAAGAGAGCTTCCAAAGCCAGCAGAAAAAGCAAAAGCCCCCTTTCTGTGCCCCAGACCTACCCCTGATGAAAGGTCAGGAAATCTCCACTGCAGTTGTGGGCTGTAGCTGAGCTAATCTCTATTAGTGGTCCTCTTTGCTTTCTGCTGCTTACCTGCCCCCACCTGCATGTAAGCCATGCAGGTGGCTCTGTCGTCTGCGGCTGATCGTGATGCATGCTGCCAACAGTGCCCAGGGTGACAGACGCCGGCAGGGTCCAGGGTCCTGTTCAGCCCATCACAGGTGCTCTTCACTTTGAACCTGTCCTACGCTTTGTACCTTCCCACCAGCCCCCATACTACATGACCTCCCAGAGTATGCCAGGATCTCCTTGAACCCAGCAAACTAAGACCAGGTAGGCAGTGGATTCTTGACAAGAGCCCACCGATGCCAGAGTGCTTCCTTGAGAACTGTAAGGAAATGAGAGATCTGAAGGGAAGTTATTTTTTTAAACCCTAAAATATATATCATTGCACAATCTCCTAACGTCCTTATATTTGTATTTTAGTTTAAACCATTCGGCTGTGAAAACAGAACCACAAGCTTTGTAACTCACCTTGTCTCTGATTCATACCCTGGAGGAAATCATGTGACCCCTTTTGGCCTCCTCTTCCCTGGAGACTGCACATTTTGCTTAAATCAAAGAGACGCTGAAGGACTTGACCTGGCTTCCCATAAAAGTGCTGATCAATAAAATGCTTAAAAATTAGTTTTGAATATTAAACATTTTCAGTGGGTCTGAAAATGTATGGCATTTCGATTAACCAAGTTTCCACTGCATAATAGGAACAAAGAATGTTCTAAGTGGTTGTTAAGTTTTCTGGCTAGCCTAAAGAAGATAATTTAACTCATAATTATCCAAAATGCGACATGCTAGCAATGAAGAATAATAGGGAGCCCTGTTGTTGTAGAAGAAGTGATTACACAAAAGCGAGAGAAAAATGAATATGATAATTTTCTATTTATCATGAATGCCAATGCGGAAGAAAAGTAGGCATAGCAAGAGGAAAATAATATGGAAACATTCTCTCAAAGATATTTCTGAATACTTTCGAAAGTTTTGAAGTTTGTCTTGTTTCTGTTGTGCCAAATTCAATTTTAAGACATATAGCTTTCATTTTATTGGATTCAAGTACATGTATACATTTGCCACTTCTCTGATGATTGGATTTTTTTTTTTATAAATATAGATGAAGAAGGGAAGATAGATAAAGGAAATGAAAGACAAAAATGGAGAGAAGAGAACAGAGATTTTCCCAAGGTGTCAGCTAAGAGTTGAAGGAAGACACAGAGCTAAGAGGAGGGGAAAGTGTGGGATTACCTGGTAGTCAAAGTTTGAGAAAAAAAGGAAGAAAGCGTTCAACAAGAATTACCATGTCCCACAATTTCCAGTGTGTGACCGTCTCTTTCCCCTGTGTCCAGGTCATGGGACCAGACACACAGGGGTCCAGCGCCCATGCTAAATCAAGACAAAGAGTTGTGTAGTGCTCAGATTCTCACTTGCTGCTAAGACTCCGTTCTTTCTGAACCTTGCTTCCCACCTGTCACCCAGTGGTCAATCCCATTCTTGTCACTGACTTTTTAGTCCATGTCTCATTACTCTGTGCGGTACCCACCCTAGGCTCTGGGTGATTGAGTCCCAAGAGTCCCACGTTGCCTTCCCAGGACCTCTTCTCTAAGAGACCAGGTCCACCCTTGACTCCTAGCGTTTCCTACGAAACCTAGGGAAACCTAGGGAAGCCTAGGGTTTCACGAACTTTCCAATGCTGACTGTTTGCCTGCCACCAAATGTCCGTTTTGGAGATCCCTTCAGTACAGGTAGTATGTGAGGTCTAGGCCAAGCCACCCACTTGCTCCTGTGCACTTAAACCATTTATCCTCAGATATATATAGATTGCTGTATCAGATTTTTGTCTACTTTGACTGGAATAGGTTGTGATTGATGCCATCCCAACACAGGTTCTCCCAGTCACTGTTTGGAGCTTCCCATGATGGATAAAAGGCAGAGCCACCATCGGTGACACAGAGAATTCAGTCAGTCCAGTGTTTTATTGGAGTGGTCGCGCTCACATTGAGATACCTGGTATAAGACACTGTGTAAGGAAGAGCAGGAAACAATGGTATTCATCTTTGTTCTTTGCTGTGTTTTCTAGGCCAGCTCTGAAAATTTTCCTCCTCCCATATTGTTTTTCTTGCTTCTTCCATGTCTTTTGTTAAATACATTAATATCTACCCTTGGTCTTTGTATCCCCAGTGTCCAGGACAATACCTAACATGTAGTAGTTGCTCCATGTTTGTTGAAAAGATGAATACTGCCCTTTGTTTCTATCCTTTTGGTCTCTCTTTCCACCCTCACACACACAAGCACACACGCGTGCGCACACACGCGTGCGCGCATTTCTACTTTTTCTAATGAAGATGTTCTCACCCGTTTTGAGGTAATTGGGAAGTCACTGAAATTACAACCAGAGATTCTGACATTTGAATCCTAGTGGAGATAATGATCTCTCCCTAGATAGTTGGTATTTAACTTGTCCTGTCTCCTCCTGCTTGTTATAATTGCTGTATTCACGAATTTCACAATATTCTTAAAGCCACTGGCAGGAAATTCCGATCAGTTGCAAGGGATGTGAGCCTCCCTCCTCCCTTTTTATCAAGGTTACAAAAGAAATGATGTCACATTCTGAAAGTATATCGGCAAACTTTAGGGAATGGAAATGCCAATGTGAGTAATCTCCTAAAATTGCAGGAAGCACTTTTGAAAGAATGGATTTATGAACCCATTTCCTTGGCCATTTGAAGTACAGCTGTTTCTGTGATAAATTCTTCCTGTGACATCCATGAATATGTCTCAGGAGCCCATAGCCTGCCATTCCTGTGGGGCAGGACCAGTTTACAGGATGTTCTTGATTATACACTCTGTTTACAATTGGCTCATCAGTGGACATTTAGTGAAATATAAGGTATAGCTTAACTCCTATTAAGAGATTAGGAAACACAGACTTTAAAGTAAAAAAATCTCATTTCTAATCCCAGCTCTGATACGTGTTGGCTCTATATGGTTGGACTAAGATTCAGTTTCATGATTTAAAAAAAGGGATTTTATAGCCACTTCTTTGGGTTTTGGGGGAGGAATACGTAACATCAAGTTAATAAGAGCTTAAAGACTGACATATAGTAAGTTCACAATAAACAGTAGCATTGCATTAAAAAATAAATTGCTGAAATAACAACTTAAAAAAGAAGCTTTTCTAAACCACTATGTGCCAAGCACTACACTAGGCACTGTGAATATTACAAAGTTTAATTAATCCTTATCTTTCCTCTTTAAACACTTATATCCAGTGAATGTATTAGAAGATGAAGGGCCCACAGATCAGGAAGTGGGGGAGGAAAAGACAAGGAGAAGAAGGGAGAAGGGGAAGAGCATTTACTTAAAATGCATCATATAAAAGTGTCCACTCAAACAAACTTGGACATTTGTATTCACTCACATAACCACCATTCCAAATAGTACAGGACATTTGTATCACCTTCAATGCCCTCTTTTTTTATTATGGTAAAATGTATGTAATATGAAATTTACCTTTTTGACTTTTTTTTTTTTTCTTTTTTGAGAGAGAGAGACAGAGTGCGTGTGTATGCATGACAGAGAGAGAAGGAGAAAGAGAATCTTAAGTAGGCTCCATCCCCAGCATGGAGTCCAATGTGGGGCTCGATCTTACTACCATGAGATCAGACTTAAAGCCAAAATCAAGATTCAGTCATTTGACAGGTGACCATTAACTATTTTTAAGTATACAGTTCTGTGACATCAAATATGTTCACGTTATGTGCAACAATCACCACCATCCATCCCCAGAACTTTCCCACCTTTCCAAACTGAAGCTCTGTACCCATTAAACAGGAACTCTCCATCCCCCACTTCCTGCAGCCTCTGGAAACCACAATTCCACTTTCTGTCTCTATGAATTTGATTACCCTAGGGACCTCATGTAAGTGGTATCATGCAGTATTTGTCATTTTGTAAGTGGCCTGTTTCACTTAGCATAATGTCTTAAAAATTCATCAGTGTTGTAGCATGTGTCAGGATTTCTTTTCTTCTTAGCACCAAATAATATTCTATTGCATGTGTATATCACATTTTGTTTACCCATTTATTTGCTGCTGGACACTTGGGTTGCTTCCACCTCTTGACTGTTGTGAATAATTCTGCTATGAACATAGGTGTATAAATACCTATTCAAGTCCTTGTTTTCAATTCATTTAGTATATACCCAGAAGTAGAATTGTATATACCCAGAAGTGGATGATATGGTAATTCTGCTCAGTGTTTGAGGAACCACTGTACCATTTTCCATAATGACCTCACCATTTTACATTCCTTCCAGCAGTGCATAAATATTCCAATTTATCTACATCCTAGCCAATATATATTTGCCATTTTTTTAAATAACCATTTTAATGGATAAATGAAGTGCTATTTTTTTTTTATGAAGTGCTATTTTATGGTGGTTTTGATTTGCATTTTCCTATGGATTAGTGATGCTGATTTGCTTATTGGCCATTTATATATCTTCTTTGAAGAGACTTCGATTCAACTTTATTGCCCATTTTTAAGCAGGTTGTTCATTTTTTTGTTGTTGAGATATAGGATTCTTTATTCTGGATATTAATTCTTTACTATATATGTAATTTTCACATGTTCTCTCCCATCGGTGGATTTCCTTTTTACTTCATTGATAGTGTCTTTTGATAAAAATGTTTTTAACTTTGAGGTAGTGCTGTTTTCCTTTGTTGCTTATATTTTTGGTGTCATAACCAAGAAATCACTGCCACATACAATGTCATGAAGCTTTTCCTGCATGTTTTCTTTAAGAGTTTCATAGATTTAGGTCTTACATTTAGGGTTTTAGTCCATTTCAAGTTAATTTTTGTATATGATATGAGCTAAGAATACAAATTAATTTTTTTTTGCATGTGGATATGCAATTTTCTCACCATCATTTCTTGAAAAGACTATTTTTCCCCATTGAGTGGGGGAAGTTATGTTGAAAACAGTTATGTTGAAAATCATTTGAAAATTATGCAAGGTTTTGTTTCTGAGCTTTCCATTCTATTTCATTATGCCAGTATGCAAAACACACTGTTTTGATTATTATAGCTTTGTAGTAAGTTTTGAAATTGGGAAATGTGAGACCTCAACTTTGCTCTTTTTCAAGATTGCTATTTCTCTTTAGGATCCCCTGAGATTCCATATGTATTATAGGATGAATTTTTCTATGTCGGCTGAACAAAAACAAAACAAAACAAAACACCACCACACTGGAGTATTAATAGGGATTACATTGAATCTGTAGATACCTTAAAGTAGTATTGATGTCTTAAAATATTATATTTATTTTTATATTTATGGCCAATCAATAAATGCAGGATATCTTTCCATCAATTCTTATCTTGTTTAATTTCTTTCAGAAATATTTTGAAATTTTTGGTGTACATGTCTTCCACCTCCTTGGTGAAATTTTTCCTAAGTATTTTATTTTTTTGTATTATTATAACTGAATTGTTATTTAATTTTCATTTTGTATTGTTCATTATTAGTACATAGAAACACAACTAATTTTTATGTGTTGATTTTGTATCTTGTGATTTTTACTGAATTCATTTATTAGTTCTAACAGATTTTATGGAAACTTTAGGAATTCCTGCATATAAGATTATGTCATCTACAAAGATAATTTTACTTCTTCCTTTCCAATTTGGATGGCTTTTAGATATTTTTCTTGCCTAATTGACTTGGCTAGAACTTCTAGTACTGTGTTGTAAAGAAGCAGGTATCCTTGCCTTGTTTCTGGTATTGGAGGAAAATATTCAGTTTTTCATCATTTAGTATGATGTTAGCTGTGGGTATTTCATTTATGGGCTTTATTATGTTTATGGAGTTTGCTCCATTCTTTGTTGATTTTTTACCATGAAAGACTGTTGAATTTTGTCAGATACTTTTTCTGCATTAATGAGGGACGCCTGGGTGGCTCAGTTGGTTAAGCAGCTGCCTTCGGCTCAGGTTATGATCTCAGCGTCCTGGGATGGAGTCCCACATCGGGCTCCTTGCTCGGCGGGGAGCCTGCTTCTCCCTCTGCCTCTGCCTGCCTCTCTGTCTGCCTGTGCTCGCTCTCTCTCCCTTTCTCTCTGACAAATAAATAAATAAAATCTTAAAAAAAAAAAAATTTAATGAGGTGATCTTTCCTTCCACTTAATTCTGCTAATATGGTATATTATATTGGTTTTCATAGGTTGAACCATTCTTGCATTCCAGGAAAAAAATTCCACTTGGTTATGGTATACAGTCTTTCAGTCTTTCAGTATACTTTCAGTAGACTGTGGAATTGCTAGTATATTGTTCAGCATTTTTGCATCAATGATAATAAGAAATATTGGTCTGTAACTTTCTTGTTACAGTGTTTTTGTTTGACTTTGGTATTAGGATAATGTTGGCCTCATAGAATGAGTTTGGAATTGTTTCCTCCTCTTAAATTTTTGGAAAAGTTTGGGGATGACTGTTATTAACTCTTTAAATGCTTGGTAGAATTTAGGTGAATCTGTCTGGTATTGGGCTTTCAGGGAGATTTTTGATTACTGATTCAATCTCATAATTATCTATCTGTTCAGATTTTCTGTTTCTTCAGAATTCCATTATAGTATGTTGTGTATTTCTAAGAATGCTTATTTTGTTTAGATTATTTAATATGTTGATGTAGTGTTATTTATAGTACTCTCTTACAATAATCCTTTTTCATCTGTAAAATTGGTTAACTAGGGGCACCTGGGTGGCTCAGTGGGTTAAGCCGCTGCCTTTGGCTCAGGTCATGATCTCAGGGTCCTGGGATCGAGCCCCGCATCGGGCTCTCTGCTCAGCAGGGAGCCTGCTTCCTCCTCTCTCTCTCTGCCTGCCTCTCTGCCTACTTGTAATCTCTCTCTGTCAAATAAATAAATAAAATCTTTAAAAAAAAATAATAAAATTGGTTAACTATTCCTTACTTTATTTTTTATTTTGATTATTTGAGTATTTTTTTCTTAGTCAATCTAGATAAATGCTTGTTTATATTATTTTTTCTTTTTAAAGATTTTATTTATTTGAGAGAGATAGAGAACACAAAAGCACGGGGGAGGGTCACAGGGAAAGGGAGACAGAGCATCTCAAGCAGATTCTGTGCTGAGTATGGTGCCTGATGCAGGACTTGATCCCACAACACTGAGATCATGACCTGAGACAGAATCAAAACTCAGATGCTTAGCTGACTGAGCAAGCCAGGTGTCCCAATTTTGTTAATCTTTTAAAATAGCTAACTTTTTAAAGTAATCTCTATGCTCAACATAAAGCTCGAGCTCACAATCCCACAATCAAATTACATGCTCTACCAACTGAGTCAGTCAGGCACCTCTCTCAAGCAACTAACTTTTGGTTTTGTTGATTCTACATGTTGTTTTTCTATTCTCTACTTCACTGATCTCTAATACCCATTATTTCCTTTGTTCTGTTAATTTTGAGTTTAGTTTGGACAGCGGTCCAGGCCATTTCTTCTCTCAAGCTGTACTGCATTACTAATGGGTGGAATAAGGGCAACCAAAAACACCATGAAATTTCTTATCAAAATAATAAATTTTTAAAATTGGTCACTTGCTTTGTTGCTGTAGATCTTCGATTGATTTTCAGAGCCCCTAAATAGTCATTATATTCAGTTTCCAGTTTGTTTACTCAATTTTTCTTTGGGAAAATAGGGACTTGAGACTTCCTAGTCTGCCGTCTTGCCGTCATCTCCTTCCATGCCCATTTGAAATCAATCCTCCAGCTCTGGACAGACATCTGTTTCCAGACACCATACATTAATTTTGTCTGTTTTAGAATTTCTTATAAATTAGATGATACTACATTATACAGTACTCTTTTATATCTGACTTCTTTTTCTCAGTATAATGTATCTGATATTCATACATGTTATTGCTTATAGTTCATTCCCCTTTGATTGTTCTATAGTATTCCACTGTATGGATACACCACAATTTTTTCCCTGTTTCCTTGTTGATATGGTTTCTGGTTCTTATGAATTAAGGTACAATGAATATTTAAAAAGAAGTCTTTATGAGGAAATGTATTTTTATTTTTTTAAAGAAATAGCTATAGATAGAATTATTGAGTATATGATCAACATAGGTTTAATGACTGAGGAAACAGCCAGTCAATTTTCCAAAGTTATTATACCAATTTATATTCCC
This sequence comes from Neogale vison, assembly GCF_020171115.1. Taxonomy (NCBI): domain Eukaryota; kingdom Metazoa; phylum Chordata; class Mammalia; order Carnivora; family Mustelidae; genus Neogale; species Neogale vison. Next base: position 121,759,832 of record NC_058097.1, on the reverse strand, counting down.
ACCAGTAATGTGTGTGGGCTCCAGCTGTTCCACAGTATCGACATTTGGCATTGCAGGTTTTTGAAATTTTTATTTTCAGCCATTTTAGTGTGTGTATGGAATAGTGTACCATTGTAAAATTTTAATTTGCATTTCAGAGGGATTAATGACATTCAGTATCTTTCTAAGTGTTCTCATATTGGTCATTCATATATCTTCTCCTAGGCCAAGGATGATGATGTGTTTGTCCATCGATTCATTTAACAAGTATTTATTGAACACTCCATGCCAAGTACTCTTTTTTAGGGTGGGGTTATAATGATTAACAAAAGAGTATATTCTCCCATTATAGAGCTTACATTCTAGGGAAGTTAGACACATGATAAACACATTAAAATAGAATATAATGTTAATAATAATGTATGACCTGAAGAATAATAAAGTAAAATAAACTAAATGAAATAGGTAGCTCTATTTCAGGTTAGGAGCTACTTGTTTGATGTAACATTTGAGGAGAAAACTGATCAAAGTGCAGAAGTGAGCCAGGCCAGTGTCTGGGGATTCCAAAGAAAAGGAAAGCATAGGCAGAGGGTCCATGGCAAGCATGTGCTCAACATGTTCTAAGAGTAGTAAGGAGGTCCTGGAGCAGAGTAAGTAAGAGACTGAGTAGTAAAGAATGATAGAGAGTCATTGACTGAGACTTAAAGTTTCTGGTAGAACACAGAGGTTGGGCACCATGACTTCCATACTCACAAGAAAAGGAAAGGTGAACAAACTGAAAATCAATAGCTCTTCACTTAGGTTCACCAGAGAATTGAGGCCACAGAATAAACCATACCCTTAAAACTAGAGACAGGTATCATAGCTTATTCTGAACTGAATGCACTGCTTTAGTCAGATTCTCCTAGGAACACATAAAAAGTAATTAAATGCAGGAGATTGAGTGTGGACTACCTTGAAGAAATTCCAGGTGGCTGAGTCTTGTGGAAGGGCCCTCACATTTCTGTGAGCTTTTCTTCCGAGGCCATAGCAGTTCTGTGGGTGAAAATGGAAGAAATGGCAGAAGGAGATAACCATTTTGAAGTATATGAAGAACATTTACCTTCTATTCTCTTTAACAGAAGCCTGCCCTCAAGGAAACTAGTTTATCAGAACCTAACTGCATTGGGATTTGCTGTAGCCTAAACTCCTGGGGGCAGGGAATACCCAAACCCAGGGTCCTGTAGCTTAAGCGACAAAGAACAGTTGAAAAGAAGGTGCAATCATCAGAGTCAGACTCAGATATGGCAGAAATGTTGGAATTATCAGACCAGAAACTTTAAAATAACTATGATTAATATGGTAAGGACTCTATTGGAAAAAAATGGAAAACATGAAAGAACAGATGGGTAATGTAAGCTAAGAAATGGAAATTCTGAGAGAGAATAAAAACGAAATGTGATAAAAATTGTTACAGAAATGAAGAATGCCTTTGAAGGGCTCATTAGTAGATGGAGCATGGCTGAGGAAAGAATCAGTAAGCTTGAAGATAATGTCATTAGAAACTGTCTAAACTGAAAAGGCAAAGAGAAAAAAGACTGGGGGGAGACCCACACAAAACAGAATATTCAAGAACTGTGGGAAAAATTACAAAACATATCACATACATGTAATGTGAATATCAGAAGGAAAAGAAAGGTACAGAAGAAATATTTGAAACAATAATGACTGAGAATTTTTCAAGATTAATGTCAGGCATCAAACCACAGATCCAGGAACCTTAGAAGACACCAGGAAGGATAAATAAAAAGAACCAAAAAACCAAAAACCAAAAAACAAACAAACAAAAACTCCACAAAAACAAAAACAAAAAACGACACCTAGACATATTATATTCAACCTGAGGAAATCCAAAGGCAAACAAATGATTCTTGAAAGAAGGAGCCAGGCTGGGGGTGTGGCAGGGAAAGACATTATTTGTAGTAGAGTGAGGATGAGTTACATCAAACTTTTCTTCAGAAACCGTGCAAGCAAGAAGAGAGCAGACTGAACTAACTCCACATACCAGTATTTATAGGTGTAGCAGACTCTTCGGCAATCAAATTATTTGTTCATTATCTCCCCCCACCTCTCTCTCTCTCTCTTTCTCTCTCTCTCTCTCTCTCTCACACACACACACACACACACACACAAACACACACACATTTCTTTTTTCTTCAATTGTATGTTAGTACCTTGAGGACAGGAATAGGATTTCAATTTGGTTGTCTCAAATACCTCCTACAATACTCTGCAAACAGAACATGTTAATAATGTCTGCTAGACAAGAGGCAAGTAAATAGCATCTATCTCTCTTTGTGTAAGTAGGAGTAATCAGATATTTCTATTTCTGTGACCATACCAAAATGGCAATGTAATAAACATAAGCAACTTTTATTTACGTAATGATTTGCAATCTGCCCTTTCACTTCCTGAAAAGTTCGTTTCCAACCTCTTTTACATATAGCAGGTCTTACTCATCTTTTAGGCACCTAAATGGTACTTCCTGTCAGTCTTTCCTGATTTTCCTTAGTACGCTTATCTCAGTGGTTTCCAAGTTATCTAAGCCTGGCTAGGCATCAGAGTGACCCAAAAAGTTTTATTTTAGTATACATTAGTCCTGTGCCCAACTTTAGACATACAGAATTTAAAATGCTGAGACATATATTGAAGAATATGAACCTCATGCAACCAAAGCTAGTTCTGTGCCCTGTTCTTTGGAAGTATTGCATCTGACCTTAGTGTTCCCGGCACAGCATGCAAGGGGGGGATAAACTAGCCATCTTCTCACTCTCCCATTACATCTGTATCTGTAATGGTAACATAATATGTCAAGTTCTCCAATAATATTCATCTGTGTCTTCCATTTCCATCAAGGCAGGTGAAATTTCTCATTCATCTCTGTATCTATGGTTCTGGGTACAGCATAATTTTTTGCCATAGTCCTGTTGGTAAAACTTATAAAAACCCACTCTAGGGGCGCCTGGGTGGCTCAGTGGGTTAAAGTCTCTGCCTTTGGCTTAGGTCATGATCTCAGGGTCCTGGGATTGAGCCCCACATCGGGCTCTCTGCTCAGCAGGGAGCCTGCTTCCCCCTCTCTCTCTGCCTGCTTATGAGCTCTGTCTGTCAAATAAATAAATAAATAAATATGTGGGTGGGGGAGAAAAAGAAAAAGAAAAACCCACTCCAATTATTTAAACAAAGGAGTACACTGTGTTGTAAGGACCATGGAACACAAAAGAGGTAAAGACATTGGCTTCTGAAAAAAGGGCCACTCTGTCATCTGCCTCTTTCCATTTGGTCACTTGGCCTTGTAGTGTTGCTTTTCCCACACATCTGTTTTCTTTATCCCTTAATCTATCAGTTTTCTCTTCCACAGGGTGTGAGATGGTTATCCTACATCTTCTCAGTTTATGGGTTCTCATTTTAAGCTAGTCTCTACTGATTGTCTAGAATCCCTCTTTCCCAGTGTCACATTTCCAGGAGATAAAATTGACTGCCTCAGCTTGGGTTGAGTATATACCCCTAGTCCAGTCATGTGAGGGCCAGAGGGAGGAAAAATAATGTTCCAGATTGGAAATTGTTATCTCCAAGTAATAAAACATAACAGTAAAATTGCTGTAAATAGTGGCAATATTTATAATCTCACTCAATAAGGATGCTGGAGGGAGGAAGTTCCAGGGTTGAGCGCTGAGGTCATTGCCGTTTATGACCAGAGTATGGCTGCAGCAGTTCCAGGCATCATATTCTTATCCAAGAAAGTCTATAAATAGTCATTAAGGGCTTGTGAGCGTTTCTTTTCAACATATTTTCCAGAAGCTACCACTCAGCAGATTTCCCTGTGGTGTCATTTGCAGGACTGTGTTACATGTCTAGGCTCTAGTTAGAAGAGAGGGCTTGGGACATAGGCATTTTGGATTTTCAGCCTCTACAATGGGAGGCTGGTCCCATCAGCAAGTTGGTGGGCAGTTGCTGTTGGGTTGGCAAATAGCATGTACTCAGGCCCTGTGATATACACGTGGCTTACTGATGTGGATGGGGGAACGGTAGGGAAAGAGTGGTCAGAATTCTCAGAGAATGGTAGGCTATGGCCTGGGCATGTGCTTTGTGCAGAATTTAATACATGTGGGTTGAAGGAACAAATCACAAGAAAGAATACTTGCCTCATTTGATCCCTGTGGTGGTAGTCCAACCTGATAAAAAAGAAAACACTGAAGGTAGCTCACTTTATATGGTCCCCCATGACGTCTGGATCAATACACGTTTAAGAAAACAAAAGGCAAAAGGAACATGAGAAACAGGAATATTCACGGCCCATGAAAGAAAAGTTGTAAACAGCCCCCCACACAATAATCAGAGGGGAAGCAGCCATGGTAGAAGGAGGTGGTGTGGGGAGTAAAGGATTGGAGAGACAATTAAGTTGGCGGATAGGAAGCCTCAGGGAAAACAGAGCACAGTGGGAAGCTTCTGGAACCGAAGGGGTCAGAGTAGTATACTTCTTAAATCACACTGGGCACACCAGAGAGGAGCTGGAGGACAGGAGGGAGAAGGTGCAGGGAGGAGATAGCTGAGATTAATGAGGATGGGCAATGCCAGCCTCCTGCTGGCTGGGGCCGGTGACATGACAGCGCAGGCTGGGGCCGGCTCCCCTCTCTTTTGAGGTCAGTTATTTATTTATTTTGTAACGGAACCTAACAAATTCTAAAACCAGATAAATCCAATTACCCGTGTTTTGCCTTCAGGGAGTGGGAAAGATTAATGGTGGTATTTTGGCAGTAGCATAAAAAGAAATAGGTGGTAATAACAAGGAGGCTCATAAAAGGAGCTCGTATCCCAGGAAGGCCCAGAAAGCTGGCAGTAGCTCTGGCTGGGGCGCTGACTGCCTGTCTATACTCAGGAAGCTGTCTGCACCCTCGGCTTCTTCAGGCTTTGGGAGAGGGCCCAGAGAAACCCTCCACCTCCTTCTCCACCAGCGCCAGAATCCAAGAGCGCTGAGCAAAGGGATAGCATCCTTTCTTAGGTTATGCTATTTTTGTGTGTGTGTGTGCGTGCTTTTTCTAGATCTCCTGCAAACAACAACTTTGGTTGTTTATGTTACAGAATTAATGAACTCTTTTTCCCAGGAGTCCTTTCTGTTGGTGTTCTTCCGACTCCCTGGGGGAGTGATTTGACAATTGTTATTCTCTTCAGTTTACAGATAAGGATTCTGGGTGATAAGGTTGTACTTCTAGAACCTACTTCTCCTGTTACTGTTTTTGGTTTTGTGCGGTTTCTTAAGCTGCTATTAGGGTAACCATATTTGGAAATTGACTTAGAAACCATAATCCCTGTGGTACAGCTTGCTACAAACCTCCTTGGAGTCTCGCTGCCATTGATGAACTGGTTCAGTGAAACCTGCATAAGGGGAGGGGGTGGTCTAGGGATGTTCTAGTCTGATTTTGTACTTGTAGTTTTGTCTGAAGTTGCATTACATAAGACTGCCGATGTTGTCCCAGAATAGCTTTTGGCTTATGAAATGCTTCTTCCAAAATGCCTTGCTTGATATTCACACATTTGGCTGTTTAAAAAAAAAAATGTAATTATTTTTATTGAGATATAATTCACATATCATAAAATTCACCCTTTAAAAGCGTACAATTCAGTAGTTTTTAGTATATTCCCAAGGTTGTGCTACCATTACCACTTTCTAATTCCAGAACGTTTTTGTCGCACAAGAAATAGACATCAGACCCAGTGCCAGTCACACCTGCTCCCCCTTCTGCCTAGGCCCCTGGCAGCCACCGATCCCCTTGCTGTCATGGATTCCTACAATACACAAGCTCTGCTTTTTACTTCCCCTTTATCCATTCTTTCTTTCTTTCTTTCTTTTTTTTTTTTGGCTGTAAGATTGTTTTAATTATTCCTTCCAAACAATGAATTCTGGAGTTAGCAGAAGACCTGATCAGTAGAACATTGTCCGTTTGGTTGAGGGGCCTGGGAACTTGTCCAAGAAGACCTTTTATATCCCACAATTCTAACTTTAATAAGTGAGAAGAGAAGAGGGCCATCATGGGCACTGGAATGGAGTGGGCCTTAGAAAAATTCTGTCACGAGCAAGCTTGCCTTCAACATTTGCCCACATTCCTTTTTTTTTTTTTTCCCAATTTATTTATTTTCAGAAAAACATTATTCATTATTCTTTCACCACACCCAGTGCTCCATGCAAGCCGTGCCCTCTACAATACCCACCACCTGGTACCCCAACCTCCCACCACCCCCCGCCACTTCAAACCCCTCAGATTGTTTTTCAGAGTCCATAGTCTCTCATGGTTCACCTCCCCTTCCAATTTACCCAAATTCCCTACTCTTCTCTAACACCCCTTGTCCTCCATGCTATTTGTTATGCTCCACAAATAAGTGAAACCATATGATAATTGACTCTCTCTGCTTGACTTATTTCACTCAGCATAATCTCTTCCAGTCCCGTCCATGTTGCTACAAAAGTTGGGTATTCATCTTTTCTGATGGAGGCATAATACTCCATAGTGTATATGGACCACATCTTCCTTATCCATTCATCCGTTGAAGGGCATCTTGGTTCTTTCCATAGTTTGGCGACTGTGGCCATTGCTGCTATAAACATTGGGGTACAGATGGCCCTTCTTTTCACGACATCTGTGTCTTTGGGGTAAATACCCAGGTGTGCAATTGCAGGGTCATAGGGAAGCTCTATTTTTAATTTCTTGAGGAATCTCCACACTGTTCTCCAAAGAGGCTGCACCCATTCTTTCAAATGTTTTTTGAACTCCTATACGGTCCAAGCATTTGGTTAGGCACTGTGGGTGGACATGAACAGGCGTGGTCTTCAATTTTCAAAAGCTTATGTGTTTGAGGTGGGAAAGGTAGGTGTAAGCAGTTCGGCATGATATGGTAAGTCATCATGTCCCCCAAAAAGGTACACATGCGTTTGTTCTTCAGTTCTCTCCCAGCAGTGGCTTTACCCAGAGCCAACCTTTCTACTGGAGAGAGATGGACCTTGAGGAGGCTTATTTCCCTGGGACTCAAGCACTGTTTACCACATTCTAGCATATCTCTGACATTGCTGCCTAAGAAACAGGCTCTTCTCAGCACCCTGTTTTTCTTCCTTCTTAGACCTCTGGTGCCCAAATTGTAGCCAGTACCAGGATCACCTGGAGAGTTTGTTAAAATAGATTTCTGGATCTCAATCCCAAGTTCCTGATTTAGTACATCTAGGGAAAACTCTGAGAACTTGCTTTTCTGGTGTTGTTGATGCTACTTGTCCAAAGACCACATTTTGAGAACCACTGTCTTAGAATATGCTCATTTTCTTCTTGGTCCTTGTCCTGGTTGCCTGCTAAGTCAATTAGTCCCTCCAGCTTTTCTTTTCCCTTCTGGTCTCTTATCACAGACCCACACTTGCAATTAAGTCTTGGCTCAAAGCTTAAGGCCCAAATTACTACCTACTTGCTTGCATTCCCAAACACTGTCTACTTCTGGGTTTGATGGTCTGCTCTGATGGCAGCTAATATATTGAGTCTGGCTACGTTTTATGTATACCAAGTTCTGTCTATTGTCTGTTTTATCAAAATCTATACACAGTAGGCTCCTACGCCTAATCCAGTCTGAATATCCCCCCTGCAGTTAATTGGCAACAAGACCCAAAGATAAGACACCAGTCAATTCAAGATGTCATCATCAAATTTCCTATTCCCAACTCCCCGATTTCATAAGATGGATAAATGACAAAGATGACATTTTTTTTCACCTCTGGCACTTTATGTTGGCAAATCCAAATTGAGAAGGAGGATGTGCAATAGACATTCTGTTATCTTTGTGGTTTAAATTTTCTCCTACGAATCCACTTGTAAGATTGGTGGTGATTGCAGAATCATAAAAAAGAATGTCTTGGTTCTTGGGAATTTAAGAAAGGCCAAAAACTTCAGCTAAACATATTAGAAAACAGGATTGCATTATTGGAGTTAATGGACTTGAAAAAATAAATCAAAGATCCCTGACTTTGATATACTTATTTTTATTTTTATAAATGAATGTTTCTCAGACACCAAGGTGTATACACTGTGTGATTCCAATTTTATGAAGTTCAAGAACAGGCAAAACAAATCAATGATGGTGGAAATCAGTACAGTTATTTCAAGTGGGGGTGGGAAGAGTTTTGAGACTTAATACCTAAAAACTGGCATGAGAAAAATTTGGAGCGTGGTGGGAATGCTCTATATTTTCATCTGCGAATGGTCTATAATACACAAGTGTGTATGTTACAAAATCATTGAGCTGTCTCTTAAGATCAGTGCCTCTATGCACATCACTTTTTAAACGTTATATCTCAATAAAGAGAATACTAAAAAAAAAAAGATGCAAAACAGTTTAAAAATGAATGTTAAAAGTAGCATTAGAGGAACGGTAAAAGAAAATTTTATTCATTTAATTAAACTGCTAAATTAAAGATTAGGTTGGGCTTTTACCTTCTTGTGAGATTGTTTTGAAGACCGGTGGTATAGAACCACCCTCATAACATAGGAAAACATCGAAACAACAACGCAAATGCCCACTCCACAGAGGGACGGAGATGGAGCTGGAGGAATGTCTCTCAAAAGTCATGGAGTACCAGAGAGCCAAAGTTTGTTTGACACGTGAAGAACCATTGAATCTAAACCCTCATTTATCTCATTTCAGGGTCAAGGTAGGGGAGTTTTGAGCCCTCTGAGTAGGCCATGAAGCCCATTACCCATTGCCGCCACCACCACAAAAACCCTTGCCTGACACGACAGCGTGTAGCCTTTGTTCCTCGGCATTAGTAAGAAAGTGGACTAATCCTCAGAAGGAGTCATAAGCTCTTCATAGAGACTCTGCAGAAGGTTTGTGGCTAACCTAGCCCCAGGTATGCTCTGAAAATTCACAGCTTCTAGACCCGTATCTCGGAGGACCTCAGAATGCTGTTCTGTGGCGTTTTCTTCCCCAGATTCCCAGGCAGCAGCTCCGTCCACACGCTGCACTGTGTGGGTGGCTAAGCCCCTGCTCCCTGCTGTCCTCCAGGAGGCAGAAAGACTACTTTAGGTCATAGATAAGAAGGCACAAGTCTGGCTCAACAGGGGAACATGCTGACTACTTATAGTTAACCAAGAACATATATGCCTGATGCCCAGACTTAAACTTTAATCGATAGATATTAATTAACAGGGAGAACAATAACTGTCTTATTAAATCAGCGGAGATAAAAACAGGCCATTGCTGCTACTGAATGCTAATTGTCAGTTGATGACTCTACGCAGTTTCTGAGGGTGAGCAGGCACGTTCAAGATATAATACAGTGTTTCCAGTACACGCCATGATGTTAAATCCTCGTTATGGTATCTTAATAATCAATTGGACTTCAGCGTACGATATTTGTCTAATTAACTCCACATCGACAGTCAGGAGCCAGCCTTTCTGGCCACAGATGATGGATTTGTTATGCTTGCTTGGACCTGATTATTGGGGGAGGGGGTACATTCTCTATGCACTGGGGGGGCTCTTCTCCAGAGTCTATAGTCAGTAAAACAACCTCAGGGTCTAATCTGAGGCTCATATCACATTTTACAATAAACTATGAGTGAGAAGAATGCTATTAATTTTTTTAAGATTTTTAAAATTTATTTATTTGACATACAGAGATCACAAGTAGGCAGAGAGGCAGGCAGGGGAGGGGGGAAGCAGGCTCCCTGCTGAGCAGAGAGCCTGATGTGGGGCTCGATCCCAGGACCCTAAGATCATGACCTGAGCCAAAGGCAGAGGCTTTAACCCACTGAGCCACCCAGGCACCCCAAGAATGCTATTTCTTAATGACAGTTTAGTTTCCCACTTATTGAAAGGGCACAGTCTCTTGTCTGCCTTACTAGCCATCATACCCTGCCCACCCCAATGAGCTCCTTGCAACACATGCATGAAAGCAGGGGCAGGTGGAGGGGAGCCCCCTCTTTACTTTCTGCCCGCCAAATGGCCCCCACAGTCATGGACAACCTTCTTCGACATTCTTCTTACCCCAGCCCTCATGTGGCATGTTTCCCCTTCTCTCCTAGCAATTCGTACTTCTTCATCCCTTCCCTTTCCTTTAGCTCCTGAAAGCCCAAGTATACACATTTTTTCATCCTCATGAAAGCATCTTTTTTTTCTGCTTTCTTTCCGTATCTATCGTCTTGAATATTTAGATTTTATGTTCAAGTTCAGGAACCATGAATTTTATTTATGTTTCTCAGTCTTAACAATGATACATAGGAACAATCTGGAACTGTCCAGAGTGCTGGTGTATGAATGGTGTAGAGTAACTGCGTGACTCTGATTTTCATGTTTCATGGTGCCAAGGTTTTGCTAGGCTATGGGAACCCAAAATCAGAGCAACACGGGGCCCGGGATGGGGGGATGTCAGCAGAATCCTCTGAGAAAGGATTATATCTCCTGTAATGATGACATTGTAAAGGTGATTTTTTATTAATTGCCTATTTATAATGTCCTTTTTCAAAAGAGTTTAAACAGTCTTATAAGGATACAAATGTGTCATCTGTTAGTATAAATTAAAAGTTGGTAAGACTATTCCTCATAATACAATAAAAACTACATGGCAGATGGATCGAAGAGCTGAGTATTAATATAAATATAAAAATTCTGACAGCATCAGGAAAATAACGAATTTTATACATGCATGTACACATAATCTTGGGAGTGGGGAAACATTTTGTAATTAAGATGGGAAACTCAAAAGCAATGAAGGAAAAAATTGATATATTGATAGATTGGCCTCATTAAATACAAAAAAGATCTAAATAAAAAGTGGTAACACAAGCAGTTAAGAGGCAAGTAGTAGGCTGGGGAAAATGATTAGCGATATTTATAACATTAGTATCTGGATTATATAAAGAACAGCTACAAATCACCCACAAAAAGATAAATAACCCATTAGAAAATAGACAATGGATCAGCAATTTACTGAAATAGAATAGTGCATAAGCATGTGAGAAGATGCTGAACATCAAGAGTAATCAGGGAAATACAAATTAAAAGAGAAAACACAAATTACCTCTCAAAAACTAATTTACAAAATACCAGTTTGTGTCAGTAAGGACTCAAAGATTAGGTAATTCTTGGGGGCCTGGGTGGCTCAGCCGATTAGGTGTCTGCCTTCACCTCAGATCATGATCCCAGGGTTCTGGGATGGAGTCCCACATTGGGCTTCCTGCTCAGCGGAGAACCTGGCTTTCCCTTTTCCTCTGCTGCTCCCTCTGCTTGTGCTCACTCTCTCTCTGTCTGTCGAATGAGTAAATAAAACCCTTCAAAGTATATTCTTCAAAGATTACATAATTCTTGGACTCTATTGGTGAGGATGTAAATTTGTTCAGCTTTGGAAAAGGCCATTGGTGGTAGCTATGAAAATTAGAAATTTAAATAGCAATTGACTTCCGGATTTAGAAAAATCTTTGAGAGGTACTCTGGTGATCCAACACCAGCCAGGATGGTGATGGTGGCTGGGCACAACTTTGGAAACAAAAAGGGAGTACTTGGCTTGGTGTGAAGCTTTGCCAACCTTTCTATCATGTGCCTTGCAGCTCTTAGAATGAAGTAAGGCAGCTCATATGGAGGTCAGAAATGTGCACATCTCCCTGGGAGGTCAAAAAGCACATTGTATAACAACACCTATAGCATGTTTACAGAACAGATATATGTGTATGCACGTCCGCATATGTAACGTTTGAAAACAGGTAGGTCCAGGACCTCTGACAAGGTAAGGTGAAGGCAGAGTCCCTGTTTTTGTATACTTCTTTGTTATAGGAATCTCATAGATATATTGAGTTGATGTCATTTAAAAAATGTTTTTAAAAAGAAAGGAAAATGGGGAATAAAGAGGAGATAAGAAAATAAGAGCATAGCTGATGCACAGGACCATGAGGTCCTCAAAGCCCAGAGAGCAGTGCAAGTAGTTACATCATCATTCATAATGCCTGTCTCCGGAAGATAAAGTAGTTGCTGGGGAGAAGCAGAACTGTCTCTCAAACCAGGACCATAGCAAAGTTTTTCTGAGAGTCACACAGACCTTGTGATGTGTAATAATATAAAGTTTTCTATCTCCCACCTGCTTTTTTTTTTATTAAATATTTTCTTTATTTATTTGAGAGAGGGAGTGAGAGCGCATGAGAGAGGAGAAGGTCAGAGGGCGAAGCAGACTCCCCACAGAGATGGGAGCCCGAGGCAGGACTTGAACCCAGGACTCCAGATCATGACTGAGCTGAAGGCAATCGCTCAGCCAACCGAGCCACCCAAGGTACCCTATCATCCACATGTTTAACCAGCTTCTCAGGGGACTGATTGCCTGCTTCCAAGAAGATCCCTGTCCCTTCTGCCCCTTTTGTTCAGGATTCAGTGGCTGCTCTGGGCTCGCATTGGAATCAGCTAAACCATAGGCAGCTGGATGTTCCATTCTTACAAGAAGCTTGAGTGAGGTAAAACCTGGCAGGCAGCCTCCATGTGACTGAGAGGCAGTAGGGAGACTGCCTGCTGGAACAGCAGCTCACCCCTCTGTGGGAATCCTTTGGTTTCTCAGCCTACGCTCAGACTCAAAGATTAAGGGCAAAGGGATAAAGGTATTGAGGCCACAGTAGTAACTAAGTTGAATTTTAGTTCATTCTTCCATACACCGAAGCAAGAAATTGGATAGCATTTAATAAATTTAAACCAATACGTAAGCATTATATTGGAATAGGAAACTTATGGTCACAATGGATTGACCACATTACATAGTAAGATAAACAGTCACACTATTTATTTAAAAAATAATGAAGTTGTGCAATCAGATGTGCACATATAGCCACACTGAGTTGTCCCCAGGTCAGAATGGATAAAACAATGTTTACTTAAAGTTGGGAGGTCCCCAGCACTGTGGAGGTATTGAAGAGCCCCAGCACAGATCTGGGGCAGGGATCTAGGGTGCCAACGCATTGCCAAGGGGCATCCCTCCCCTCTTTGTAGCGGAGACAATTGGGAGATTGCCTTGTGAGAGCAGTGAGATGGATTATATGGCCTGTGGCTCTTTGAGACAATCAAGTTGTCCTTCACACTCCAAGTGGATGTAATTAACTGCACTGATAGGATGTTATGCCAATAGCAATGCAGAAAATAGCGGAAAATGAGTCAAAAGGATGCCTAGTGAAATGAAGAAGGGGGGAGCAAGTTAGCCAAGTGTGAGAGATGACTCACCCTCTCTTGTGTAGTTTAGAGAATGCCATGAGTCCCAGGACTTTCTCAAGCAGATGTGGATTTTTACTCCCAAAAAAGAACAAAAGAAGGAAGGAAAGAAGGAAGGAAGGGAGGGAAGGGAGGGAGGGATGGAGAGGAAGGAAGGAAGGAAGGAAGGAAGGGAGAAAGGGAGACTATATGCTCTTTGGTCTTCTGAGTTGTGGGTTATTTCAGGAGAGACTCTTTGGAGGAATTTGGGGATTCTAGTCCCAGGACCATATGCAATCAGCTGAGCCTTCTCAAACAGCCCAATTCACGGCACTGAGCTTGAAAGTCCTCCTTATAAACCATGTAGGGGCAATCTGATAACCTTAGCCCATCTTTCAGCTATAATGGTCTCTGGTTCTTTACAATAGCAGTTCACAGAGAAAGACAGAAAAGGGGAATGTGAAGTGAATCAAATTACTTTCAATGACATAACATTAGTCATTTTATTTCCTGATGAACCATAATCAGAAGTGATATTTGTAAGCAAAGTGTACCACTGTTTACTATCGGATCATAATTTTAAGTAATTAAATACTAGTTAATTGGTTTCCTGAATAATAAATTTATTTTCCAGTAATTGTCCTCCATTAATGGATGCACTCTTATAAGTGATTTTACTATAATAAGTCATTAAGATTTCCTGAATAATTTCTCTCCAAATCATTGATTTTAACTTACTTTTGCTAACACAAGTGCATAAAATCTCATAATGTTGCCATGTATCAATTTCAATCAATGTAGCTATGACAATTTGTAACTTGTTTTAGTTTTAAATATTAATAAAAGAAGGAAAAGGAGAAAAAGATTACTGTAATAGGTAAAATATTTTCTAAGTTGCTGATAACATTTTCCATATTGGTGTCTTCAGACAACTCTAACTGTATCAAAACCTCTTTAAAGGATTATTTTAAAGATCAGTTAAGATTATTAATATGAAAAGATCAAATGGTTCCTGACATATATTTAGGATATGGTAAAAAGATGTCTACCAATTTGTTCATTTGCTTCCAGAAAGCCCTAGGAAGATATAGCAATGCATTTTATCCCATGGGGAGTCTCTGAAAGGTTTTGAGCGGTTTTGGTGTTTTAATAGATCATTCTGGCAACAGTAGATGGACAATGAAATATTGTTGGCTAAGAAAAGAGTCAAAAATAAAAGCAAGCAAACAATTCCAGTTAGGGTGTTATTCAAAATAGTTGACACAAGAGATAAAGGCCTAAACTTGAGAAACTTGTGGATGTGCGTAAGTAAAGAGCATTGTTTTGCAAGCTACTGTGGGGGTTGATTCACCAAATGTGGGTATCATTTTGGATCTGCTGATAAAGAGAGAATCCCATTGTCCATCTTTTAACCACTAATTGGCAGCTGGTTCTGATATCTACCTAAGCATCCAAAATACAGTTCAACAGAACTTCTTCCCTCAATTGTTCTCTCCACCTCCTTCACTATTCCCAGAAATTGATTCCTTATATTTGAGCTTTAAGGATGATATATACAATGGAAGTTATTAAAATAAATAAAGTGGGATGGAGGGAGTGAGGGAGGTGGCAGAGACAAATAAACATGCTGGACAAGATTATAATGAAGAAATACTGGTTTTGCTGAATTTTGGATGATCCAAACATAATAGTTTAAAAATGATAGAATAAGGTAATATTTTTTAAAGGCAGTACCTGAAAATACTAATCTAGCCACATCATTCTTTGAGATATTTAAAAATAAAGTTTATTTTTTTTTCATTTTAAAATAAGTATATTGATTACTGGTTTCCAGTGATTTAACTTGTTTTGCATAAGTGCTTTATGAAAATGTACCTTCTATAAGAATAATAATTACACTGCTGATGATGGTGTAATGATTACAAATTGTGGTTTTCTGATCTCATAACTACGAGGTAGAAAGAAGTTCATCATATCCTGGTTACTTATGTATATCAGTCTAAATATAACAATTCATTATTATTCAAAGCTATCTTACTCACTGAGTTCATAACTTACTGCATTATATAAATATTTTCCTTATGATATTTCACCATTGTAATTTCTAGCTTTATGAAGGACAAGGTCAAGGTTTTAATAATGTACCTGAGAGCCCTATAGTTTTGCTCATTTTTGTCTTTCTTTTTTTAATTGGAGTTTTGGGGGTCTCTGTTTATATGTGAAAGAGAGTCAATGTTTTTTCATAACTTTACATGGGCTGGGAAAGATTCAAAGTTCTAATGGTCCTCTGAGCTTAATACAAAGTATCTAGTTGATGTATCTCATTCATTCTATTTTTTCAGGCTGATTAAGGTCTACCTCCTCTTTTACTCTGTTCTGAGAAAGGCCAAAGAATAACTCCAGTATCTTTATCTCTGTTTACCTTAACAAGTATAGAAATACTGAAAATGCTTTATGTTTATTTAAATAAATAGAAATCTTCAGCTTTATTGTGTTTACACCCTAAATGGAGAAAGGGAGACTTCCTACAATTAGCCATATTTTTGCCCTTTGGATGTCCTTGTGGTTGAAGAGGCTTTGGAATGTGAAGACAAATGTAAATGTCCCATAGTTTGTCTGGAATGCTGAGAATTAGGGTACACTGTATAGTTGGAGAGTCACTTAACCTGGTCTTTGCTTTTAGGGAGACCCGCTATTATCTGGTCTTGACATTATTTTGCTTATTGTGTCAATCCACTTCCTCTAATTCTTTTGAGAATTACCAAAATGATCAGGAAAGCTCTCTTTGGGATATCTGGATGACTGTGAAAAGTCAGGATATTTTGCCAAGTGTGCTTTGATAGGAAACTATACATTCCAATTTCCTTCTGTTCAGTCCCTTCCTATACCATAGAATGGTTATTTGCAGAGTTATCTGGCTTCACAGAATTTGTGCCTCATCTTCTGGTTGTTTGGAAGCCAAGAGACTGGGACATTTATTTGTTGCTTAAATGGCTGGTTTCCAGTGGTTAGGTAGTCAAAATTCCCTTGTAATTTTTCTCAGAGGTTGATCCTGCTCATTATCAATGGCGGTAGTTAGGAATGAGAGTAGAAGCGATTATATTGTTTACATGTGGACTTCTGTAAGAACTGACAGAAGTATTAGGGAGAAATGTAGCCTTTCTGGAGTCATAGATGTGGGTTTTTACCACAGCTCTGATATCCAGATCTTTAATCTTAGATAGTTGCTTAACATTTTTGGTTTCAATCTCCTCATCTCTAAAATTGGTGGTTTGTGCTAGATGATCCCCATCATTCTTACATTTACATTTACATTATGTTTACATTCCAGCATCTTTCCATTTTTTCCAATTTAGCCTGTTTTTTTGTCCATTTACTATTGTTATCTAGTTACTGGCATGCAGCTGTAATATTCCTGAAGGTGTATGTAGATACTGAATCTTTCAGGCTCCTAGACCCAGTTCCAGTGTGGATGTTTGTGTAGGCTTCCCCACACCAACAAGGGATTCTGACACCTTCCTACCCAGAGATAACATCAGATTCCACAGGTAAAGGGCTCAGTCCCTCAAGACTGCCTTCTACTTCAGAGGCCAGTCACAAGGTCAGATTGTTTACCTGTACTTCTGACCAGCTGGGTATAAATCAGGGGTTCCCACAGTCCCCTCCTTGAGTTCAATTGATTTGCTAGAACAGCTCACAGAACCCAAGAAACCCATTTACTCACTAGATTACTGATTTATTACAAAGGATATTGAGGGATGCAAACCAACAGCAAGGTAAGGAGAAACATAGGGTGACATCCTGAACAAAGAAGCATGTAATCTTGTGGAATTTGAGACCTGGCATGGGGGCACATGGAGGAAAGCATTCTGGTTCCCTCAACCTGGAAGCTCAAGGAGCCCCATCCTTTTTGGTTTTTATGGAGACTTAATTATATAGGCATGATTGTTGGCTCTTGGTAACTGATTTAATCTCTAGCCCTCTCTCCTCTCTGGAGGTCAGGGATTGGGATTGAAAGTTTCAACTTTACTTACTGTTGAGCTTTCTATTGAGAGAGAGAGTTGGTACTAAAAATAGAAATCTCTCCCCCATGTGAAATCTTGGTAGAGGAGGCCCTCCCTCGGAGGACTGCCCTCAGTCTTTTTATTGCAGTTAAAGCAACCACAGGACAAAGGTAAGTCCTTTGTCCAGCACCCATCCTTAAGTGGAGTCTTAAAAGTCACATAATTAACATATTGTTCTCTTTACTGAAGGAATTACAAGGGCTTTGGGAGCTGTGAGCCAGGAGCCATCAAATGGATGAAGACCAAATATATATTTCTTATTATGAATCACAATATCACACTGGATGAGGGAATATATAAAGAAAACAGAAATGACCTGTAAATACAAAGATTTTGATTCCCCATTAAGTTTCATCAGAGTGAAAATGAGCTTATCTTCTTCGTGTACTCATATCTTTATTTTCAAAGATCTCATAATAATAATATCCAAGGGGCACCTGGGTGGCTCAGTGGGTTAAGCCACTGCCTTCGGCTCAGGTCATGATCTCAGGGTCCTGGGATCGAGTCCCGCATCGGGCTCTATGCTCAGCAGGGAGCCTGCTTCCTCCTCTCTCTCTCTCTGCCTGCCTCTCTGCCTGCTTGTGATCTCTCTCTGTCAAATACATAAATAAAATCTTTTAAAAAAATATTAAAAAAATAATATCCAATACTTCATAAGAGTACTTGTAAAAGGAAACCATGGGATGAAGAGAGAATTTCTCTCCCATGATAGGCATTCATCCCCTATACACATGCTTGAGGAGTAGCGATGGAAGAATTTTGATAAAAAGGAAGAAAGTTTCACCATTCCCACCACACCAGGGATGTGTTCACCCACTCTTTGCACACCCCCAATGTGGAGATTTTAGAATTTCCAAGTTTAATTCTGTAATATCCCCGCATTCAACTCTGCCTCTGGCCGTATGAAATTCTGAGACTCTCGGCCGTGTAATTAACTTCACATTTGAAAAGTCACTGCTGTGCAGAGCTCCAGGTCCTTGCCATTGCTTCAGGCTGCTCAGGGGCCAGGCCTGCCCACATGGGGGTATAATGGCCAAGGACTCTGTGCCAAGGGCCCCCTCGCCCCCTGTACCACTGCCAGGCCCAGTGCCTGCAGACTGCACTCCGGAATGTGGCTAAGGCTAACCCTGGTCCTGTGGTTGCTTTAATTGCAATAAAAAGAGTTTATTGAAGGCAGTCCTTGGAGGAGGGGGGCCTCCTCTATCAGGATTTCATAAGCGGGAGTGATTTCTATTTTCAGGACCGACTCTCTCGATGGAAATCTCTTTCTCCCTGGCTCACTCCCTGTCTGCTGAATAAAAATTCTCCACACAGTGATGGTTAAAAACATCAATTAACTCTAAAACAATTATTATTTTTTGAAATGCCATTTTATAAATGTAATAACACGACACAATAATCCAGGGTTATTTAACAGAGCATTTACCCTGAAAACAGTCATTACTCTTTAAATGCAGTAGACTCTAGAAGCCTCTTAACATTAAATGGCAAGTGAGGCAGAAGCAATATTGTCAGAAATGCCACATCCGCTGCATATATTAGCAAGAGCAGGCTGGCGATCGTCCTGCCCACTGGCTGCCATTTTCTTGGCATTTCTTGGACCCCAAAGCTTTCTTGCTGCGAGTGACAACGGTCAACACGGATGTGACAGGCTGACGGTTGAAAGAAATGCCCTGTGAAGAATTTCCCCTTGTGTGCTCACCCCTTCACTCTTCCACGACGGACTGAAATCTGACTTGGTGGTCAGTAGGGAGGCGCTTCTTGCAAATTCTATGGATCAGACCGCAGATGGCAACAATGGAAGGGCTGGGGACCTTGTCACTTAATGTAGTGTGGATTGTAGTTGTGTGGCCATCTCCAAGGAACCTTTGACACACGATACCAAAGCTTTCCTGGTTTGGCACATTTCTTTCACGAGAAATACGTGCTCCTGGATTTTTACCTAAACCTGAACTTCATTTCTATTTTTGGATCTAAAGAACACATTAAAGTGTTTTGACCTACTTGAAATTTCTATGACATTCAACAGTCGAGGTCTTACGGTTGCTTGTGGAATCATTAACACATCGTTAGAGTGGCTATTTCTTTTTGCACGCATAGGTGTATGAGATGTAGAGAAATGTACCCCTCTGTGTAACCTCCCTGCAGGTGACTGTTCTCACTGTGTAGCCAGGAGGGACCCAGAAGGATTGCAGCCACCAGCGCTGCCTGCCTGCACCTCTGTGTGGCTGGCGGTTGTCCTGCACTGGCATTTCTGTCTCTGAGGTGTCTTTGTCTTTTTGAAGAAGAGCTATTGAGCAGTGACACCAGAATGATGTTCTAACTGGTGCTGGAAGGGCTTGGGAAGCCTGTGATCATGTGGCAGGACTCCTCAAGCTGGGTCTCATGGTGGACTCTGGGGTAGCAGACATTCTGAGGCTTTTACATTCTGAGGCTCAGCAGTCTTGGTTGTGACCCCCGAAACACATCTAGAGAGTCCAAGCAGATTCTAAGAACTCTTCTATCTTCATTTATTAATACGAATGTGCAAAATTTGATGCAATGTTATTGAGCATACAAATCAGTTAAGGCTTTCAATCCAAGATGTATCTTGTCTCTGTATTTACACGAAAGAAAGGAATGTGGTCAAGCAAGGGATGGGTGAGCACTAGACTGTCTGGATCCATTAAGCTAGATAACATAGGCACAATAGCTCTTATTGAGGACTCCAGAAGGCTAACCGGAAATCCTGGGAAAGGATGTACATAGACTTTTAGACGTCATATGTACTACTTTAAAAAAAAAAGAAAATTAAATAATGAATGCCCAGAGAAGTTGAGTGATTTTCCCAAGATTAAAAAACTAATTGTGGGCGCATCTGAGTGGCTCAGTCAGTTAAGCATTTGTTTTTGGCTCAGGTTGTGATCCCAGAGTCCTGGGATTGAGCCCTGCACTAGGCTCCCTCCTGAGCAAGGAGTCTGTTTTTTCCTCTGCCTGCTGCTCCCCGTGCTTGTGTGCTCTCTCTCTAACTCTTGTTCTATCTCAAATAAATAAATAAAATATTTTAAAGATAAAATAACTAATGGTGGCAGGGAATCTGAATGTGGGGCTTCTGGCTTTAAGCTGTGTGTGTGTGTGTGTGTGTGCGTGTGTAAACTTATTTTTCTTGGGAGAGGGCTAATTTCTTTCTTTCATTTTTGTTTTTAATGATATCATGACCCTTTTGTCAATCTCCTGTATACTAAGCTGGTTACACTTGATAGACAGGATTCCTTTCTCTTTCTAAAAGTCGTCTTGCTTTTACTACCATGGCAGGTGTTTTTTTTTTTTTTTTTGTCTCCCAGAGGTGCACACCACTGTTGATGATGGTAACTGTCAATTTCTTTTTGGAAATAGCTAATCCTGATAGCAGACCCCTGACCACAAAAGATTTCAAGTACAAACATAAAGTTCCCCATGAAATAGTTTCTGGAATTATATGTTTTTCAAACTCATTTACTCAGACATTTATTTTTTTACTGATTCATTAAATATCTGTTAGCTATCTACCAGGGTTCAGAAGATGTGTGAGATATGGGACTACTAAAGCCCACCAGACAAGGCCTCTGCTTGCAAGGATGCCACCATTTAACGGGGGAGGCAGTCACAAAAACTAATAGTTAGTCTGCTTTATGTTTCCAGTGGATGAGCAAGTGGTTTATTCTACCAGAGCTGGGCAAAGTCAAGGGAAGAGGTCATGGTGGGGGAATCATATAGATGGAGTCTCATTTACAAGAAGTTGCATTTCTTGATGGAGACGAAGAATAAAGTGGAAAAAAAAAAAAAAAAAGCATTGCAGGAAAAGGGAACAGCATAAGGAAATGTATACAACCAGGGCAACGCATGGAGTGACCAGGGAGTGGGAAATATTAGAAAGAGTAATAGGAAATGAGACGGAGGGACTCTCTTGCGAAAGGAAACGTGTCCCTGCTGGGAGTTAGTGACATGAGTAGTTAATAAAAATGGATGGACATCCAGAAGATACATTAGAGAGGTGGGATGAGATAAGCAGGAAGAGCTGGGTAGTGGGAAATGAAGGCCTTGTTCTGGGTGGACCTCAGTGACGAGGGTAGGAAATGATGATCAGTTTTAGGAAGCAGACATATTTCAGTCATCACCTAGACAACTGTTGTTGTTCTTTAGCTTAAATGAATGTGAATATCTTTTATCATTCTGCATTCTCTGTTTTGCTGAAGTGCCCACTATTCTCTGTTGCTTATACCTTAACCGTCCTCATCCTGTCTCCTGTAGCATTTAGGTTTAAACCAAAGAGATTTTAGTGGGGGTGCAGAGGAGAGCAATCTTTCCCAGCCAAAAGAAGTATTTATAAAAGAGGCAGCATGCTCCTTTCTGGAAATATCTAGTTCCATTTTTAGCCTTCCCCTGAGTTTCCCCAGCCCTATAATAAGGGCACTGCCTTTTTTCCTTTCCTGTAGACTCACTGACCTTTTCAATGGCATTGGGAGAACACTGCTTGCACCTCAAGGGTATGGATTAACTAGCTGCTTCCTGTGAAGCAATTTTGAATGGCAAATGAGCCTAATGGAGTAATATTCTTTCCCCTGTTATTGTGTGCCATCAAACAAAGAATTAACATTGCCCCAAAGACTTGACTCCACCAGCACAGAGACCCCCCAGGAAGAT
Organism: Neogale vison; assembly: GCF_020171115.1. Classification (NCBI taxonomy): domain Eukaryota; kingdom Metazoa; phylum Chordata; class Mammalia; order Carnivora; family Mustelidae; genus Neogale; species Neogale vison. Next base: position 121,737,900 of record NC_058097.1, on the reverse strand, counting down.
AAAGCTTTGGTAGGAAACACTTCTGGGGCTGTACTTGGGGGAACGAGGGCCCCTTAGGGCTGACTGTTCACAGAGCCCTGAAGATAAAACAAAATAGTTTTATTTAAAGATTTATTTAAGATGTTTTAAAAATTGAGTAGAACATACATTTTTAATACTGATTGATATTATTGTAAAGCATTCTAATGAGAATCTGCCCCACGGGCTCTTGCTGGCTGCACAGACAGAATATTCCTTTTCATTCCTAGCATGAGTCATATTTTAGCCATACACTAATACATTGATGAAAGGTGCCCCTGTTCTGGTAGGGGCAGAGGGAAAGAGAATGGAGAAAGGCAGCAGGGAGAAGAAAGAAGGAGAGAGTCGTGGTGTATAAAAGTCACGTTTCAGGCTGCATTTCAAGAAACCTTTCCAAAATACAGAGGCTTCATGCTCACATTCTGAAACATTCCTTGTAGTTTTAGAAAAATGTGTGCATTTGAGAAGTTGTTGAAGGCTGTGAATGCTAAGAAATGCGCCATTAATCAAATTATGGTTCCCATTTATTGAACATTGACTATGTAATAGGCAGTGATTTCCTGCTTTTATATACATCAGTTTGTTTAATTCTCAAAACAGCCATGATTTTACTCCCATTATACAGATGTAAAAGATAAGGCTTAGAAGCATTTGATAATTTATATCTGTATAATGGGAATAAAAACTTTTATTTTAAGAAAGTGCTTCAACTAGGATTTATAAAACATCGTTTTTGACCCAAGGGCCCACTTCTTCTTCCTTTTCTTTTTTTTTTTTTTCTTTTTAAACATGAAGTTATCTTGATTCTATTGAAGTCTTTCTAAAATGAAACCAGTCTCATAGTTTTGCATCATTTGCACCATGATCTTCAACCTTCCATCTTTGGGAATTATTGACGTAGCATGGTGGCTATACTTTGGGCTCTGGAGTTGGAACAGTTTTCCAGTCCCAGTTCTGCCACCATCTCTGTGGGATATTGGATCAGTTGTATGTCTCTGAGTCTTGGGAATTATAAACTGGGTGTGGCTTTGCCACCACTTCCACAACTATGCTGTTAATACTACGAGAGAGGGTCCATCTAGGACTTAAGCAAAGCAAAACACCATAGTTGGGTAAATGCACTCCCCAAAAGAAGCTAAAGTTTTAAAAAGAAAGGGAACCCAGCTTTCGAAAGCACGTTCACTGTTTTACTAAATGCACCTGGAGCTCCCCTGAGTGTCCAAAGATTTTTGCTTTATGTGGAACATTTTGGCAAACTCTGTCAAAATTGTAAGTCCATGGAAAATCCCAAATTCAAACAAATTCACCACCTCTGAAGGGGTTTCATTAGGCAAGTTTCCCACACACAGCTCTAATTATCACCACTCACATTGCCCCGGGGGAGCAGCCTTCTAAGTAGGTCAAGACCCGAGGAGTCTGCCTGGCCAGCTGTATGCTGGCAGCAGTCTCCTGGGTGTCTCCCGACCCCAGAGCAGGGCCCTCTGCAGGCGTCTGCAGAATGTCTTGCTTTTGAATTTATAGAAGCATTAGTCTGGAATCCAAACAAAACACCTAGTTTTAATAGCTTAGTCAGTAGGTGGTTCACCAACAATTTCAAAAACTAGACGCAATAGTAAGTTCCTGGAGGAGCAGCAGTTGTTATTTGGAAATAATTCTCCAAATTGCATTTATTTCACAGCAGTCTGAGGTCACAAATTCAAGAGCAATGAGGACTCTATGCAATTAGACACCTCGATCAGAAGATATCTGTCAAGATGACATTCCATCTAGAGAATCAGCTGGGATGGAGAAACAATTCAGCTGCTGCTCCTGTTATTTAGGTTTTGTATTATTATTTTACGATTTGTTGGGAGTAAGGAAGCTGGCCATGGCTGAATGCTGGGCAGTTCAAGGCATTTGTCACTCGATCAGATAGAAATGCATTCTCCTGTTTTCAGTGTTGTGCTGTATTAATGGTCAAGCGGGTGAAGAGTGTTTCCTGGATGGCTAGGTAAATAGCTGCTAGCTCCAAACGGGCAGTCCATGATTTTTTCCAGCTGTGTGTCAAGCCATCTCCTCTCTCCTCCCTCCCCGCACTGTAGCAGAGGACCCATTTTGCTTGCTAGTCCCAGGCAAAACTTCCAAGACTCACAAGGAATAATGGCCCCGACCCAGTCACCTGGGAGTATATATCGTGTTAAAGTGTTATAAGATAATATGTTTCCTGAAGCCACATAGCCAATTTCTAATTTCAGGTAGAGCATACCATCTATCAAAGAAAGTCTTGGAGCTGCAATTAAAGAACACTTCCATCAGCCACTACTGATGGTAACTATGCACGCGCGTACACACACACACACACACACACACATACACTCACACACACACCTTCTCCCCCTGCAGTGGCCGAAGGCAGAATAGCAGTGAGTGGAGGGCTTTACTGTTGTAGTATTCCATTATTTTAATCTCAGCTGGGAAAGCAGTGATGGACTAACCTCAAAGTCCCACTTTATCCCCTTACCTTCTCTCTCTCTCTCTCTCTCTCTCTCTCTTTTCTTTATCAACAGAAATCATGGCTCATTTTGAAAGAATGTCAATGGTGCCAGGCACTGTGTCTGATGCCAGAAATTTCTAAAATGTTTAGGGCTGAAAGATACATTAAAGCTCATCCACGTGTACTCTGTCATGTCGGAGCTCATCAGTCAGAGACAGCAGCGGCTCACAGAGGCTCAGTTCTTGACAACAGCACCCTGGTCCTTAGGGCAGTGTCTGCCTGTGCCCCAGGCTGTTTCCACCATTGCCAGTGCCATTTAGAAGCAACGGATCATTTGACTGGGCAGGGTTCTCAAGGTACTGGATAAATGTAAACGGGGAAATGAGAGCTAGTCCATGCAGTTCTAGAGCTCAGCCTGGTGGAGTTTACAGCATAAATAGTTTCTCAGGATTTCCTGTCCTCTGGTTACATGTTGGGAAGCCTTTGATAATATTGGTCTTCTCTGCGCAGCCCAGTAAAAACCATCAGTTATTGTTTTCTGAATTCCTCCTGTCTTCCCTCTGCCCCAGGGGAGAATCTTTGTCTGGTCCTCTGGTCTCTGCCTCTTGGTTCTTGGTAAACCGCACCAAAAGAAGTTGAGTAACTGAGTCACAGAAGCTCCCCTGATGTACACCAACCACGTGCCAGACACTCTGCTAAACATGCGGCACTGAGCCTTTTACTCACACAAATTCTCATGAAGAAGTCTTTTATTTTTACTTTCTCCAGGCTAATTGAGCTATTAACCAACTCATTCCAGAGTCCTGACTTCTTGAGCCTGATTCTCTCTTGGATAACAACTTTGCCTGTGACTTACTAGCAGTGCCCCTCAGCTCCTTCAGTCTTGGCATGTAAATGAAGAATTTGAGGATCTCCAGGGGACAGCCAGGAAGCTCCAAAGAGCTATCATCTATAGATACTTAGGCCTGAAGCTTTGATTTATTGAATGCTTCCTCTGAGCTGGTCTCCCAGTTGATGGCTTTCCATCAAAAATTAACATTTAAAAGTCTCTTCATTTACATAAACCATATGTCAATTTGCCCCAGACTGGAGTAGAAAGGGATTACATAATGCCCATGGTACATACACAAGAGGGAGAGGTTAGTCATCACGCTGGTGATTCTTTTTCCAAAAGAACACAATAAAGGATCCCTTTAAATACCAAGATTCCCCTGTGAATTCAAAGTATGATTCAGTTTACACATATCTTTCAGGAACACATCTGTCACGTGGAAGTCAAGATGCATTGGAATAATCCACTTGCCATCCTGAAAACTGTCATTTCTCTTTCTTTTATGTCTCTTTATCTTTTCTCTTTCTTTACCTCCTGATGGGCTCTTCTGTTACAGAGAAGCAGAAAGGCAGGGTAAAATCTGAGGACGCACAGTGTCTATTGCTGAGAAAGTCTCCAGTGAGGAAAATGGAGGGCCATGCCTCACAGTGGGGACTCTCTACCCCACATATGTTGCCCTTAATTTAAGTCATGGTTAGTTGTACTTCACTCCTTGGGTCCACATCATGATGTGGTTATATTTTGCACAGAAATAGAGCTAACGTAATTGAGAATCTGTTACAGGACAAATACTAAGCTGGGCTATTTGGATCTTTTATTTAATCCTTCAAACGTTTCTCTGAAATAGTTATTGTCCCATTGTCTACTTTTAGGAAACTGAAGTTAAAAGAAGCAAGATGATTTTACTCAGTCATTTACATAGTTTAACAAGACTCAGTGTTTTTCTTGGTAGTTCGTTTTGGTGAGGTTTTAATTATTTAATTGAAATTTAAACTTTATTTAGTTAACTTCTTCTATATAGCAAGTAGTGTTTTGTCCACTGATCTGCAAAAGAATCAAAACAGGGGTGGTGGAGGGGGTGGCACATTAAGTAGTCACACAAAGCAAGGTGCAGTTGCAGTGGTGCAGGGAGACTCAGGGAAGAGACACCTGGCACCAGGGGAGAGAGATTTGGGAGGAGGATTAGCTCAGTTAGGAATGCCAGAACATGCGCCCTCAACACAGAGCTGAGTGAGTGGGAGTTAATGTTGTTGAAGATAGTTTCCTGCAGAAGGAATAGAATGTGCAAATGCCCTAGCACAAGAGGGCATAAAGCAGACCAATATAGCTGGAGGGGGAAATAAGAAGACAACCTAGAGTCTGGTAAGGCACATTTTGGAGCTTCATTTTTATTAAGCCAGTAGAAGACATGAGAAGAGGTGAAGGAGGAGGGAATGATGACAGGAACGATTCTTTGTTTGTTTGTTTGTGTAAAGATCATTGGGGCTGCAGTTCAGGAGAATAACTATGAGGGCATCTGAATGCACTCATAAAATCAGTGAGGACACCTTCTGGATGCAGTGCAGTAACTCATTTGAGAGATGGTGGTGGCCTAGGCAGACTGATGGGTAGAAATAGGGAAAGTGCACAAACTTGAGCAGTGTGGAGATGAAATCAGTAAGACTTGGTGGTTGCCTGGGTACCAGAGAAGACGAAAAGAGATCTATCCGGAATGACATCAGTGTTTCAGCTTGCCTAATTGAATGGCTGTTGGGCCATATGCTGAAATAGAAAGTGCAGAAATAAGACCCAGGTGGGGAGTACATCATGAGACCGTCATGAGCCTCTTTGAACTTGGCTGTTTTGAATTACTTGAGTGTCTTTGGTAGAGGTTTGAAGAGCTTTGGTATTGGGAGGCTTGAGCCTGGATGAAAGAAAGATCAGGATAAGCCAAAAAGTTAACAGGAAAACAAGACTCTTAAAACATGAGAAGCCCGAGGAGGACTGTTTCAAGAAAGAGAGAATCACTTGAAGAACAAAATGCTTGCTGGTAAGTTGAGTATAAAGACCCTAATGGATTTAATAAAAGATAATTGGTGGCATTAATGGAAAGTCTTACAGTCAAGGATGAGACCAGAACTTAGATTTGAGGGTGCCAAGGACTGAGTGGGTAGAGTAATGAGACAGTAAACATAGGACTTCTTTTGAGACCCTTGGCAGTTTACAGGAGAAAAGAACAGAAGCATGACCAAAGGAATGGGTAGTGGGGTAAGTCATTGTTGCTGCTGCTGTGTGTGTATGTGTCTGTGCTGGGGGGCGGGGGAGGTATATGTATAAAGAGAAAGACCTTAACTTTTAGACACTAGCAATTTAATGGAGAGGCTAGACACAGAAACAATCATACAGTACAGGATAAATGGGCACATATCAAGACAGACTCTAGCTCTGTCTTAAATGTATGAGGCCAGGATGTAAGAGACAGGGCACACAATATTTGGAAACTGGTTTAGCATGGGATTCTTTTCAGTTTTGACTGGGGCCCCAAAGCAGTGTGTGCCAATTATGCCTACACTGTAAAGCAAGGTGTTGGACCAGTGTTAGTACATGTAGAAGAATTGACCAAACAGTTGCAAAAGTGGTTTTACAATCTCACCAGATGCTCACTTCTAGCCTTTGAAGGCTAGGGGCTGTTGGCAAAATGAGAGTTGGAAATTAGAAAGAGGTGTTGCTGCTTCTTTCACAGATGGCTTGTGATGGTCTGTGAGTTGTGCCCCTCCCTAGGGGGGTGTTATAGAAGGTGCTCTCTTACCTCAGCACCACAGGGAGAATCTGCAAATAGGCCACATGTAAAGCTTGATAGTCCCAGGGGTCCAAACACAGAGGCACAGCTGCTGGCTGCAGAGGGTCGTGTGGCACTAGAGAAGGAGGCTGCATTTGGGAACTAACTGCATTCCTAACAAAGGCAGTACTAAGGTCTGTGTTTCCTGAGGGTGAGATATGAGTCATGGCCAAAACTTGGGCCTTGGGTGTTTACAGATCTTGTTCAAGGGAATGGCCATATGATTCAGTATGGTAGAACAATTAGAGTCCAAGTTCCTCCACTGGAGTTAGCCAGGATGATTGGTGATCTTAAGAAGAGTGATTGGGGGGAAGAAGGTTGATGTGTAGAAGGCAAAAGGATCAAATGTGAATTGGAATTGAGGAAATATATACAGTGAATGAAGACTTTTCTTTATTGAAATTGGGCAATGGAGAGAGGTACAAGACATCAGTCATAGGAAGGTTTTGATTTGGTTTGTTTGGTTTAGTTTGGTTTCAAGAATGCTGACCTCAGAGTGTAACCCAGATAAAGCTGGGTTTTCTTGCATCCAGTTTATGCTCTGCTTCTAGATTATGAATCATTCAAATAAATAGTCCTTCCAAGAGTTACAAACATTATTGGAAAGCAAATGAATCTTTACTTTTGAAAACCAGAAAGGGTCTCTTTCTCTCTTTATAACATACATCAAAGTATCTTAAAATACTTTTCCCCCATATTTATCTCTCTGTTTTAAAAAAAATTCATTTATTTATTTGAGAGAGAGTGAGTGAGAAGGAGCATGAGTTAGGGAAGGGTCAGAGGGAGAGGAAGAAGCAGGCTCCCCACTGAGCAGAGAGCCCAAGTTGGGGCTTGATCCCAGAACCCTGAGATCATGACCTGAGCCTAAGGCAGATGCTTAACTGACTGAGCCACCCAGGTGCACCATTCTCCCTATTTCTCTTAATGTCTTGGATGCCCAGCATCATTCTTCCACCCCAAAGGCTTTCTTCTCCCTCTCAACCACTCACTCTTCTGAACCCTGTCAATATAAGTTCTTGATTCTCCTCAATACACCTTTAGGATCTATTTTCTTCTTCTACAAGGGGAACTCTGCCTTTTCCTTCACAAATTTAGTTAATTCTGATCTCTCCATCCCTCCATCCCCCTTTTAGCCCATTACTACTCAACAGAATGATAGACCCTTTCTGGGTAATGATCTAAAGAACAAAAGCTTCTTACTTTTAGAGGGTTAGAAAAGAACGACTTGAAAATTCATGTTTCAGTATTTTAGTTTTGCTTTGATATAATTATTCTTAACTGTTCCTGGAAAAGAGCCAGAGGAAATGGAGCTAGCAGGTTGGTAGAGCAGATCCTTAGGAAGAAAGAGGGGTGGGACCGGAACACAGGGGAAGGGAAGAATAGAAGGAAGATTCTTTCTTCACTGCCGCAGGGATGAGAGCTGGAGGGGAGGAGAGGGATAAAGAGAAGATCCTTGAGGATAAAAGTTGAACTAAAGAAGTCGGGACATTAACGGAATCTTCCATGCAGCTGATTTACTCATCCAGCTAATAAAAGACTGTATTTGAACTGAAATAGTAGCGACAAGATTTTGCGCCAAACAGTCATTCATTCATTCATTCGTTCATTAATTCAACAAACTTTTATTGAGTACCTATTCTTCCAGGCCACATCTTGGCAACTGGAGACACATGAGTAAACAAGAGAGATAAAAATCAGTTCTCATGGAGCTTATATTCTAGTAAATGTGGGGTTGGAGGAGACCATATACCCCCAAACAAACTCAGTTTCAATATTTGTAAGTATTTTAAGGACAATAATACAAGGTAATAAGGGAAGAAGAAGTCAAGACAGGACTGAGAGCAGTTACCTGAGCAACAGTGTCAAGAGAATATCCTCCTGAGATGATATGTGAGCTCAGATCAGAAGTAAAAGAATATTCACAAATGCTGTGCTCCTAAAATGTAGAGATAGTTGTCAGTGAAGTTGACAATTGAACCAAGAGAGAGACACTTTTGGGAATCTAAAATAATTTTTATAACATAGACTTGCAAAAAAGTAATGAACAGACACCTAGAAGTACCTTACCTGATTTATTTAAATGTCCTAAATTATGTATGCTGATTTCTTTTTAAGGCAAATAGCTTTGAATGTTGCTTATAAATTGCATAATCCCACCAAGCAAAACAAAGACATGATAAGATTATGCTGACATATATTAGGGGAGAAGTTAACGGGTAGAGATGTAAAGAATGTTAGTATTATGTTGAGATTGCCAAATTCTGACTGTATTATGTCTTATCTTAGGGCCATTTTTCTTTCTTATTTTTAATTTATCTTGCTCTTTTGCATGCATCTTTGTTATTTCCTTTAAATTCTTCAGAGTAAAGAATTGTGTCAATAAATAAATAAATAGCATACTCTAGAAACTGAACTACTTTTCTCTTTTGCTCCTTTACTTTGCTGGTCTCCAAATACTGATACGGAGGTCTGCATCTATTTTGCTGAATTAAAATTAAAGGATTTCTTTTTTTTTTTAATTTTTTTCCCAATTTATTTATTTTCAGAAAAACAGTATTCATTATTTTTTCACCACACCCAGTGCTCCATGCAAGCTGTGCCCTCTATAATACCCACCACCTGGTACCCCAACCTCCCACCCCCCCCGCCACTTCAAACCCCTCAGATTGTTTTTCAGAGTCCATAGTCTCTCATGGTTCATCTCCCCTTCCAATTTACCCAAAAGCACATACCCTCCCCAATGTCCATAACCCTACCCCCCTTCTCCCAACCCCCCTCCACCCAGCAACCCACAGTTTGTTTCGTGAGATTAAGAGTCACTTATGGTTTGTCTCCCTCCCTATCCCATCTTGTTTCATGGATTCTTCTCCTACCCACTTAAGCCCCCATGTTGCATCACCACTTCCTCATATCAGGGAGATCATATGATATTTGTCTTTCTCCGCTTGACTTATTTCGCTAAGCATGATACGCTCTAGTTCCATCCATGTTGTCGCAAATGGCAAGATTTCGTTTCTTTTGATGGCTGCATAGTATTCCATTGTGTATATATACCACATCTTCTTGATCCATTCATCTCTTGATGGACATCTAGGTTCTTTCCATAGTTTGGCTATTGTAGACATTGCTGCTATAAACATTCGGGTGCACGTGCCCCTTTGGATCACTACGTTTGTATCTTTAGGGTAAATTCCCAGTAGTGCAATTGCTGGGTCATAGGGCAGTTCTATTTTCAACATTTTGAGGAACCTCCATGCTGTTTTCCAGAGTGGTTGCACCAGCTTGCATTCCCACCAACAGTGTAGGAGGGTTCCCCTTTCTCCGCATCCTCGCCAGCATCTGTCATTTCCTGACTTGTTGATTTTAGCCATTCTGACTGGTGTAAGGTGATATCTCATTGTGGTTTTGATTTGTATTTCCCTGATGCCGAGTGATATGGAGCACTTTTTCATGTGTCTGTTGGCCATCTGGATGTCTTCCTTGCAGAAACGTCTGTTCATGTCCTCTGCCCATTTCTTGATTGGATTATTTGTTCTTTGGGTGTTGAGTTTGTTAAGTTCTTTATAGATTTTGGACACTAGTCCTTTATCTGATATGTTGTTTGCAAATATCTTCTCCCATTCTGTCAGTTGTCTTTTGGTTTTGTTAACTGTTTCCTTTGCTGTGCAAAAGCTTTTGATTTTGATGAAATCCCAAAAGTTCATTTTTGCCTTTGCTTCCCTTGCCTTTGGCGATGTTCCTAGGAAGATGTTGCTGCGGCTGAGGTCGAAGAGGTTGCTGCCTGTGTTCTCCTCAAGGATTTTGATGGATTCCTTTCTCACATTGAGGTCCTTAATCCATTTTGAATCTATTTTTGTGTGTGGTGTAAGGAAATGGTCCAATTTCATTTTTCTGCACATGGCTGTCCAATTTTCCCAACACCATTTATTGAAGAGGCTGTCTTTTTTCCATTGGACATTCTTTCCTGCTTTGTCGAAGATTAGTTGACCATAGAGTTGAGGGTCTATTTCTGGGCTCTCTATTCTGTTCCATTGATCTATGTGTCTGTTTTTGTGCCAGTACCATGCTGTCTTGATGATGACAGCTTTGTAATAAAGCTTGAAGTCCGGAATTGTGATGCCACCAACTTTGGCTTTGTTTTTCAACATCCCTTTGGCTATTCGAGGTCTTTTCTGGTTCCATATAAATTTTAGGATTATTTGTTCCATTTCTTTGAAAAAGATGGATGGTACTTTGATAGGAATTGCATTAAATGTGTAGATTGCTTTAGGTAGCATAGACATTTTCACAATATTTATTCTTCCAATCTAGGAGCATGGAAGATTTTTCCATTTCTTTGTGTCTTCCTCAATTTCTTTCATGAGTACTTTATAGTTTTCTGAGTATAGATTCTTAGCCTCTTTGGTTAGGTTTATTCCTAGGTATCTTATGGTTTGGGGTGCAATTGTAAATGGGATTGACTCCTTAATTTCTCTTTCTTCCGTCTTGTTGTTGGTGTAGAGAAATGCAACTGATTTCTGTGCATTGATCTTATATCCTGACACTTTACTGAATTCCTGTACAAGTTCTAGCAGTTTTGGAGTGAGTCTTTTGGGTTTTCCACATAGAGTATCATATCATCTGCGAAGAGTGATAATTTGACTTCTTCTTTGCCGATTTGGATGCCTTTAATTTCCTTTTGTTGTCTGATTGCTGAGGCTAGGACTTCTAGTACTATGTTGAATAGCAGTGGTGATAATGGACATCCCTGCCGTGTTCCTGACCTTAGTGGAAAAGCTTTCAGTTTTTCTCCATTGAGAATGATATTTGCAGTGGGTTTTTCATAGATGGCTTTGATGATATTGAGGCATGTGCCCTCTATCCCTACACTTTGAAGGGTTTTGATCAGGAAGGGATGCTGTACTTTGTCAAATGCTTTTTCAGCATCTATTGAGAGTATCATATGGTTCTTGTTCTTTCTTTTATTGATGTGTTGTATCACATTGACTGATTTGCGGATGTTGAACCAACCTTGCAGCCCTGGAATAAATCCCACTTGGTCGTGGTGAATAATCCTTTTAATGTACTGTTGAATCCTATTGGCTAGTATTTTGGTGAGAATTTTTGCATCTGTGTTCATCAAGGATATTGGTCTATAGCTCTCTTTTTTGATGGGATCCTTGTCTGGTTTTGGGATCAAGGTGATGCTGGCCTCATAAAATGAGTTTGGGAGTTTTCCTTCCATTTCTATTTTTTGGAACAGTTTCAGGAGAATAGGAATTAGTTCTTCTTTAAATGTTTGGTAGAATTCCCCCGGGAAGCCATCTGGCCCTGGGCTTTTGTTTGTTTGGAGATTTTTAATGACTGTTTCAATCTCCTTACTGGTTATGGGTCTGTTCAGGCTTTCTATTTCTTCCTGGTTCAATTTTGGTAGTTTATATGTTTCTAGGAATGCATCCATTTCTTCCAGATTGTCAAATTTGTTGGCGTAGAGTTGCTCATAGTATGTTCTTAAAATAGTTTGTATTTCTTTGGTGTTAGTTGTGATCTCTCCTCTTTCATTCATGATTTTATTTATTTGGGTCCTTTCTCTTTTCTTTTTGATAAGTCTGGCCAGGGGTTTATCAATTTTATTAATTCTTTCAAAGAACCAGCTCCTTGTTTCATTGATTTGTTCTATTGTTTTTTTGGTTTCTATTTCATTGATTTCTGCTCTGATCTTTATGATTTCTCTTCTCCTGCTGGGCTTAGGGTTTCTTTCTTGTTCTTTCTCCAGCTCCTTTAGGTGTAGGGTTAGGTTGTGTACCTGAGACCTTTCTTGTTTCTTTTTTTTTTTTTAAGATTTTATTTATTTATTTGGCAGAGAGAGATCACAAGCAGGCAGAGAGGCAGGCAGAGAGAGAGAGAAGGAAGCAGGCTCCCGGCTGAGCAGAGAGCCCGATGCGGGGCTCGATCCCAGGATCCTGGGATCATGACCTGAGCTGAAGGCAGCGGCTTAACCCACTGAGCCACCCAGGCGCCCCGCCTTTATTGTTTCTTGAGAAAAGCTTGTACCGCTATATATTTTCCTCTCAAGACTGCCTTTGTTGTGTCCCACAGATTTTGAACCGTTGTATTTTCATTATCATTTGTTTCCATGATTTTTTTCAATTCTTCTTTAATTTCCCGGTTGACCCATTCATTCTTTAGAAGGATGCTGTTTAGTCTCCATGTATTTGGGTTCTTTCCAAACTTCCTCTTGTGGTTGAGTTCTAGCTTCAGAGCATTGTGGTCTGAAAATATGCAGGGAATGATCCCAATCTTTTGATACCGGTTGAGTCCTGATTTAGGACCGAGGATGTGATCTATTCTGGAGAATGTTCCATGTGCACTAGAGAAGAATGTGTATTCTGTTGCTTTGGGATGAAATGTTCTGAATATATCTGTGATGTCCATCTCATCCAGTGTATCATTTAAGGCCTTTATTTCCCTGTTGATCTTTTGCTTGGATGATCTGTCCATTTCAGTGAGGGGAGTGTTAAAGTCCCCTACTATTATTGTATTATTGTTGATGTGTTTCTTTGATTTTGTTATTAATTGGTTTATATAGTTTGCTGCGCCCACATTGGGGGCATAGATATTTAAAATTGTTAGATCTTCTTGTTGGACAGACCCTTTGAGTATGATATAGTGTCCTTCCTCATCTCTTATTATAGTCTTTGGCTTAAAATCTAATTGATCTGATATAAGGATTGCCACTCCTGCTTTTTTCTGATGTCCATTAGCATGGTAAATTCTTTTCCACCCCCTCACTTTAAGTCTGGAGGTGTCTTCGGGTTTAAAATGAGTTTCTTGGAGGCAACATATAGATGGGTTTTGTTTCTTTATCCATTCTGATACCCTGTGTCTTTTGATTGGGGCATTTAGCCCATTAACATTCAGGGTAACTATTGAGAGATATGATTTTAGTGCCATTGTATTGCCTGTAAGGTGACTGTTACTGTATATTGTCTCTGTTCCTTTCTGATCTACCACTTGTAGGCTCTCTCTTTGCTTAGAGGACCCCTTTCAGTATTTCCTGTAGAGCTGGTTTGGTGTTTGCAAATTCTTTCAGTTTTTGTTTGTCCTGGAAGCTTTTAATCTCTCCTTCTATTTTCAATGATAGCCTAGCTGGATATAGTATTCTTGGCTGCATGTTTTTCTCATTTAGTGCTCTGAAAATATCATGCCAGCTCTTTCTGGCCTGCCAGGTCTCTGTGGATAAGTCAGTTGCCAATCTAATACTTTTACCATTGTATGTTACAGACTTCTTTTCCCGGGCTGCTTTCAGGATTTGCTCTTTGTCACTAAGGCTTGTAAATTTTACTATTAGGTGACGGGGTGTGGGCCTATTCTTATTGATTTTGAGGGGTGTTCTATGAACCTCCTGAATTTTGATGCTCGTTCCCTTTGCCATATTGGGGAAATTCTCCCCAATAATTCTCTCCAGTATACCTTCTGCTCCCCTCTCTCTTTCTTCTTCTTCTGGAATCCCAATTATTCTAATGTTGTTTCGTCTTATGGTGTCACTTATCTCTCGAATTCTCCCCTCATGGTCCAGTAGCTGTTTGTCCCTCTTTTGCTCAGCTTCTTTATTCTCTGTCATTTGGTCTTCTATATCGCTAATTCTTTCTTCTGCCTCATTTATCCTAGCAGTGAGAGCCTCCATTTTTTATTGAACTTCATTAATAGCTTTTTTGATTTCAACTTGGTTAGATTTTAGTTCTTTTATTTCTCCAGAAAGGGCTTTTATATCTCTGGAGAGGGTTTCTCTAATATCTTCCATGCCTTTTTCAAGCCCGGCTATAACCTTGAGAATTGTCGTTTTGAACTCTAGATCTGACATATTACCAATGTCTGTATTGATTAGGTCCCTAGCCTTCAGTACTTCCTCTTGTTCTTTTTTTTGTTGTGAATTTTTCCGCCTTGTCATTTTGTCCAGCTAAGAGTATATGAAGGAGAAAGTAAAATACTAAAAGGGTGGCAACAATCCCAGGAAAATATGCTTTAACCAAATCAGAAGAGATCCCAAATCGTGAGGGGGGATTTCTCCCCCCTCACGATTGGGTGAGGGATCTCCTCTGATCGGGATCTCCTTTGATTGGGATCTCCCAATCTCTTCTGATTGGGATCTCTTCTGATTTGGGGATAAAAAGAGGTTCAAAAAGAAAGAAAGAAAAAAAGAATTAAAAAAAAGAGATTGAATTAAAAATTCAATCAAGAATTTAAAAAAGAATTAAGAAAAAAAAAAGATTGAAGAGATTAGGATCTCTTCTGATTTGGGGATAAAAAGAGGTTCAAAAAGAAAGAAAGAAAAAAAAGAAAAGAATTAAAAAAAAAAGAAAATGAATAAAGAAAAGTATAAAAAAGGAATATATATATATATTAGATAATCTAGTTAAAAAACGTTAAAAAAGAAAAGGGTAAAAGTTATAAAAAATTTTAGCAGAAGAAGAGAAAAAAATGAAAAAGAAAAACTGCAAGACTAAAAAATCACAGGCAGAAAGCCAGGAGTTCCGTGGTTTGTTTTCTCCTCCTCTGGAATTCTGCTGCTCTCTCCTTGGTATTGAAACTGCACTCCTTGGTAGGTGAACTTGGTCTTGCCTGGATTTCTTGTTGATCTTCTGGGGGAGGGGCCTGGTGTAGTGATTCTTAAGTGTCTTTGCCCCAGGCGGAATTGCACTGCCCTTACCAGGGGCCGGGCTGAGTGATCCGCTTGGCTTTGCTTTCAGGAGCTTTTGTTCCCTGAGCGCTTTCCGTAGAGTTCCGGAGGACGGGAATACAAATGGCGGCCTCCTGGTCTCCGGCCCGGAGGAGCCGAGAGCCCGGGGCCCGCTCCCCAGTGCGCCCTCAGCGAACAGCTCCTAGTAACTCACGTCTGCCTAACCTCCGGCCGCGCTCCGAGCTCACCGAGCTTGCGACCGGTTCAAGGCAACTCCGAGCTGCGAGCTTACTGTCGGCTCTGTCTCTGCAGCCGGCTTTCCCGTTCCAATATCCGCAAGCTCTGCGACACTCAGACACCCCCGATCCTTCTGTGACCCCGCGGGACCTGAGGTCACCGTGGGCTTCGCCCCGGTTTAGCCTCCGGAGCGATGTCCCTCAGCGGAACAGGCTTTTAAAAGTCCTGATTTTGTGCTCTGTTGCTCCGCCGCTTGCCAGGAGCCGGCCCCTCCCCCCGGGGTCTATCTTCCAGTCGCTTTGGATTCACTTCTCCGCCAGTCCTACCTTTCAGGAAGTGGTTGTTTTTCTGTTTCTGGAATTGCTGTTCTTCTCTTCGATCTGCCGATGGATTTGCAGGTGTTTGCAATCTTTAGATAAGCTCTCTAGCTGATCTCCTGCTAGCTGAGGTAGTCTCAGCCTGCTACTTTTCCGCCATCTTGACTCCTCCTTTTTTTTTAATTTTTAAAAAGACTTTATTTATCCATTTGTCGGAGAGAGAGAGAGAGAGAGAGAGCATGAGGGAGAGCACAAGCAGGGGGAGGGGCAGAGGGAGAAGCAGACTCCCTGCTGAGCAAGGAGCCTGATGTGGGACTCAATCCCAGGACCGTGGAATCTTGACCAGAGCAGAACGCAGCCGCTTAACTGACTGAGCTAATTAAAATTAAAATTAAAGGATTTCTAAAAGGTTGGCTCTCTTTTACCTTGACTCTACCAGAAGCTTAGTATGAATTTGAAGGGAGAGGGAAGGTGTCAGTAGAGATGATTCTAGCATTGTAGGACTTCTTTGTAGAATATATGATATTTTAATCAAGAGTACTCCTGACATTAGAATTCTCTTAAAATAGGCAGTGGGCTATTAAAAATCAGATTATTAAAGGAAGAAGGGCTGTGAAATAGAAAAAAATTAGAGAATCCTCTCAGAGGATTCAGAGATAGAAAGTTGCGTTGTTAATGACAGTGGAAATCCAGTGGCTCATCCAGAGCCACTGATCACAGTTATGAAATTTCAGGTTTGCCACTCTCAAATTAAAAAAAAAATAATAATATCCTGTTTATGCCTACTAAAATGGTACATAACTAATGATGTCTACTTTCATTTTGCACACATGAGGTTAGACTTTTGACTTCTGTCTGTAATTTCTATCAACATTGTATCTGGCTGTATGGGTAGAAATTATTGAGATGAACTCCATCCTCATCTTAATTGAAATATGAAGTTGTAATGAGGTCTTCTACAAGACAGCCACCCCTCTAAGATCCAGCAAGGCAAAACAAAACCATGGATGTTCAGGACAAAAAAATCAATGGCAAAGATGTACTAATGCCAACAATATTCTGGGCACAGACTATAGGAAGGAAGAATCTGGAAGGAAAACCTACTAGTTCGGCTCTAGTCTTTGCTATCTATCACTTTAACCATTCAGTGGCCACATTTTTCTAAGGAGATGGGAGGTGCTGCCCAAGATTCCAAGGTCTTAAGTTGGAAGGTGTCTATATTGCTAATGCATTGTTGTCATCCTTCATGTAGATTTAGAAGTCTCATCTAAGTCAGGATTCTCCATTTTGGGAGGCAGAAGAACCTGAGAGTTAAGCATCTACAGGTTATGCCTGATGAACATTTGGACAGTATGCACCTCCTAGTTCTTGACCATGTTTGGAAGGAGAATTTAAGAGGGTATCTGACCTCAAGAGCAGTAGGAATCAGCATAATTGTGATTCCTTCATTTGCCCGGAATGTAATGTGAGTTGTCTTGAACAAATCAGCCTTCTTCATGAGCCTATGCTTGAGGGTTGCTTTGCAATCATATTTAAAGTTGGGGTTCTGAAGCACACAGGTTGATATTCTCTGTAGACCCTCTGAAGACCCACTTGCCTTCATTCTTACACTGTCATCCTCCTTTTGTGCCTGGACCTAAGTCCTGAGAAACCATCTCCAGCACCTAGCAGCCCTATAAACCATGGCACTGCTTGCAGATGAAGAAGTAAAATGTATGATTTCTAAGAGTTTAGGACTGATTTGTCCTTTTCATCTATTCTGACATGATTTAATGTTCCAGAACTTGTAAAGGGAACAGATTTTTTCTTTTTTTCTTTTTTCTTTTTTTTTTGTTGTAAAATTTGTGAATAATTTATCAAGTGACTGAAAGAGCTGCAGCTTTAAATTATTAAAATGCATTTTGGTTTTGAAAGAAGACATTAGAGATGTTTGCCTTGGCCCATTGTTATGCCTTTGTGCAACAGCAAGAAACTCCTACAAATTCAGGGAGTGGTGAGGTGATTTTCAGTGATTTATGGAGTGACTGAGAAGGAGGGAAAAAAAAGGAGCCCCAAACAAACAAACGAATGATACAGACAACTTTCATTTATTTAAGACAGAGCCTTTTTCCAAAGCAAATAACCTTTTGTCGCATCTCCAGAGAAATGACATTTCCTTTCCCTTCCCCTGCTTTGCAAGGACAGAGCATTGGTGGGGGAATAAACTGAAATAAATGAAAAGAAAGGCATTTGCACACTCTTTCCCATTCCTTCTCTGTGTCCATCCTTCACCGAGCAAGTGGAAGGCATGGTTGTGCTTCCTTTTATTTATCACATGGCAGAGACGGTGCATAGCCTCTGATCTCTGGAGAATATTATCCATCCCATTTAGTCTGACCTAAATAATAAATTCATACTGGGCCTGGAAAATAAAGAGAAACCTAGAATTTTTCCCATCTGATCTGAGGGTCCCTAGTCTGGCCCAGCTGTCTTGGCCTTACGGGTGTGGCCTTTACAGCAACATCAGTTGACATACCCAGACCACTGCGCTATACTTGGACTCATCAGCCCCTATGCTTTGCTTTTCCTTGTTCCTTCCCTCTGTTCTTTATCCACTCGTCCATTTTGCCAGTCATTTCTTTTAGTGGTGCCATGCCAAGCCTATGTTTTCCTCTAAATTTCCCCCAAATCCTACTCTTCCATGGGATGTGGACTTTTTACCATCTTGGTCTTTGAAACAATAAGACATAGCCTCTAGCCTGGCCTTGACCTTCCATATGCTAACTATAAATCCCATATGGGAAATTGTTTTTGGGGTTGGAAATACATCATAGGTGACACAATTTAGGTGGAGTAAGTACAAAGCTAAAGCAGAGTGGAAAATGTAACAGAGGTGCTGAAGTGTGGGCAGAGGCCTTTAAAAGAGCAATCCCTCATGTTTTTGACACTCTTTCTGAGATAGAAAGCATTTCTGAGATAGAAAGCATTTCTTATCACACCAACGCTACCCATTTTTCTCATGTTCCCATCCTTTGCTCTGAAAGAAGTGAGGACATTGCTCTGAAAAGAAGTGAAATTTACTACCCCCACTTTCTCTTTTGGGTAGTCCCAGCATGGGGTTCATCATCCTCACTTACAAGTTTAGAAACATTGCAATGCTTTTTTTTTTTTTTTTTTTTTTTTTTTCATCTTACATGGCTGCGAGGTGGCAGGGTTGGAGTCATGCTCAGGTTGTGTGATGGACTTTGAAGTTTTTTCTATGTGGTTAAGCCTCACCTTTGGGATGAATTCAACAAAGGCCGGGAAGCTGGAGCTGGATTCTATACATCCTATCTTTTGTTTCCTCTGCTTGGAATAAGGAATTGGAAGAGGAAATATATAGATTGGGTCTTAGAACAAAATAACATTATAATTGGTTGGGGGGTAGGGCTTAGACCTAATTTAGTTCCATCCCTTCCTTTTAATGATGAAACTGGGGTTCTGAGAGTTTCAGTGACAGGAATTCACGTCTACCTACCGAGGAGCTGGTGCTTGTCCCATTATATTACTGTCTCTTTTTCTCTCTAAGAAGGCATAACAACATTCTGGGATGCATACATGGGAAATCAGGAAACATTCTCTCAAAATAGAGCTTGTTTGGGATGGCAGGAGGGTTTTACTAAGGACAGAGGCAAAGGGACAAAGGCAACTCTTGCAGATTGTATTTCTAGAGATGCTGCCATGACATCCCCCATCTCTGTGCTCTTCTACCAGCTAACTTGGCTACTACTTCCCAGCAAAATAAAGGAATTTTACTTTCTCCTCTTATGAGAATGATCTGGCTTCATGACTTGCTCATAAACAGTATACTGGAAGTGATGCTGCATGGCTCTGAGGCTATCAGCTTCTGCCCAGCTAGTCTGAGATAGTCACCCAGAGGAACTACTACCCCGGAAGAAGTTTGAGTACTCAGAGCCTCTGTTGGGGCAGCTCCCAGAGGAGCCACTCCTTCCATCCACCCAGCAAGTGAATGAAGATGCCTTCTTCATGGGTATTAGAAGCCCATTGTTGTGGTTGCCCCAGTCATCTGACACTCCTCAGATGTTAATGGAGCGCAGAAAGCCATCCTGTCCTGTCCACACTCCTGTCCAGAATTAGTGCCCATAATAGCATGGTTGTTTAAGTTCACTAACTTTGAGGTGGTTTGTTACACAGCAGTAGATAGCTTGACAATAATAAATATTTATGAGAAAAACATTAAAATAAAAATAAATAGTTATAAACAAAAATAGCTTTTGAAAAGTTCTTTCAATAGGAGCACCTGGGTGACTTAGTTAAGTGTCTGCCTTTGGCTCAGGTCATGATGTCAGGGTCCTAGAATCAAGTGACCCTGACATGATGACCTGAGCCAAAGGCAGACTCCAGAGATAGAGCCGACAAAGGAGTCTGCTTCTCCCTCTCCCTCTGCCTCTCCCCACCCCCACTCATGTTGGTACTCTCGCTCTCTCTCTGTCTCAAACAAATAAAGTCTACTTTTAAAAGTTCGATCAATATAGGGCTGACTAGTTATGTAAAACATAAAGTTAAGACATGACATGTGTACTATGACATTGTATATAGAAGGAAAAGGAAATTGTGTGTGTGTATGTGCACACGCACGCGTTTGTGTGTTTCTGTGTGGGGCTTATATATGCGTAAGAAAATTCTAGAAAGATACACAAGAAACTAAAGTTTTAATTCTAGATAGTAGGAATGAGGAGTTGGTGTCAGGGAACAGGGAAGTGTTAAGTGACAATATAAATTTTCTTTTCATGTTATCCCCTTCCCTGCTGTTTGATATTCCACCATGAGTTTGTATTCTGAAATTAACACGTCCCCAAATTTTAAGACAATGAAAATTCTGCCTACTACCACCAGAGAAAACATTTTCTCTATTGCAGGTACCAACTGAAATTGTTTATGTCAACTGGAGCACAAAGCCAATGAGAAAGATTTTTTTTTTTTAATATTGAGAACATCTTAAAACCCTAACACAAGCTTCATTTTCTGTGTAGCTCAGTCCTAGGTGTTGTGCGCAAAAGAATAAAAAATGTGATGTCATGTGAAACAGATATTATTAGAGAATTAATTATATTTTCTTTCTGCACCTCTTGACCCCCCAAACCAAAGCAATATAAACAGCATGTTTAACCACGGGCAGAAATTAACTCGGTCACCCAAATAGAATGGTAATTAGCAAGATGTGGTTTTAGATTACTGGACATGCCAGCTCTTTTTAAGGGGGTATCCACATTCTGTTTTGCAGCCACTGAAATGCAGACCTTACCAGTTTCCCACATTTTAAACATCCCTTTCAAGTGGCATCCACAATAGTGCTCTGCAGATAATGTCACAGTCCATTTAGGAAGTGATCTTATACTAGGGCTCATATGGAGCTCCATGGCATTTGGTGGTGGGGTGCATTTGTGGCTCACTGATAAGCTGATTTATATGGTGGAAAGAGGAGGTAGAGGAGAAGGGTATGACCCTGGCAGTCTTTGTCTACTGCCCATGAGGTACATCCTAGCTAAGGCTGCATAGTTTGGACTAGGATCAGGCTCCCGTGTCTTTTTGCCAGTGTTTAGGTGGATGTAGAGTTCTCTAATTGAGCCTTTTCCTTTAAACAGTCTCCTATTAGAAATCACCATTTCTTAAGTGATGTGTCTCTGATCTGAGCAACTCCTATTTCAGCAAAATAGAACCTTTGGGTGTATTCATTATATATTTTAATAGAAACAGTTTTGTCATTTTTTGAATTCTTCTGTGTATGTGAAATATAGTAGATTTTTAGTTGTAGCCACTACTGAAATCTTACATAAAAATAGGAGGAGTGCTCTGAATTTGTATGTAGCTGTCAACAGTTTTCATCTCAACAAACCAAAACCCTATGCAATTTTGTAACTTGTGATATCCTCTCTTTAAACCAAACCAAACAGGAAACAACTGAACAGCAAACCAAGATATATCTTTACAGAATTCCCATTTTACATGTGTCCCATATATTATATTTATATTTTCTTGTCCAAAATATAGTCAAATAAAGAAACCGCAGGCAATATTTCTCAGTCCCAGTATTTGTCTCTTTGCATTATTTGCCTTGTTTCTTTGACAAGTTCCAAAGCAACCAACCAACCTCTAACAGCCATAGACAATCACCTCATTTTTTTGGCTTCTCGAAGCCATTCAGCATTTTTTGATTACTCATTCCTAACCATCTGCTTACCCTGGTTTGAGAGGCATCTCACCATCTCCTCCTCTTTACTAGAAACCCCTACCCTTTCTTGTTAGTGAGGCTGGTTCCTTCCCCTGTCCTAGAAAGGTAGGCATACATAAAGGATGGTAACTAGGCTTCTAATATATATTTTATTTCATATGGTGATTTCATTCATGTCCTAGTGTGTTAATTTTCCCATATGGACAGCCTCAGCTTTAATCTCTTTTTGGAACTTTGATTCTGTGATTCTATGATTTTAAGATTCCTTCCAGCCCTATAAATCTATGAGCCTATTATGTCTAACTGCTCACTAGATATTTCCTCTTGGATGTTCCACTGTCATCTCTAACTCACCATTTCTAAGTCTAAACACATCATGTTTCTCTTCATTGAAAGGAACTGAGAGAGACTTTGTAGTACAGCAGATCTAGGATTCAGTTTTGGGTCTCTAATTTACTTGGGCAATTTGTACAACCTCCTTGATTTGTAACTTCTTCAACTGGAAGAATTTTTTTTTTAAATATCCTAGGGGTTTTATAAGGATTAAATGAGATGCAGGATGTAAAATTGATAGGTAAATACTAGAAATACAAGTCAGCACAGAATAAGTGTTAATTCTCTTCCCCTTGCATTGCCCCATCTTCCTGATCTTCCTGTCCTCATCATTCTCCTAGAGAACCAGACCCAAAACACTAGCAGCGTTCTTGGGTATCACCCTGACTTAAATCAATTTTTATAAATCCCTTTTTAAAATGCCATTCACAGCTGTCCTTTATATTTATTCCCCTTGAAATCAGCATAGCTGAGAGCTTCATCCCTTCACACCTGGGATATTAGGACGGTTCCCTACAGCCTTCTACAACAGCCTTCTGGTTTATGGGGATGACAAATTCTGTACTCTCTTCCAGTATCTTCCTGATTTACCAGTCTGTGCTTTCCACAAAGGATGACCAAATATGTGTGCTATGCACAATGCCTAACCCAGAAGTTATTTAGATGGTTCCTTCCCCTTTATTTAAAAAAAAAAAAAAAAAAAAGCCAAACAAAGAAACTTATATGGCCTCCATCATGTGTAAGAAATTGTTCTTAGGCACCCTGCTCTGTATTTTACTGCTGCCTTCCCGTGGCTTTAATGAAAGCAGTATATTAATTTCTTGCATAAGGCACAGGCAACCCACCATCCTGCCTACTGTGCAGGCTCTTTCTTCCTGGGGTGCCTTGTCCTCAAATCTGGCCACTTTGGCCTTAACAAGAAAGCCTCCCCTCCTCTGTGAACTCTTTCCCAGGGATCACTGCTGAAGCTCCTTTCACTTTATTCCCATAAATGCTTTCTACATTTTTGGATCCATTCATTGGGCACTTAAACTCAGGGACGTGAATCCTTTTATTTGCATAATCCCCACTATCTTGAAAGTCTTCTCACCATTTATAGAGATAGGGAGTTTGTTACTCTTTTAGTTTGAGGAAGGTGAAACATTCTCTCCTTTTGGAAAACTTTAATGACCTATTCACCCTGTTTTTTTGTTTGTTTGTTTGTTTTGTTTTGTTTTTTGTGGGTTTTTTTTTTTTTTTTTCACTTCTCTAACTGATCTAGGCATTTGGTTTCTGGACATTCATTACATTCTTCACATGCCTCTCTAATAGAACTGACTGTGTTGTGGTCCCTTTCTCTTTCAGTTTTCCACATGGAAGTCTGGGTCTGTATTTCTTGTTCATCCTCATAAAAACCCAGTGGGCGTCTGAGCACATAGGAAGGGCTTCATAAATATACATTAGGTGAGGTAAGGGGGTGAAGTGGGGGAGGGGGCTTAGTGAGGTATGATGGGCAAGGGTATGGGATGAATGTCAAGATTCCTGAATGATCTAGAAATACCAGGTATCTCTCCTGAGAGATATAAAAGCCACTCGAGAAAAGAGCATAGGGTGAAAATATAAGACTGGAAAGCAAAGACAACCTTCATCTAGCTGTTTGCTGCCTTCTTTCAAGGTTTCTGTTGCTGTCTAGACCTTCTTCCTATCTGCAAACCCATTCACTTCCATCTTGATAAAGATTTATTTTTTTTTAAGATTTTATTTATCTATTTGACAGAAAGAGAGGTAACGAGAGCAGGAACATAAGTAGGGGGTGTGGGAGAGGGAGAAGCATGGTTCCCTCTGAGCAGGGAGCCCTACGTGGGTATCGATCCCAAGACCCTGGAATCATGACATGAGCCGAAGGTAGATGCCTAACAACTGAGCCGCCCAGCTGCCCCCGATAGGGATTTGATATGTTACTGAAAGCATGATGCACTGGATTTGGTTTGTACTATTTTTATTTTGTTTAAAAGTGATTTGCCTTTTATTTACTCATAAAAATATTTACATGCTTAATTTTTTATTTACTGTTTTATCAATTTGGCATTTAAAATTCACTTGTTAGGTTCGGAAATGTACAGCAATTTATTTCTGATATTACTGGTCATTCCTTTTTTTGCTCTCCCGCCCCCCATAAGGGGGAATGTCTCTCTTGAAATGTCCCCAGCCTGAACAGCAAATGACTTCTGGCTCCAAAGGGAATCAGCCAGAAGGAGGAGGAAGAAGTTGGGTTAAGTCTCCTTAGCCCCTAACCACAGGGCTAGAATGCAATGACAGTAAAATGTACTAATTTATCTTATTTTACATAATTAGAGTTAGGGGCTATTGAACACAGAATGCAAATGTATGCTAAATATGCAAATCAGCCACATTTCCCCGATTCAGAGAAGGGGAAATGTGGTAGCCTTATGTTAGATGGTTTCCTCTTATCTGTGAACACAACTTTTCAGCACTACAAATGCAAGCAACTGCACCATCACAGGCGGGGCTTCTAATTTGGAAATCCAGTTTAGGCTGATTTGAAAAGACAACAACATTTTTGCAATCACTGGTGTATCCTTTATGATAGAGCCGGTTGTGCCATTTCTTCTTTTCTGAAGATAGAATTTTTTTTTTCCCCCCAAGTTGGGATCCTGCCCAGATCTTTAGTACAAGGTCTGGGCCTAACAAAAAATTCAGATGGAATTTATGGGAATTCCCTCAACCTGATTGGTTTATACAGAGATGAGATCTTCCCAGACTTGGGCCCAGATGCAGGGACTATGGCCAACAGACCACCCTCCAGTTGTCACCTTCATCAGAGTCCTCTTGGTTACCCTGAAGCTGCTTCTGTGTGGCTCCACATCTTCCCAGAACAGCTCATATCTAGTGACAAGGCCAGATGGAATATAAACTTCCGGCCAGTGTGGCACATGGTGGGACATGTGTGATGGGCACTACTGTCCTGGAGTTCCCACTGGACTGGCCAGGGCTGCACTCAGTCTGCGTCGCTGGTTGATTTCCTTCCTTCCAGTCCTTCTTCCTTCTTCCTTTCCCAGCTGTGAGTTCCTAAAAACAAAACCAAAAACAAAACAACAACATAAAAACCCACCTTGAACCGCCGATTTCAATTTGGCATGTGCTTCCAGAAACCAGATCTATTATGCAGACCTTTTTTCCCTTACCTATTTCCCCCATCTTAGAAAACTTTTTTCAAGAGCTAGGGATCTCCTCCTCTCCCAGATGTCCTTGTAAGTGGATCAGGTAAATCAGTTTCCAGGATTCACCCTAACTGAGGCTTAAATGATGGCATTTCAGACAGTCATGACCCCAGAGTGGTGAGGACAGCATCTTTGAGCCCCTTTCAAAGCATGTCATGAGGATGACCGCACAGTGGTAAGGTCAGACGTATAAAGCAACTATTTTTAACTTTGTATGCCACCCCGATATTACTCTGGCCAAAACTGGCATGAGGCTGGGAATGGATAATGGGGGTGGGGGATGTTGTCTGCAGGTTAAAGTAATGTCAAACTTTATTTCAAAGGTAGGGGAGGAAATATGGAGATCCTGAATGGGTGTCAGTGTCAAATTACTATCTGGACTCTCTCTGTCAAGGAAATTATGTACAATTACTTGCAATTGGTATGCAACATTATTATAAGGAGTAGAATAACATGGCTATTCCACTCGTAATTTGGTTAGTAATTTGTAGTAATCTCTAGTAATTACTGTAAATGCTAACCAGTTCATTTCCTGAATCACATTTCCTTTTTGGGTGTTCACTTTATTTCGTACATTTTAATTGACATTTTGGTAAAATGTGCTAAACAATGTTTTGCATTGCACGGCCTTACCTAGGGCTGAGAGGCAGGCAAGCCAGTATTCTGCGTTCTATTCTGAGCACCTGTATAGTGGCTGATTAATTCAAATTAATCCCTGTGTGTCTTGGTTATGGTTATAATCAAGTCAGGCTTTTTTTTTTTTTGAACATTGAGTATCTTTGTGATACTGTAATGGGGGAAAATAAGATACCAAGTTAATCAAAAGATAAGGTCCACTGGGTTTACAAATGGAAGAGAGAGATAGACACGGACACACTTAGATTTGTAGGTTTTAACAATAGGTGATAGACACTCAAAAGAGAGTCTGTGTGTTTTCTGTATGTATGTGCAAACACAGATTACAATTATTTAATTTCATGTTCTTAGTGACTTTACAAATTGATTAAAGAAAGCTTGGGGACCTGAAAGAGAGAAGTTAAGAAAAAATAAAAAAGATGAAGGGATATTAATGAGATATGCATGCTAGCATTTGGAAATAAGGTAAAGTAGAAGTATTTAATGTCTATCTGGGAATGAGCTCAATTATAACTCTGCAGGTTGGGGATACAGATTCATTCTGGAGATAAGAAAACATGTAATTGGCACGTCTTTGAAATCTTATTTTATCTTTTAGTGAAATGGGACTCAGATTATCCCAAATGCTAGAGTTACCATAAAGAAGGTATGATGGAATAATGCGTGTTTTTGTTGATTTGCTGCTTGTTTTCCCAAAATGATCCATGCATGAAATAGACTCTTAAAATAGATCCTACTATTATCACCAATACAAATAGAAGAAAAATCTATTTACTGACCCTGAACTGGCCTTACAGTTCATTCATTATGCTCTTTCCCAGCACAGCTGTTACCTGAGAGTTAGTTTCTAGTTCTTCCGTACGAGGGTTTTAATAGATGCTCTGTGCAACTTCACACTGAAGTTTGTTATTCTCACCCGTCATATTTTTATCACAGAAATGTCACTCTGAAGACAGAAGCTCACTTTTCCAGTATCTTTCCCACTTTAATTCTTGCAAAATGTAATTTGGTTCATGGGTGTCTACTAATAACTTGCAGAGTCTGACTTCTATTTTAAACCTTCCTTTCTAATAACACTCCACGTTGTTTTTGAAATCTGTAGAAGCCTATCCTTAGTTTGTTGATTTCTAAAAAGCTAAGAGGCAGAGAAGGTCAGAGTGGCCTTCAGTTCATTCACCCTCTGCCTTATCAGTCATGAGGCTATTCTAGGATTTTGCGGTATTGGTTGTATTTTTACTACTAATATTTCATATATAGTTTTCATCTAGTGCCTCGTACAAGGTCTGATGTAGAGCAGAAGCTGTGAAATCTCTGTATAGCAGTAATAAAAACAGAATCAGCAATTTCCATTTTTGCTTTATTTTAGATTTTGGAGTCCAGTAAGGAGAATGTTTCACTTATCCTAACTTCGTTTACGTGAAGTTCCTACCTCTGAGCCATATGAAGTGACATGTGCTAAAAAAAGGTCATTCTGATACCTCTTGTCACCCACATTAAGCAATGACTTCAGCCTAGTGCATGGGCTACTCGTTCATCTCTGAGACTTTGATGCATTTATCCTTTAACCAGAGTATGCAAAATGGAATGTGCTCAGATCCTTGGATTTTACCCATCCAGTAGTCCATGCTATACTCATCATAGTACTTATAGAGAATACTTGAACATTCCAGACCTGGAGTTATGGCCAACACTTCCTATGCCAGCTGTCATCAGAGAACTACCACCAGCCAATAAAAACATTCTACCAGAAGGGTGGGTATATATATAAGTTTCATTACTTATATTTGTTAGAGGGGAGGAAAAAAAGAATAAAATAAAATGCAAACAATTAAGATAGAAGTTTCTAGGTTATATTCCTATGATCACATGTCTATGCTTGGTGATAATTCACATTAGTCTGGTCAATAGTATTTTGGAAGTGCTTTACCTGACCCCAGATTTGAGACTAGGTAAAATCTGGGGTAGGGGGCAGTATTAGCAAAGATGCTGACAAGAGCTGTCCTGGTGTATGTGAAGGAAGCAGCCACATCACCATTGCAGCCAACTCCCCACAGGACAGAGAACGCCAGGGAGGAGATCCTCAGGGGACTTTGAGAGCTTTCGGCCCTTGCTTTTAATATTTCACATATTATCTATTAAGACTTCTTGGAACAAGTGCATGAAGTAAGTAGGATAACTATTGTTGCCCCTTCTTATTAAGAATAAGGACTTAAGAACTGAGAAGTCAGATGAGGTGATATAATTAATTTGCAGTCATGCCAGGACGAGACTCCAGGGTCCCTGGTGCTAGGTGCTGCTCTATGCTCAGTTCATTATTTGATACCATGCTTGAATTCTTAATTATCTGGAGGCCTCACATTTTCTTTCATCCTTATTCAAGGGAAGATTTCATCAACATTTAAGAAAACCACCTCTTCAGGGAAGGTGTTCTGTTATACCAGTTTTTTCTTTTCTCTTCTTTTCTTTCCTTTTCTTTTCTTTTTTCTCTTTACTTTTTTTCTTTCCTTTCCTTTCCTTTTCTTTCTTCTTTTCTCCCTCACCCCCATCCCCATTGGACAGCTTTGTTCCCATCAGTAACAGCCATAAAAAATGCTGACCATGAATTTCAGACCTGAATGGCTCAAACCTTCTCTGCAGGTTGAGAAGACCACACTCACATTTTGCACATCCGTCTCTGGAGAATGTGGCCACTGCTCCTTACTGTGTGGGGCATAGATCACTTTTAAAAGGCTGCTGCTGCCTCTTACAACACAGAGAAGTGGCTGGGGGGGTTCACCAACTTTCTGTTGCTAGTGCTAGTCAGAGAATTCCGAGGCCAAGTCCCTGCTTCTTTTCTCCTGCAAGTACAACCACTGCCAGTCATGCTTTCTGATCTAAGATCGCTCCCTGGAGAAAAGTAAGCATCTTTCTGGTTTACTTTCTTTAATAGTCTGTGGTTGCAGCCCCTCTTTAACTGTACCTGTCTTGAAAAGCAAAGACCACATCCTTTAGCCCCAAAGATCCAGATTGGTGTTACACACACACTCCCTTCCTGAAGCTGCTGTATTCTAATTCCTTAGAGAGCACCAGGCATAGTTACCTTTTCTTTTCATCTTCAAAACCCCACCCTCCATAATGGGCAGGGCAAGATAAAACTGGGGCACGAGCTCATTCCTAGCCTTTCCAAATATCCTACCGTCGGCACATTTATATTAGATATTGATTTCTGTTTAATAGAATAAGCCAGGAAAAATCACACTCTTTGTTGGCGTTCAAAGGATAAACCATAAAAGCCATTAAGAAGTACTGTAAGCATGAAGATGATTAATGGGACTTAAGGTGCTGTCCACCGACTATTTCCAGATAATGTCTTTGAGAGATTCCATTGCTTCTGGCTGCAGTTCAGAACTATTTATTTGCAAGGTGAAATTCTGAGTAATGATGTTTCCTGCGTAGACTGACAGTGTTAAAGAGACAGAACTGGATGGCCCTGAACTCTGATCTTCAAGGGTTTGTGCCAAGGAGTAGCTAGGATTATTTCAGAGGTCATGCTTTGAAAGACCTTAGGTCTGCCCTCAAAACACCCCTCCTTCTGGGAGCCCTGAGTCCCCGAGCCAAGAGGACCTGCTGGGCTGAAGCTTTCTCGAGAAGTGATTGTCAAGAATTATTGATTCCCAACTTGTGTGAAACTAGTGTGAATTTTTTCCTTCCTCACATTGAACTTTGTTTGGACTGAGGCAGTAGTGAACATCTGAGAACAATACCCTACCGCGACATCCCCGAATTCTACTTTACTTCCCCCCCCCCATTTGGCAGAATCTTATACAAAGTACTTCATATGTTCCAACATTTCTCAAGTTTGCCTTTTATTTGCTAAAATGATTCCGTCTATGTTCATGAAAATCCCAACAGTTATTTACTGGCACCTAGGCTGCAATAATGTACATATGTCAATTAGGTTTTCTGGTGCTTGAAGGCTTACCCAAATCCCTCCAGCAAAGCAATCAGAGGAGCCCAGACTGTCTTTATAAAAGGTGAATCCCAACTACTCAGAACAGTGTCTGCCATGGACAGTTCAGTAAGTATTAGATGAGTGGATAAATGAATGGATGGATAGATGGATGGATGAACGTATAGAAGTTACCATTTTAGGACTACCTGTAATATTGTGTAGATCACTGATTTCTATGACAAAGTACAGGTTTGATAGAATTATTTCCAGTGTGTCAAAGAGAAAACCAAGACCGAGCAGTAACTTTCCCAAGGTGATAGAGACAGGGTTTAAATAAAAGACTACGTCATTTTCCAATCTAACACAGGGAAGGGGGGATCAGGAGTAGGTGGCATGCATACATTTTACTTTCTACTTTAAATAAAGCAATTGATTATACATTGTTGCAAAAATGGAAAATTTCATGGATTCCAAAGTGCACATCCCCTTTCTTTGGGAATATTCCAAATACAATACTTGGCATGCTTAAAAGCTTATGTAGATTTTACATGAGGCAATCTTAACATTCCATTAGGATCTGAGACTGTTCCTTAAATATTTACTTGGGCTGGGAGTTATCTGAAATCTTTTCTGGTAGTTGGAGAGGAGGGAGATTTGGGTTCTATTTCGACCAAGAAAGGCATTTTTAGTTGTGTTAAGACTGAAACCCATACTTCCCAACTTCTGTTTCCATTTTGCCTCACTGTTTGAGGAAGCATCTTTGATTTCTCACCAATCTCTGCTCTCCAGATCTGCCTGGAACCCGGTACCTCACCTGAAAACAGGTTGTTAAAGCAGTTTTCTTCTACTGATCCACCTTTGGGGCTTTATTCATAAGGTTTCTTTCGGTTCCAATGTTGTTTAACCAAAGCCCATCTATTGGTGGGTTTACCTGTCTGTTCTGAGTCATGTAACAGCTTTGTTTTGTCCTTGACCCAGAGGCAAAATGGGGGGAGGCTATTTCCTAAGAAAATCCAAAAGTCCCTCTGGAGTATTCCCAAATAGCTTGTGGTTGAAATACATCTTTCCAGAGAAGATAGCTTGTCCCTTAGGGGGAAAAAAAATGTTACTTCCTTACTCCTTTGGATTTCAATGATTATTTTCTCTCAACTGCCATAGGTTTCTTCAGAGTAATCAGCAATGCCATCCTTATATTCAGGATACAGATAGATTTTCTATCAACCTAGCCGGGTTCTCATGTTTATCACTGAAAATAATAATGGTGATAATAATAGAAATAATAGTAAACATACCCACCCTGATTATGATTGACAAAATGTCATGGGGGGGGTATATAATTGATTGTAGTCAATTAATACAGATAGTCAATAAATATAGATAGGGACTCAAGAGGGGGCCTGTACCCTGAAAGATCGCACCCCTCTTTTCATGGAGAATAATAGGAAACCTGACCCTGGGCTGGTGTGGAAAAGTGAGGGACTGATCCAGAGAGTTACAGGATAATTACTTACTTCTTTAGCAACCAATTTTCAAAACAGCATGGGGGCAAGGGGGAGAGATAAATTTGTTGTATCTGAGCAGTATTTTATTTTTAAAAACAAATATACAAAATTGAGTTAATGCTAATGTTAATTAATGCTTTGATTACATTTTAATCCATCACCTTCTTTCATTTAGAGAGTTCTTACTTGCTTTACTTACTTTTCATCTTGCTTCACATTTATTACTTTTCACTGTGTTTTTAAAGATATATAATTCTTTCTCCTTTTGTTCCCCTTCAACCTAGCCCCAGCCCCAGGTTAATTTCCGTCTTTCTCCTTTTTTCGTTACTGCTGTTTATCCCTCTTCTGGTTTCTTTCTCCTTCCCCTTTCACTTGGCTTTGTTACCACAGACCCCCTCACCTTTGCCAGTGACACACCCCGCTCCACTGGGTGATAAGGATGCTTTGTTCCAGGATTTATTTATTTATTTTCTTTCTTACTTTCTTTTTCTTTCTTTTTTTTTTTAATTTTTATTTAGTGTTGCAAGATTCATTGTTAATTCCCACCACCAGGCTCACCCAAACCCCCAACCTCCTCCCCTCCAAAACCCTCGGATTGTTTTTCAGAGTCCATAGTCTCTCATGGTTTGTCTCCCCCTCCGATTTCCCCCAACTTCCTTCTCCTCTCCATCTCCCAACGTCCTCCATGTTATTCCTTATGCTCCACAAGTAAGGGATTTTCATCCCAATAAACAAGCAAGGACTTGTATCCCAATTCCTCTCTCCCAGGGGAAGCCTGTAGTGGGGAGCAAGGGACTGCGGTGGGGGGGTGGGTGTGGGGAGGAAGCCTGTCTCTGTAGCAGCACCTGAAGGGTTCTTAGACTCAAAAAGAAACTAAAATGGTTTACTTAAAGGAATGCATGCCCTCTAATTTGGTTCCAGACTCATCATTGAAACATTTAAATTTACTAAGATGCCTAATTTTAATCTGCATGTACAGAAACATTGATCAAAAGGAGTAGCAGCAGAAGCTATTAAGCAGGATCATAAAGTGCTTAAAGTGGAGTTTCCACGAAATCTAAATTCAGCCCAGCTTGCAAAATGATCACGGGAATCTATTGATTGGACTTTTGACCACTCCTGGAAGGAAAAGTGAGTCTCTTTTTTGACAAGATAAGAACCTCAGCCTGAAGGGTAGCCTCAGCTTTTACAAGACAACAAGGCAGAGGGTTATAAAATGGACCCCTCTGTGCTGAGGGCTTTGGTTTTGAGGAAGACCAGCAGAGCTTGCATTTCCTTGCAGGAAGATGTGTGTGTTAATTGCCTCTGCACTACCGGCCACAAGACTTCCCAGACATCGAAGCCCTTCCTGGAATGGAGAGGGCTCATCCTATGGTGTAACTAATGACAGTGAGCAGATAGGGAGCCAAGGTAGCATGGCAAGAAGAGAAATTGAATAATGTAGGAAGGCAACAATATTAGGAATGCAGAGCCCTGTTCATATATTCCTTTATTCACTCATTATTGTCTCCCAGATATAAACTTAATTATCTCAGAATAGCATTTTAAACAAACTGGGGATCTCAGATCTTTTGCATCTGGTAAGGTACCTAACAGTTCTGGGGCTTCAGATCCTATCTGTAATCTGGGAATGAGCATGGTGCCTCTTCAAGTCTTCATTGTAGGATTGGGTGATGAGAATGCAAATCAGCCTGCCAGCTGCTAAGTCGGTGAACTGGACCAGATGGGCTTGCTCAGTCTTTGGCTCCTTACCTGTAGAGCGAGGTGACTTAGTGCCCTGCCCTCCTCTGCACAGCTTGCCAGGTGTGGAGGGCTCATAAAATGATTACATATTTGGAAAGATTTTTACACCTGTGGTTAGTTTACCAACATGCTGTTGCTGGGTTGCAGTGTTCTTTTCTCATGGAGGTAAAGAAAGAATCTCTCAGGCACAAAAGGGCGAAGTGAAGTGAAGCGAAAGTTTATTAAGTGAAGGTGAGAACAGAAAGAAAAGAGGGGGGGAGAAAGCCTTCTGGAGTGAGAGGAGTCCTGACTGGATTACCACTGAGGGCTTTTATGGTCTGTCTTTTATAGAAAACTGACCAGGGTACTTGATGTCACCAGTGGTAGTATCATGTTTACTTCACCTTCAAAGTTTGGTAAATTTTAGTGGCTAAATTTGTAACTAGCATGAAAATATCTTATCTCTAACATTTAAGACAAACAAGGTGGTTTCATTATGTTCCTTCATCTCTGGTTTTGTTAGAAACTATCATGAAAATATGTGATCTGTAACATTTCTCCACATCTGGGATTTCTGTGAGCCTGTCGTTATTGACCTAGCCCCGCCTGTCCCTTACTCAATGCCAGATGTAAAGCAGCCCACCGCATGTAAGTCTCCTAGAGACGAGTCCTGTTCAGAAGGCTGATTTAATAATAGCAGAATAGTTACAAAAAAACAAGTATACTCTTAAAATGCGTTTAGAGTGTAGGTGACATTCATCTGGGTATCTTTAAAGATGAAAAGAATGGTTCCTTTTGTTCATCCTCTCAAGAAATAACTCTTGAGCACAAACTGTATGCCAGGCACTGTTGTACAAAGGTGAACATAAAGAACAAACAAACAAAATATCTGCTCTTGACAGAAACGGGTCAATAATTTAAAGCCATGTGATATGTTAGTGCTAATGGGAAAAATATTGAAGAGGGGTAGGAAGTCCTGGAAAGAAGAGATGAAATTTTAGTGTGGGTGAGACTGAATTTGGAAACAAGGAAAAGTCAGCCAGAACCAGGTTTGGCAAAGGATGACGATAATCCCCTTGGGTGAAGCAGATCTGGTTTAACAGCAAAAGGAAACGAGTACATGAATGAGATGTATTCACAGAATAAGAAAAATCATCAGTTTTCTGGAGGGTTCTGCAAAGCTGAAGTCAATTCCAGCAATAGCAGCTGGATACATTCATTCACAGTATGGCTGGTGAGTATGTACGCTGAGCCCAGTGCTGCTAAGGGGGTGATCCAAACTACAAGCACCCCGCCTTTGTGGTGCTCATTCCTGTGGAGGGAGATCTCAGAGGATAAATAATGAGCATAGCAAATAAGTAAATGACATAGTGTCCATTGGCTTAATTTCACTGCCCTCAAATTATATGGCAGTATTATAGGCAATAATGCCACATTTGCTGGAAAGAGCATGGGCTCTGAGATCAGGTGGATATCCTCCTAGCTAATTTCTAGTCCTCTGTCTTCAATCAAGTTGCTTAAGCTCTCCCAATGCCAAGTTTCCTATTTTTAAAATGGAATTAGTAATATTTCTCATGTAGATGCCAAAATATCATCAATGTGGTTAAAGAATCTAGTGTGCAAGTAGGTAGAGGAGAGTAGATAATAAATACCATCATTTAAGCTGAATAATGTAGAATAATAGTGTAGGTAACAATTACAATTTCTACCTAATTTAAGTACATACTGTTTGATTGTTTTTCCTTGGACATTTTTCATTACTTTTTGCTACATTTTGTAAACGGGCATGGATATGGTTAAGTGTATCTGCTCTCAGACTTGCCAGTACCTTCTGGTATTTTTCTGAATCTTTGAGGCAGTGAAATCACCCATATGCATTGTGGCTGACTTTATGCAAATTATGCTTGGTACACTAGGAAAGCTGCACAGAATTAGCTAAGGCACTTCTGCCCTTCAAGAATCTAGCTGAGGAAATAGTGGTCTGCCTAAGACTACTAATGCAAAATAATACACTGTATCAGATAAGGGGTACAGATGATGCAATGGCATTTCTTCTATTTATGGTAATAAAGGTAATATCTCTCATGTGAAATTACTAAAGGGAAACCTCACAAAAGTGGAGTCCCCAGACTGGAAGGGGGAGCGGTACCACTCAATGTCAGTTCAGCAGAACTGTCAATTATAGACCCCAACAGAAGAATCTCAACCGGAAAGAATGGTCAGTTATAGGCCCCAGCAAGAAAAGAAGTACATTACATCTCTTAGTAGAAATCCTCTACTCCTGCACCTCAGACAATGAGAAACTGTCAACTCTTGCTTTTCTCCAGTGGACTCCTTTCAAAACAACTCCTCCCCACTTCCTCTTTCTCCATGAAGTAGTGTTTTCCTCCTCTGTTTGTTGGACTTGCCTATAGTTTTGCCATAGCTTACATGTCCCGAATTGCAGTTCTCTGCTTTTCCTAAGTAAACCCATTTTTCCTGGGAAAAAAAAACTTTAATTTTTTTAAAGGTTAACATTAGCAAATTACCAAATTCTGTTTAAAGATAAAAGAACTATTATTGTCTCACTATCTCATTTTTACCTTTTCTGCCTCATTCCTCCCAGCTGGTGGGTATTTTTTTTTTTAAGACACATATGTGTATGCATATAGTCACACACGTACCATGCAATGATGTACTTTTGTCAGCGACACTATATGTAATCCCAGTGTTCTGTCCCTCACCCTTGAGAACTTGGGGGTCTGCTCAACTCACCTGGGTCTGCTCTCAGTGCTCCCTCCTCTGGCAGCGCTGGGGAGGCCCTGGGTCTCCTTCATGTGACAACAGGATGCACCCTGGAAGGCAGAAACTAGTCTGAGATAAGCCCTTGCTCACCAAGTGATTACCACCTCCCTGGCCTCCCTAGTTTTCCAACACAAAGCTGTATAGAGAGGACAGACTTTTCAGAATCTGGGGATGATTTCATGAAAAAGAAACAGGAAAACAGCAACACGGTGTTACCTATTATTCCAGAGTCCTTAGGGAAAAAAAAAAAAAAAAAGCATTAAGCTGCCTGGGGTGAAAGGGGAGGGGGCGCATCTCCTTATGCTTGTTTCCTGTCTTAGCCAGAAGGAGCCTTTCCTTCATGTACTCATGCAGTGAATTGCTACACTGCCCACTAGGAAGGTTCCCCTCTCAGCTCACAGATGCAGATGCTCATCCCAGCCAAGGTTGCCTTCAGCCCCATGACCTCCAGCAGCACATTTTCCCTGTCTGCCTCTTGGGCAGGGAAGGGAGGGCTATGCCCACAGCCTGCCGGCCTGCTTGCACTGAGGGCAAATTTGTGGTCGAGTTCACACATGGGCACTCACAAATGCACGCACATGTGCAGGCGTGTACCTGAATAACCCACTCGCAAAATCAAATGATTCTCCAAGACCGTATAGCCGAGATCCACAGACGCCTGCTCTGAGCAGCAATGTCCTCTAGCACCATCATCCTGGCTGTGGTGCCGCGAGCTGCAGCTTCAGCCACGGTCCTTGAGACCCTGAGAAACAGTGGCCCTTGGAGTATGGCTCCCACAGAAATCCAACCAGAAAGCTTTCCTTCCCCTAGGCAGAATCTTCGGTTGGGCTTCACACTTCACTCTGCTTATTCCCATAGAGACACAATCAAAGGAGGTGACGAAGTTCATTCTAACTATGTAAGGGGCATGTGCATCGATATATATAGAAAAATCAAGGCACTCATCTGAAACAACATGATGCCTCCAGTCACTCCAGTAGTGACGCTGTTTGTGATCCAAATCATCGGATTATTCATCTGCTTTTCTTCTTGCTGAATTTGATGCAGTCTGTGACCCTAACCATAGACAACACACTCTTATTTTTTAACATCATAGCGGAAGTAAAAAATAAGTAAGTAAGTAAGTAAATAAATACAGGAAACAGGTGTGATCTCATTGGCTAAAAATACCCTCAAAATAACCTTTCCTCCACTATTTCTTTTTTCCTCTACTGTTTTTAATCCTTGACCTCATTGCCAAATTGGGAGAAATTGAGAAGAGATAGCTAGCTGTTGGTGCCTCAGTTGCTCCATTTATGAAGCTGAGAAAATAACACTTTACACCTCCCATTTCCCACAGAAGTAGGGAGGCTTAATAAGTTAATGCAGGAAAA
The DNA here is from genome assembly GCF_020171115.1 of Neogale vison. NCBI lineage: Eukaryota > Metazoa > Chordata > Mammalia > Carnivora > Mustelidae > Neogale > Neogale vison. Next base: position 121,700,833 of record NC_058097.1, on the reverse strand, counting down.
GCACTTTGTACTCCCAGAGTACATTTCACTAAAGAATATCAAAGTATTACCATGCCTATTATTAATAAATAGGATTGGCCTGAGCACGGAGCCCCAAGAGAACTCCATTGTTCCTTCTCTGCATGCAGATTGGGTGCCATTTTCTATGAGCCTCTTCACTTTGCCTGCCAACAACCTGCTCATTAACCTACATAATAACACTGTTTTGTACTTTTCCACTGCCTTTCATTCAGGGAACTCCAAATGCCCTGCTAGCACTATTAAATCAAGGATCGTTACATGTAGGTAAGGTGTTACAAGTGCCATTAAACTTAGCAGGTGGGTGGGTAGAGGGATCAGAGGAACGGAAAGGTGGGGGCAGGAAGTAGTAGTGACTTCTCGAGCCAGCCCTGCTAATAGGGTCTACGTGGCTGCCCCAGAGACTAATACCTCCTCGGCTCGGTGGGTCTTCCCATCCTCCGTTCCTGAAAGCCCACTCTAAAGGGTAAGAAAATTGCAGTGGATTCACAGGCATGCTCTATTTTCAGCTACTTCCATAAAGAAATCAATTCAATTTGTCTGACAGTCTACTTTTCCTGAAGCTCTGCTGGCAGAAGGTTTAACTTTATATCATCTTCCACAGCCCCAAAACAAAACAACCATTTTATTTCATCCTCAATGAAAGTAACTTCTATTTATCTTGGTGAGCTCCCATGCTAGCTAATCTACAGTCACCCGTCGGATTGCCTTTGTTCTCGGCACCTTCTGGCTGTTGCATCTTAGTGCGTGAGACTGGAAGTCCATGACAGAGGAAGCATGCTGTCATTTTAATGAATGGGGTTCTCTTCCAGTGCCACTCTTCCCAACAACGGGCCATTTCCATAGCCATCAAGATGTCAGATGCAAAATAAAACCAGTTGCAGCATAGTACTGTGCAAAAGGCAATTCAGATTATTATTGAATTGTGTGGCTTGAAGGACTGGGGAGACATCGCTTTGCTCCTCACTACTTTTTTGAGATCTCCCTCTAATTGGAACAAAATTATCACCAATTATAACATAACGTTTAAACCTCAAAGGACCTGAGTAAGTGAAAGAAGATGGGATGTGTGAGGCGTTGTGTTAAGAAAATAGCTAAGCCTGGGCTTGTTTCTCTCAGCACCTCGCTTTTGGCTGCCATCTCAGACCTTTAGAAGTTGATCTGTGAATACAAATGAGCAGGAGCATAACGTGGCAGGAAGAACAAGAGGTTTGCCCAGATTTGGCTTCAGAGCTGTGTGATCTGAAGAAAGTTGCTTGGTGTCCCCTAACCTTGTAGTCCTTGTCTGTGAGTTGTAGGTAATGAAACCAACGGTGTGCCTCACAGCGTGGAACTGATAACTCGTGGGAGAACATTTAAAGGTCTTTTGTATATTCTAAAATTCTGAGCAGATATTCATTATTAATATTATGAGTTGTAACTAAGCCTCATTACAAGGAAAATCCACAGTGAAAAATATGCAGTGCCTCTCAAACACGGACAGAAAAGACTTTTTGCCATCCACAGTAGTCCCTTGTCTATTCTGATGACTCCCTTCTTTTGGTATAATTTGGGGTGAAAAAGTAGGAAATTGGCCAGAAAAGCAATAAGACCTCCAGGTGACTAATCAGGATTCTCTTCCTGGCACAGTGCTTTAGAAGAGAATCCTGCAGTGCTTAGAAAGTGTTACAGTAACTCTAAAGGTGCATCCACAGCTTAATACCATTAGGATTAGCATTTGACAATTTAGTAATGAACTTTATAGAGTCCCCTTGGTTTTGCAGAATCCCTAGCCTCACGATGACTTCACTTGGATAAATGACTTAACCTTTTTCTGCCTCAGTTTCTTCATGAATAAAACAATTTATACCCTTTCGTACCTTTACCTCATAATGTCGTAAGAATCAAAAGCAATTATATGTGCAAGTATGCAGAAATGTTCGCTGTAATTTAGGATCTCATTAAGGTTGAGTCTTACTTTTTATGTGCTATCATTTTTAGGCTACTTTTTCTTCTTGCAGGGCAGAGAGAAAGATGGCCAGGGCTGATCCTAAGAGTGCTCCAAGGAGATGAAATTTCTAAGAGTAGCAGGATGAAGTGAAATATGAAAAATGTCAGCTGACCACCAGGAATAAACAGATTCCTGGCAATAGCCATTATTAGATGGTGGAATTGCCTCGCTCAGGAAGTGGTAGAAACATTTACTGCTCAACTGGATAAAGCACTCTCAAGGGCCAGATGACCTGCCATTTCCTTCTACATTATCGATGAGTTTCTTCTAATAATAATAAAACGGCTGAAATTGGCTATAGTGCTCTAATCACTCAACTATAGGTTTCCAGCTACATCATAATTATGTCTGGCCACGTTCTCAGATAAGTTATCTCTATTTGGCCTTGGTCTTGGCGACTTCTCTAGTCAGTTTGCTGCTGGGTCTGCATCTCCAAAGAGCTACCTTAGTGTCTACACTACTCTAGCATTACATGCGTTTAACAATGTGGAGTGACTATGCTTTTGTAAACAATGGGTTGTGTTCAAGCAGCTTCAGCAACACCAGGACAGTGTTAAGCTGTTTCAGTGCTAATACTGAGACCAAGGAGGGATGGTAGCTGACCAGGAGCCCTATTTCCTCTGCTGAGTTAAGCATATGATTCAGCTTCTTCTATTTGTTCAATTGTAGTAAACACTTTTTCGCAGACTTTTTACAGGGTTTGCAAAAAAATGCCTCCTAAGCAAAGATAGAAATGTACAGTTTCTTTTTTATAACAGTTTTCGAAAATATACTTTTTTGAATTGAAAAAGCTTATGGGAGAATGAGGAACTTCTCACAAAACAAACCATATTTGATATTTACAAATGTTATTTACTTGTTATTAAATTCAGTTTGTAAGAAAATATATATTAATATATACCTCTATTATTTTTTTCTTACTTTCTAAAACTAAGTTTTGAGGTTGGGCTCTTGAAGACTTTAGCAATCCCTCCAAAGCTATTTTCCTTTCTTTTTCTTTTTTTCCACCCCTGCTTTGGTAGGAATACAATGTTTTAGTATTCCAGCTCCTCCTTTGACTTTCCAAAAAAAGAAAAAAAAAAAAAAAAAGGAAAAAGAAAATCTCACTTTCAGAATTACAAAGAAATTTTTTTAAGTGTAACTATGTTTCAGTAAATCGAAGCCTGAAATGATGACTCCTGAAAGAAAGAGGTAGTGTGTGGCCAGGTGACTACTCCTAATTCTGCTTCTGCCTCACCTTTTTGTAGTAGCCAGGCCCATTGCCCATGTTCCCACTACCATGTGACTTCTTGAAGCTGGGCCTGGCTTTACCCAGCCTGGTATTTCTGGCTCTTAGCAGAGTGCCTGGCACCCAGTAGATGTTCAATAATTGTCTCTGGTAATAAGCTCTAGGGGCCTTTCCAAAGATACTACTGTTTGTTTGTTTTTGTTTTTTAAACCATTTTAGGAAAGACTCTCAAAGAACCTTCTATAAAAAAAAATATAGGTACCCTCCCCCTCCCCGGAGAGCCATTTTGAATTGAGGTGTGAAACCTGTGGTCCATCTTTACCTTGGGACTCCAGATTGTATACATCTTTCTTTCCTTTTAAAATCTGAAGTACATTTCCCTGTCCTACATCATGGTCATAATTCCATTCAAGTTTATTGAATTCCTGCTTGTCGTTTCTATTAGATCCTACACTTCATAGACTACTGATGGCACAGAATTTTCAGACCCCATCTTTTCACTGTCCTTTACAGTTAAAGTGCTTTTTATTTGCACTTTATTCAGAGGGTCACTCGGGCTGCTTGAGGTGGAAGCCTTGGTATCATGGCCCATATTTTATAGACGAGGAAATGGAGACTCTGAGATATGCAGTGAATTGACTGGAGTTGCGTGGTGTGTTGGTGGCAGATTCGAGCCTTCCACACATGTCCTGACTGCAGATCCAGTGCTATTTCTAGGACGCCACTGGGACTCCAGGCGTTTGCTGACTCTTTGATGCTATTTACAGACCTTTCATATGCACCACCAACTTGCCAGTGTCTGGGGCGTGGAAAACTCACCATCTCTTGATGTTCCTGCCATCTTGGACTGCTCTGACTTAGAAAGTTCCCCAGCTCAGAATCTGTGAAATTAACTTTCAGTCAACAAACCAATTCAAGAATGTTATTGAAGACCTACTGGATGCCGGAGCTGCCTTCCCTCTGTCACTGAATGCAGTCCAGATGCCAGGACTGCCTAGGATGGTCAGCTGACTGAAACCTAAAGCTGCAAAAGCTGTAGCCTCTGGATGTGAAAACAAAACCAAACCAGGCTGGGGCATAGAAGTGACTAAAGAAAGAGAAGTTGGAGCAGGGAAGGGAAAGGACACCCAGATAGAGGGAGATGAACTCAGGTGGAGTGAGGGCCAGTGGGAGGATGTGATGGGGATGTGGAGAAGCCTCAGGTGGATGAAGAAAAACCCAAGGAGAGGAGGGCTTAAAGCCCACTTTTGCACAAGCACAGAAAGAGGATCGATAGAATAGGTTCTGCTCGCCAAAAAGAGTTTATATGCTGAACTTCAAATCTAGACATAGCTTAACCAGATCAATTAATTGAAGTTATTTTGTTGTTGCTGCTGTGGTCTAGTGTAAGAGGGTTGTCCACAATTCCACTTTTCTGTGTCTGGATATGAAGTGAACATGGCCCAGACCTTCCAGCCTATGGACACAATGACCCACATTTTAGTGGAGCCCGCATAGAATCATCAGATTTTCTTGCAGCTGTCCCGGAGAGGCCGAGCACATTTGCTCTAGAGCAATTCTGTGTCTGTTCTTCTGTTGACCCATCTCATTTATCTCTTCCGCCTGCTACCATGTTGATCTTGTGGCCACAGGGGCACCGGGACATCAGAGCACCAAATCCCTAGCTCTGCTGTGAAGGCAGAATTTGGGGAAGATGGCAAAGAAAAACCTTTTATGCCCTTTTATCACCTCGCCCCAGAACGCACTGCTTGTGTCTTTACATAGTTTCTCAGACTGTGACTCATTCAAACCCAACCTTTCTCTCTGTAGGGACTCAGAACCACTTTATCCGGAATGTGGACTCATACCGTGCCCTATCCAAACCATGTGATTCTGTTTGCCACTGGATATATTTATTTGTTCCTCTGTCCAAATCTTCACTGTACATTCATTTATGCAAGGCTATCTCTGGTTGCAAACAGCAAGACTGGATGCTGGAGTGAGCTCAGTGGGTTCAGGATTCCCTGCTGCAAAACATTGAAGTCCAAGTAATGCCCCTTACAGCCTAACGAGATGGAGTAAGGGTCTGACCTGTAGTGCCTATCCTGGGAAGCACGTATTGATCCTGCCCCCAGCAGAAGTGCACATACTGTACGTGGAGAGTCATCTTGAAAGCAGTGAGAGGAATGCTTTCTACACAGAAAATATGTTCTTAACCTTAAAGAAATATCTTAGCGTAACCATGCAAGATAGGGTTTTGCATAAAGGGTTAGCTTTATGATTTATAATCTTCTTTTATGAAAGAAGAGCCTGGGAACTTTAGGTCACACTTGTGTCTAAGGATTTGAAATATTTTAATCCAAACAAAAAAGCTTTCAAGAAGAGTTTAGGTGCCAGGGCATTTTTTCTGTAGCTCTCAAGGATGAGGCAAGGAAAAGTTAGCAACATATAGGAGATGGGCCCCAATAAAATCTTATTACCATGCTTTGAAGTTACAGTAGCACCATGTCTGGAGTATTTATTTTCCCATTTCCCAGCCCACTGCCCAGGCTGAGATACTGGACCACAACCAGTGGAAGGAGCCCTGTACTTAGCACTTGCTCAGTCCTGAATTCATTCCAACTAGCAGTTTGACCTAGGAGAAGCCATTGCATCTACCTGACTCTCAGTCCCCTCACGTGTAAATCAAGGACTTGGAAGGGATAGGCTGTAAGCCCTGTCCTGTGTGCATCTATGAGGGATCTGCAACACTGCTTTCATTGGTAAGAAACCCAAATACCATGGAATATTTCAAAACAAAGCCAAACTGGAAACAGATGATTAGCCCGGATTACTCAGACCTCAGTTTCCATCTGTGGTGCAAATATAGACACAGAAACAGCTTAAATGGATAAGTGCTAAAAATACTTGGGTGTTTTAAAAAATACTAATTATTAAAAGTAATAATTAGTACATTGGAAAAGTTATCTCTGAGATGCATGGTATTATTTTCTGAAATCCCAGTGCTCCCTTGCCAGCTCGTTAAATACCAGACTCTTCTGGTTTCTTGGCTGCCTTTGCTTTCATTCTAAGTTGCAAAGTTGGTAAACATATGAAATGGAAATGGTTATTAATCCAGGTTAGGAGTATATTCAGAAGAAAAGAATTTAACTTGAGGAATGATTTAAAGGAGAAGAAGAAAATAAAGGCCAAACACAGCCAGGATCCAGTAGGAGTAAATTCATTTTCAAAACCAATTTAGTTCATTTAGGGGCAGAGTAACACTGATAAAACATTTGTAATTAGCCGATCTCCTACTCTGTGCCAGATTCTGTGATACACACATACAAACATGTATATGTATGTTTGTCGTGCGAGTGTGTTGTGTTTACAGGCATGTGTCTATGCATGGGAAGACATAGCTATCTTGAGTACTCAGTACAGTCTTAATGTATAGGAGTGATTTTCCTATTTTTCAGTTAAGGAAACTGAAATTCAGAAGTGATCCACCTGCTGCCCCTTAGCTAGTAAATTAAGAAGCCTAGAATTGAAAGTGGGTGCCTGGTCCTAAAGATAATTGTTTTCACATTATACCCCATTTTCTCAAGTGAGGGTCTTGTTGGAAAACATCCTGAGGGCTTGCTATTTATAAATTGTTAAATTTAACTTAAAGAAGTTACAAAAGTTATTTAACATTTTGAGCTTTGATTTCTTCATCTGTAAAAGGGGGACTAAAAATATCTGCCTCAGGCAACTGTTGCCTGAATTAAACAAGACGCAGTCGATGTAAGTGTCTACCAAAATTCCTGGCACTCACCTGCTTTGCAGTGTATCAGGGACACTTTTCTCCAGCTCCCTTTGGACTTGGAACTTTTTGATAGGTTAGGGAAAACAATCCACTTGCTCCCTCCAAGTAAGAAAATACTTATTTTTTAAAAGACTTTATTTATTTATTTGCCAGAGAGAGGCAGTGATAGTAACAGAGATAGAGGGAGAGCAGGAGCAGGGAGCAGAGGGAGAAGCAGGCTTCCTGCTGAGCAGGGAGCCAGATGCCGGATTTGAGCCTAGAACCCCAGGATCATGACCCAAGCTGAAGGCAGAGGCTTTACTCATTGACCCACCCAGGCTCCTCCAGAAAACACTTACTGAATGCCTCCTATCATACTACAGATTTTGATGTGTCCACTTCCAAAGTTGGTCAATGTAATGACGACAAAATCTTGTGCGCAGGAAAATGATTGTTAACTACTAAGTTCAGTTACTCGAACCCCAGGCCATCAGCATTATCCCAGAGTTCAAGCGGTGTTTTTGTTAACATTAACTCTGGGATACTAAAAATAAGCCTCAAGTTTGCCTTTCCTACTGCCTCGACTCTTCTAGAAGAGTCGGTTTTCCTCTAAGGGCTCATGACAGGAAAGTTTTCCGTATGTCAGACTCACCTTGAAGCCGGACACAATAGATTGCAGTTGCTTTCTCCATGCATCTTGTCTCAATCTAGGCCTTCGGGGGACAGGCCTGGTACATTACGCAGTCTACAAGGGCAGGTAATTTAATAAGGTTATCATATTTGCCTCTATAAAGTGACTCAAGAACACCCTTTTTGAAAAAGTCATGTCACATGGTGTTCCATTTAAAAATCAGTTACTGAATCAGGCAGGCGGGACTTGAGTCAGTAGAGGGACATAACTTAGGTTTTGAGAATAGAGCTAGCCCTCCAGTCCTGCGTTCCGTATCAGGTTCAGGAACGTGAAGAATCCTGTGGCTGTCCTGAGGTTACTAAGGTCTCTGAATTACAATGACATCAATTAGACAATCCTGGCAAAGTCCCTTGAAAATCCATACATTTAACTTTTTAGAAATATTTACTTGCATAATTATATCTTGACAGCCCTAAAATGCTTTGCATATGCCAAATTCAGACTTTTCAGAATCAATGCTGTCCCTTTCAAAGGATCTTATGAAGTACTGTTGGTAACCCATGGTTTAATTTCCTTCCATCTTTGTACGGTGTGTTTTTTGGTGCAATTACTTTAATGTTTTGTTGCAGTTTTCCTTTATTTCTTTAATGAATGAGAAGCAAAAAAAAAAAAAAAAAAAAAAGAAAGTGTTTGCATTCATGTTAGGGAGCCGAGATCCATATTTATGTGTAGCTGAGCTCATGATAGTTGAGAGAATGAGGGAAATGAATAAGCGAGCCCGAAACAGAAAACTTTCACCCTGGAAATAAAATGTCAGGAATTGTCTCTGAAACGTAAAGTGTAATTAGGAAAATGATAACATTTTTGTTGTTTTTGTCTTGCAATCAGCTTTTACAAAAAGTATGCCTGTTTCTGACCCTTAACATTAGAATTTCACAGGGGCGTTCCAGAAAGCTCAGTCTGGCAAAGTAGGGTGCCAGCTGTAATTGTCAGACTCCTGCTTTTCTGTCTGCAGTCTGGTTCTTCTGCAGGACACAGATGCTACTCTGGGGGCTTTCTTGGACAGAAAGGATTTCTTTCATTACCGAAGTCCACACATGTTTCCTCATTGTGGAAGAATGCATTTCAGGATGTAAAATCTAATCTACACAGCTGTACATGGTTTGGGACCCGGTTAACTTAGAAATTGATTCTCTTCCTCTACACAGTCCAGATGATTGAAATAAGTTGAATGTTTTCTTCCAATACAATCACCCACATTTAAGGCATGGTGACCTAAAATTTTCCCCTGAGAAATCACATCTCTGAAAATCTGTTACCTTTAGTCCTGAATGCTTATGGCCAGGGCACATCGGGAAAGCCAGCACCACATACATAGTATGCTGGTGGTTTTGTGGTTGCACGGGGTGTTTCCCCCTTCAGGCTGCCCTTCCCTCAAAGTGATGTGCATTTTCATTCATCATCATCATCATCATCATCATTGCTATTATTTTAAATCACAAGAATTTCAGCTACTTTATTTAATGCTTTTTGTTAATAATATGGTCCTAAGCAACTTGTGAAATGAAACGTGGAAAGGAAATACCCGTATTTCAGAGAGAAATACAACCCGTTAGAGGGGAAAAAAGAAACATTTAATATTTAAATTAATCAAAGTCAAGTAACCTTGGCCCAGAGAATGAAGAAAGTATAGAACGTTCTCTTTTGATTTCCAAGTATATATATTAACAATGATACTTAGAATCTTCTCCATTTCTATACTGCATTACCCCATGGTAAAAGACGTTCACATTTGTTTAGGAAATACTATAATGACCTATTGAGTTAGGTTCGAAAAAGTTCTTTTAGATTTAATAACAATAACTTAGAGTGATAGAAGTTTGTATTTAAAAACACCTGCATAAGTATTTCCTCAGTTCATATGAATAGAATCCATAACCGCCATATTGTTGAAGAGGCAATGAGAATCTGAGAGGCTAAATGAAGCTGGCAGAGTCAGTTCTTGGATTTAGATTTCTGATGGCAGAGCCAATATTCTTCCCATCGTTGTAAAAGAAAAACCTGGAGGAAATCCTTCTGTGTGGAGCAAAGCCTCACCAGCCTTGAGTGGAGCCTTATAATCTTCCCTCGTGGGTCCCTTGTACTGCCCTTCTCTGTTTCCCAGCAATGTTTAGCCATCATTTTCAAGGACACCTGTGTTTTCTTTTACGCAGAACAAAGAAGAGATGTATGAGGAGACTGCATGCACCTGCAGCCAGATGGGAGTGGCCTGTGCAGGTGTTTGGAGGGAAAAGCCCCAGTGGCTGGGGCCATTGTAAAAGGGAAGGATACCTGGGAACCTTGCCTGAGCTGAGAGAAGTGATCAGAATATCCAGAGAAGAGCCCCAGGGTGTCATTTAGGTCAAGACCCCAGAGCCTGAATGCTGTACCATAATAAGTTGTGGACCTGAATTTTTTTATCTGTATAGCACTGCACTGGGTACCCAGAGAACTAGGTCACATGATTTCTTCCTTTGTAGCTCCCATAAGTGAGTTGCTCTTTGCACACGTGTATATTGTATGCATAGGAAGCCTACAAGTCCTCCCTGACAATGTCTTCCTTCAAACTACCTACTTTTTCCGCTAAGGAAGACAGTGCTGTCCACATCTTCTGGGGTCCATATATATATATATATATATATATATATATATATATATATATATATATGAATATTATTCAGCTGTAAAAAAAGAACAAAATCCTCGCCATTTCTAACAATATAGATGAAGCTAGGGAGTATTATGCTAAGCGAAATAAGTCAAAGAAAGAAAAATACCATATGGTTTCACTCAAATATGGAATTTAAGAAACAAAGCAAATGATCAAAGGGGGAAAAGAGAGGGACTATGAGAAACAGACTGAACTATAGAGAATGAACTGATGGTTACCAGAAGGGAGGTGGGTCAAGGATGGATGAAATAGGTGGTAGGGATGAAGGAGGGCACATGTGATGACCACTGGGTGTGGTTTGGAAGGGTTGGATCACTATATAGTACACCTGGAACTAATATAATGCTGTATGTTAACTGAGAGTAAAATAAAAACTTAAAAAAATATGAATAGACTTGTCTCTATAGCAGATATATAAAGGATGAATAAGCACATGAAATATGCTCAACATCATTACTCATTAGGGGAATGTAAGTCATAATCACTATAAGATTTTCACATCCACTGTGATAGCTATGATAGTTTGGACAAGAGCCAAGTATCAGGGAGGGTGTGGAAAAATTGGAGCCCTCATTTATTGCTGGTAGGAGGGTAAAATGACACAGTCCCTTGGCTGTTTATCAAAACGTTAAACACAGTGTTACCATATGACCAGCAATTCTACTTCTGTATATCTCTAGAGAAATAAAACACATGTCCATACAAAGATGTGTATGTAAATGTTCATAGAAGTTCAATTCACAACAGCCTCAAAGAGAATAACTTAACTGTCCTTCACCTAGTAAATGGAGACACAAAATGTGGTATGTCTATGTATGGAATACTATTTGACAATGGAAAGAAACAGAGTACTCATATAAGCTGCACTACGTTTGAAGTTTGCAAATATTATAAGTGAAAGAAGTCAAAAAGGAACGCATACTTTGTAATTCTATTTATGTGAGATATTCAGAAACAACAACTCTCTCTATAAGGAAAGAATGACTAATGGCAGCTTACCAGTGTGCATAGGAATGGAAAGGCACTGTAAAAAAGAAAAGAGGTTCTTTTTGGGGTGATAGGAAGGTTCTAGGCTTGGGTTCTTGTGCTAAGTGCATAATCCTGCATGTATACCTCAGGGCATCAAATTGTATACTTAAAAGGGGTGAATTTTGTCATATATAAATTTCCCCCAAAATATGGAAAGTACCAATTTTTATTTTTATTTAATTTTTTAATTTAAGTACAGCTGACACACAGTGTTACATTATTTTCAGGTATACAACATAGTGATTCAACTTCTCTATATATCATGTTATTTTTACCACAAGTGTAGCTACCATCCGTCACCATATATCTCCTAAGGCAAGGGGAACAAAAGCAAAAATAACTATAAGGAATATATCAAAATAAAAAGTTTTTCACAGTGAAGGAAACCAACAAAATAAAAAGGCAACCTACTGAATGGAAGAAGATATTTGTAAATGATATACCCAATAAGGGTTAATACCCCAAGTATGTAAATGTTATCATCCTATCATCCACTGGCCTCTCTTGTACTTGGATATTTTATCATGTCCAATTTTGTAGAATCACATGATCTTTTAGAACTTACGATTCACAAAGTAATACAGATCTTCCAATTACAAACACATCCCATTACACAAAATAAAAAGAAAATAGCATTAATTAATAACACAACCGGTCTCATCCTTAAAGTGCTTAAGTACTTGGAAGCTGTCAAACTCATGGTAACAAACTCAAGTTTTCCAGAATTCTTATTTTCCCTATGAAAGTTCAAATTGTAGCACTGCAATAAATACTACTGATTGTTTTCCTTGAAGTGACACTTCATTCATTTCTGAGAAAATGTCTGAGATACCACTTCTGAATAATGAGAGTTTGTCTGTATTCATTCAAGGAAAAATAGTGTGTCTTGAAAAATGCAGCTAGGGCAACTCATAACTCAAGTGATTACAAAATTGCTTTTCTCTTGCTGGCATTTTTTGAGAGGGAGGTAAAGGTCAGAGAGGAAATATTTTAGGCTTTGTGGGTTACAGGTCAGGCCAGAAGTGGCCCCAGACCAAAGCTTGGCAACCCCTACTTCTGGATAAGCATTGTTCTTTTTTGGTATGCAGAAATGTTATTTGTATGCTTCCTTTTTTGTCACACAGAGTGTTAAAAATATGTGAAGTCAAGAGTCAAGATATATATTAAAAGTATTAACTTTCAAACTATCGTTGCTTCGTCAAGGATATTTATAAGTGCAATGGCATTTTCTTTCTCTCTTTCTCCCTCCCTCTTTCTCCCTTTCTTCCTTCCTCTTCTTCTCTCCCCTTCCTTCCTCCCTCCCTTCCTCTTGCTGCCCCCCACCCTTCTTTCTCTTTCTCTCTTTTTTCTCTGCAGGCATGGTGGTAAAGCATGCAAAGTCAGCCAATAATTTCCTTTGATTCCACTGGATTTATTCACACTAAAGAGCATATGTTTTAACCCTCACCCCACCTCCATTGCTTTTGCAACTTTGGTGCAAATGCTAGCACAATGAAAAGGGCAAATAATGTCATAGAATTATTCTGAGAACAATTTTGACCTCATATACCCTCTGAAAAATCTCAGGGACCTCCAGGGCTCTTTAGATCAAGCTTGGAAAACTGCTTATCTAGATGTCTTCTCCTATCCTTCCTCTTCCTCATTGCTCTCAAGGGTGAAAGAGTAATTGCATAGAAATCACTCTCAAAATCCAGTTGATTTTAGTTGAGAAAGAGTCTAATGGGTATTATTGGGCAAGGTACTTAAAATTCCTGAATCTCAGTCTCCTTATCTATCAAATGGGGAAAATAAATAGCAGACACTCATTTTTTTTTTAAGGTTAAATGAGATTTTTAAGTAAAATACTTGTCAGAGCACTGTTTTGTTGTCAATTATATATTTTTTCATGTTAGGAATTTATTTTCTGAATGCTGTTAATTATGTGAAGAAATATGAGACTCAAAGTGAACTTTCCTGCTGGTCTACTTTCAGGCACTGTGAAGGGGAAGCAGGGCAAGTCTATTTGGTGGTAGCCTATCCATCCTGTACCCGCCAACAGAGCCTTTTAGGAATGGCCATCTAACTTTTCTCAAGACTTACAGTTCTTCATCATTTTTAAGCTCTTGACAACCTTTGACATCTACATAGGATTACAAAAAACCAATTGTATTAGTGTTATCAAAATATTTAAAAATGTGATGTTGCTTGTGCCTCATGATTAATGCATTAAATAAAGTCTAACAGTGAGTCCAACATAAATTTGAAAAAATGTCGAGTGAAACGGGATATTGGCAACAAGTGTATTATGATATGAAAATAACTGTGATTTCTACAGTGATAAAGCCACAGGCACTGCTGACACTACTGTGATAAGTTCCCGATATTCATAAATGCATTGCAATTAGAGGGCAGTGGAAATAAAGTTGTAGGTTTCCTCACCGTTGAAATTGATAGACCTCCCTGAATTCTATTCACAGTCCCCTTGGGGGGGCTCATAGACCCTAGGTTAATAACCTCTATTCCATATTATCTCCTTTAGCTTTCTTGTTTGCCTATAGCATGTAAAAGGTAGGGGGAAAATGCTGGAAAATTGTCAGTTGTCTAATGAATTTGGAAGCAGAGGCATCTAGCCAGGTCTGGTGTTTGTACCCAGATTATGATGATTTGGATGCAGAATCTGTTTGCTGAATGATTCTTCATCTCCAAGATAAATTTAAGCTCAATTGATCAAGGTTGAGGAGATAGGAAAGCTACAATATGCTTAATTACAATTTACAAAGTTACAAATACAAGCCTTTCCTGACTCTTCAAACAATAACCTCTCACTCTGTGGGTAGTTTCTGCTCCAGTCATGGATTGAATTATACAAACTGTACACATGAGTGATTTTAAATCTGAACTGAAATGTAAACATACACACACACACCCTTTCCACAGTGTAGAATCATAAGATAGACAAATTGTTTAACTTCCAACACCCTGTCTGGCCCTAATTGATTCTTCTTACCCAACTGTGCATTTTAACATGTTCCAAGTTGGAGAAATCTACCAGCACTAATTCGATGCTGCAACTGTTTATGAGCCTTTTAATGGGCAAAGGGGAATTGATCTAATTTCTCAAGATGTCTGGGGAGTATGTTAAGTAGCACCTGATTGGTGTACTGGGATGAGGTAAGAACAGTCATGCATAACCATTGGGGGTAAGAAGCGCTTATTTTCATTCCACGAGAAGCAGATCCTGACAGAAAGGGGAGTTTTCCTGTAGGGACTTGAGACTTTATTAATGAAGACGCCTCTTTGGAGGATTATTTCAGTAAGAAGGAGAGCTAAATACAAAATCTGATATGAAGTGCATGCAATCCAGTTTGAACTGTCCTCCTCGTTCTCACTTTAAAGATTAAAGATGAAAGTACTTAGGGAAATTATTAATATACAAGGTTAAAATTTCTAAGATGGACTAGCACTGGTATTTCTCCTATTCAAGTAAAAACACAAATAACTCTGGGGATGCGTGAGGCCATTTTGACTCATTCAGAATAAATTATTAGGCTGATAGGGACCTATGTAATCCATCTCTCCACCACGCTTGTACAATACAATATTCTTGTTTGGTCACATGACCTACTCTGGCTGCCTTATCCTTATTGCTGGTCTTGGAACAAGCCTGCTTGGTCCCACTTACAGGTTTTGCATTTGCTGTGTGCTTGCTGATCCCTTCGCTGAGAACACTCTTCCCTAAAATATCAGCATGGCTCATTCTGACCTCAGTCAGGCTTCTGCACACAGGTCATCTCCTCACATAGGACTCCTCTGATATGTAGAATAACAGCATCTAATCCATCCTGACCCTCTCTGTTCCTCTTGATTTTCCCCCATGTACTTAGCAGTGTTTGGCAAATTGCATAGCTGTGTGCTTATTTGTTTATGACCAGGAGATCAGCTTCATGAAGGCAAAAGCTTTGGTGTATCTTTGGTTCCTAGAAGAGTGCATACAGTGGGTGCTCAATAAATATATGTTGAATAAATAAATGAAAGTCCATCCAATGGGCAGTTGGTTTCTTCAGATGGCAATGGGACCAGATCAAATGAAATCTTATTCTTGAATTCCTAAAGTCTTCTAAAAATCAATGGTGTGATTGAGAGCTACTCTCAACATTTGTTTCCTTTTCTATAAAGTGGGGACAGTGGTATTTATGCTTTGAGACTGGTAAGACATAGCAAGTAAGAGGGCTTTATAAACGGTGTAGCACCATGCAAATTAATAGGCAAGAGCAAAAGCTCAGAACATTCTGGTCCATGCAATATGATTTTCTTGTCTTCATGTTGGGGTTCCATTGAGCACTATCAGTTGCCCAGTTCTGTGAGTGTGTGTAAGGACAAGATAAGGACGGAGGAAATGGGGTCAATAACTATCTTCAGCAATTTTGCCCAGC
This sequence comes from Neogale vison, assembly GCF_020171115.1. Taxonomy (NCBI): domain Eukaryota; kingdom Metazoa; phylum Chordata; class Mammalia; order Carnivora; family Mustelidae; genus Neogale; species Neogale vison. The sequence continues at coordinate 121,685,070 of NC_058097.1, read as the reverse complement.
CACAGATCTGCCTTACATTTGGAAAGGAATTAGGAAATTTTTGTTAGCATGACCCAATTTGGTTTTTGCAATTACTCTGTCAAAAGGGAAGAGGTATCATTACTACTATTTTATAACAGGATATGAAATACAGAGAAGTCAAGGGATTTATCCAAATCACACAGCTGATAAAAGGCAGAGTAAGGACAAGAATTGGATTTTCTAAGTCAATTCCATTATTTTATTTACCATAACTTATTACCTGGAATCAGGAAAGGACTTATGTTGGGATCATTAGTATATCCTATACATGAAACTCAGTGCTCTGTCCCAATCTCGTCCAGTCACAAATTCCTCCTCCTCTGGTCTCCACAAAAATCACAGGTAGGTTGAGGAAATGCCTGTAGTTCTCACATCATCTCCTCAGAGATACCGCTGTCAGAGCATAACCACACACAGTGATCTCAAGACTTGAGGGAAATGTCAAGTATTCCATGCACACACACAGAACAGAGAATCTCAGATGATGAGCTTGCTTGGAATGTCTTAAGGGATGACTTTGTTATTTTCCAAGGTGAGTGGAAAGGCATGTGAATATATAATATGCCACAATGGAAACCATCACCTGTCACCTTTGCAGAATTGTATAAAACATGTTTACAACAGGAAGGATATTCCTTAAAGGTGGCATCATACCTTTAGAACAGTGCTATCATTTGTTACAGAAATGTGTTATCAGTTCTCATGGAAAACCTAAAACCAGTGTTTCCCCCTAGAAAGACAGAATCTCACATGGGAATATTTATAAACTGTTTCACAATTTCCTACTGTCGACTTATAAAATCTAGTTAATCATCCTGATCCCCGCATCCTAGTGTTGGTGATTTAATGCTGTATGCTTATACAGCATTTTATTTCCTAATATAGTAAGTGTATGATCAACACACTGCAGGGCAGTCTGACTTGTTTCTTGATGGACCTGTTGTGGGACTGGGGGAGACAGTGGATTCCTCTTTCTGTCTGAATGATATCCCTGACTACTACAGAACTCTTTCTGACTGATTAGGGAGCTGTAAGTTGAAGCATCTGGTGCTTATGTACAAAACAAACATAAATAAGAAATCATGTACAGATGTGGCTCTAACAAATCCCTAGCAACAAGAAAAGAAGTAGCATCAACAAATGAAAGGAGAAAAATCAATACTAAAAGAGGAGAAGAAAAGAAACAGAATCCTCTAAAGACTAAACTTCGAAAGTTTAATTTCAGGCTCAAATGCCTGACCCCACCCGCCCCACCCCCCAAAAAAAGAAAAGAAAAGAAAAAACAAAGCAAAACAAAACAGTATTTTTAGTGGTATCTGAGATTCCTGAAAAGAGAGTTATGAAGACCAAATTATAAATTTGCTATTCTACTCTCCTGTCTCCCTCTGGGGATTAGGAGAGCTGCTTACCCACAACAATGGTTGTGTATAGAAGAAAAATTAAGTATCACATATCATTTACACTAACATTTTGTATCTAAAGAAGAGAGGCCTCATACATTCTGTGAGGGTCCAAGTTAAGAAATGGGAGGTAGGTTATTTTAGCTGTTTAATGCAAATAACAATGTACAGATCAGCACAATTCTGGGATCTTACTCCAAGAACATTGTTAGTATATACTGACAGGAAGATACACTTTTTATTCTGGATATACATTTGACTAGCAAAAGAAACAAGTTAATAACATATAAATAAAGTATTTAACAACATGATGAGGAGTTTGCATTCCTGGCTCAGAAGTATCCTGTGCTTAACTATGAGAAAGTACCAATACACCTCTGTCATCATGGGTCTATGGCCTTCTGTAGGGTTTGCCCTTGGGTTCTGAGATAAAATTTAGGTCAGACTCTTTGAAATGGGTCACAGTACCCATACCCCATTAAGAAGGGTATCATCTCATGCTTTTACTGGCATTGGGGGAACACGTTTATATAATCTGTGTACCTTTTTCTTGGGCGTTATACTACAGTGAGAAAAAATATACCATGTGTATCTTAAGGTATACAATTAGGATCAATGCATGGCAACTATATGAATACCTTAAGTAAATACTTCGGAGGCACAGAGTTGTCCCATGTCCCATATAAGACTGGTATTCATGGTAAGTTTTCTGTCATTAGAAGTTTTCAAAATAGGGGGGTAGGATCTTTGAGAGTCCTGCTTCTATAACTGTGGCATTTAACACAGTGCCTCGCACGTAGTAACTTCTCAACAATGAATTATTGCCTGATGACTAGATATCCATTAGGCAGGGTAGGAGAAGGTGCTATGTTGCTGAACTAGATAGGTCGTGTCATCCTAAATTTGTATACTTTGCTTTTTTTTTTTCTTTCTCAATGTGAATGGTGTGGTGATATAAAGTCATCTCTTAGATTGGTCCTATTTCTTGATTATTTGAGAAATTTTTAAAAATTATTTTTTCTTCCTAAAGTCTATGAATGAGCAAATATTTATGAATGGGAAGTGAAAATATTTCATAGTACCCATCTAAAGTAATTTTTTTTCTAAACTCTTTTGACTTTATTTCCTCACTGCCAACTCATTTGACCAGTAGACCTCAGGGATCATTTTAATATTAGTGTTTCCAGGCTGAAACAAGAAAGTGTTGGAGAACCATCCATAGGCAGTTTGTCTTTTGCAGCTGGTTACTTTTTGTGTGGTCACATCTTAGTTCCTCAAGACATTGGAACCCTTGACTGTAAATCTTGGGCTCTTAGACACAATTTCCAGGGGGCTCACTGAAATCCTGGAAAGAAAAAAAACAGATCCCTAGTAGCTCTGAAAAATACTATAAATGAATTTGCCCTTAAGTGTTATGATGCTTAATGGAAATGTGTCTGCCCTTTTCTTTAATTAACTTTTAATTTCCATGATACTGTGGAAGCATGATGATGACAAAGCTATTGCTCTCGGCATTCTAGAGCATGATATAGGAGAGGTTAAAGTTATGTGTCCATACTGAGCCAGATAGCTTGGCTCATCCAGTCCCCCATGCAGTCTCCAGCTAATCATGTGAAAGAACTCCTCATCACCTGGAAGACCGAGCAAGGAGTAGGGTATATGAACCTAAATTCATGACTAGGTCTGAAAAAATAGGAAGGCAGAGAGGAAGAGGGAGGGAGAAAGAGTGAAGTGGGGAAGGAGAGCAGGGGAGGAGGAGGGCAGCTTTCAATTTGTCTATTAATGACATGGTGGAATCTATGTGGAATAGAATATAAGAAGCTTCCAAAAGGTTCATTTAGGTGTGAATAGACAGTGATCTGGGAGTCAGGACCTAGAGAAGGAATGTAGGGCCCCACTAGCGAACACTGATATTATGTACCTCCCCTGGCAGCCCAGAGAGCATGTGGGGGCCTGCAAGGCAACCCTTACTCAAGTCTGTTGGTAGGGCAGTCTTCAGTGCAGTGACACTGCCCTATATAGCATTCTCAACATTTTTAAAAGGTATTTGATTTTGAAGTGTGATGTTTTGCTCCATATTTTCTTTCCTAAATATGTTTTTCTTAAACTGTTGTTAAAAAAGAGTTTGCCTTCATCAGTTACAAATAACTGCTGTGGCCCAGGCACATGTTAAGTGACAGTGAAAGGCTATTCTACTTGCAGAAACTCAAATGCTAACTTTATTAGAAGGAGAAAAAAAATTACAAATGAATTTAGCATGAGTGTGAAGTACTGACAACTCAAAGAAAACCACCAGGAATCATGCCAAGTAATGATTTTAGATTCAAGTTACAATGACCTACTTTGTGGTTTCTCAACAATGATTTTTGTAGAGCTCTAGCTCACGCCTTGGTCCTTTATCACTAGCAAAGGAATTAGAGAAGTTGTGTGGAAGTGTTTATCATCTATACAGAGATAAGTCTTTTTAATTTCTTTCCCAAACTATAATATACTTTAAAAAAAAACAAACCCATTTCCCTTTTACTTCCTGTCGCTTTCTTACATATATTTTATTGTGGGTAGCAACTAATCAACTCTATTGACCCACATGGAAGGTTGTAGTACATAGTGACCTAGAAGGGATGATTTCCTTGGTCCAGGCCAGGGGTGGCAAACTTTGCCCCACAGACCAAATCTGACTCATCACAGAGTTTTTAAAATACAGCTTTAAAGGGACAAAACCTTTCTTGATTCTATTAGTTATTATCTATAGGTCCTTTCCATCTACAACAGCAGAGTTGAATAGTTGTGTTACATGCAGAGTCCCACAAAGCTTAAAATATGTACTATCCAGTCCTTTACAGAAAGCATTTGTCAGTACCTGATCTAGACTCTAGACTCTTAAGTCATCGTATTGCTCATCTGGATTCATTATGGGAATTCCCAAGTTGGTCTTATCTCACATATTTCTAATCTTCTATTTTTATAGGGATCTTCTTAAAACTTAAATGCAATTACGCCACTCCCTTTCCCATTGTTTCCATAATGCAAATCCAGCCCCTGCATGTGGTGGCCTTTCCAAAGTCATTTCTCATTGCCTCCTTGCCAGTCAACTCCCTACTCTCTTCAAATGGGCCATGCCCCCTTTTCCCGAAAAATACGATCTGTATGATCACAGATACTGACTCATTTGTTTAGAGTGATTCTTCCTTATCTTGGCTCACCCCTTATGTGAGACCCAGTGCAGACACAAGTGCACCAGGAGAATCTAATCACCATAGTTTACTCTCTCTTTTCCTGTAGCCCCTTGTGCCTATCTCCTTGTGGTGTTCATCACTTAGGACCCGTCATTTCTTTGCTTACTGTTCTTTTCCACCAGTAGACGACAACCTCTAAAAGGCTGGACGCCAGCTGTGTTCTGAGTGGTAAGAATACATGTGTTTTACATATACCTCTGTCTGTTTATTACATGTGTAGCAGTTTTTTCGAACTACCCTGTGGTTCTGTTGCATTAGGAGCTTGATGGTAGAAGCTGTTTATTTTGGAAAAAAAGATTCCCAGGTGAGTTTGATACCTCCCTCTGATTATGAAACACATGTTACAGTGTCAAGAGCATAGAGGTGTAGGTTTGGTCCTTAGCAACTTATTTCTGCAAACAAATGTAATGTCTTAGATGGATTGATTAATAAATTTTTAAAAGCCAAGAACCACCCAAGCATGGGTAGTTAGGGGTTCTGTATATCTGGAAGCCAGCACCTTAGGCTGATGACCTTAAACAGATAATAGAACTTTTCTAATCCTCAAGGTCTTGACATCAGCTGAAATTTTAGGGTGCTTATAAGTCTTATGTATCAAACGAGAGGGTTGAGCTTTAAGCATGTTTGACTTTTCCCGGGAGGTCTTGGCCGTGCATGCAGATGGACACTGGTGGCCAGATCGACTGGAACCCTTGAGTGGGTTTTGTGGAAGGGATTGTTTCTGTTTATAAGGCCAGGAGTTGGAGACAATGCCCAGAGGTAGGAAAACTCTGACAAGCAAACGTTAAATCGTTGAGGAAGTCTTTCGCAAATTCTGGGATCAGCAGGGTTTCCCCCTCAGGGCTGAAGGGGCTGCTGCCTTCCTAAACCCTACAGCTAATAATAGCGCAGAGGCAAATGGTTGCAGCTCCTCGGTCCTCAACCAAGTTTGTTGCGCCCCTAACCTACTGTGAATATTACCGGGAAGCAGGAAAGCTGTGGTCAGAGCTGCTGACTAATGCAGCGGCAGCTTTATGAAGTGCCTGCTCGTACAGACATCATTTCATTAGTGTGATCCTCCAAGACCTCTTGCAAGGATTAATAGTGGGGAATAAATCACTGGGGAGAGACTCAGCAGCAGGCCCTCATGGGAGCTCTGGGTGACTACACTGGAATCCTGGAGAAAGATGAAAGGGGAAAAGTGGCAAATAGGGTTACAGAGAAGCACACTGCATCTGAGGAGCCCTGGTGGAGGGAAGGGAAGCCGACCCCTGAATAGGAACATGCTAGTGCTAGTTCTTTCATTCTTGTGGTTCATCCCATTTCCATGGCTCCTGAGTCCACCTGCATGATAGACACACCGTTCCCTTCCATTTTTCCCTTGGGACATAATTTTAATGTTATTCTCTTTCTATAGGATGCAGAAAGTTTGACCTGGGTCTAACCAAGACACTGTCTTGTTCTGTGTTGAGGCTTGTTTTATAAAACAAAGACTTATAAATTGTTCATGTTGATTGCTTCTTCTTGTCTTAAGGTATATTGTGTTTTTGAGGGACACCCTTTCCCAATGAACTTAATCCCCTCTCCCAGGCTGGCAGGCTGGGGAATTTTTCACTGTTTTCAGTGGACACTGACGAAGAAATCATTATCCTCATTTGAAACCCTAGCGGGCCAGGCCATGTTAATAGTGGTCTATTTAGCCAGCCCTGTCCTTGGTCCTTGTCAGATTCTTTGAGTTTACAATTTTACGTACACTCCCAGGACCTGGAAGTCCTTTTTGTTCTCTTAGTGCATAAGAGCTTCCCCTTCCATTCTCTTTAGGAAGGGAATAATTGGTGCCACTTGGGGAGGGTCAGGGGGTCAGTGGGTGCTAAGTAAGTGAATTCTAAACTTCTGCATGAGATTTAACAAGGGAGAAAAATGGAGCATGTTTTGCTCGGAGGAAAAAAACGAGTGCTTTTCCCCTAACCCAGTGTGAAGTTTGGGATAATTATGCACAGGCTTCATTAATGGCTAATTGAATGGCTAAGTCTTAGGAAGCCCTTACTCATGCCCAGTAATTTTTTTTTTTTAAAGATTTTATTTATTTATTTGACAGGGAGAGATCACAAGTATGCAGAGAGGCAGGCAGAGAGAGAGGAGGAAGCAGGCTCCCCACTGAGCAGAGAGCCCGATGCGGGGCTTGATCCCAGCACCCTGGGATCATGACCCGAGCTGAAGGCAGAGGCTTTAACCCACTGAGCCACCCAGGCACCCCTCGTGCCCGGTAATTTATAGGCGTTTTTCTTCCTTCATTTTCAAACAGCCCTATGGAGTAGGTATTATTTCCCCTTCTTTAAAGAAGAAGAATCAGGGGCGCCTGGGTGGCTCAGTGTGTTAGGCCTCTGCCTTCGGCTCAGGTCATGATCCCAGAGTCCTGGGATAGAGTCCCGCATCGGGCTCTCTGCTCTGCGGGGAGCCTGCTTCCTCCTCTCTCTCTGCCTGCCTCTCTGCCTACTTGTGATCTCTGTCAGATAAATAAAGAAAAAAATCTTTAAAAAAAAAAAAGAAGAAGAAGAAGAAGAAGAATCAGAGGTAGGGAGGTGGGAGGACGTGGCTGGGACTTGCACAGCCAGTGAGGACTGAGGGCCCATTGGTGGGCTCACTCTGGAGGCCCTAACTCCTGGCTCCACCTGGGCCCCGCACTCTTCTGTGCTGGGCCTTCTGTCTACCCTTCCCCCTTCCCTCTTTCCCTCCTGGTACTGGCTGTACTCCATCTCCCCTTGCCCTCATCAACACCTCTGCCATCAGCCTTCTCCAGCACTACCATGTTCTTTAGATTTTCGGTCTTCCTCAAAAAGAATTCTCATAGTTTATTATGAAAAGAGGAGATAAAGTTACGGAAACAAATATGAATACCATTTTACAATTTCCTCAGCTTTTAAAGGGAGATTTGTACTTTAGAGCAACTGCGTGATCGAGATTTTATCACATCTTTCTTCTAGATTAGGGAAATGAGGTTTAGGACTTGAAACCCCTGTCCCAAAAGCTCCCATCCCCAGAAGATACCAAACATAAATGCACATCTCTGGACTGTGAAGGGCTTTCCACTTACTAGCAAAAACGTCCAGCTTGAATTCTGCTGTGGTGTCATTAATGAGAGTGAGTGAAGTGGACCCAGTGAGAGGTGGACACTTTGGGGACTCGTGCCTTCCACTCAGCCCCAGTCCACTGCTGCCATGGCGGAAAGAGGACACAGGGTTGCTGGATTCTTTCAGTATCACAAGGGAGACCAGAAATTGGAATGTTTAAGAACAATGTCCTGATCTCTAAATGTCAGTAGCTACTCCATGTACATGCAGGAAACCCCACGGGCAGCCAGCACGTGCACACTGAGTATTGTCCCAAGGCCACCAATTCTCCACCAGACCCTGTGACTCCTCTGTGTGTCTTAAATGGTCTGGCTACCACTTTGACCACTATTCTCATTTCCCTTCCTTTTCCATCCTTATTCCTTCTGTTAGCTGACCATTTTCATTGTAAACAGCCTCTCTCATCTTCTTGGAGATGCCCTAGTCCCTGCCCGTGCCTCCTCCTAGCAGCTAAGATGCTCGTGATGGAATCATGAATGGCTATTTACAAAGCAGAAGGAGGTGATGGGACAAAGGAAGCTCTGTCCACAAAGCCAGAAACCCTCTACTCAGGCAGTCGGCGAAGGGAAACAGAATTGGAAATTATTTTATTTCAATTAGATTTTAATTAGCTTCTGTCTTGGAACTATCGGATCGGTTCCCAAATAATTGAAAAAGCAACCATATTTGCATCTGTTGCTCCTAAGAATAGCAATTTTGTAGCATCTGATCCATATTTTATTCAGAGTGTGAGAGGGAGGAGGGAAGTTCCATGGGGGGAGGATTTCAGATTAAGCAATCAGTGTCAACAGAAGCAGTGTGGTGGGTCAGCCCAGGAGACTGTATGAGCAGCCCTCTGTAGCCTTGCCCTCATTTCACATGGAATTAATATGGGATGGGTGGAAGAGAAGCATTTCATTAGAAGCTTGCACAAACTTATTATAGAGCTCTAGCAACTCTAATTCGAGCCTGGTGGAGAATTAAGAAAAGCAGCCACTGCAGTCAAGTGCATAGCATATGGGAGGGTCAAGTGAGGCACCTTAGGGAGGAAGTCAGGAATGTGTCCTTGGGGCCGGGTACTCAGCATTGAGAGCCTACAGGCTCCAGCTGCAGCCTTCCTCGTGAGTCACCGCTCTTGGCTCCCTCTCCTGTGATCTTCTGCTGACGTGAAATGTCACACACCGAGTGGAGCCCAGACCTGTGTCCCACCTGATTTCCCGAGGCCATTCAAAGATTCTGATCTTAACTTTGCAACATCTCTTTTTTCTGACAAGACAAACAGGTTTTGCAAGGCTATGAAGTTGATGAAAATGCCTTTCCCATGGGAAAACGCAAGTCGATAGCCCTGTGAATTTTCTCTTGAGGAAAATGTCGTGTTTGGGAGGCTAAGTACCTCATGCCCCTGGTTTCCTCCAGAGAGCAGTTTCCTGTTCATGGAATACTGAATTGCAGAAAAATCTCTCAGCAACATTTTTCTCTGTTCCTATGTGGTTGATAACGTCTTTGAATAAATTCTTTAGGACGCCCTTCCTGCCACAAATTAACCGTCTGTTTGACTCTACTTCTTCTGCCTCCTGGTGCCTGAGTCACCCCTTCAGAGTTTCTTCACAGTTAGGCAGCTTCCTCAGGCCCAGTCACAGGAAGGTCATGTGATTAGAGAGTCCAACCTCTAACTTCCCTCTTTGCTCTGTGTACTTCTCTGGTGCCTAAATTTTTTGCAGTGGGAATGCATTCATGTAGTCCTTGCATAATGCAAAAATGAATTTTATAAAGTCTGCTGCCTGAAAATAAATTTAATATAGGAGATCGTGATTGTGTTTTATGCAATCAGAAATAAAATTATGTTAATAATACTTGAAGAGTCTTATATAATATAGATATCGGTCCATTATCACAACTGTTAGCTCTGTCTCCAGCATTGCCAGTAGACAGGTGGTTCTGCTATGATGCCATAAATTACCTGTAAGCAGAACCTGCACCATTTATGCAGGACAAGTGTCAGCGAGACATACATACATACATACATATATACTTTCTTTCAGAGCTGGTTCCCTTAATACTCTGTGTAACTTCATAGTCTCCACCCCTAGCCCATTCTCTTAATCCTATCTCATTCCTTTTATTTTCTTCGGGGAGCTTATTAGTATTTAAAATAAAGACATTTTGTTTGCTCCTAACCCACTTTGCTCCTCTTGACTGTTAGTACCTCAGGGCAAGGACTGTCTTCCCAGCGCCTGACTCCAAGCAGGCTTTTAATAAATATTTGTTTAGTCATTCAGTAAGCATTCCTAGAGACCTCTCCTTTAGCCAGAATATTCCAGGCATGAAAACACAGGCATGAACATGACACACAAGGTTCCTTCTCTCATCACGTACATAAATTAGTAGGGCCAGGTGACCAAAGTGCAATCAATTAAGTGAAGAAACAAGAGATGAACCAGAAATATATTATAGAACAATAGAATCCTGAGGACAAAATACAGGGAAGTGACAGCGCTTTGCACTGTGTTGAGGTGCTCCAGCTAAAAATGCCGGGTAGAAAAGTTTGAGCATCACAGCAGCCCCACATAGAGGCAGTGCTGTAGGCACGCGTTGGCATGAAGAAGACCCCATGTGTGGTCCACAGTGTCCCTGGCCCTGGCGTGCACCTTTGTCTTGTCTGCCTGTCAGATACCAGCTTGTCCTCAAGCCTTAGGTCAGGTATCATTTCCTCTGGGAAGTTTTTCCTTAGCCCTCCTCCTGCACTGTCCCCTGCACATATTTCTGTTATCATCTGTGACCTAACCTTTTTCTTTCTCTCATTTGTTCACGTGCATTTCTTGATGTCCTAGGGGACAGTAAGTCCCTGTTGGACCATAATGATTCCCCTCCATGTACCTAGAGGTTAGCACAGACGTGCTAAGTTCGTGATAATTCTTTGTTAGATCAATGGCAAGGTTGATCCTTGTAATCATGGATAAATACATAAATGAAGAATATGGAAGATCACAGGAAGGCTCTTCCAGTGCTAGGATATCATAATTCCTATTTTATTTTATTATTTTTTAAAAGATTTTATTTACTTATTTGTCAGAGAGAGAGAGAGAGCAAGCACAAGCAGGGGGAGTGGCAGGCAGAGAGAGAAACAGGGTCCCTGTTGAGCAAGGAGCCCAATGCAGAGCTTGATCCCAGGTCCCTGGTATCATGACCTGAGCTGAAGGTAGCTGCTTAACAGACTGAGCCACCCAGGTGCCCCCCATGGTTCCTATTTTACTACACATTCTTCCTTCTCTCCATCTTAAGAACCTTCCTTCCATAACCATTGACTTTATTGTCTTTGGTTCCTTTTCTATTTGTTTGTCTGATGGCTTGCTCCACAGTTGTCATCAAATACTTAAAATATTGTGGAGCCCACTTCTGCCTTTTGCCATCCCAGTGCTTTCCTATCCCCATCCCACCCCAGTACAAACCTCCAAGCACTACTCCATTCCTTACTGTGGTCCAGAGTTTCTTGACTCCTTCCTGATTTTCCTGTTAGGGCTTAAATAAATTTCACGTCATTTCTGCTTTCAGCTCTTTGTGGTTGACTCTATCTGTCTTTTGATGTCTGTATTAATAGAGAACAAATATTAGCAGAGAATGTATTGGTGGCCAAAAGATGAAAAGAGGATTCCTGCTTAGTGTAATATTCATAAAATTCTTGACTTGAACTGTCATAATCCAACGAGGCTAAATTTATCCTCAAACAGACAACATAACACCAGAGGTTCCTCTGAAAGTTATAACATCTTAATTATTGCCATTAAAATCTCATATGCACACATCATATACATCTTGAACTTCAGTATCGAAACTGATATGTTATTTCTCAGAGAATCCTAAGGGGACAGAATCACATGGGGCTACTGAAGCCTGCTTGTACTGTACAAATAATTTTTTGCAGAACACTCAATCTAACCTGATAGATAATGCTGAGCAAGCAGACCTTAGTTCTTCTAACACCTATGAGATTCTATACAGTGTTTTCCTCTGTGTGTTTTTTCATTTTTTGGGAAAAGTCAGATAATATTTATCTGCAGATTAGACATTGTAGCTATGGGCATTAAGCCTTTTAGATATGTCTGCCTAAGTTCCCTCTTAAAATATATAGGTGGCTAGTGTTCTCATTGCTCTGTTTTGCATGTTGAAATACACCACTTACTACTGGTTCAGGAGCCAGAATATAGACTTGAATGTGAGCATGTTAAGATACAATTGTAGAGAATAAATTCCTTCAAACTTCCACATCCCAACCAAAGAGGGCAGAGAATATGGAACCAAAGGACATTTGTATATAAACAGTACAGGTCAAAAGCCACCTGATTTTTGATAAGAAAATAAGAGAGAGGAAAGATAATGTTTTGGATTTTTTAAGGATCAGTATGGTCAAATCTAAGTGGTGTCCCCATCAAAGAAGGAAGTGGTGTGAGGGGACAATGATTCACTTGAATGTTGTTGTATTGCATTTGGGTTGCATGTGGCCATCAAAGGCAAGATGACAAAAAATATTCTCCATGTTTCTGGGTCTCTTCTAGGACCTGGGGATTGACCAATGAGAATAACACATGGTATCTTGTTGGGGGGGAGGGAGTTGTTTATAATCTTTCTGTGAAGAAAGATTTATAAACATTCAGCTATAACACAAACAAATGCAAATAGAAAGTGCTCCTTGGAATTTAGAAAAAGTAAACACAGAATAGGAACCTGTCACCACATTCCTGGTACTGTCTAGGGAGAAACTAACTGTGGCTCGAGATCACTGGTCTCAGTCTTTCAGGCATTCCTGATCTCAGATCCAGTGAGCATTCTTTTTTTTTTTTGACTACATAAGGCATAGTTTTTATTATGGCCAGTCTTTTTCACTGATCGATAAAAGGCACAGCAGTTTGAGAATAGATTCACTAATAAGAAATGTATAGATAATCTATTTTATATGGGTTATTTAAATACAAGGGATTTTTATCTATAGCTAATCAGTCTACCATCTTCCACAAGTTGTTGTTTGTTTTTTTTTAAATTAATGTATAATGTATTATTTGCCTCAGGGCGACAGGTCTGTGAATCAGTCTTACACATTTCACAGCACTCACCATAGCACATACCCTCCCCAAGGTCCATAACCCAGTTACCCTATCCCTGCTCCCCTACCCCCTAGCAACCCTAGTCCAGTGGGCATTCTTGAGGACTTCTTGTGTATACAGTACTCCACTCCTTAGTGAATTAGAACATTCTTGAAATAGAGAATGACAACTTTTGATACTTTGTAACTCAAGTATATTTTTTAGGGATATTACTACTTCATTTTATACTAACCCAACCCTTAACCAGTAGTCTTGTCCTCTGTGATTTGTTCTCCCCAGGATATTCGTCCAGGGAAAGGACACAACTAGTGTGCATGAATTCCCCATTTTTCAAGCCAGGGAGATTCCTCACTGGTAATGAATATGCTGTCATGCTAGTTTATAAATCAGTCTTCTGTCAGTTAGGTGGGCATGAATCAATCCTTCACAGCTTGATCACCTTTGTTGAGCTGATTCAATTGATTTTATGATCCTGCAGAGTGGAGGCCCTGGCTCTGGAAAGGTGGTGACCCCTTGGTTACCCCATTTCCAAGGGCTGCCATCCAGGGGACTCTGCCTGAAATGGCTAATTGACCTCTTCTTGTCATTACAAAAGTCCCTGCAGCCCATTTCCAGCTCCAGATTTGCCTGTTTAGTATTCATGTCGTTGCACTGGGAAAATTTCAAGCTACTAAGGTGTTATGGATTGAATTGAGTGCCCCTCAAAATATGTTGAAGTCTGAAGCACTGTTACCTGTACATATGACCTAACTTGGAAATAGGGTCTTTGTAGATGTAAACAAGTTGAGATGAGTTCACTAGGCTGCACCCTCATCCAGAATGACTGATGCCCTCATAAAAAGAGAGAGATCTGGACACAGACACACAGGGAATACCATGTGAAGACACAGACACAGAGGGGAGTCAGCTGTATGAAGATGGAGGAAGGCACTGGAGGTTTGGTGCCACAACCCAGAGAAGGAATGGGGTGGCGGAAGCGGCAAGAGGTTAAGAAAAAACCTCTCTGAGCTCTGTAGGAGGGAGCAGGGCCCTACCAGAACCAGTTCTGGACCTCTCGTCTTCAGAGCTGTGAGTTGATCAACTTGTTTTAAGCCCCCCAGTTTATGGTTCTTTCTTCTGACAGCCTTGGGAGACTAATACAAAAGGTTATGGTTCACTTTCAAGTTGGATTTAAGAGTTCACTAAGAATTCAGATTGGATTTACGGTTTCAAATCGGATTTAGGAATTTTTCTTAAGTGTATCTTCTCTAGCAGGAAAAGGTTAAAGTGGAATCCCAAGAGCCCTAACATCATTTTGGGTCTACCTCCCATGACTCTTAATATGCTCTCTTTCTTCGTCCATTTATGAAGAAAGCCGATTCCTTATTGAGCAGAATATAATCCAACATCAGAAAACTTCTCAGAAAAATAGAACTATGAGCTGGGAATTAATGCCTTACAATTGTAAAATAACAATTCATTAAACCTCATAAGCCTTACTTAAAAAAAGTTTAGAAGCAGGGTACCAGTAGGTTAAGAGTTACCAACTCTTTTTTTCTTTTGTACTGAATTGTTGATTGTGCTGGGATAAATGGACAATTTTGCATTTATCCTTTTCTGATTAGCTCTTTCTCCAAAGTATAGTTCTTCTTAAGTACTTTTATAGAATTACCCTTAAATATTTAAATATATATTGTTATGATATATGGTTTTATATATATGGTTTTGTGTGTATGTACGTAGGTAAACATGATTTGCATACCATTTCGGGGGCTAACAAATATTGTCTGAAGCCTATTCATGGCATATATGGGATAAATAATTGTCCACAAAGAGAGAGTATCTCTCCTTTGGTGGGGATAAAGATGTCAAACGGAAAGTACACATTAACTTCACCATATACTTGGTCTCTCCCTGTTGTGGTTTGAAGGTTGGGCTTCTACCTTTAAAGAATGTTGGTTTGATCTCCTCTTCCTTTTTTTTTTTTTTCCTGGAACTTTAAGTAGCATATTTTCCCCTCATCAGAAGCAAAGAAAGAGGTTGAGAATGAACATGCAATTAGATACTTAATTGCCTTTTGATGAGACCAAGGGTTGTAGAGTTAGGGCATGTGACTGGGGATTCTCCAGCTACTTAAAGCCTTACCGAAGAAGGCTGTGGTTCAACAGGACCACCAGGTTCATGGTCACTCATTGAGACAGTGGCATGCTGTAAAGGCTCCACAGGAGAGGTAAGCATGGTGGGAAGGACTCAGGGCATGCCTGCTTCTCCTTGAATGGAGAATAAGAGGGTACGGAAGACCAAGAGGTGGCAGAAGTGAGAAAGCAAAATGAAGAGGGCAGACAGGATGTACACTTGGAAAGACAAAACAATTGCTATTTAATGACCACATTTTGTAGGAAAGGATGAAAAAGAAAACTCCTAAAATGACAATAAAGGTCTCCATTGTCACGAGGTTCGTACAGGGCTTTCCGGTGCCTACACCAATTTGACAGCCTAAGTTGGAAGTGTTTAAAACTCTGAAGGGAGGAAAGCAGAGAAGCAGCAGTTGTGTGGGGGAGGTTGCATGGTAGGGAGAAGGAGTCAGGAGAGAGGGTCAAGAGAAAGTGACTACGGTGGTCATTTCTGGCCCTATTACCAGTTATGATGGATGGTTTTAGAGAGGCAGGAGGAACAGTGTCTATTTAAAGATGGCAATTAAGAAAATATGTCTAAGTAGAGGGAAAATGGCAGTTCCGATTCTGGCTGTTGATGTGTCTGATGAAGCAGGACTGATTCACCTGCAAACTTACACAGCTGCATTAATGTGGCCGAAAATAGCAGTTCTCATCTGCCCGTGATGGAGCTGTGCTGGAGAGTGCCTCATCACCTGTGGGCTTCTGAATGTAGATTATTCCCCTTTGACTGAAAATCATTTCTATCTGGTTTCTTCCAAGGGTGTGGAATCACTGCCTTCCATTGTCTGCTAAATGAGCATTTAAACGCCAATTTGTTGTTTGGAGTTTGGACCTCTGTTCATTGGGTGATAGTGAGGTATATTAACCTTACGCTTTTGAAATGTTCTCTTGTATTTTGTGTGAATTTTTTTTTTTTTTTTTAATGCCAAGTGTAATTGCTGTGATTTGCCCAATTGCTTTCATGTACATGTAGTGAGACAGGTTTATGATACTGGGATATACGAGTCAGTGAGCAAAATTAAGCCTTCATTATCTGTGTCTATGACTGTAGCTCAGTTATAAAAAAAAAAAATTGCAGGTGAAAAAAATTTGATTCTGAACTTAAAGAGACCTTGCCTTACACAGACATATTTTAAATATATCCTATGGCGTCAAAACTATTGAATTTAGTTATGCTTTCTCTGCATTTTCTTTCACCAATACTGCTGAATATCAGGATTGCTGAGTGTAAAGAGATGCATCCCCTTGTAGTTTTAAATTAAAACATATTTCCATTTTTCACTTAGGTGATAAAACCCATGTACACTTTTTGTCCTCAGAAAGGTAAGGCACATGTACAATGTAAAGGAAAGAGCAGAGAGGCAGAATTCATTAGAGGATAGTCATCCCTATCTTCTGCTTTCCATAGATTATGTTTCACAAATGAATCTGCTTGGAAATCTCTCTGGGTTCTCTGGGTTCCATCTCTGAGCCAGAACCTCCCGGGATTGTCTGTAATTGGGCATTATGATTTTAGATTCTGGTATTCTTTGAGGGAAGAGCACAAATAAAGGGTCTGATGAGAAAGTGAGAATTGGAGAAGGGATCCTGGTGAACCAACACTCCAGGACAGAATGTGCAAGTGCAGGGAAATGCTCACGCCGTGAGCTGGTTAATCCAATCAAAGCACCAACAGTTACCTCATGTGCCCTTCTGGTCCCAGGTTTATGTGTCAAGGTGGGGGTGATCCATTCAATTAGAAGATATAGCCCAGCACAACTTTATGAATATGTTGAGATGAAATTATGAATCACATACTTACCATTTGGGCAAGTTTAAAAACTCAGAGAAGCTGGCATAGTTTAGGTTTGCTCCTGATAGTAATTGGAAAGAACACCAGATGTGCCATAACCTTATGGGCAGTTGATGCAAAACATTACACAGGCTCGACTGATGAACAGAGAGGAGGAGCAGTGCACGAGCCAGTATAAATGCAACACATCCATACGGAAATAATGCAGATTGGGGAGAAAAAAGTGATTTGATCCACGTTCTGTTCTGCTATTGCAAACCAGAGGTTACATACACCCTGTCATCTCTAGTGTCATCGAGCTGCTGTAAATGTTAGTGGAGAATATTGTAATTTCTCTATTGTAGAACATATCTACAGATATATTCTCTGGACTGACAGCCGGATCAGTAATACGCAGTTAATATTATAGTTAATATTAAAGATGTGTTATCAGTATACAGTTAATATGAACAGATCTAGACAGGCAGTGGCCTAAAATGCAGGGATTCAGTCCATTTATGAGAAAGCCATGAGAAAAGTATGGTTTGTGAACTCTAATTGTACATCAGGGAGGTTTTTCCTAGGCAGACATAGAGGGTGTTGCCAGCTCCGAGGTGTAAAGCTGTGGATGGCGGCCAACAATGGACACCAGTTTAGAGGAATGGTCTTGGGGCTTTAGGTCTCTGATCTTTTTGCTTCTCCTGAGGAAATGAGTCAATAAGGAAGCTCAGGGGCCTTTCTCAAATGCTATCTGCACAGGGTACCTATTTTGGAAACCTCCAGGCTTGTGCTTTTTCTGTGCTATCTTGCTTTTCCATCATTCATTTACTGACTCAGTGATATTTATTCATTCATTTGTTCATAATAACAGCCCGCCCGGTATCACTGAACTTTACTGTATTATTACTTACTAGGTAGAGGGCCTTCAGTAAGTTATCCTTTCTTTGCTTCAGTGTCCTTACCTGCCAAACTTAGTCATATTATCTATCTCCGTGAGGATTAAATGACTTCCTCCATCTGAGGCATTTAGCATGCAGCAAGTACCCAGTATTTCAAGCCGTTATTATTTTTAAATCAAATTTCCATTTGAGTCCGTTCACTATAATCACTTGGGGCTAATTTGGCCCCTCCACAAATGCCAAATTATACTTAGGTTAGCAGGAATGGGCATAGCTTGACCTGATTCTTCTAATACCGGAGCAAATAATATCCTAACTAAAACCTTCTGATGAAAGGAGGTGAGTTTTAAAGTTGGAGTAATCTGGGTTTTTAATGTCAATTACTACAGCTCCTCACTGTGCTGCCAGAAAAGTTATTTAAGCTCTCTGTGCCTCTATCTTTTTCTCTTTCAAAGAAGGGTCCTCTTCAGAGGGTTACTTTATGGGGACAATGAGACCTAGTCAGTCTGATGTCTGGCCCACTGTCCAGCACATGGTCATCTACTGAAATCTGGTTTCCTGCCCACTGCCACCTGCCTACTTACTCATTTGTTAGGAAATTCACTGAGCACTCTATGATTGCTAAATAACAAATAGCCAAATGTTCTAGGCTTTCCTTGGGGCAAAACAATTTTCCCAGCCAAGATGTGACATCCAAAATTTGCCATTTGTACATGGCATAAAGACAAAACTAGGAAACAATGGAATAAAGTTACTTTTTCTTTCTATGGGCGAACAGTAGGATGATTTTCTTTTCTTGTTCCTGGAACTCTTTTTGTCAATTTATAGATTTTCATTTTAGAGCAGCTTTAGGTTCACAGAAAATTTGAATGTCAGGTACAGAGAGTTTCTACATTCTCCCTCCTTTCCCACATATAGCCTCCTGTACCATGAAGGTGATGCATTAGTGTAGTCCATTTGCTATAATCTATGAATCAACATTGACACATCATTATAAACCCCAGTTCAGAGTTTATACTAAGGTTCGCTCTGTGTGTTGTACATTCCACGAGTTTTAACAAATGCATATTGACATGTATCCACAATTATAGTATCATACAGAATCATTTCATTGTCCTAAAAATCCTTTGTGTTCTACCTATTCATCCCTTCCTCCCTCTAGCACCACTGGTCTTTTTACTGTCTCCATAGTCTTCCTTTCCCTGAATATTTTCTAGTTGAAACTGTACACCACACAGCCCGTTCAGCTGAGGCTTCACAGCTCACTTCTTTTTAGCACTGAATAATATTCCATTTTGTGGATATACCAGTTTATTTACCCATTCACCTACTAAAGAACATTCGATTGCCTCCCAGTTTTGGCAGTTATAAATAAAGCTGCTGTAAATATTTGTGGGCAGATTTTTATGTGAACATAATTTTTTAGCTCTTTTGGGTAAATCCCAGGGAGTGTGATTACTGAATCATTTAGTAAGAGTAAGCCTAGTTTTGTAAGAGACTGCCAAGCCATCTTCCAGAGCGGCTGTATCATTTTGCATTTCCACCAGCAATGAGTAATGGTTCCGGTTGTTCCACAACCTCGTTAGTATGTGCTGCTGTCAGTGTTCTGGATTTTAGCCATTCTGAGAGGTGTGCAGTGTTATCTCATTGCCCTAATGAGCAGCGGCAGTGAGCATCTTCTCAGAGTCTTAATTGTCATCTCTTTGGTGAGATGCCTGATCTCTTGCCCATTTTTTTTACATTGGGTTGTTCATTTCTTATTGTTGAGTTTTGTGTTTGTTTGTTTGTTTAAGATTTATTTATTTACTTGTCAGAGAGAGAAAGAGAGCCCACAAACAGGGGAGCAGCAGGCTGAGAGAGAAGCAGGCTCCTCACCGAACAAGGAGCCCGATGTGGGACTTGATCCCAGGACACCGGGATCATGACCTGAACCAAAACCAGGCACTTAACCAACTGAGCCACCCAGGTGTCTTTCATTGTTGAGTTTTAAGAGTTCTCTCTATTTTGGAAAGCAACCCTTTATCAGACATGTCTTTTGCAAACGTTTCTTCTAGTCGGTGGCTTGTCTTTTCATTTTCTTGATGGGTCATAGAACTTTAAAAAGTAATTTTCTGTTCATAAGACAGACACAAAAGAGGAACAAGAAAACTCTTTATCTTAAATTAAGTTACAAAGTGTTAGGAGGAATCTAATGCTGAATGCATGGATATTTGGAGACTTGCAGCCCTATTACTCTTTTTCTCTGCTTTGCTCTTCTGTTTACCTTCCTCTCTTTCAGGAGCTCTGTCTTCAAGAGTGGAGAATTCTAGTCAAGGCTATTCACAGTCACTAAAAGTATTCAGAGAACTCCTCTTTGTGTGTGTTCATACAAGCGAATCTCGTTTCACCTTACCTCTTATCAGAGAAAAAGTAACACAAATACCACCTTCCTTATGGCTATATATATATATATATATATATATATATATTAAAATCTATTACTAAGACTCCTAAAAACCAGGACTGAAAAAAGAGAAAGTATGTGGAAATAATGCAGTAAGAGGTAAGTTAAGAGAAATATCCTCTTAACAGACAAGTGGACAGTTGATCATGAAAACAGCCAAGGCCATTTTGGGCTGTGCTCTGGCCGTGCTTTATATAAACCAGGCTTTTCTGCTGTCTGGAGTAATCTTGGTACAAACAGAAAGGGAAGAGGACAGATCACATGGCTTTTGGACGTGTCTGTGAAAGCAGACACAGATGCTTTTTGCGTTCTCCCCCCCGAATTTACCATTGCCATTCACTGGGGGCTCTCTCCCTACCTGGGTTCAAAGGAAACTGTCACCATTCTGCTCCTCCCGGCAGACTGAGAGTACAGAAGATAAGAAACCCTTCCTGGCATGAAATGCAGTGTGAAATGTGTTTGAAAATAAAGTTGTTAATGACAATTGCCATCAAAACCCAGTTCTTTCAAATGCATTTTTCATAGCTTCCAGGCCAAAAAGAGCTTGTCTTGTATTGAAATTTCAGACGGTTGGCTAACTGGGTGACAGACAAGCGGCATAGATAGTTAAGTATGGACAAGCACCGATGAAAGTGCACCTGTGAATCCAATTACCTGTCTATAAGCTCTATGCTCTCACACTATTCCCTGAGACGCCCAGGGTTTATGGAGATTATGCCCACAAACAGCTACCAGGTCTCTGGACCTGGATATTTGTGGAAAACACCCTTCTGAAGAGAGGATGAAAAAATATACTAGAAATAAAATACAAACGAAAAAAACCCGAGTGGGTCAGAAGATAATGGGGTCAGATATGGACAAAGATGGACAAAAATAACCCCAACAACAAGAAGAGCAAGAGCAATTAATGTGAGGTGACCCCGTTGGCCCATCGGTGTCTTCCTTCACTTTGGCCCAGTATCTACACCCAGAGGTATATATTCCCTTCTCTGTCTGAACTTTTTAAAAATTTTCCCTGCACTCTGTTAAACCAACAGAAATTCTACCAATTAGTAATACATTTAGGTTAATAAGCTTCCTCTGGGACGGTTGAAGGGCTAAGAGTCATTCACACATTGGTGTAAATTTGTTTAATTAGACTT
The DNA here is from genome assembly GCF_020171115.1 of Neogale vison. Taxonomy (NCBI): domain Eukaryota; kingdom Metazoa; phylum Chordata; class Mammalia; order Carnivora; family Mustelidae; genus Neogale; species Neogale vison. The sequence continues at coordinate 121,663,814 of NC_058097.1, read as the reverse complement.
GTTTTTATAACAACCCCCTTTTCAGATGGCAAGCTGAAATCATCCACGATGAGGAAAGAAGGAACTGTCATTTATTGAGAGCCTATTATGTGCCAGACCTGGTCACTTTATATTCTGTATTTCATTAACTTTTACAGTATTTTTTCCAAGTAGGTATTATCTCATTTACTGTTGAGAAAACAGAGGCTTGGTTGGGTTTAAAAACTTGTCCAAGGAAACCTGTCAGACGGAGGGAGTGCGGTTGGAGTGCAGACATGTTGGTCGTGTGCAGAGATGAAGGAGTTGATTCTGAAGTATTTCTAGGGGTTCAGAGGAGAGGTCGAGGCTCTGGGCCTCTTTCGTTTACTATGTATCTAGAGGCCCACCTACAGTCATAAAGTTAGACGCAAAATCATTCATTCATTCAAGAAATCAATATGTTTTAAATTAGACGGCACACCAGGTACTTTCAAAAGTGCTGGGGATATGGAGACAGTACAGACAGGTGACTACTGCCATGGGGCTCATGGTGTAGCAGGGGGAGACAGATAATAACCAAGTGCATACATATTTTAAAAGGTGGTTATCAAATAATGGTAAGGGCAGTGAAGAGTGGGAGAAAGCAGCAATGTGGTAGAGGCTCACAGAGGTAAGATGAACTGTAGTTTTAGATTATGTATCAGAGGAGCACTCTCTGATCAAAGACCTGAGAGACAGAAGCATCTTCCTAAGCAAAGATCTATAGGGAGAGCCTTCCAGACACAGGGAGAAGAAGGTGCTGTCTTTCAGCAAGTGGAGTTGCCTGAAAGCTAGTGTGAGGGGAGCACAGGGAACAGGGCAAAGTGGAAGCTTGGACAAGCTTTGAACAGGGAAGCTTGACAAGCATAAGGGGGTGCTCTTTTTCTCCATAGTTGAAGTTTACAGCCATTGGAAGACTTTTTGAAGGCAAATGGTTTCCCGTTTAAGAAGGTCGAAGCTGGGTAGGAATTGTATATGGAGGCAGGTGGAAGCCGTAAGCAGACTACAGCATTGCAGTGCCCATGTGAGAACTGAGGTTGGCTTGGCCTGGGAAGGCAGCAGGGGATCGAGAAAGGTGGGCCAATTCTAGATACATGTTGGGCTGGAGTGGACAGAGGCAACTGGTGCAAGGGTGTGGATAAAAGGGAAAAGAGAAATCAGGGTGATGATTAGGTTTTTATTTGGAACAGCTACACGAACAGTCATTGTGTTTGGTGGGAGAATGAAAGCCAGCCAAGGACTAGTTATTTTTGGAGAGGGGTCAGTGATAGTGCAGAAAGAAGATTTTAGATAAAAGTGGCGATTTATATTAGACATTCAGATGGGAAGATCCAGTAACTGGTAAGCACTCAGGGCTGAGCATTAAACTGGGGAGTCTCCAGCACTCAGAACTTTTGCTACTAGTGCTGATGAGAGCAGCGAGGGAAGGCTGTGGGCAGAGAAGAGCTTAATCCTCAGGCACATCAAGGATTAGCTGTCCAACAGAGGGGAGGGGCAGCAAAGGACAGAGAGTAGGACAGTCAGGCAGGTAGAAGAGAGTGTGTGTCACAGGAAACACCTTTTTTTTTTTTTTTTTTTAAAGAAGAGAGCGGTCATCTGTGTGGAATGCTAGCCCATCATGAAACAAATGCTTTCAACAACATGAAGGTAGTTGATGATCTCGAGGAGCTATTTCAGTGGAGTGGTAGAGATGAAAGCTGGAGGGGGTGTGTTCAAGAGCAAATGCATTGGGAGTAAGTGGAGACAGAGAGTGCATAAAATTCTCCTGTGATGTTTTACAGCATGGTAGGACAAAGGAAAGAGGTGGCAATGGAGAGATCTGTGAATTAAAGGAAAAGCGTCTGTTTGTTTTGTTGGTTGTTTTTAAGGTGAGATGTTCCAGATAACGTTTCAGTGTTGATGGGAATGATTCAAGAGGAAAGCATATGTTGATGATTCAGAAGAGAGGACATGGGAATACTCGTGAATCCCTTGAGCAGTTGTGCAGCAGGGTTGGAACCTAGGGCACGGGAGTTGGCCCCTGAGAGTGGCTGAGATGTATCATCTCATTAACAAGAGGGAGGATGAGTGTGTGGACAGGTGACTGTAGTTTCATACATGTGCTGACCAGGAGAAAAGTTCGTCTCCATGTGAGTGCATCTTTGTTCTCACTAATTTATGAAGTGAGGTTCTGATGGGAAGGGAGGGATGGCAGGATGGCAGGATGTGTAGGGGTAAGAAAGGTTGAGGAACCTAGAAGTAAAAATGATGTGGGGACAGGATTTGCAAAGGAGCATGCATACCAGAGAAGCAGAGGAGCACGGCCTGGCAGAGGCGGGGAGCCCATTCAAATCTTAAGAATAAGACACAGCATTCTCTTGAGATAATTGGCAAGGCATATAATCTATGGAGAAATACATTCAGAGATTAAAAACTGACAATTTACATACATTGTAGTATAATAATAATGAATATTCATTAAGTACACTTGGCGTGCATTATTTCATTTAATCCTTCCAACTTCATAAGCCGGATGCTATTAGAGTCTTCATTTACAAATGAGGTAATTGAGGCTTGGAGAAGAGAAGTGAGCTACAGAAGGTCCCACAGCTAGAAACTTCCAGACAGGCAGGGTAGAAACCAGTCTACTTAATGACAAAGGAGTGACCTCATGTCTTCATGCTGAGCTGCCTCCCTAGAGCACAGCGGGGCTGTTCAGAGGCAAGGCCTGCATGTGGGTGGGAACATAAACATATGGCACTTTGCTATTATTAAAAATCTCTGCTGCGTGGCGCAGGTATTATTAGGGAAGGTGAAGAACTTGTTTTTGGGTTTTGTCAGCTTCGTTCGGCTACCTGGGATCTGGGAGTCAAGTCCCCCATGGAAGGGGGCAGGTTGAGTGGGCTATGGGAACCGCTTTTGCACGGGAGAGCACACACAGGCAAACACCTGCTCTCCTGTCATCTGCAGCAGCTGGAAAGCCTTCTTCTTTCATCTCCCCTTGTAATCCATTCACCACCTCAGAGACTCCTGCTTCCTCAGGGAAATGTTCCAGATCTGCCTGGTATCCCTGAAAGCAAGGTTTTGCATCAGGTACTGGGAGTGGTCCATGGTGTTTGCAAATGTTAGAAAGAAATCTGGAACTGTTCTGTCTGGTGGGGAAATGTAGAAGTAGCAATCATGCTGGCAGGTGGTGGCAGGGGAGAGGTGGGGAGTGACCCCTGAGGTTGTGGAGGGCTGAGGGTCCTCAGCTGCTGTGTGGCTTTGAGCAGGCTGTCCAGATCTCCCCCATGGGACAAGGTGGCTCTGCATACCATCTGTGTAGAGTTTGCTCTAGTGGAATCTCAGGGAGGTACACAAAATACTGTCATGGGATCCATAATCACACCCTGAGCCAGGCTTGCTGGCCTGAGGAGAGAAAGTTAAAGCAAGGAAAGGAAAGAGAAAGGAGAAAGAGGAAAAAAAGAGAAAGAGAAAGGTTAAAGAAAGGAAAGAGACGAGTCTCCGTTTGTTTACTCCATGTTTTAATAATTGGCTGATTATGGCACATTTGTATTTGGTTTCACTGGCCGTCAGATAGCTGGAATATCCACTCACACCTTGTAATTACCATTAATTTCTTCCCTTTTCTCTGCACAGTCAGGACAGAGTTGGCAGAGAAACCATGGGAGGTGGAATCAGACTGAAGTCAGACGCATATGCATGAGATAGGACCAGCCAAGGCTCTGAAGAGATGTTTGGTGGGGCGGGGTGGGAGGGGAGGAAAGGAAGAAGGCTGGGAGATGGGAAGAGAGGGGGAAAAATACCTTGAATTGGAGACAAAGGCAAATGGAGGAAAGTGTTGAAGTCAGCACAACAGCCTTGCTAGCTTAATTACCATAATGATGTAAAATAGCCCAATCAGCAATCTGGGGCTAATCTTTCATGTATTACAGGTCTCTCCTTCGTAGAGCTTCACAGCTTAAATGCATTTTTAATGAAGATATTCGAGGCAAGCAGATAATTTCCCCATCTTTACAAGAGGGAATCAGAGCACATTAAATGGGCTGTTCCTCTTGCCTGTAGCTGTCCAAAGTTCTTGCTCTGTCTGGCACATGGGAACAGAGCGTCTTCCAGAATGGGCTGCCCTGCTCTCTCACCCCTCCTTCCAGAGGCAGCTGGGGATGCTTTGATTGGACTGACATGGAGGGAGAGCTATAGCTCATCCCAAGGGACCTGTGCTCTGTCTTGCCCAGTGCCTCAGGGATGTCTGGATCTCCTCACTAGGGATGAGAGAGAAACAACTCTGGGGACACTGCCAGCCCCATGCTGTCTCAGCAAGCAGAAGCAGCTCGGCCTATCTTGGTTGTGTTATGCTAATGGCCCAGATACCCCTAGAAATCATTTGAACATGAGGCTTGGACTGAAAAGTGCATCTGAAGAAGCGCCCGTGACCCTGATACACTTGCATGTCAGCTTGGGCAAAAGAGCATTCCATCCAGCAGCTCGAACCATGCTTCGAGCCTGGGCAGCTGGACAGTACCAGCATCCAGGGACTCATTGTTTATAACACGTTAAAGTGATGGCAGTCAGATGGATTTGACAAGTGTAGGGTTTTTGTTCAGCATTTAATGATGTTGGGTCCAGAAGCCTAAAATGGCTGGGTTGAACAAAAATGCCAGGTATCTGTAATAGGGCTTTCCTGGAAGGACAAAGATGGGAGGAGGTGAGGCAAGAGAAAATACCAGCCACAGACTATGAATGTCCTGGTAAGGCAAGGACAGGCTAAAAATTATCTCTTTATAATTTGGGGAAAGCTTTAATTATTCCTTTGTTAACATATCCTCCTGTCACCAAACTGGCTAAGATAAAACTAACTTTTGATGTATAGTTTCTGAAAACCCTACCCTCAACCCCAACCCCTGTCCCCACCATAGTCCGTTAAACTCCCTGAATTTTGGTGGCACATGTCTTCTCAGTGAATCAGGGTAGGACCAAGGAGGAGGGTCTGGCACTGGATAATATATTTTCAAAAGCAGATTGTGTCTATGATCATCTCTCTCTCGTCTGTCTCTTTTGCTTCCTTGAAGTGGGAGCTTGAATATCTCTCTAGATGTCTGTAAGACACTGGGTGACCTAATTCATTCAACCTCAAACATTCATGTGTGGAATGAGAAGTGCTTTGCTTGTGGTTTGCAGAATGTTGACAAGGTGGATAGAAAGAACTTGTAGTAATAGGGTTATTGGGACTTGCATGTGAAAGTAGGTTTCTTACCATCTAGAGTTTAATGGTCTTGCCTATTATTGGTCCCTAAGAAATTAAGATGGCAGACACACTTTGTTTTCCTTAGTTCTTCCTTTGTTTGATTCATCTATTCATCTTGTCATTCATTCAAAATTTTCTGTGTACAGGCTATGTGTAAGACCCTCTAATGTTTCCAGAGATGGGAGTCTCTGGAAATCATAAGCGTCATAAAGCGTCATACAGTGACGCTTTAAGTAAATGTCTTTACTGTTTTTATCACTCCATGGTATATCTCTCTGTCTCTCTTTAAATACCTGTCATGCTTATACTTCCTTTTTTAATGTTGGTTTCCTCACTTGCGGTCAGGAACCTGCTTGTCTTTTTCACCCTCGTCTTTTTAATGCTGCATAGTGTCTGGCACGTTATAAGCTCCTAGTAAATTCACTGAATTAATGGATGAATGAGTGAACCAGTGCCAGTTTGCCAATTTTATTTAGCAAAATATTATACACATCCTATGCCAATATAGTGACATTAGTCTCCATCCATAAAGCTATCACTTCTCTTTTATTTTCTCTGCTAACATTTTCATTGGACCACTCTCCTTAATTCCTGTAAGGGCCCTTTCCGCCTCTAAAAAAGCACAATACACCTTTTCGTTTAATTTTATTTTACTTTATTTTTTCAGTTTCCTTCAGCAGGTAGTAGGGTAAAATTTCAAAAGGAACACAGTGAAAATAGTGAGAAGACTCTCTTCCACCGTTGTTCTTCAGCAACCCAGTTCATGGAAACAATCTGTGTTACCAGTTTTTGGTATGGTGTATGCATCCAGAGATATTTTAGCTGTAGAAAATAAAAATACACATCTTTCTCCTTAATGTCTGATTGGTAACATATTGTAAAATACTACACTTTCTTATCAGTTTTTCACTATGGTTATTTTCTATTGGCCTATCTTCCAGGTTGCTAATTCCATTTCCAACCACTATTAACTCCATCTCTTATAATAATGGTTTTAGATAATGTGTCTTTCAGTTCTAGAATTTCCATGTCATTCTTTTCTAACAGTTTTAAAACATTTCTTTAAAATTCCTAATTATTCCATCTATTTCATACATTTTTAGCTTGATTTTCCTTTACTAATCTTAGTTATTGAAAGTCTTTGTTAGTCGTTGTCATGGGGTCCCTCTGTGATAGACCTATAACATCCATAGGTCTGCTTCTATGTTTTCTTTTTTCTTTCCTGATTAGCAGTCGTACTTTCTTGCTTTAGTGATTTTACCCTGAATACCAGACATAGCATGTGAAGGTAGAGGCTACAGATGTTATTTTCACCCAGAGAAGTTTCCTATTCCCTCTGTTACGCACAAAAGACCTGGCATTAAAAATATGCTAGAAGAATGAAAGAACATAGGTCTGGTAATCAGAAGCGAAAAGATAATGGAAATAGATTTATGTATGACTCCTGAATTGGGTTTAGTAGACAAAAACTTTAAAATAACTATCATTAATATGTATATTCATCAATGTTCTATAGAAAAACAGAAATAATATGGTGTTTGTGTATGTGTGTATGTGTGTGTGTTTATGTGTGCATATAGAAAGATATTTATTTTAAGACAGTGACTTGAATGAGACTGGCTAGTTCAAAATCTGCAGTCTAGATATCCAGGGCAAAGCCAGTGTTGCAATTCAAATGCAGAATTCCCTGTTGCTCAGAGGAAACAAGCTCTTTGTTCCACTTAAGCTTTCACCTGTTTAGATGAGACCCACCTACATAAAGGAAGGCAAACAGCTTTACTCAGAGTCCATTAATTTGCATGTTAATCTTGTCCAGATAAGAACACCTTCACAGAAACATCCAGAAAGTTAGGTCAAATATCTGGGTAGTATGGCCTAGCTAAGTTGATACATATAGTTAACCATCACATTATGGAATAGAGAAGTAGACAAAATAGAAAATTGCAATAGAAAATTAAAATCTATAAAATGAATCAAAGACCTTGGTGTGTATCTTTTCACCAATTAGGTGAAATTATCACTTGACCTTGAAGAAGTTTTTGATGTAACTTCCCAGCTTTCTGTGCAGCTCTAGGACACAGAAGACAACTCATAGTGGAAACTACTATGCAGTTGAAGTGACTGAAAATTTTCGTTTGGTCATCTTGCCCCATTTTACTAGTAATATTTTTGTTGCTTCTCTTTTTTTCCTTTTTCCTTTTCCTCCCCTTGCCTCTTTTTCCCTTTCTCATAGAGTTGTTCTACCTGAATGGAGCCAGTTTCCAGCCCAAGTTTCAAATGGGGGTGGTGAGGGGAAAGAGAGTGATGATCCCCTGAATGGTTCTTTGGAAATGAGTTTATTCATTTTTATGTCTGCAGCTTTCTGGTTACCTTTAAAAATGTTATTTATGTAATTTATACAGCTTTAAAAATTATATTAGGAAGAACATTAGTCTGTTATGACTATTCTATTATACCCAGAAACATAAGTTTTATGCATTTTTTCATATAATAGAGTGATTCTTGACTATGACTGCTCATCAAAACCATGTATATGAAACTTATAAAAAATGAAATGTCCAGGTCACATACCACATCAACCTGAATTAGAATCCATACGTCACCTTTCCAATGCCTTACTATTTGTGGCTTCTTTCTCTATATGCATCCATTTCATGTATAAATTCACATCCTATCTTACCTACTCCCCTTTCTCTACATTCACATTCTTTGGGCTGCTCTAGCAACAAAGGAAGGAGCCAAATTTTATTTATTGTTGGATTTCACCCATGTTTCACGTTCCATGTGATTTTGATGCACAAATCAATGCTTTCTTATTTCCAACTTGGCTCTATTTCTTGATCCCTTTCTTTCCCTTGTCCATTTGTCTAACAAACATTTATTGAATACTTTTTACAAATGTCCTTGACAGTCTGTTTAAGGAAATAGTATGAAGATGCATAACACAGCCAAGCTAGGGAGATAGCTGTTTAACAAGTGATCACAAAATAGAGTATTCAGAACTGTCAGTTGAATGTTTAGGAACAGGACAATGCAGGAGAACAGGATGCACTGAACTATGGGTGAGGACAGAAAAATAAAAGAAGGTTGTGCAGAGAATGCAATTATTTGGATCATTTTAGAGGTCTCTGTTTCCAGGCCTAGAGTTTCCACAGTTGCTGCATCTGTTACCAGTGGTCCTGAACCCTGTTCTTCTAGTTCTTGGCATGGCTCAACACTGTTAGTGGGGCGCAAACGATCATGACATATCTATTCTTAGGGTTAATGCTTTCTAATACAAAATGTTTCTTGTATTATCCTTCTACCTCCTCTTCTATCAGAAGATATTTTAGAATGAGTTCCACACTTATACGGCTATATTTGGTCACTATATTTGGTCACTACCTCATGATGTCTTGGTAATGGTTAAAATACTTTAGTTTACCTCTTTAAAGTTTAAAGTTCATTTTGTGTATTGCAAATACTGTGCGCCTTGTGTTGATAGATATGTAAACTGCAGTGGTATTTTCTCCTGATAATTACTTAGGTACTTCTTCCATTACACTGTTGTTTTTTGTTTTGTTTTGTTTTTTGTTAGATTGTGCTTACTATCTTCTAAAAATGTAGTTTTATCTAATTTTCTCCCCAGTTGCCCCTGAAATTTAAATTCAGAGCCCTCCTGTTAAAGCTAACTTATCTCCTGCCAAATTGATTATTCTATTTTTGGGAATTATGAAATGTTCTCTGCCCTTGTCACGGGGTCCCTCTGTGATAGCATAAGCATATTTCTAGAAAAGCAAACCTTATTTTCCTTTAGTATCACCTACCTAGCTAGTTGTCTGATTCAAAAATCCTATTTTATTTTCTGAAGGCAAAAAAAAAAAAAAAAAGCTATGGAAACAGTACCTGTGGCCCCAAGTCCATTGGTTTCACACCTAGGACTGTAGTATAGGGTCAAGAGAGATGCAAAACAAATTTGTTTAGAACTTTACATTAATAAAAGTATATATACTGGCCTCCACTGCCTGGGTAGATTTGAGTTTTAAAGAAACACTGTCCTTTCATAGTGAGTCATCTTCTGAAGCAAAGCAATATCCCATCCCACCCCACCCCAGTCATCTGAAACTCCCATTGTGTAATGACATGATATTTCTTCCTTTAAGATTGAATATGAAAGCTTCAACCATCACATCAAGCCACAGATCAATCACAGCCACCACACAGAGAAAATTACCATTTGGCAACATCCATCATCTTTACAAGTGCTACCCACATCCAATACCACCTGAGCCCGCATCCGTTGTTACTACTTAGTCCTGTTTTCAGTGAGTCTGCATGTCAACTAAAGCCTCTTACTCCCTTTTGTGAGACAGGACAGAAGTACAGAAAGGCTTTTAGGAGGCAAAACTTTCTTTCCAATCCTAGGCATCTCTTAATGGAGTCTCTTGATGCTCTGCTCGCCTGTGATTTTTATGACATCAGTAAAGAATGGAGCTTCCTCATTTATTTGTTGACTCACTATATCTCTTTCCCCTTGTCCTGTGGATTCTGAAAAAAGAGTGATATAGCTATGGAAAGGAGACTCTAATCTAGCCTAGGATGAAGGAAAATGCAGGCTGCACATCTGTTTTATATGTGGGTCATAGAAATGTTATAATGTGAGTCCTACAAAAGACCAACAACTCTCTCAAGGCTCTTGAACTGTGTTGAAATTCTCAATTCTTTCATCTTCTGTGAGTAGTAGCTTTGCTCCCTGCACACCCCAGGTATTGGGTATCTCTTCTCGATATAAACAAGAAATCTTTTCTGCAGTTGAAGGTAAATGCGTATGTCTTTTTGTGAAAGTTCAGCCATGAGAACTGAATGAGAAATAGAACGCATAGTCACTAAATTGATGTGAAAGTAGAAAGTAGAACTTGAATTTATGCTTTTGAGCATTTGAGATATTCTAGGGAAAGGTCAGCACACTATGGCCCATGATCTGCTAACCAGCCCACTCTGTTTTGTTATCACCCATGAGTTAAAAATGGTTTTTACATTTTTAAATGATTGACAACAAATCAAAAGAAGAATAATATTTCATAACACATGAAAGTCATATGAAATTCAAATTTCAGTATCTTTAAATAAAGTTTGATTGGTACACGCTCATCATTTACATATTGTCTATGGATGCTTTCAAACGACAGGATTGAGTATGTGCAGCAGAGACCATATGGTCCACAAAGCCCAAAGATTTATTATATGGCCTCTTACATAAATAGTTTGCCAAGCCCTGTTCTAAAATGGAACTTGTTTTAGAGTTCTTGGAGAGACTGCTTATCTATGATCATGTGAATCACAATACCATGCAAACTGGAATCAAAACCACCCTACAGGATTTTTCATGATGCTTGGAAATTTTCTGGGTCCCTAGCCCAGTGCTTCTCTCATTTGACAGTGCAACTACCCCAAACCTTTTCATTCTTCTCCATATTGCGCCCTTCCTTGCTGCCCTTCAAAGCCTCACCAGCTGACTTCACTTGCTATTTCTTTGGTGGGAAATTAAGCCATCAGGTGTGAACTACCTCAAGCTCCCTTTCCCCTGCATTTCTTTATTTGCATCTCATGCCCATCTAGTTCCTTTCTTTACATCTAAGAATAACATGTAAGACATATCCCTCTCTCTACATCGATTTCTTTCCCCTCCAGGTTTTTATTCCATCAAACATCCTTTTCCTCCTCTAAATATCCACCCCAATTGGCTTTTTTATGTCACAACATATAAACATGATTTTTTAAGAAAAAAATTAAAGAATAAGAATTTTTAAATAATCTCAGCCCCACGTTCCCCGTTAGCTACCATCTTCTCCTTCATCCTCCTTACAATCAACCTACCTGAAAGAGTACTCTGTATTCATTCTTCTTAACTGTCCTCTTCACTTCTCAACTCACAGAAATCTTAGAGACATGAAAGAGCATAAAATATTCAGGGCAAAAGAATCCAAAATGGGGCTGATGAGTCAGGTCCAAAGGGACCTTAAATTCAATTGCTGGAGACTTTGAACTTGATCCAAAGAGTGAAGGCAGTCATTGAAACACTTCAGGCTTTATCTCTTCCCTAGTCTTTTGTTATTGTTTTTCTGATGCATGACATGTTTGTAAAGTTCACTCATATCCTCATATACTTCATAAGTCCCCGCCATCTGAATTATAATCTAGGATTCTACAAATACTCGGTGGACCGGTAAGTCAAGATGATGAGCTTTATATCCTCTTAGAAAGACTTGAAAATCCTGGTGGGCCATCAATAGGAAAGACATAATCTGATACATGTTTTAGAAAAATCACTCATAAAAGAATGAAGAATGAATTCAGTTTGGTTGGCCTGGAAGCAATGGACAAGCTGGGAAACTATTAACATAGTCCAGGTGGGCAATAATGATGGCTTAAACCAAAGATTTCAACTTGCAACAGGGAGTTTTATGGAGGTTGCTACAATCAGGTAACAAATGAAACTGAACACTTTGGAGAAAGATGTTTTTTATACTTTTTCTATTTTTATTTGTTTTTTTAAAAGATTTTATTTATTTATTTGACACAGAGAGAGAGAGAGATCACAAGTAGGCAGAGAGGCAGGCAGAGAGAGAGGGGGAAGCAGGCTCCCTGTTGAGCAGAGAGCCTGATATGGGGTTCGATCCCAGGACATTGGGATCATGACCTGAGCTGAAGGCAGAGGCTTTAACCCACTGAGGCACCCAGGTGCCCTGAAATATGTTTTTAAAATTAAAATAAAGTCTTCTTAATGATTAAGTATCACCTTTCTTAATTATTATTAATATTTAAAAATTATTTTTTATTTCAATTCAATTAATTAACATATAATGAATTATTAGTTTCAGAAGTAGAGGTCAGTGACTCATCAGTCTTATATAATATCCAGTGCTCTTTTCTTCACATGCCTTCCTTAATGTCCATCGCCCAGTTACCCCAGAGCTGCACCTCCCTCCCCTACAGCAACCCTCAGTTTGTTTCCTGTGATTAAGAGTCTCTTAGGTTTTGTCTCCCTCTCTAATTTTATCTTGTTTTGTTTTACTTTTCTCTCCCTTCTCCTATGATCTTCTGTTTTGTTTCTTAAATTCCACTTAAGAATGAGCTCATATGATAATTGCCTTTCTCTGATTGACTTATTTTGCTTAGCATAACCTTTCACTTTATTTATTTATTTATTTATTTTTTAAGAAAGAAAGAGAGCATAAACTTGGGGAAGGGCAGAGGGAGAGGGGGAGACAAAATCTTAAGCAGGCTCCACGCTCAGCACTGAGCTCGACATGGGGCTTGAGCTCACAAACCTGAGATCTTGACCTGAACTGAAATCAAGACTCAGATACTTAACTGACTGAGCCACCCAGGTGCCCCCAATTTTTTCACTTCTAAAGGAGTCATATTCTATTTAGTTCAAAATATTTATGAGTAGTTGTGTGCTACTGTACAGTGTAGGTATACTATTGGGCAGTGTCTTTAGGATCCCCCTCATCAAGAATCCTTGCTTCTCATGGAGCTTCCACTAGAAGGATCCTCTATTCCACTGGAGTCTGAAGTCCAAAATCCTTATTTTCCCATAGTGCCCCATACCAGTATACTCTATCAGGGTAGACAATGAATCCAATGTAGTCTCCAGTGCTGAATACGTATCATTCCAGTGCCTGGTATCACTTGGTACACAGTAGGTATTCAAACATATTTTGAATGAATGAATGAAGCAAGGAAGGAAGCAACTTGTGAGCTTAGAAATGACTGCTATCATTCATCCAACATTTACTAATTATTTAACACATACTTTGTATTCAGAATTGTTGTAGACATGGGTTCAAAGACAAACTTAGACAAACTTAATGTTTTTGGCAGGTTTAAGTTCTAGGTTGTGGAGGATACTACTATCAACATAGTGGACATGTTCTTTGAAAGGGTGTTTGTTGGTGCTGCATATAAAAAGAGTACCTATCTCAGAGAAGGGAGAGGAGCTGGCTTTCAGAATGAGATTCTGTTTAAAACTGAGTCTGAGGGCAGTTTTAACCAAGGAAAGCTAATATGGAGAAGAGCAATACAACAGGGGAATCACAGAAATGAAGGGGAAGATGGAGAGTTTAGTGGACTGAGGTAATTTGGCATTGTTGGAAGGAGGTATTTTAAAGGGTCAGCAGTGACGGACCCTCGGGTGCTCAGTCAGTTAAGTTTTTGACTCTTTGATTTTGACTCAGAGTCCTGGGATCAAGTCCCACATGGGGCACTGCCCTGAGTGTGGAACCTGCTTAAGATTCTCCCTCTCTTCTCCCCCTACATCTCCCCACTTGCTCTCTCTTCTAAAAATTAAAAATAAAATAAAATAAAGGGTCAACAAGGAGAGATGAAGCTGGAGAAAAAGGCTGTCATGAAGAGTTTCTTTAGCAAGGTGTTTGGATTTGATACTGACCACCCTGACATGGTGAGCCTTTAAAGAGTTTCTCTCTAGTTACAATAGAATTCAGTAAGAAAAAGATTGAAGGTAAGAATACGGAAGAGATGAGAGAGATCCTACTGCACGTACTATGGTACCATGGTACTGCTAATGTGGGTTTTTGATGAAGATGGTTTGATTTTTAGCATACATTACACATCACAATGTTAATATAGGTGGTTAGTGTCTATCAGTGACCAAACATTCTGCAGAATTAAAGAGGTTTGTGGGTTCACCCGATAAATTAATCAAGTCTTTTCATTTGTTTCTCTGGAAGATATATTCAGGCTTCTAATAGTCACCTTTAAAAATGGACTACAATGAGGGGTTTGAAGTGGCGGGGGGGTGGGAGGTTGGGGTACCAGGTGGTGGGTATTATAGAGGGCACAGCTTGCATGGAGCACTGGGTGTGGTGAAAAAATAATGAATACTGTTTTTCTGAAAATAAATAAATTGGGAAAAAAAATGGACTACAAAAATGCTACCTTATTATAATTCAGGCATTGTTTCTGGGTATGTGATAGGTTTAAAAAAAAAATAGAGAAATGTACAAATGGACATGACCTTTGAACTATATAAAGCTAGAACCAAGATTACCTTAAGACATCATTGAAATCAGGCTGCCTGGGTGTCTCAGTCAGTTGAGCGTCTGTCTTCAGCTCAGGTTATGATCCCGGAGTCCTGGGATGGAGCCCTGCTTCAGACTCCTTGCTCAGCGGGGAGCCTGCTTCTCCCTCTGCGTGCTGCCCCCCTGCTTGTGCTCTCTCACTCTCTGTCAAATAAATAAATAAAATCTTTTACAAAATAAATAAAATAAAAAGACATCATCAAAATATAAAGTTATCTAAAAAGAAACTTAGCAAATACACAGAAATTAAATTAAAAAGAAATCAAATTACTAAAAAGGAGAACAAATCTGAATCAAAAAGGGAATATTTTATTGATTTTCATTAAAGTTTTATTTTACACTAACTTGAGAGTTTATATCTTACATAGAACAGATTAGTATTTTTCAGAGGTCTCATTTACTGAATTGTAGATGGGCAAACTTCAAATTATAGAACTTCCATGAAGATTTAATCTTTCTTGCTTTCAACAAATATTTTTGAACAGATGCTATGTGCAAATCAGTATATTAAGTACTAGGGAAACATAGAAAAGTACTAGTGAAAATAGACTACTACCCTCAAGGAAAATTTAAGTTAGTAAGAGAACTAATAACACAATCTATGTAATAACAGAGTAGGAAATGAATTAGTGATAAGATAGTCAAGATCATTGTAGTTCTGAGGAGTGAGCAATTAAATTTAGCTGGAAGTGGAATATTATTTGAGTTCTAAATCTTGGACCCACTTTTAATAGGCAGAGAAAAGGAAGAAGATCATTTGGTTTTTTACTTCATCATGCTGCTGAAACTATACTCTAAAACATTTCCAATAACCTCCTAATTGTTATCTCAAATAGTCTTTCCTCAGATTTCGGTTCATTTCCTTTTTTTGAATTTAGCTTTAAGACTTTGTCCTTCCTGGTTTCTGTAACATGAATTTTCTAAGTGCCACTGAATCCTGGTTCTTTGGTTGGATTTCTTCCTGCTATGGTGTGGGTCAGGACCACTTAGTGCCACAGATTATATCATGTCTACTTTTTATTGTCTCCTGTTGATCAGGTTCCTCTGTCAGGCAAAAGCAGTAAAATGGAGGAAACTGATGTGTGATTTGCAATGACCAGTATTGATGATTGTCCCGCTAGGCTTCTGGAAGGTGCAGTAGATCAGAGGTCTTCAATCCTGGTTACTTAAGGGGAATGGTTTAAATCTGAATATGCTTCTTTCCAATCCCCTTCACTCCTTAAGATTCTGAACCTGTAAGGTTGGGTTAAAAGGGCCTGTTAAGGGGCACCTGGGTGGCTCAGTCATTTAAGTGTCTGTTTTTGGCTCAGGTTATTATCCTAGGGTCCTGGGATCAAGCCCTGTGTTAGGCTCTCTGCTCAGCAAGGAGTTTGCTTATCCCTATGTGGTATCTCTCACACTCACTAAAATAAATAAAAATAAAATCTTTTTAAAAAAGAGCCCTGTGAAGGTGATATGTACCTTACAATGAGAATTGGTTAAAATTTGGGGGGATCCATTCTAGGACAAATATTTTTGCTGCCAGTTACTGCATCTAAGTTGAAATAATGAACAAAGATATAGAAAAGATCGCAAATCACTACATATATATGAGCATGAGCAACTAATTGTTGTGATTATGTTCCTTTAGTCCCACGACCAGGTTGATTCTTTAATCCATCCGCCTGTTGATGAAGTGTTATACCCTTAATACTCATAGGCTGTTGTTGTTATGCTTTTAAAATAGGATGTGATTGTGCTACTGTCTCTGTGTTTGAACCTGTGGTGAGCACTGACCTTTCCAGTCTCTGAGTGATTAAAGCCCTTATTAATTTCCTGTAGGGATGCCAGCACTCTAAGGTAGTAGAGTGGTGGGAGTTCATTAACATGTGGGGCTCTAATTAGCCAGCAAAGGAATGGTTCCTGTCCTCATTCTGATATCTAGCACAGCTACAAATACAGACATATGAGAAAAAAACATGAAACCATATCCAAAAGAAAGAGGTGTTGACATGTCCAGGGCAGATCTTTAAACCAAAACAACCACTCTGTTATCCTCCCTTGTACTTTCCTGGGGTATACTCAGGCTTTCCTGGAAAACTGCATGTGGATGGGATGCAGTGTGGGAGAAAAACTGAAGAGGTCTAGATCAGTGCTGGAAATAATTATTGATTGTGTTATAGTGTTAAGTCCCTACTGAATCTGTGATTCTATGAATACAAGTCTAAGGAGAGGTAAAAAGAAGTGAAGTTCCTTGGTGTTGAAAAGAGAAGAAAGAGAAATTTAATAATAATCTTTATGTCTGAGTAGGACTGAGAGAATGAGGGCTATATTCTCCATTGCAAATGAGAGAGGACATGAGTGTAGATTACAGCTGGGCACAGTTTGATTGGCTAGTTAATATTTTCAGGGTCCTTTCAAGATACTAAACCTCGAGTAGGGAGCTGGTAGTGCACATCTTTTGAGGGGGGTGGCATCTAAAACTCTGCCAGACGAGGCATATAGAATTACCCTCACACTAACAGTGAACCAATTAGTTGAGGTTCTAGGAGGCACCCTGAGGATTGTTAAATGCTGGCGTGAATTCCCAGGCAGGCTGGATTTGTTCCTTCCCCTCTGAACATCTTTATAAATGAGGAAGAAATCCATCAAACTGAGGATAAGGAACTGGCCTGGCTTGAGGTGGAAAATTGGCTCTACAGAGTTAGCCCTTAGGATTTGAGAGACTTGAACCCTCTCCCCCTCTCCCACTAGGTGCCATGCATTTGAGGTACCAAAGGGACTCATTCTGAAGGTATGACTACCAGATTCCATGTTCAACATTGTTTTTTGGGGCTTTCTTCAGACTGGGGTCTAGACATGCTGGTGCTTGGAAATCTCCATTATTAGAACCCTTCTTTTCTTTCCTCATTTATATCCACCTAGGTAACCTTTAACTGGGAGTGGGAATTCTGAATACCTAACAGAAAAATTCCTGGGGTAAAACTTTCTTGGTGGTCTCTGACCTACTATCATGTATCCGTGATTTCTTGATTTCATTTTATTCAAAACTGGCAGCTTACACCAAGAAATGGTCTTTGGAAGCCCTGTTGCAAAAATCGGAGAGAATGAAACCTGTTTGTACCAGTTACCAGGTGAAATACTCTGCACTTTCAGATCTGGCTTCTCAGCCAGCCCCATGCAGAATCAGTGTGCATTAAGTGGGGATGAATATGTGCGATTCAGATACCAGTTCTCCTAGAACTTAACTATAAATCATAAATAGATACTTGGAGGTGGCATTTTTTTTAATTAAAGTTTTTATTTTTTAAGGTGACATTTTAAATAAATGGGCTATCAGTGTATTATGCTTATTGGATACTCCAGTCTCTTATTAACCCTAGGGAACATTTAGAAACATAATATTAAAAATGGTCTTAAGATTTACAGTCTGCAGTAAGGAACATAAAAAATAAGCTTGATAAGCCCACATGAACTTAAATGAAATAATCCTGGTAAAGCACTTAGTGCAGATCCAGGCACACAGTGAGTGGACTGCGGGCGTTAATTACAGCAGGTAGCTGCTTCGTTCTGGTGAGGTTCCTAAGTCAGCACTCCATCATGGGGTTGGGGTGGAGGTGCCCCTCACATTTTAGCTCACTGCTCCCCTCCCTTTTCCTACCTCATTGAGCTATTTTTCTGCCCAGTAAACACCACAATCACAGTAGACAAGAGAAAGGAATCCCATTATTTTTGCTTTCACTCTCAGTGAACAGTAAGGAAGATGGTTAGCATTATTGACTAAATTTATGTTAGCATTAATTTTGGCTTCTTCTTCTGTTTCTCATTTTAAGTCCCTAGAGTGAGTGGCACTTCCCCTTCAGGTTTTCTAGACAGCTTCTTTTAGAACGACCTTCCAGAGGCCACTGCCATCAGAGTGGGGAGGAATAGGGAAAGATAAAACAAAACTTTTCTCCTTGGACTTTTAGGATAACGAGGTATTGACATCTGATTTATATTCATAACTGAAAGCATGCACTTTGAGCAGCTCCGTGTAGTGGTCTAGCCTGGCTTTCACTAAGAGATCCTCTCAGTATGGGCTCAGAAATGTATATTAATAGGTTAAATAATGATGTGTTACTGTGCATTAGAGTTCCTTTCTCCTGCATTCCACATACTTTGCCAAGAAAACTTCTGTGTGATCCCAGATTGTTTCAAATATCTTTCCATTATTAGTCAACAGCAAGGATATTAAAGGAGAAAATGATGTGAGACAAGAAGACAATCTTGTGTAATCACAGTCCTATTTGTTTTTCACTAACTAGTGACTTAGATACTCGGTTGCTTGGGTTATATCCAAATCTGGAAGATCTGATCACAACATTATCATCAAATTTCCCTCGGAAAAAATGTGGTGACGTTCAGGATCCAGCTTCCAAATCTCATTGCATGTGCTGTGATCCTATCACTAACATAGGTCATTTCCACTGAGCTTTTTAATTTTTATATATAACAATCTTTTCAAATTATCCTGACCAGTTTTTTCTTATAGCTTCTCTTCCCACTGAGTGGAATTTATTTCCTCGTGGTTTTCCTGCTGAACTTTTACTCATATTTCATATCAAGACAGAGCAGGTAGGGATTTCCCATTTGGGCTCTCCCAGTGCCATCGTAGGGCCTCATCCTGTTAAAAAAATGCTTATCACATTTTCCTACAATCATCTACATAGATGTCTGTCTACCTTTTCTAAATTATGAACCTCCCTAGGTAGAGAACTAAATTTGGTTCATCACTGTATTCTCAGTGTCTAAATATAAAGTTGGATCAAGGGAAATGGCTGATATTTGGCAGTCTTTTAAACCTACAGCTATATGTTGCAATAATTTCACATGGGTCAGTTTAATACATCACTGGTCATCATGTAAAATATCTCACATAAATGAATGAGTGAACTATCTATGTAATATGTAAATTTTTTCATTGTAATGTCTTTGTCAGGTTTAAAAATCAAGTTTTCTGGTTGCACAAATGAATTAGGAAACAAACCCTCTTTCCCCATTTTCTGAAAGACTTTGTGTAATACCAATATTCTTCCTTCAGTGAATGACAGAATTTACCAGTGAAACTAAGCCAGGAGCTTTCTATGTGGGAAGTCAATTTTAAAAATTGACTATCCTTTTATTTTTTAATGTTTTTTTTCTTTTTCTTTTCTTTTCTTTTATTTCTTTTTGGTGTTCCAGTATTCATTGCTTATGTACCACACCCAGTGCTCCATGCAATACGTGCCCTCCATAATACCCACCACCAGGCTCACGTAACCCCCCACTCCTCTCCCCTCCAAAACCCTCAGTTTGTTTCTCAGAGTTCACAGTCTCTCATGGTTTGTCTTGTCTCCCTTTTCAATTTCCCCCAACTTATTTCTTTGCTCCATCTCCCAATGTCCTCCGTGTTATTCCTTATGCTCCACAAATAAGCGAAACCATATGATAATTGACTCTTTCTGTTTGACTTATTTCACTCAGAATAATCTCTTCCAGTCCTGTCCATTTTGATATGAAATTTGGGTATTCATCCTTTCTGATGGAGGCATAATACTCCATTGTACATATGGACCATATTTCCTTTATCCATTCGTCAATTGAAGGACATCTTAGTTCTTTCTACAGTTTGGTGACTTTGAACATTGGGGTACAGATGGCCTTCTTTTCACTACATCAGTATCTTTTTTGGTGAATACCAGTAGTGCAATTGCAGGGTCATAGGGAAGATCTATTTTTAATTTCTTAAGGAATCTCCACACTGTTTTCCAAAGTGACTACACCAACTTGCATTCCCACCAACAGTGTAAGAGGATTCCCCTTTCTCCACATTCTTTCCAACACATATCGTTCACTGCCTTGTTAATTTTGGCCACTCTAACTGGTGTAAGGTGGTATCTCAATGTGGTTTTGATTTGAATCTCCCTGATGACTAATGATGATGAACACTTTTTCATGTGTCTGATAGCCATTTGTGTGTCTTCTTTGAAGAAGTGTCTGTTCATGACTTCTGCCCATTTTTTGATGTGATTATCTGTTTTTTGAGTGTTGAGTTTAGATCTTGGATATCAACCCTTTGTAATGTCATCTGCGAATATCTTCTCCCATTCCATGGGTTGTCTCTTTGTTTTGTTGACTGCTTCCTTGGCTGTGCAGAAGCTTTTGATCTTGATGAAGTTCCAAAAGTTCATTTTTGCTTTTGTTTTCTTTGCCTTTGGAGACATATCTTGAAAGAAGTTGCTGTGGCCGATGTCGAAGAGATTACTGCCTATGTTCTCTAGGATTTTGATAGATTCCTGCCTCACATTTAGGTATTTTATCCATTTTGAGTTTATCTTTGTGTATAGTTTAAGAGAATGGCCGAGTTTCATTCTTGCTCTACATAGCTGTCCAATTTTCCCAGCACCATTTATTGAAGAGACTGTCTTTTTTCCACTGTATATTTTTTCCTGCTTTGTCGAAGATTATTTGACCATAGAATTGAGGCTCCATATCTGGGCTCTCTATTCTGTTCCACTGGACTATGTGTCTTGTTTGTGCCAGTACCATGTTGTCTTGGTGATCACAGCTTTGTGGTAAAGCTTGAAATCAGGCAACATGATAACCCCGGTTTTGTTTTTCTTTTTCAATATTTCCTTAGCAATGTGGAGTCTCTTCTGGTTCCATACAAATTTTAGGATTGTTTGTTCCAGCTCTTTGAAAAATGCCAGGGGAATTTTGATCGGGATGGCATTGAAAGTATATATTGCTCTAGGCAGTGTAGACATTTTAACAATGTTTATTCTTCCAATCCATGAGCATGGAATGCTCTTCCATCTTTTTGTGTCTTCTTCAATTTCTTTCATGAGTGTTCTGTAGTTTCTTGAGTACAGATCCTTTACCTCTTTAGTTGGGTTTATTCCCAGATATCTTATGGTTTTTGGTGCTATAGTAAATGGAATCAATTCTCTCATTTCTCTTTCTATATTTTCATTGTTAATTTATAAGAAAGCAACTGATTTCTGTACATTGATTTTGTATCCTGCCACATTACTGAATTGAGTTCTAGTAATTTGGGGGTAGAGTCTTTTGAGTGTTCCATATAAAGTATCATGTCATCTGTGAAGAGAGAGAGTTTGACTTCTTCATTGCCAATTTGAATACATTTTATTTCTTTTTGTTGTCTGATTGCTGTTGCTAGGACTTCTAGTACTATGTTGATCAAGAGTGGTGAGAGTGGGCATCCTTGTCATGTCCCTGATCTCAAAGGGAAGGCTGTCAGCTTTTCCCCATTGAGAACAATATTCGCTATGGGTTTTTCATAGATTTTATGAAGTTGAGGAATGTTCCCCCTATCCCTAAATTTTGAATCATTTTAATCAGGAATGGATGCTGTATCTTGTCAAATGTTTTTTTTCTGCATCAATTGAGAGTACCATTTGATTCCTCTCTCTTCTCTTACTGATTTGTTCTATTACATTGATTGATTTGTGAATGTTGAACCACCCTTGCATCCCATGGATAAATCCCACCTAGTCATTGTGGATAATCTTTTTAATGTACTGTTGGATCCTATTAGCTAGGAATCTTAGCATTCATATTCATCAGTGATATTGTTCTGAAATTCTTCTTTTTGGTGGGGTCTTTGCCTGGTTTGGGGATGAAGATAATACTTTATGGCTTCATAAAAAGAGTCTGGAAGCTTTCCTTCTGTTTCTATTTTTTGAAACAGTTTCAGTAGAATAGGTATTATTTCTTCTTTGAATGTTTGGTAGAATTCTCCAGGGAATCTGTCAGGTCCTGGGCTTTTGTTTTTTGGGAGGTTTTTGATCACTGTTTCAATCTTGTTACTAGATATTGGTCTATTCAGATTGTCAATTTCTTCCTGATTCAGTTTTGGAAGTTTATAAGTTTCCAGAAATGCATCCATTTCATCTAGGTTTCTTAATTTATTGACATATAACTGTGGATAATAATTTCTGATGATTGTTTCTATTTCCTTGGTGTTAGTCGTGATCTCTCCCTTTTCATTCATAATTTTATTAATTTGGGTCCTCTCTCTTTTCTTTTGGATTAGTTTGGCCAGTGGTTTATCAATATTATTGATTCTTTCAAAAAACCAGCTTCCTTAATGTTTCTACTGTATCTCTAGTTTATATCTCATTGATCTCTGCTCTAATATTGATTATTTCCCTTCTTGTGTGTGGGGTTGGCTTAATTTGTTGTTCATTCTCCAGTTTTTAAGGTGTAAAGAGAGCTGGTATACTCTGGATTTTTCTTTTTCTTTTTCTTTCTTTCTTTCTTTTTTTTTTTGAGGGAGGCTTGGATGTCTTTGTATTTCCCCCTTAAAACTGCCTTTGCTGTATCCCATAGGTTTTGGACTGAAGTGTCTTCATTCTCATTGGTTTCCATGAATTGTTCAAGTTCTTTGATTTCCTGGTTGAGCCAAACATTCTTAAGTAAGGTGGTCTTTAGCTTCCAAGTGTTTGAATTCCTTACAAACTTTTTCTTGTGGTTGAGTTCCAGTTTCAAAGCATTGTGGTCCGAGAATATGTAAGGAATAATCTCAGTCTTTTGGTATTGGTTGAGCCTTGAATTGTGACCCAATATGTGGTCTATTCTGGGGACAGTTTCCTGTGCACTCGAGATGAATGAGTATTCTGTTGTTTTAGGGTGGAATGTTTGGTATGTATCAGATGAGGTCCATGTAGTCCAATGTGTCATTCAATGCTCTTGTTTCTTTATTAATTTTCTGTTTGAATGATCTGTCTATTAGTGAGAGTGGCATGTTAAGATCCCCTACTATTAATATATTCATATCAATATGACTCTTTATCGTGATTAACAGTTGTCTTATGTAGTTGGCTGCTCCCATATTGGGGGCATAAATATTTACAATTGTTAGATCTTCTTGGTGGATAGACCCTTTAAGAATGATCTAGTGTCCTTCTTTATCTCTGACTATAGTCTTCGGTTTAAAATCTAATTTATCTGATATGAAAATTGTGACCCCAGCTTTCTTTTGAGGCCCATTGGCATGAAAGATGCTTCTCCCTCCCTTCACTCTCAGTCTGGATGTATCCTTAAGTTCAGAATGGGTCTCTTATAGACAACATATGGATGGGTCCTGTCATTTTATACAATCTGCAGCCCTGTGCCTTTTTATGGGAGCATTTAGGCCATTCACATTGAGAGTGATTATTGAAAGATATGTTTTTATTGACATCATGTTGCCTGTGAATTCCTTGTTTCTATAGATTGTGTCTGTAAATTTCTGTTCTATGACACTTGTGGGTTATTTCTTCTTTTATAGAACCCACCTTAATATTTCTTGCAGTGCCAGCTTGGTGGTCACATACTCTTTTAAACCTTGCCAGTCTTGGAGGTTCTTTATCTCTCCATCCATTTTGAATGTCAGCCTTGCTGGATAAAGTATTCTTGGCTGCATGTTCTTCTCATTTAGTTCCCTGAATATGTCTTGCCAGCCCTTTCTGGCTTGCCAGGTTTCTCTGGACAGGTCTGATGTTATTCTGATGGACCTTCCTCTGTACAGAAGAAATCTCTTCCCCCTAGCTGCTCTCAAGAGCTCCTGTCTAAAATAATGATTCATCAGTTTAACAATCAGGTATCTCAAGGTCTTTCTAGATTCTGTGATCTTGGGGGCAGATCTTTCTGCCTCTAGGACATGAACACTTGTTCCATCCCCCAGACTGGGAAAATTTTCATGGAAAATTTGTTCAACTATATCTTCCAGTCTTCTTTCTTTCTCCTCCTCCTCAGGGATCCCAATAATTCTGATGTTAGAACATTTCATGGTGTCATTTATTTCCCTAATTCTGTTTTCATGGCTTCTAAGCTGTTTATTCCAGGCCTCCTCCTGATCCTCTCTATCATTTTGTCCTCTAGATCACTAATTCTATCTTCTGCCTCAGTTACCCTTGATGTTAGAGTTTAGATTTGATTGGATCTCATTGATAGCATTTTTAACATTTTCCTGGGTGCCTTTCACTTCTGCCCTAATTGATTCAATGTTGTCATTAATGGTTTTTCTCCATCCTAGCAATTGCCTGGATAATTGTTACCCTGAATTCCCTTTCTGACATACTATTTATGTCCATATCCAATAGCTCTGATGGAAAGGGCACAGTCTCTGGATTTTTCCTCTGTTGGGCATTCCTACTCCTAGTCGTTTTTGGTGAGAGGTGATTGTGGGGATGTGTAGCTGAATATATCAAATGTGATCCAGGCAAGGTGCACTCTTGAACACTTCTCAGCAATCGGAAGTTACCACCAAAAAGAAAGAAAAAAGAGGGGCACCTGGGTGGCTCAGTGGGTTAAAGCCTCTGCCTTCGGCTCAGGTCATGATCCCAGAGTCCTGGAATTGAGCCCCGCATCAGGCTCTCTACTCAGCAGGGAGCCTCCTTCCTCCTCTCTCTCTGCCTGCTTCTCTGCCTACTTGTGATCTCCGCCTGTCAAATAAATAAATAAAATCTTAAAAAAAAAAAAGAAAGAAAGAAAAAAGAAAAACAAAAAGAGAGAGAAAGAAAGAGAGAGACAGAAAAATAAAAGAGAAGACCCAGCCTGAATGGGCTCCAAAGGTAAAATTTATAAGGTACATGAACAAAAACAGACAAAAGAAAGACCGACAAAAGTAAATGATAAGGAAAAAAAAAAAAAAAAAAAGAAGAACCCAATGATAATGAACCCCAAGTATAAGATTAATATAATACCAGAACAAAAACAAATATACAGAAATACTGACAGAAGAAAAAGATGGGAGGGTGGTTATAAATCCTCAATGTGGGTGAGGAAGGTTATTTTGGTTCTTCCTGGGTATATCTTGGTATCTTTGCTAAAGGACTCAACTTTCCAGAGATAAAGAGAAATTAAAACTGGTTTGTATATAGGGGTAGTATTGATTAGGGAAAAAGGATTACCTTGAAGCTTATATCTATATGTGCATTAAAAAAAATAGAAAAGCAAAAGGAAAACACAGGTATATGTATGAAAAAAGTTCAAGTTTAAAGGTTATTGTGGAATTTGTTGTATTGAACCTCTCGTTGTAATGGTAAATAGGTTAAAAAATTTTAAAAGAACGAGAATAGTGAGAACAGATTTAAAATAGAAGTTGTATCTATGAAATATACAGGTTTTCGGGCAATACTGGGAGTTTAATATCTTCCTTTCCCCTGATATTGGGGTTTTACAGTTTTATGGGGACACTATGGTGGTTGTCCTCTCATTCTTTTGGGTGATTTTCTGCGGGAGAGGCTGCCACGTTGTTTTTTAGTCTGTCTTGCTTGGGTTGAGCCCTTTTCAGTCTGTCTTGCTTGGGTTGAGCCCTTCTGTTCCCTATCAAGGGGCAGATTTTTCAGGCTTTTGTTCTCTGGAGGGTTTTGTTCTTTGGCAGCTTTTTACGGCTTTTCAGAGGTTTAGTGGAAAGCAAACTGTGCCCAAACCTCCTTCTCAGAGAGAAATCTCAGTCTGCTCCCCTCTGGGTGGTCCAGAACACACAGACTCCCCCTCTGCAAAATCTACTGAGATGTGCAACCTCCCACAGGCAGTGCACATTCCCAGCCACTGTCTCAGGGGTTGCATTAAGTGCCCCGTTTGTCTCTGCACCCCTGTGCCCCCAAAACTGTGTGTGATATTGGTCCAGGGAGCCTGCTTCCAGTGACTGCCTTTGCTAGGACTGCGATAGACCAGATAGGACACTGAGATTTTCAGGCTCGGCTGGGAGTGTTCAGACTCTCAGCTGGTCCTAGCACACCTGCTAGTGCTCATACAGAGCATTCTCTGAGCGGGTGGGAAGTGTGGTTCAGTCCATGATCATGCAGTGCATGTGCAGAGTGCAAAAGGCTGTGGTTCTAGAGAGCACAGGCTGGCGCACACATCAGGCTCCTTCATGCATGGAGGGCACCTGGCCTAGCTCTGGTGCAAGCAGCGGAAAGCTGGGAGTTCACGGACCACGGCCTGGAGGCTTTGCCACACTCTCTCTGTCATGGATAGTCTCTAGCGGTGGCCATCCTGGGTACAGGAACTTAGGCCCGTGCCTGTGACCGCCTGATTCCACCAGTTGCCCATTAAGATCTTTTGCTCTTTTTGAGTGTTTCTAACTAGACTTCAAGTTAATGCTGGGCCCCAATCATAGGGAAGTCTCATATTGAGGTCCCTTCTGGTGGCTCCCTCCCCCTTCTGTTTATTCTCTGGTATCAGTGCAATTCCTACTTGCTCTACCTTTCTACTGGCATCTTCTGCCCCCATAGAGATCCAAAAGATCTCAGGCTGATTTCATGGGTGTTCAAAGTGTTCTGGTAGAGGGCGCCTGGGTGGCTCAGTGGGTTAAGCCTCTGCCTTCGGCTCAGGTCATGATCTCAGGGTCCTGGGATCCAGTCCCGTATCGGGCTCTCTGCTCAGCAGGGAGCCTGCTTCCCCCTCTCTCTCTCTGCCTGCCTCTCTGTCTACTTATGATCTCTCTCTGTCAAATAAATAAATAAAATATTTAAAAAAAAAAAAGTGTTCTGTTAGATAATTAGCTCAGTTTAGAGGACTAGTTGAAACAGGGTCTCTTACTTTTCTGCCATCTTGCTCCCACCCTCGAATTCTATCCTTTTAGTTGATATGGGTGATATTGTTATTCTTCTTCCCTGTATTTAAGGCGGGCTTAATATGTGGGATTTTTGGATTTTTCAATAAAATGTGTTTGTTCAAGGAATCTGTCGCTTTAATCTATAATGTCAAATTCATAAGCATAAAGTTATTAATGCTATTTCTCTATTATCCTTTTTAACATCTGTGGGATCTTTACTGATGTACCTCTAGTTTCATTCCTGGTGTCGATGACTTTTTCTTCTCTCTTTTCTCCATAATCATTCTTGTTAGGGATTTTTGTGAATTTTATTAATCTCTTCAAATAATCACATTTTAGGTTAGTCAGTTTTCTCTGTTATTTGTTTCTTCATTGATTTTGCTCTTACATTTAGTGTGGGTGTGTATGTGTGCCTATATACTTAGGTTTAAGGTTTGTTTTTTCTATCTTCTTAAGGGTGGAGGAGCATAGATTATTGATTTTAAGTCTATTTGGTGATACAGGAATGTTAAAACTATGTATTTCCTTGTGAGCATTGGTTTAGCTGTAGCCCTCATGTTTTGATATGTTATAACTAACTCAGTTGGAAATATATTGTAATATCCCTTTGATTTCTTCATTGACCTGTGGTTTATGTGGAATTTAAAAAACTTTAGTAAGCAACTTGGGTTTTGAAATGTTCAAACTTATTTTATAGCTAAGAATGCAGTCTATCTTGGTGAATGTTGCTTATACACTTGAAAAGAATGTGCATATTCATTCTGTCACTGTTGGGCATAGTGTTTATAAATGTCAATTAGATCAAGTTGTATAAATAACATTGTTTAACTATTCTATTTCCTTGCATCTTGCGTCTGCTTTTTTTCTAAAAACTACCAAGTGAATGGAATTAAAATAGCCAGCTTTTGTTGTGGACTTGTCTACTTTCCCCTTCAGTTTTGTCAGTTTTTGCTACATGAATTTTGGTGCTCTGTTATTGGATGAACACATACTTATGATTTGTTTGTCCTTCAAGTTAAATTTTTAATCACGTAGTATTTCTCATTGTATCTTCTCATCACCTTCTCTGTATTATATTACATATGTATATTAAATATAATATACATTAATTAATATAATTAACATAAGGAAAACATACTATATATACTATATAAATATACTATCATATAAATATACTATATTATATTTAGTATATAAATATACTATATATAAAATATAAATTAATTAATATATTTTCCTGATGTTAATTTGTCTGATATTAATGTATCCCTACCAGGTTACTTCCATTCACTGTTTCTATGGTGTATTTTCTTCATCCTTTTATGTGCAACCTGTCTAAATCTTTTTATTTAAAATGCATCTTTTGTAGATAGCTTATCATTAGGTGTCAATTTTCTATTCATTATGATAATTCCTTTTATTGAGATTTTTAAATCCATTTATATCTCCTATAGTTATTGTTTTTGTTTAAGTTACCATATTGCTATTTTTTTAAAAATTTGTATATTTTTTTGTTTTTCCTTTCCTCCTTTCATGTTAATTCAGTGTTTTTTCAGTTTCAGTTTATTTCTTCTATTAACTTCATAGCTATAACTTTTTATTATGGTTATTTTTAGTGACTTTCCTATAACTAACAAGATTATAATATTAACATCCTTAATATTATACACTTCATTCCTTTTTTTTTTTAAAGATTTTAATTTTTTTAATTTATCTGACAGACAGAGATCACAAGTAGGCAGAGAGGCAGGCAGAGAGAGGGAAGCAGGCTCCCTGCTGAGCAGAGAGCCTGATGGGGGCCTCAATTCCAGGACCCTGAGATCATGACCTGAGCTGAAGGCAGAGACTTTAACCCACCGAGCTGCCCAGGTGCCTCTATACACCTCATTCCTGACAATCCTTGATTCTCACTTCCCATTGTCTATTTCATTTACCTATCCCCTGGTTTCTATGTGATTATTGTCATGTCTTTTATTTCTGCATATGTTTTGAACTCCTCCTGATACTGTTATTATTTTGGCTTGAAACAGTCAATGTTTTTTTAAGTAAAATATGAGAAGTAAGTAAACAGTCGTTTATATTTACTTACTTATTTACCATTGTTGGTGTTCTTCATTCCTATTTGTAGGTTTGAGTTACCAGCTGGTATCATTTTCTTTCTTTTTTTTTTTTTTAAAGATTTTATTTATTTATTTGACAGACAGAGATCACAATTAGCCAGAGAGGCAGGCAGAGAGAAAGGAGGAAGCAGGCTCCCTGCTGAGCAGAGAGCCTGATGCGGGGCTCGATTCCAGGACCCTGGGATCATGACCTGAGCCAAAGGCAGAGGCTTTCACCCACTGAGACACCCAGGTGCCCCTCATTTTCTTTTGAATAGAAAAATATCTTTTAACATTTCTTGTAATGTAAATCTGCTGGCAACAAATTTTCTAAGCTTTCACTTATAGAAAAGTTCTTGATTTCACTATTGCTTGTAAAATTTTCACTGCTACTGGAATTCTGGGTTGACCTTTTCCTTTCCTTTAGCAATTCAGAGAGGCTATCCCATTGTCTTTCATAGTCTTTTCATTGCTGTTCTAATGATAAGTCAGAGTATTGCTGTTCTTCTTCCCTGTATTTAAGGCATTATTTTTCTTTGATTTTCAACAGGCGAATGTGGTGTGCCTAGGTGTGGCTGTTTTTATATTTATGCTGTTGGGTGCTTGCTGAACTTTTCTGATCTATAGATTTATAGTTCGGTGGAGTTTTTAAAATAAAATTTGAGTTCTCTGTCGTTATATTTTCCCATATTAATCTGTCCACTGTCATTCCCTTTTTTGGAGGGGGGGCACAAATTATACATAAATTAACTAATATTATTTTATGTGTCCCTGAGGCTCTATGTACTTTTAGTAAATTTTTTCTCTTTCTGTTCTTAAAATCCAATAACTTCTATTTATCTGACTTCCAATTCACTGACTTTTTCGTGAATCTGCTATTGAGTCCATCCTGTGAATTTCATTTTAGTGTTATATTTTTCAGTTCTAGAATTTACATTTGGTTCTTTTTTTTCCCCCAATGTGTTTCATTTCTGTGTTGAGATTCTCTGTTTACTCATTTAGACCACATGTTCCTATAATTCTGTGAGCACATCTTTGTTTAATTCTTTGAACATATTTATGGTAGTTGTTCTAAGTATCCATTAGGCCCTACACCTGGGTATTTTGGGTTTGGTTTCTATTGCTGCTTTTATCCGTAAGTAGAGGTCATTTTTTTTTTTTAACCTTCTTTTTATAAATACTGACTTTTGATTGAATATTGGAAGTACTGATTCTCATTTGAGCAGGCAGCTCAATCACTGGCTTGATGGCATCTACCTCATTTTGCAAATCTCCGACTCCAAACTCTGTATCCACTTTGCATCTTGTTGGGGCTTCATTTTAGGCTTTGCTGAGGGGCTCTAAAGTAGGTCTTGTTCTGTGCTTCTTACTCTTCAGGGCCACCCCTTTGATGTTGCAGTTGGTTAAAGAGTGTATCTCGTCCTTCTAATGAGGTCCAAACACCAAAATCTCTGGACATTGCTTCCCTGCTTCTTACCCCAACCCAACCATGCCTGTGGTACCTAAGTTGTGTTCTTAATTCCATAGCAGCTGTCATCTGGTAAATCTCTATCTTGCCCAGTTAGTGGCTCCCTCAGCCACAGATTTGTAGGGATCTCCTCAAGTGATTTCCAAGGCTGCTATTTTGTACAGGGTACTCCTCTCCAATTTCCTACCCTGTAGACCTAGCATCTAGTATCTTCAGCTTCCTGGCTATGATCTCTGCCACTTCACCTCAGCAGGAGCACAGTACTCTTCTGTGATACTAACTGTCTCCAGTGTGGTTGGGAAATTGTCTTGAAATAGAAACCTGGGCACTCACCTCACAGCCATTGCAGTCTTGTTCTTCCTGTTGTTCATTATCTGAAAACAGCTGTGTCATGTATTTTATAGCTATTTATTACCATGTGGTTGGTCTAATTCAGTTACTCCACTATGACTGCAAGTAGAAATTAATTACATAACTGTTATCAAGTATCCTTATCAGGAATGGTAATTTTTCTTCTTAATAAACATACTGAAAAATAACGGTTAACATGGCTTACAGTATGCAGTCATTGTTTTGAATGGCATGCTTATTAAACTCATTTAATCCTTACAGCTCTCCAAGTGAGGTGCTGATGTTGTCCCTATATATATGTTAAGAAATTGAAGCACAGAGAGATTAAGTAATGTGCCTAAATTCATACAGCTACAGAGTTATTAAGTCATGCACTGGTTTTCACTCCTATACTTTAGTAACTGTACCATGCTGCCTTTTGATAGAAAGTGGGTCATTATTAAACAAGGGGAAGTGATCAGAATAAGAAGTATATTTAAATTCATTAGTAAAGGATGATTATAATAGGTTGAATCATAGCAAGTTTGGGCTCTAGGGCTTTACTCTCTGCTACCATGTACTACCATTTTTACTCACCAGGTTGTTCTGTATTCACCATTTAGTACTACATAAATACAGAAAAAGTGCTTGGAATAATAGTGAGATTCATTCTTATTCTCTTCCACACTCCCACCCATTGGTTTTCTTTATCTTAGTTTGGATGTGAGCTCATAAATGTGCCACCTAAAGAACCCAGTTGAAAATGTAAACCTTTAGGTGGAATAATATATGTTATATTGGTCGTTTGATCTATCTGTGACTAGTGTTAAAACACATGTGCATTGATTTTTTTTTTTTTTTTTGAGGAGTGTATTTCTAAGGGTAATTGAATAGTAGTATTGAGCATAGCTTTTACTGCTAGGGAGGAGGAAAGGAGAACAGATGAAGAGAGGGAGCTGCTAATGGCATCTTCCTAATGCAATTGCTTAGGTCAGTGGAAAGCTGTCACAGCTTAATGCACTTGCTGTTTGAGGATGCTATCATGTATAGGATTAAGCCATTCCAAAACATGAAAACAACAGCAGCTTGTTACAGTGGGAGCTTGTTAAAGACCTTCTATCAAGCAGCTCTGATCATTTGAAGAAAGAAGCTATGGTACTTTTTCCCCCCCTTTAATTCTAGGTCAAATCTAAGTCCTAGGAAGAAAAACCATTCACCTAGCAAAAGAAGGTGGAGGGGGGTACTATATATTGTTTCAAAGACCACTCTCTCTACTACACCATCTACCTGTGGAAATAAGACTTTCTTTCTAAAAATTGAGCATCTTTGCTCTAATATGTTTCTGGAACCAGAAGAAAGTTTGATCTCTGAAATGTTTTTGACTTGATGCTCTATGCTAGTACCTAGGATAGGAAAATTGACCCTTCCCTGAAACCACATATTCTAACATTGGGAAAAATATAACTTGTGGGGTATGTTTTAAATTCCTGTTTTTTTATGCTGTTGGGTTTTGTTATGTTCAGGATATACAATTCAGAAAATCTCTCTAATAGGGGTTTAACTAAGAAATAACTGGATCACAAATATGTTATTAGTAAGAAATTCTTAAGAATCAATTCATCATTCATTCCTTGAGCAAATTTACACTGAGTACCAGAAAACTAGTGAGCATAGATCATATTGAGTAAGTAGGGATTGGATCATGATGAAGCCAGAAAGGTATTAAAAAAAAAAAAAAAAAAAAGGACTGAGCAGTCAAATACATATCCAAGACTTGAGGTTTAGTTTTACATATAATAGAACATCATGGAAAAGCTTTAAGAGGGGGAAGGGTTAAAATGATCTTGTTTACACTGAGTAAAGATCACTCTGGATTCTAGGTAGACAATGGATTGGAAAGGAGGGGGAAAGAACTCAGAGATTGTGATGATTTAGACTAGTGAAGGTAGAGAGAGTGGATTGATTCCAGATATAGATTTGAGTCAGAAGCAGAAGATTTTCTGCTGGTCATGAGGAAAAGACAGTAATCAAGAATGGCTTCTAGAACTTGGCTTGAATTTAGTGATTGGTAGTGCTATTTATTGAGATGGTAAAGACTTGGTTGAAGGGTGGCATGGGTGATGGAGACGTGATATAACTGTAGAGAGAGAAATCAAGAGTGGCATTTGGAAATGTTAGATTTGGGGAAGGGGGATGTTAGTTTTGAAATGTCTTAGAAATATTGATGGGAAGTTTCCAAAGCTGGAAATTTAATTCAGTACAAAATGTAATTATTTGAGGGTAGGAATATCATCTGTTCTGTATAACAAGCATATAGAATTATGTGTGACACATAATAATTCACAATAAATACTCCTTGAATTAATGAGTCTAGAACTCAGAAGATTGGCTAGGACTTAAATATCAGAGATGACAGAATCTATTTTAAACACAAGAAAAAGAAAACTTTACATAAGAGAATGTTCTTATTTGTCTCTAAAAGTAGTTTCAAATTATAATCTAAGAATTTTCTTAACTGTTCATATTCAATGCACTTTATTTATTTGGATTGGAAAGTCTCTTAGGATTATGGAACAAAATGACTTAATTTGTGTTCCTCACATTTGATTATACTAGGAACTGATGATATCTCATTCTGCTATATAATGACAGTGAAAGAGAACTGGTATTTTCATTATAGAAAACCCTGCATTCTCTACAAGCACGAAACTTTGAGACTTTTTTCAGTTGTATTATAAACAGATCAAATGAAATGATGGCTCTAAATGACTTCAGAGGCAAGGATGACTCTAAAGTAGACAAGTTGGTTCGTTTAAAAGGTCAACAAGATTGACAAATCATTTGTTTAAAAATCTGAATATAATTCACAATATTACATTAGTTTCAGAGATACAATTTAGAGATTTGACAAGTTTATACATTATGCTTTGTTCACCACAAGTGTAGCTACCCTCTGTCCCCATAGATCCCCGTCACATATCATAAAATTGACAAACCTTTAGCTAGGCCAATCAAGAGAAAAAGAGAAGACTTGAATTACTAAAATCAGAAATGAAAGAGGTCACATCACTACTCACCTTACAGAAATAAAAAAGGATGATAAGGGTATATGAGGAACAACTGCATGTCTACAAACTAACATAAATGGACAAACTCTAAGAAAGATGCAGACCTTTAAAATTAACTCAGGAAGAAACTGAAAGTCTGACTAAACCCATAGTAAGTAAGTAAATGGAATTAGTAATCAAAAAAGTATCCCCCGAAAAATGCCCAGGTCTAGATGGCTCCACTGGTGAATTCCATCAAACAAATAAAAATTCCATCAAAGAAGAAATAATATCAATTCTTCACAAACTTTTCCAGAAAATGAAATATCAAGAAATACTTTGTAATTCATTCTATGATGTGATTATTTTTCTGATATCAAAAATGGACAGAAACTATGAAAGAAAACTACAGAGCAGTATCTCTTAGAATATAGATTCAAAAATTCTTAACAAATATGAGCAAACCAAATGCAGTGATTTATAAAGAAAGATACACCATGACCAAGATGTAAATTTTAACATCTGGAAATTAATTCCTGCAAGCCATTATATTAATGGAATAATGGGCAAAAAAAACATAATCATCCTGTTGGTACAGAAAAATATTTGACAAAATCCAGCACCACTTTTTCGATAAAAACAAGTAAGAAATGAGAATAGAGGGGAATTTCTCAATGTGATAAAGGCCATCTATGGAAAACCCTCAGTTCACATAATATTAAATGGTAAACGGTAGAGGCCATTCCTCTAAATTAGAAACAAGGCAAAGATGTCCATTCTTACCACCTTAATTCAACATTGTACTGTAGGTTCCAGTTAGCTAAATTAGTCAAGAAAAACAAAGGCATTCAGATTAGATAAGGGATAACCAAAACAACACTTTATTTACATATTACATGATCTTGTATATAGAAAAGCCTAAGAATGCACTACGACTTTATTACAACTACTGAAAAAGTTAAGCAAGATTACAGGATAAATCACTATAAAAAAATCAATTGTATTTCTGTACACTATCAATGAGCAATTCAAAAATGAAATCAAGAATAATAATTCCATATATAATAAAATTAAAAAGAATTATTTAGGAAAAAAATATCAAAACAATTGTAAAACTTGTACTCTGATAACTATAACATATTATTGAAAGAAATTTTAAAAAGACCTAAATAAATGGAGAGATGTCCAGTGTGGGACTGGAAAACATAGTATCTCTAAGACAATACTTTCCAAATTAATCAATAGATTCAACACAATTCTTTTTTTTTTTTTTTTTTCTTTTTTAGATTTTATTTATTTATTTGACAGAGAGAGAGCACATGTGGGCAGAGCATCAGGCAGAGGGAGAGGGAGAAGCAGGATCTATGCTAAGCAGGGAACCTGACACGGGGCTGCATCCTAGGACCCTGAGACTTGATCTGAGCTGAAGGCAGCCACTTAACTGAATGAGCTATGCAGATCCCCCATGATTCAACACAATTCTTATCAAAACCTCAGTAGACTTCTTTTCTGAGTTGGATAACCTGATGATAAAGTTAATACGGAAATATAAGGCCCGAGAATAGCCAAAACAAACTTTAAAAGTAACAAAGAGGAATCACATTTCCCAATTTTAGAACTTACTACAAAGCTGCAGCAGTTGAGAAAATGTAATACCAGCTTGAGGATAGACAAAGATCAATGGAATAAAATTGAGAGTCCAGAAATAAATCTTCACATTTGTAGTCAATTGGTTTTTGACAAGGTTGCCAAGACAATTCATGGGAGAAAAATAATCTTTACAAGAAATGAGGCAGAGATCACTGAATATGCACATGAGAATAATGAAATTGGAACACTTTATCACACGATACAGAAAAATTAACTCAAAATGGATCATAGGCTGTATGTAGTAGCAAACACTATGAAACCTGGAGAAGAAAATACAGGAATAAATCTTCATGACATTGGGTAGTAAAAGGAAAACTTAGTTTCTCTCTCTATTGACCACTCTACTCAGACCCAGCAAGCATCTCCTCCAACATTTCAGATGCCAGATGTTTTTCCCTACACCAACCAATTTTCCAACACCAGCTAGGTATCCTACAATTTCACCCAATTCTGACTCGAATTGCTTGGTGTTAATACTTACCCCACAGTCTAAGGACTCTGTCCTATAAGATTGCTGTCCCCTGCAACAGAAATTGCAATTGGTCCTTGGGTCCACTACAACCACTGTCCAAGTTGGCTACAAATCAGAGGTTCCCAGGAATCCCTCTGCTGTTTCGATCATTTACTAGAATCACTCACAGATTTCAGGAGAACAGTTCCTTACCAGATTACTGGATTATTAAGGGATATATTAAAGGATACAAATGAATAGCCAGTTGAAGAGATATAAAGGGTAAGGTCAGGCAGAGTCCTAAACACTGGAGCTGCTGTCCCCATGGAGTTTGGGATTGCATCACTCTCCCTCCACATGGATATGTTCTAGTTCACCAATCCAGAAGCCCTCTAAACCCTGTACTTTTTGGATTTTTATTCAAACTTCCTTATGTAAACATGATTGATTAAATCATTGGCCATTGGGGATTAATGCAAACAACAGTCTCACTCCCCCTCCCTGAGAGTGGGGATTGAGGGGCTGAAAGTTTCAACCCTCTAAAGACAGCTCCAGCCTTCACCCTGGGGTTACTTAGGGGGTTCCCCAAAATCACCTTTTTAATATAAACTTTGATGTGCTAGAAAGGGAGCTGTTTTGAATTTTAAAAAGACGTCTTTATCACTCTGGAGTTACTTCAGTAGCTGGCAACAAAAACTAAGTTACAACAGTATACACTCAGCACTTTGGAAATTGTAAGGATTTTAGAGGCTGTGTGCTAGGAGGAGCCATGTACCAAGAAAAAAGATATCACAATATCATAGGTATTTGAAATCTTCTTATATATCACACCAAAAGCACAATTGGACAAAAGAAAAAAATACATATTTTTTCAAATTCATAAATTTTAGTGCTTCCAAGGTTACTGTCAAGAAAGTACAAAGAAGGGGCACATGGGTAGCTCAGTTGGTTAAGTGTCTGCCTTAGGGTCTTGGGACCAAGGCCCACATAGGGCTCCCTGCTCAGTGGGGAGGCTGCTTCTCCCTCTGCCACTCCCTCCTGCTAGTGTTCTCTCTCTTTCTAAGAAATAAATAAAATCTAAAAAAATAAAGAACAAAGAAAAAACAATAGGACATTATGTTTGCAAATCATATACTGTTAATGAACATTCATCTAGAATATATAAAGAACAATTCCCCTTCAATCATCACCAGACAAGTTATTTTAACATTCTAAAACTGGGCAAACAATTTGAATAGATATTTCTCCAAAGAAGATATGGCCGATAAACACACAAAAGATTCGGGAGTTAGCTATCAGGGAAATAAAGTCAAAACCACATTGAGATATCCCTTCGTACCCACTAGGATTCCTATAACCAAAAAGGTGACAGTGAGCATCAGTGAGGATGTGGAGAAATTGCAACCCCGGCAGACTGCTAGAGGTAGCGTAAAGTGGTTCAGCCTCATGGGAAAACAATTTGGTAATTCTTGAAAAGTTTACACCAAATTACCTACCAGTTCCACTTCTAGATAAACATTCAAGAGAAATGAAAACAGATATCAACACAAAAGTTTATACCCTAATATCCATAGCAGCACTATTCATAATAGCCAAAAAAGTGGAAACAACCTCAATGGTCATCAAATAATGAATGGATAAATAGTATTTTGTATACCCATCCAACTGAAGAGTATTTAACCGTAAAAACAAATGAAGGGCTGACATGTGCGACAGCATGAATGAGCCTTGAAAACGGTAGGCTAAGTGAAAGATGCCAGTCACACACACACACACACGCACGCACACACACGCCAAAATCACATATTATACGAGTCCATTTACATGAAATATTTAGACAGTGGATAAGTGGTTTACTAGGACAGGGAGTGGAGTGGGGAGGAGAGATGAGGTAAATGGGAATTGACTGCTCAGTGGCTCAGGGTTTCTTTTGGAGAAGATGGGAATGTTCTAAAATTTTCTATGGTGGTTGAATATACTAAAAACAATAAATTGTACACTTCATTATTTTTTATTTTATTTTTTTAAAGATTTTATTTATTTATTTGACAGAGAGATCACAAGTAGGAAAAGAGGCAGACAGAGAGGGGGACGGGAAGCAGGCTCCCCGCTGAGCAGAGAGCCGGATGTGGGGCTTGATCCCAGGACCCTGGGATCATGACCTGAGCCAAAGGCAGATGCTTTAACCCACTGAGCTACCCAGGCACCCCAAATTGTACACTTTAAATGGGTGAATTATATAATGATAAAATGGATGCAGTAAACAACAACAACCGACCAGAATTTCCACTCATTTGAAGATTTATCTAACATAAATATCTAAAGTTAATCATTACAACATTTTTAAAATTCTGGGCTATTTGAAAGAAGAGGAATTTTGAATGTATGAAACAAATGGCAGCTAAAACCCACGTACTCATCAGCCAGATATTTGATATTTGAAATGTTAACATTTTTTTGCATTTCCTCCCACAGATAGTTATATATATGTAACATAACATAATATAAATATTTTTATTATATATGTTGGTATATGAAATAAAATAAAGTGAAGAGGCATCAGTAGAGCCTTTTCCATACTCTCCTCCTCCATCCTGTTCCCCCATCCTTTTCCAGAGGTTACTGTAGCATATAAAATATGCAAAACTTATTTATTTTTTTCCCCTAATGATGAACATTTTAGGATGCTTCCAGTATTTTGTCCTTACAAAAAGCACAGCAACTTATATCTCTGTACAGATATTATACTTATGCATATGCAGGATACTGCTGCCTATGTGTGATGGATTCTCTAGGGCATGTACAAAAAGTGGAAGTGTTGCACTGTTTGAGAATTTTCAATTCCACAAGCTAATGCCAAATTCCTCTCTAAAGTGTTTTTTGCTTTTTTTTTAAACCAATTAGCTCTTTCAACAGGAGCATGTAAGATTTCCTCTTCTTGTATTTTTGTGACAACTAGTGCTGTCAGGCATTTTCTTCCCCCTTGCTTCCCCCCCCCCTTTTCCTTCCCTTTCTTCCTTTCTCCCACTCTCATTTCCTTTCTTCCTTCCTCTCCCCCTTTCAATTTCCCTATTGTCCTTCAGTGCCAGAGTGACTGGCTTGTTTGCCCTGGGTCCATCAAGTTCCTCATTGCTAGGTATGAAAAAATATATATATATATATGTTAATGTTTTATATATATATATATACACACACACAGACACGTACATATACATATATATATATATATAAACCTAAGTTTCCTTATTGCAGGGAACTTTAAAAAAATTATTTTAATATATTAAACTTGTAATATATAAAACTTAAAAAATTATTTTATTTTAATTTCAGTTACTTAATATACAGTGTTTTATTAGTTTCAAGTGTACAATATAGTTATTCGGCAATTCCATACATGACCCTGTGCTCTTCACAACAAGTTCATGAGTTAATCCCCATCACCTATTTAACCCAACCTCTAAACCCCCTCTCCTCTGGTAACCATCAGTCTGTTCCTTATAGTTAAGAGTCTGTTTCTTGTTTTGTTTTTCTCTCTCTCTCTGTCTCTTATTTTTTTCCCTTTGATTGCTTTTTTTTTTTTTTAAGATGTTATTTATTTGACAGACAGAAGGATCACAAGCAGGCAGAGAGGCAGGCAGAGAGAGAGGGGGAAACAGGCTCTCTGCAGAGCAGAGAGCCCAATGCCGGGCTGGATCTCAGGACCCTGAGATCATGACCTGAGCAGAAGGCAGAGAGGCTTATCCCACTGAGCCACCCAGGCTCCCCTCCCTTTGCTTATTTGTTTCTTAAATTTCACATATGAGTGAAATCATATGGTATTTGTCTTTCTCTGACTTATTTCGTTTACAATTGTTCTCTGTAGCTCCATCCTTGTCATTGTAAAGGGCAAGATTTCATACTTTTTATGTCTGAGTAATATTCGTGTGTGTGTGTGTGTGTGTCACATTTTCACATTTTCTTTTTCTATTCATCAATTGAAGGACACTTGGGTTGCTTCCATATCTTGGCTATTGTAAATAATGCTGCTATAAACATAAGAGTGCATGTAGGAGGAGGGAATTTATTGTAAAATAAATGGTGGGAAGCTTAAAAGTGATATATGTTCTTTATTAATTCCAGTTGACTTACAAACAGAGTATGTGTGGTTGGCTTAAATTGTTTGGTTTTGCATTTGGCAAGTATGGACTCATTCTTTAATTTGCATTCCCTTGCTTCCTTGTGAGGAGGAACATCTTTTTTGAATATTTATTCTCCAATCAACTTATTCTGCTTATTGCCTGTTCATATCCTTTTTTTCCAAATTTTTCATATCCAAATTTTTCCCAGTTGAGTTGTTTCACTGTTAAGCTGAATATTTTGTAAAATATATATATATATATATATATATATATATATATATATATATATTCTATGTACTAATATATATTAGTACTACGTACTAATATCTTCTCCCAGTTTATGGCTATTCTTTTGATTTGTGCTTCCCTGTATGATGTTCTATATTGTCCTGTAGACCCCCTTGAACACTTTTTAGTGCATCACACAATGAATGTTTTACGGTTGGTTGAAGCTAAGCATCTAACTAATTTCTGTAACATAGAGAATAAGTTTTCTTATTATTTACTGAATAGTGTATCCTTTCTGCACTGATTTTTAATGCCACATATGTGCTATATGATTTTTTTATAAATGTGTAGGTTGTTTACATTGCTGTGTTTTTCTACTTTCCATATCCATATCTTACAATTCTTGTAGTGGTAAGGTAATTCTAGATTCTGGCATCAGCAATCTCCCTTTTTTCTTCTTCTTTAGATTTGCCTCAAGCTGTTTTGGTCCACTGATTTTCCATATGCATTTCAGAATCTGCTTACTAAATTTTCTAGTGTACCAGAATCCATGATATTATGAACCAATTTTGGGAGAAATAATATCTTAGAGATATTACATCTTCCCATTGATTAATATAGTATAACTTTTCCTTTTCATGCTCATTCAAATAAATGTTTTTTTTCGTTTGTTTGTTTGTTTGTTTTTTATGGGTGCCTGGTGGCTCAGTTTGTTAAGTGTCTGACCCTTTATTTTGGCTCAGGTCATGATCTCAAGGTCCTGGGGTGGAGCCCTGCATAGGACTCTGCACTCAGCACAGTGTCCGGGTAGAACTTTGTCTTTCCCTGTCCCTCTGCCCTTCTCCCCTGCTCATGCTCTCTCTCTCTCTCAAATAAATAAAATACTTTAAAAAATAAAAAAAAAGTTTTTAGTAGAAGTGTTTTTCTTATCTTTTATAGAAGTATTCTTAAACACCTTTTAGTCTTTACTACCATTTTAAAAGGGAATTTCATATGTGTCACATATCATCTAAATGAAATTGTATTTTTAATGCATTTCTGCTATGTATAGGGACACTATCATTTTGTGTACTTGATTTCACATTCTTTAATCTTTTAAGCTGTATTAAGTCTAATAGTGTGTATGTTATATTAGTTAAGGTTCTCCAGAGAAACAACACTAATAATACGTACACACACACACACACACACATACCCAGAGAGAAAGAGAGAAAGAAAGAGATTGCTTTTAAAGAATTGCTTCACATGAGGTCCAAAATCTTCAGAGTAGACCAGTAAGCTGGAGACCCAAGCAACAGTCTCATTTTGGGTCTAAAGTCAGTGTGTTGTCGGCAGTTCCTTTTCTTCGAGGGAGCTCAGTCTTGTTCTTAACGTCTTCAACTGATTAGATGAACCATTCATTATGGAGGGCAATATATTCAAAATCTATGGATTTCAATATTAATTGCTTCAAAAAAATTAGCTTCCCAGAAACATCTAGAAATTACGTGATCAAATATCCGGGTATCACGATTTAGCCAAGCTGACACATAAAGTCAACTGTCTCATACGTTCTCTGAGATATTTCACATCATTAATCATATTCTATAAATAATGACAGTTTCATTTAAAATCTTCTTAAAAATCCATTTCTTTGGGTGTTTTTATTGTATAGACTTTATGCTTAAGTTAAATGCTGCATAATAGAGGTGATGGCAATCATAATTTTCTTTTACCTTACTTTGAAGAAATGCTTTTAATCTTTACCACCAAGTACTTACTTATACTTACTGTAAATTCTTGACAGAGGTGCTTTTATTGGAAGTGGGGAATAATTTAAAGATGACCCTTTGTATTTCTAGATTGCTAAAAAATTTTCTTTCTTTTTAATCAATAATTGATATTTATTTTTATTAAGAATTTTACTTATAAAATTTTTTCTGTATCTCTTGAAATTATTTTTTTCATAGCTATCTGAATATTATGAAATATAGTAAATAATTTTCTACTATTAAATTATCCTTGCATTCCTAAAATAAATTCTATTTTATGTCTGATTTTATTTATACATGCGTGCACACATGTTCATACATGTAGATTACTGGATCTGATGTGCTGATACTCAAGATTCTTTCACTTTTGTTTGTAAATTTGGACTGTATGTTTTCTTTTTCTGTATTGATCTTTGTGAGTTTGGGTATCAAGTATATACTAATGAATTAGGTGACCACTGCTGTCCATTAGTTTTCTTCGCAGCCTTGTACAGCGTTGCACTCAAAATGCTGGTTGGGGCTGCAGTCATGTGAAGGCTTGAATGGGATTGAAGAGTCTGCTTTCATGGCTGCTAGATCAGTGCTGGCTGTTGGCAAGAATCTTCAGTACTTCTTACGTGGGTCTCAGGGTTGCTCATGTGTTCTCATGGTATAGATTTTGGCTTCCACCAGAAGAACAATTTGAGGCAGAAACTGCAGTGTGTTTTATGACCTACCTTGGAAGTCACAGAGTGACATTACCACAGTTTTTGATTGGTCATAGACCAAACATGATTGAACATGAGATGGGCCTGAACACCAGGAGATGAGAAACACTGGCACATCTTTTTTTTTTTTTTTTTTTTTAATATTTTATTCATTTATTTGACAGACAGAGATCACAAGTAGGCAGAGAGGCAGGCAGAGAGAGAGAGAGAGGAGGAAGCAGGCTCCCCGCCAAGCAGGGAGCCCGATGCGGGACTCGATCCCAGGACCCCGAGATCATGACCTGAGCTGAAGGCAGCGGCTTAACCCACTGAGCCACCCAGGCGCCCCAACACTGGCACATCTTAAAGGCTGGCTATGACAACCTACATGTAATGTGTGTATCCTTTCTCATCAGCTGGAAGAACTTGTATTACATTGAACTTATTGATATTTGAGGAGTTCCTGAAGCCCCTGAGTCAAACCATCTGGTGCTTCATTTTGGGGAAAAAAAATGTCTTTTGATTGAACATTTTACTGCTGTTAAGTCTAATCAAGTTTTTTTTTTTTTAAGTTCTTTTTGAGTCAATATTAATCATTTAATATTTACATGCAATTTACTTCATATATGTTTTGCGTCATTGGCATTAAGTCAATCGTGGCATTTTCTTATGCTTTAAACAATTGGTATTAACTTCCTAGTACAGACAATCTTTTATTAATGATTTGCTTACCTTCGTTTTATCTTTATCCTTGATCAGTCTTGAACAAAGTTGTCCTTTTAATTATTCTTTTCAAAGAAATAGTTTCATTGATCCTCTATTTTATTATTGTTTATTATATAAATACAATTACATAACACTTCTATAAATAAATTATGTTGTATTATATAAATATAAGTAAATTTATAATAATTGTAACATTTTCATAATGTAAATAACAGAAATAGATAACATTCTTACCTTTATTTCATTTTTTTCTACTTTCTTTACTGTTATTTCCTAATTTTTTGTAATGATTTTATTTATTTATTTGACAGATAGAGATCACAAGTAGGCAGAGAGGCAGGCAGAGAGAGAGGGGAAAGCAGGCTCCCTGCTGTGCAGAGACACCCCCCCAACCCCGACACAGGGTTCTATCCCAGGACCTAAGATTATGACCTGAGCCAAACGCAAAGGCCCAACCCACTGAGCCACCCAGGTGTTCCTGTTATTTCCTAATATCTTGAATTGAACATTTAGATGATTTTCTTCTTTCTTAATGTATACAGTCAAGGCTACACATTTCCTTTTATTTAGTACTCAGTTTTAGATGTCCCATTTCTATTGTCATTCAGGTTTATATATTTCATATTTTTTAATATTATCCTTTTTTTAAATAATCTTTTGGATCCATGGGTCATTACCCCAGGTTAATATTCCATACCCAATTTTAATGATCACCTAACAATTTTATTTCACTTTTTAATGCTATATATTCTCTGTGATAGGGAGTCTATGATAATTTTTTCAGATTAAGTTTAAGTCTTAGAATGTGGTATTTTTAAACATATGAGATATGCTTGAAGAGAGTATGCAGTCTTTAAATTTTTCAGTGCAGTGTTGTAAATATGTTTAGTCAAACATGCTCATTATATTTAGTCTAGTTGACGTCATGGTTTCTGGGAGATATGTACTAAGAGCATACACTATAATTTGGGGCCTTTTCAGTTATACTATAACTGTAATTTTGGTAGAATGTACCTCATGCTATTTCCTTGAGTTAATGAGTTAGTTACTGGACTTCGTATGATATCTGACATGTAGCCAACACTCAAAAATGTTAGTTGTTTAAGTACGGTAAAGATTTATCAATTTTGTTGATCTCTTCCAAGAATTGCTTCTAGATGC
Source organism: Neogale vison (assembly GCF_020171115.1). Taxonomy (NCBI): domain Eukaryota; kingdom Metazoa; phylum Chordata; class Mammalia; order Carnivora; family Mustelidae; genus Neogale; species Neogale vison. The sequence continues at coordinate 121,619,230 of NC_058097.1, read as the reverse complement.
ATTGATCTGTTCTATTGTTTTTTGTGTTTTTTTGTTTGTTTAGTTTCTATTGCAATTATTTCTGTTCCATTTTTTATTACTTCCTTCCTTCTACTGGCTGGGGGTTTTGTTTCTTCTTTTTCTACCTCCTTTAGGTGTAAGGTTAGCTTATTTATTTGAGATTTTTCTTATTTCTTGAGGTAGACCTGTATTGCTATAAACTGCCCTCTTGTAACAGCTTTTGCTACATCCTAAAGAGTTTAGACTTGTGAGTTTTCATTTTAATTCCTCTCCATGCATTTTTTAAATTTCTTCTTTGATTGTTCAATAACATGTTATTTAACATCCATGTATTTATGTTCTTCCCATATTTTTTTTTTTGTGGTTGATTTCTCGTTTAGTAGCATTGTGATAGGAAAAGATGTGTGGTACAAATTCAATCTTTTTTGAATTTGTTGAGACTTGTCTTGTTGCCAAATATGTGACTTAGTGTAGAGACTAAGTCTCTATACTAGAATCAAGAGACTGTGCCATGCTCATTTGAAAAAAATGTGTATTCTGGTGTTTGTAGAATGTAATGTTCTGCATATGATTGTTCTGCATATACCCATCTGGTTCAATATATCCTTCGACACCACAGTTTCCTTGTTGATTTTCTGGTTGGATGACCTATCCGTTGAGGTAAGATGGATGAGAAAGTCTCCTACTATTATTGTATTACTATTGATTACTTCCTTTATGTTTGTTATTAGCTGCTTTATGTACTTGGGTTCTCCCATGTTGTGTGCATAAATATTGACAATTGTTATATCCTCTTACTGGGTTTTCCCCGCTGATTATGATGATTATGTAGTGTCCTTCTTTATCTCTTGTTACTGTCTTTGTTTTAAAGTCTATTTCATCCAATATTAGTGTTGCTACCCAACCTTTCTTTTCACTTCCATTTGCATGATAAGTGCTTTTCCCAGACCTTCACTTTCAGTCTGCCTGTGTCAAAAAAAAGGCGGGGGGAGGGAGATTCAAACAAAATCAGAAATGAAAGAGGAGAAATAACAGCTGGTTCCACATACATACAAAGAATTATAAGAGAATATTATGGAAAATTATATGTCAACAAATTGGATAACCTAGAAGATAAATTTGTACAAACATAAACTCCCCAAACTGAATCAGGAATAAATAGAAAATTTGAACAGACTGGTTCTCAGTAATGGAATTGAATCAGTAATCAAAAAATTCTCAACAAACCAAAGTCCAGGACCAGACGACTTCACAGGTGAATTTGACCAACATTTAAAGAATCAATACTTATTCTTCTCAAACTGTTCCAAAAAAAGAGGAAACAAGTCCTCCAGATTCATTCTATGAAGCCAACATTACTATGATACCAAAACCATATAAAGACACTACAAAAAAAGAGAACTATGGGCAAATATGTCTGATGAACCTAGGTGCAAAAATCCTCAAAAACATATTAGAAAATAATTCTAAGAATACATTGAAAAATCATTCATCTTGATAAAGTGGGATTTATTCCTGGGATGCACATATGGTTTTTTTTGCAAATCAATCAACATGATACAATACACGATACAATACATCAGCAAGAAAAAGGATAAAAACCATACGATCATTTCTATAGGTGCAGAAAAAGCATTTGACAAAGTGCAACATATATTCATGTTAAAAACCTTCAACAAAATATGTTAACAGGGCATGTATTTCAACATAATAAAGGCCATGTATAACAAACCCATAGCTAACATTATGCTCAATGGTGAAAAACTGAGAGCTTTTCCCTTAAGATCAGGAATAAGACAAGGATGTCAACTCTCACCCCTTTTCTTTTAAATACATAAATTACCTGTGTTTTATTTTTTATACATAAATTACCTATATTTATTTTTCTATGTTCAGTTAGCTGACATATAGTACACCATTAATTTTTGATGTAGTGTTCAATGATTCATCAGTTGTGTATAATACCCAGTGCTCATCACAACATGTGCTCTCCTTAATACCCATACATGGCTACCCTATCCTCCCACGTCCTTCTCTTCTGGAACCCTTAGTTTGTTTTCTGGAGTCCAGAGAACTCTCACCACTTTAATTCAATGTAATATTGGAAGTTTCAACCACAGCAATCAGACAATAGAAAGATATAAAAGGCATCCAAATCACTAAGGAAGAAGTAAAACTTTCACTATTTGCAGATGAAATAATACTATATATAATAAGCCCTGAAGACTGCACACACACACACACAAAACTAGAACTGATAAATGAATTTAATAAGGTCACAGGACACAAAATCAATATACGGAAATCCATTGCATTCTAGACACAATGAAATAGCAGAAAGAAAAATTAAGAAAACAATCTCATTTACAACTGCACCAAAAATAAGATACCTAGGAATAAACCAAACCAGAGAGTTGAAAAACCTAGACTCTGAAAACAATGAAATATTGATAAGAGAAATTGAAGTTCAAACAAATAAATAGAAAGATATTCCATGCTCATGGATTGGAAATAAAAAGTGCTAAAATGCCCATAATACCCAAAGCAATTTACAGAATAGGTCAATCCCTATTAAAGTACCAGCAGCATTTTTCACAGAACTAGAACACATAATCCTAGGATTTGAATAGAGTCAAAAAAGATCCCAGATAACCAGAGCAATCTTGGGGGGGGAGGGAAGAACAAAACTAAAGGTATCACAATTCCATATTTCAACATATACTACAAAGCTGTAGTAATAAAAACACAAAAATAGACACATAGATCAATAGAACATAATAGAGAGCCCAGAAATAAACCCATGATTTTATGGCCAATTAATCTTTAACAAATGATGCAAGAATATACAATGGAAAAAAGACAAGTCTCTTCAACAAATGGTATTGGGAAAATTGGACAGCTATATGTGAAAGAATGAAACTGGACCACTTTCTTATACCATACACAAAAATAAACTCAAAATGGATTTAAGACATAAATGTGACACCTGAACCCATAGAAGTCTTAGCAGAGAACACAGGCAGTAATTTCTCTGACAATGGCTATAGTAACATTTTTTCTAGATGTGTCTCCTGAGGTAAGGGAAATAAAAACAAAAATAAACTATTGTGACTGAATCAAAATAAAAGCTTCCACAGAAGGACGCCTGGGTGGCTCAGTTGGTTGGGTGGCTGCCTTCACCGTAGGTCACGATCCCAGCATCTTGGGATCGAGATCCCACATCAGGCTCCTTGCTTGGCAGGGAGCCTGCTTCTCCTTCTGCCTCTGCCTGCCATTCTGTCTGCCTGTGGTCGCTCTCTCTCTCTCTCTCTCTGACAAATAAATAAATAAAATCTTAAAAAAAAAAAAAAAGCTTCCACAGATCAAAGGAATGATCAGTGATCATTGATCAACAAAACAAAAAGACAGTCTACAGAATGAGAAAAGATATTTGCAAATGACATATCTGATAAACAGTATCCAAAATATATAAAGAACTTATAAAACTCAATACTGAAAAAAAATCCAATTAAAAAATGGGCAGAAGACATGAACAGACATTTCTCCTAAGAAAACATACAGATGGCCAACAGACACATGAAAAGATGCTCAACATCACTGATCATCAGGGAAATGCAAATCAAAACTACAATGAGATACCATCTCACACCTGGCAGAATGGCTAAAATCAAGAACAAGAGAAACAGGTGTTGGTAAGTACACGAAGAAAAGGGAATACTCATGCACTGTTGGTGGGAATGCAAACTGGTGTAGCCATGGTGGAAGACAGTATGAAAGTTCCTCAAAAAGTTAAAAATGGAACTACCCAAGGATCCATCAATCACACTACTGAGTATTTACCCAAAGAATAAAAAAGAAAAAAAAAAATACTAATTCAAAGGGATGCTTGCCCTTGTATGTTTATAGCCAACCACATTAGCCAAGATATAGAAGCAGCCAACTGTCCATTGATTGAATTAATCATTACACACCCACGCGCGCGCGCACACACACACCATAGAATATTACTCAGCCATGAGAAATAATGAAATCTTGCCATTTGCAACAACATGGGTGGGTAAAAAGAGTATAATGTAAGTGAAATAAGTCAGTCAGAGAAAGATAAATACTACATAATTTCACTCACATGTGGAATTTCAGAAGCAAATGAACAACAACAAAAAAAGACAAACATAAAATACCACAACAAAACAAAACAAAAACAAAAGACTTAGCTGTGGAGAACACCCTGGTGGTTGTCAGAGGCAGGTAGGCAGGGGATTGGTGAAATAGATGAAGGGGTTTAAGAGTACACTTATGGGATGCCTGAGTGGCTCAGTTGGTTAAGGTGCTGCCTTTGGCTCAAGTCATGATTCCAGGGTCCTGGGATCAAGTCCCATATCAGGCTCCTTGATCAAGCGGGGAGCCTGCTTCTTTCTCTGCCTCTGCCTGCCACTCTGCCTGCTTGTACTCTCTCTTTCTCTCTCTGATAAATCAACCAATCAATCTTAAAAAAAAAAAGTACACTTATAATGAATGCCGAGTAATATATAGAATTGTTGAATCACTATATTTTACACCTAATATAATACTGTATGTTACCTATCCTAGAATCAAAATAAAAATTAAAAATGTTAGTTTTTTAAACTATTTTAGTTATTTAAATTATATTTTGGGTGCTGTATCAATACCCTTTCAAATTACTGACTCTTGCCATATTTTTTCTTTCAAGTTTAAGATCTCTATTCCATGTACATTTTGTGTAAATAGTATATTGATGAATACATGTGTGTTGTGTAAATTTTTTTCTAATGAACATATATAAAATATTTTACCACAAATGTAGAGGATACATATTCTTTCTAAGCATATCTAATACATTTTAAGAAACTAATCACATTCTAGGGCATAAGGTAAGTATATGTAAATGTAGATATATGGTATTATAATATGTCAAATATTATTTTTAAAAATACTAAATGGTAATGTTACTTTTTGATTTAATTTTTAAAGATAGTTGATGTCTCCATTCTTTCTGTAAACAATATTAGTACCACAGAATATTCTGATTCTTATCCTTTTTATACAGTTAGCTGTTATTAGTAGATATCAGCAGATTTGTAATTTTTTTTTTGACCATTGTTTCTGACATCCTATTTTTCATTCTGGGTTCAATTTCTTTCTTCCTTTCTTCCTCCCTCCCACCTTCCCTCCTTCCCTCCACCCCCTCTTCCCTCCCTCCCTTCCTCCTTTCCTTCTTGGCTGGCTTGCTGGTTTCTTTCTTTCTTTCTTTCTTTCTTTCTTTCTTCTTTCTCTTATTTCTTCTTTCTTTCTTTCCTTTTTTTTTTTTTTTTTTGTAGTATAACCTTTGCTAATGGTCTTAAACTAAACTACAATTTATCCACTTACAACATACATTTTGACTGTTTTTCTTAGCTGATCCATAAATATGTGCAACCATCACCAACCAACAGTCAATTTTGGAATATCAAACCACCACCACCACCACCACTATCACCCCCATCCCCTAGTCCTAAGCAACCATTAATCTGTAGTCTGTCTCCATAGATTTCTCTATTCTGGACTTTCATATGAATAGAATCATATGATAGGATTCTGTTCTATATCATATAATAGATAGTCTTTTGTGACTGGCTTCTTAGAACATATATCAGTACTTCCTTCCTTTTTTGTAGCTAAATAGTTGTAAGAATTTAAAATTTTCTTTCTTCATTCACCATTTGATGGACATTAGGGTTGTTTCCATTTTTTAGTTTTTATGAATAAAGCTTCTATGAATAGTCACATAATTTTTAAAAAAAGATTTTATTTATTTATTTCAGAAAGGGAGAGAGAACAAGCAGGGGAGCGGGAGGCAGAGGGAGAAGGAGAAGCAAGCTCCCCATGGAGCAGGGAGCCCAACAACGGGCTCAGTTTCAAGACCCGATCATGCCCTGAGCTGAAGGAATATCTTTAACTGACTGAGCCACCCAGGTGCCCCTTATGTAAAAATTTTTGTGTGGAGTTATGTTTTGATTTCTCTTGGGTATATAGCTTGAAGTGGAATTTCTAGGTCATATGTTAACTCCATGTTTTAACTTTTTAAGGAACTGTCAGATGTTTTCCTAAGAAGTTGAACCAGTTTACATCCCCCTTGTAGAATTGTGCTCCAATTTCTCTGTTTACTCACCAACATTTTTATTATCTCTTTTGTTATAGCCATCCTAGTGACTGTGAAGTGGCATGTCATAGTCGTTTTTACTTATATTTTCCCGATGAAGAAAGATGGTTATCATCTTTTCATAAGTGTCTGACCAGTTATATAACTGCTTTATTTATTCTTCTTTGTTGGAGAAATGTCTTTTATAATCCTGTGCCCATTTATTAATTGGGTTATCTTTTTATTATTGAGTTGTAATTGTTCTTTATATAGTCAGATATAAGTATATTATCAGATCTATGATTCATAAATATTTTCCTCCATTCTGTGGGTTTTCTTTTTCAATTTCTAGTTGTACAAAACATTTTAAATTAGATAAAGTCCAATTTAGCTATTTTTTCTTTGTTGTTCATACTTTTAGTGTCATCTAATTTCTTTTCGCCTGATTCAAGGTTTCGCTCTTCTAAGAATTTTATAGTTTTAGCTCTTACATTTAAGTCTATGATCTATTTTGAGTTAATGTTTGCATATGGTATGAAATAAGGGTTAACTTCATTCTTTAACATGTGGCTATCCAATTTTCCCAGCACAGTTTGTTGAAAAGACTGCTTTTTCCCCATGCAGTGGTCTTGGCACCTTTATTAAAGATCATTTGACTGCAGATGTATGGATTTATTTCTGTGTTCTGAATTGTATTTCACTTACCTATACATTTACATTGGGCCAGTACTATACTTTCTTGATTGCTGTGTAGTAAGTTTTGAAATCCAGAAACATGAATTCTCCTATTTTGTTCTTCTTTTTAACTTTTATGAATGTCTTATGCAATTTCATATGAACTTTAGAATAACCTTGCCAATTTTACAAATTCATTATTTGTCTGGGTGGTGGAGACTTTATTCAGGTTTTTCTCATGTATAGTTTGTTTGAGTGTGAAATTCTGGGTTCACCAAAATTCTGCTGTGTTTTTCAATCATTATATTCATTTGGTTATTTGATGTTTTTCTGCCCTATGCTTTTTGCTAATAAAAAGTTTGCTGCTATCGATCTAATTTTTGTCCTTTCTAAGGTAATCTGTATTTTTTTTCTCTTTTGTTAGTCTTAAGGTAAGTTCTATCTTTGGTGTAATGTAGTTTCATTATATATTCGTGTTTAGGTTTGTTTTTATTTTTTTGCTGAAGATTGAATATCTGCTCTAAGTCTAAGACCCCATTGCTTTCCTTCTGAAATTCCTGTTAGTAACAGGTTGGACCCTTGCATTTTAGTCTTTATGTCTTTCATATCCTCCACCTGTATTTATAGTTTCTACATCTTCTATCCATGAAGTGATCTGTGTGAATTCTTCACTTGTATTTTCCATTTTCTTATTGTTTTCCTCAAATATAGTCAGTCTTTTGCTAGCCACTGTTTTTTTTATTTTTAAGGTTTTATTTATTTATTTGTTTAGAGAGAGAGAAAGAAAACGCCCACACATACAAGCAAGGGGACAGAGCAGAGGAAGAGGGAGAAAAAGAATCTCAAGCAGATGCCCAGCTGAGCTTGGAGCCCCATGAGGGGTTAAATCTTACCACCCCAAGATCGTGACTTGAGTCAAAATTGAGTCAGATGCTTAACTGACTGAGTCACCCAGGCACCCTTAGCTGCTGAGTTTTAATTTTAATGATGATTCTTTTTATTTCCTGATTCTATAGTTGGCTGCCGTGATAAGGAAAAAATTCTCTGGAACAAGAGAGCCTAGGTTAAAATTTTGACCTCAGAGCTGAAGGATCTTGATCTCTATTTATATCTATGACTCCGAGTTTCCTCATCTCTAAAAATGAGGTAAAAATAGTATCTGCCTCAAAGGACTGTTGTTAAGATTGAAAAGATAGGATGAGGTAATATATAGAAAATGCTTACCACAGAGTCTGGCATTTACTAAACCTTCTGCTCTTTTTTTTTTTTTTTCCCCATTTTTAAACAAGGTTGTCTACATGCTTTTTAAAATAATCTTTCATTCTTTGTATTTAATCTTTTGTTGGTTAATTACCTTAAACATAATAACTGTGTTGTCTTTCACCTCTGAGTTTGGTGTGCCAGTACACCTTTTGTTTCTTCCCTGACTCATAGCACTGTGGTTTGTTTTCTCAGTGCTTATAGTTTTCTGGGCTGTGCTTGTTTACTTGTTTCTTTCCTGTGGGAGTCCCACCCCTCACCTGTAGTTTGAAGTGATTACTAAGGGTACATTTTGCAGATGTTTTTTGGCCACCTCAGGTGTTTCAAAGTTCCTGGATCAGAATAAAAGTGAGATTTTAATACCATGTGGTTTTAGACACTACATCTACGTGTGACATAAGTTTTTAACAGATTTTCCTGGCACTTTTACTCAGAGTACGGGACAGACAGATTCTCTGCAGCTTTGCATTGATGGGTGGAGTTTCTGGATTCTTTTAGTTTGTGTGTTTCCTATGACATGGACATGCCTTTGAGAAGAGTCTCTTCATGCAGTGCTCTGAGTTCTAGCTTCCATTTGTGTAAGGACCCTTGGCCACATCTATTTCTGTATGGATTTTTTTAAGCCTTGTCCTCCAGACCAAGAGTCCCTGTCAAGGTTTAAAAACCTCCCATAGTATCAGCTCACTGGAGGGCTCTGGTTTTAAGTTCTCTCTTGTTATAGTTTCCTTGGCATTAAGGAATTACTTTATCCTTTAAGTCAGGTGTATATTTAATTTTTTGTCATCCTATATTATATTAGATCTGACATTTCTATGTGTTTGCAGAAAAAGGATGTAAGTCTTGATTCCCTGAGTTTGCCAAGTTGCTGATCAGTGTGCCTCCCATTGCTTGTATTTTATGCTTCAGTTTCTTGAAGTTCAGCAAGCACTGGAGTGCCTACTCAGCTAGCCCTCTTCTAACTCATGAAATTGTCCTCCAAGGTGTGGAAGAACAAGTGAAGAAAGACAACTTACTTGCCAGGATCAGTGCAGGATGTTTTACTTCTATTTTCAGTGTATAATATTACTACTATTCTCACCAAATAGGTAGCAAAACTAAGGCTCTCAAGGATTACGCCTGATTTTAAAGTTTAAGCTCTTGATGTTATGTCATTTGGTATCCCCTTAAAGCCAAAACGAACTTACTCACTAAATAAAATATTCAACTCTCTGACAAACTTTTTAAAAATGGGATTTGTTTTAAGGTTTTATTTATTTGAGATGGAGAGAGGGCTGAGAGAGAGAGCACAAGCAGCAGAGGGAGAAGAAGAAGCAATTTCCCCACTGAGCAGGGAGCCTGATACAGGGCTGGCTCCAAGGATCGTATGATCATGACCTGAGCTGAAGGCAGAGGCTTAAGCAGCTGAGTCACCCAGAGGTCCCACTTTGAGATAAACTTAACACTAGCATTCATGATAATGTTGAAAGAGACTTTTTCCAAACTCAGAGCCCCATTCTTATTGTCTTTAAATGGTGCAGCCAGGCTTTGTATTGCCTATTTTTTTTTCCCTAAAGATTTTATTTATTTATTTGTGCAGACAGAGATCACAAGTAAGCAGAGAGGCAGGCAGAGAGAGAGGAAGGGAAGCAGGCTTCCTGCCGCCGTGCAGACAGCCGGATATGGGACTCGATCCCAGAACCCTAGGATCATGACCTGAGCTGAAGGCAGAGGCTTTAACCCACTGAGCCACCCAGGCGCCCTGTATTACCTATTGTTATCCAACAAAGTGAAACTTCATGAATGCTTATAAAAAACGATTTATTTATTCTTTCATTTGTTTATTCACTGATCTTCTCTTGGATGCTAACAGTGGGCTAGGATCAGGGACAGCATTGCTCTTAACTAGGCAAGAGTGACAGGGGACTGGACTCCTCCAACTTAGCCCTTCTGATTGCGCCTCTTCCCATGAAGAGAGGGATATACACATCTAAAGGACATGGCCACCTGGATCCTATGGTTTCCTTTTACAAAGTGCTCTGGGTACTGAGATCACAAAATTTGTCCTCAAAACCATTCTGTTTCCTGGACAGATACCCAGGGGTTGTATGCAAAGGCTGGTGGGCCGAGCCTGGGGTTGTGGCCTAGGGTGTCTGCACGTATACACACAAATCCTTCTCAGAGCTACGTGGATTCAGGGGAAGAGGAGGATTAGGAGAGGGTTATCCTCATACCATATTCCAGTAAAGGGCCTTGGGGAGTCCAGAGGTTCTAACTCTGGGCCTGGCCTTGCAGGCCATTATAAAAGAATATTTATTAAGGTAACATAGAAGTAGGAACGTGAGTGTGTATGTGTGTGAGTGTATATATTCTGCTGTTGTTAAAGATTTATTTATTTATTTTAGAGAGAGAGAGAGAGAGAGAGAAAGCAGTGGGAAAGGGCAGAGGGAGAAAGAGAAAGAGTCTTAAGCAGACTTCCCACTGAGTGCAGATCCCAATGACTTGTACTTGATCTCACGATCCCAAGATTACAACCTGAGCCAAAACCAAGAGTCCGACGCTTAACAGACTGCACCACCCAGGCGCCCCAAGAATTTATTTTAATTATAATGTGATGGCTTGATTTATAACTGTAAAATGTTTAGGCCTGGCATGTGGGCCCCATCTGAACTCTTGCCCTGGGCCCTGCAGATGTTAAGAGTACACAGGATTCAGCTCTAGTAGTATCAGAAACAGATTCTTAAAGAGAGCATTAGAATAAAATGTGTTATGTGCCATGCGGAAATGCTTGGAGTATTATGGGGATCTAGGGAAAGAACAATAATTCAGCTGTAGCTTCCATGTTAAGGAGTTTGCCTGGAGACACGAGGGATTTGGGACTGTGAATATCTTGGGCATACGAACAACAGCATGAGGACGGAAATGGCAAGGCGGGGGCGCCTGGGTGGCTCAGTGGGTTAAAGCCTCTGCCTTCAGCACAGGTCATGATCCTGGGGTCCTGGGATCTAGCCCCCGCATCGGGCTCTCTGTTCAGCAGGGAGGCTGCTCTCCATCCCTCCTTGCCTGCTTCTCTGCCTACTTGTGATCTCTGTCTGCCAAATAAATAAATAAATAAAATCCTAGGGGGAAAAAAAAAAGAAAATGGCAAGGGGAAGCGGGAGGATTTCAAGAGGAGTTGCATTGTTACGACAAATGAATGAATGAATATTTGGAGTTAATCAGCAAGAAGGAGAGGCTGGAGTGGATGTTGGTTCCCCCAAGGGGCTTTGAAGGGCTTGCTGCAGTGGCTGACTCTCTGTGGGTGTGGGGAGTGGCCACGGAAGGGCTGGAAGCTGCTAGAGATGCAGCCAGGCCCCTGTCACCCAAACACCACAGGGGCTGAAGAAGCAGTGTCTGGCTGGCAAGATAGGAGGCCGGGAGACTTCTGGAGACAGTTGTTAGTGAGAACTCAGCAGGAGACAATGGAAGCCCGGCCGGGGTGGTGGGGACAGAGTTGAGAACTATTTAGGAGATGACATCGGTGTCATGTGGATGTGCTTTCGTCAGGCTGACAACTGCACGTGCTCTCAGATCTAATCACTTTTCAGGCTACGCTGAGCTTGGGAAAATAGAATTGGCATCAGCCCCAAAGAGCAATAAACACCCTCAACTAATCAGAATTGATCTGATCCCCATGGCTGGTGCTAATCCTGCCTCTTTTACAAATGCTGAACAATTCACAGATGCATCAGATGTATTTCTCTTTGGCTTTAAGGACAAAGAGACAGAATCAGAGGTCTCCAAAAGTTCCTACCCTGGGACATCTTTTAACATTTGCTGAGGAACCCTTGAGAATATTTTCTTGGACAATAAAACAGGGGCCTACACAAGACTGTGGACAGAGCCTTCCCTTGGGAAAGGCACGTCCCCATTGCCTGCTGGTTTAGGACCTCCGTGGCCCTTTAGGCCCATGTGATCATTTCACTTATGGGACTCTCAGGAAAGAGTTGCTGGATCCGGCAGGCAGGGCCAACCGGCAGCTGACACCCCGTCACTGTCCCTGGTGCCAGCGCTCCGAGCGGCTGGTGGCCTTTCTGTCCGGGCAGTGGGGGCGTGATGCAGCAGCAGGCGCCCCAGACTCCAATCGATAGACTCTGGAGCAGCTCAGCCCTGAGTCGGCCGCCTGCCCGTATCTCTGTGATCTAAATTCACAGTGCCTGCGTCATGTAAATGGCGCTTTATCCGGCTGGAAATGTGAATCCTGTCGGGAGCACTGGGCTCCGTCATGCTTCTCAGAAATACATTATCAGGTGGGGATTAGACAGAGGCTGGTGCTGCTGTGCTGTCCATGCCCGGTGAGTAATGAATAATGAAACTTCCACGGGCTGGAGACAAACACAATTGACAGGCAGGGGCTGCTGGAGCCACCCTTTCACTCAGTTTAATGTGACACACGGAGCTCCTAGAAGGCTTTCCACTTCACTCACCAGGGCTGCGGTCCAGGGGCCGCCTGGGGGGGCTGTAATCCCCACCTCCACACCCTCTCCATCCTGCTGTCCGGGCCTGCTTTGCTTTTCTTTCAAACTTCCTGTGCCCAGCAAAGGTGTCATTTTTAGAGGCACCTATGGAAATGTAACAGCAGAGAGGAAAACCCGTACAAATGCCCCCTACCTACACTGAATGAGGGATGTGGGGTGGGGACGGACAGGATGGACCGTTGCTCTCATCTGAGGAGAGCCAGGCAGGAGATTGCTAAAGGGCTGAACTACTTCAAACTTCAAATTCATCCCTTTTTCTCATAATTACTTTTTTGAAGATTTTATTTATTTATTTGTGAGAGAGCTAGAGAGCGAGAGAGCACAAACAGGAGGAAGGGCAGAGGGAGAAGCAGACTCGCTTGCTGAGCAGGGAGCTCCACATGGGGCTTGATCCCAGGACCCCAGGATCATGACCTGAACTGAAGGCAGACCTCAGCCGACTGAGCCACCCGGGTACCCCAGCTTTTGCTCGTACTTGAGTCGGCTTTGAATGAGGTGGTTCAAGTTCTCAGTGTAATGAAGTCCTTACAATCTATAGTTTGAAGTTTATTTTAATTCCTTTCATTCCTTCCCCCTTTATTTTATTTTTATTTCTTTATTTATTTTTGGCAGTGAAGACCCAGTTCGTGGAGTAAAAAGTTACAGCAATACTTGGAATACAGGAAACAGCAATCCTTGTCATAATAGCAATAATTAGGTCTCACTCCACAAAAACAATGCTTTTCATGTTTATACTGTAAAGGTGGAATAAGCAAAAGTCACAAAGCCCTATTTTAAAGAAGACAAAAAAAAAGAAAACCAAAGGAAATGAGGAGGCTTCCCATTAGCTTTTATAACCAAGTGAAACAGTTTAGAGAGAGGCAAGGTTCTCTTATGGAGAGACATTTAGACTCAGAATCAAAGGTCTGGCTTTTATTCAGGGCTCATTTGCTCATTCATTCCTTTATTGAGCAAAAATGGGTGCTGTCTGTGACGGGATCATCATGCCTCACAGAGGCCCAGGGCATGAAGTACACCTATCACCTGCCCTCAGGAAGTTTACACCTGAGGAGAGAGAGCATCTCAGGACCCATTCCAGCACAGGTCGTAGGGAACACGGAAGTCACGTCAGGTTCAGGTGAGGTGCTGAAGGAGGAGGAGCACTAGATGTCACTGGCCGCCATTATGTGATCCTGGAGAAGTCAAGCCAAATTGAGCCCCACTCTTCTCTTCTGTAAAATGTCATTGTTCTCTCCCACTCTGCCGAAGGCACAGCGTTCCCTGAGAATGACCATCTCACACCATAGCCCTGAGCTTTACCACCCCTCCCAGCCAATCCCAGGAAAGGAGGGGTCTTGAAAACTGTCATCTACCAAGTATACACAAGGAGATATGACCAACGTTACCATCACCACTGCTGTTACTAGTTATACACTAATTACTCTTTGAGTGCTACCACCACAGCTTTTCATGATGTCCTCACAGCAGAGCCAAAATCTAAATCTCGTTTCTCCCTGGCCCTGTTTTCTGTGTGATTTCTATGGTGGATGACACTGTTCTCACTCCTGGAGTGTAACCAAAATATTGGAAGGGAGTTGTTCCAGTCAGCAATCCAAGTTGGTCTTTGTCTGAATGGCATGTAGGTGTGTGTATGTAAGCTTTGGATTTCAGAGGTAGAAACAAAGCCTTCCTAGCATCTGCAGCTTATGGCAGGCCTCTCCCACTGAGGTTCCTGCGAATTGATGCCAGATTCCTTTCAATGAAAGCCACGTGTGGCATCCTGCATGGCAGAGACCAGCTCTTGCAGTGGCTACAAACCTGCTGGGTCACAGGGAGGATCCCAGAACTACAAGGGAACCAGTATGTGCGCCAGCCAAACAGAACATGTCCCCTGTTGTTTCATGGTTTTTAGATTGATTGCTTCCCTATTCCATACATTCGTGAAGAATTTTGAACGCTGTGGTCTTGATTCCTTGTAAGTCCTCGCAGGCGTCTTACCAGGGTTTCAGACATAGTGCCCCTGCACTATCTCTGAAATGCAGCTGCCCGAAGCAGCATTCAGATGGGACCTTTGGGACTATGTGCCTGCAGCCACACAAGCCCTGGGCCAGATCAGGAGGGCTGGTGCCGATGTGGGCTAATTACACGATGGCCGTGGTAGGCAGCCTTGCTTGTAAGAGTGTGGAAGATGCATTTCAGGTTTCTTTTGTGTATATTGTTTCAGATCCCCTTCTTCCTGCTGCTTTGAGCTCTGTTTCTGTCTCCCCTCCCCATGGGAAGTTTTTTTGTTTTGTTTCGTTTTGTTTTTATTTTTTCTGCTTGGTTTTCTAGATACAACCTCTAGGTATTAGGTCCTCTAGAGGGATCTGTGTGACCACTGCATTCCTCTTGGTCCATTTGTCCAGAACTACCTTGCATTAGTGCCCTTTCTAGGCTCGTAGCTGAGGTAAGAAACAAATCCTATCCCAGTCATCTTTTGTCTAAACCAACTCAATGGCTTCTCTTGTCAATTGAACCTCTTCTCTTCCCAGCTCTTTTTCTGAACCTCCATTTCTTCTCCTAACTCCTTACTTCCAATTTATCAGAGGCCTGTTTTCCATGTTCCTGTTTATTGTTTTCTGTTAGGACATTCATATTCACATTGCACTGGGCTTGTTAGATGTTGTCTAGACAGTGGTGAACAGGGCAGTCTTGGTCCTGCCCCCTTGAAGCTAGCTGCGCAATAAGCCATTGTACAAACAAATACTTAGACATCATGCTGAGTGCTATCAAAGAAAAGACAGGGTATAATAAACACAACCAGAGCAGCCTAATTTAGATGTGTAGGGTCAGAGAAAGCCTCTCAAAAGCAGTGAGATCCAGTGGAAGGAACATCATGTTCAAAGACCCCGAAGCAGAAGAGCACTTGACACATGCACATAAATGAATCAAGCCAGCATGGCTGACTCACCGCACATGGAGGAGAGAAAACATGAAGGTGAAGATAGAGAAGAATGCCAAGGCCAGGTTGTATGAAGCCCTGAAATTCCTGATGAAGATGGCAAGTCTGATCCCCAAAGCAGTGGGAAGCCATTATAGAGTTTCATGGAAGGAGTGGCATATTTGGGAACACGTTAGGTGATGTGGATTCTGTCAGATGGCCTGGGTTTGAATCATAGTTCTGTTCCTTAGAAGCTGTGCAACCTTGGACTAGATTTTTAACCTCTCTTTGCCTTAATTTCTTCATCTCTAAAAGGTAAGATGATGATACTTCAAAGGTTCTAGTTCTTTAAGTTAGTAGATATAATGTTCTTTCTAAAACTTCTGTCCTATAGAAAGTATTATGTAAATGTTAGATGATAATGATGACAGTGACAATGGTGATGGAGATGATGGTAAACTTTTAAAGAGATCCTAGTGTTTGTTTTGTGGAGGTGAGACTGTAATGATGGGTGTGTTGGGAAGAGGGGAAATAGCGTAATTAAGGGAAAGTCCTTTCACTAGAGTAGGAGACAGATGATGTTATCCTACGTCAGGGTGGCGGTAATGGGATGAACGGAAGGGCATGGATTAGAAATATATTTGGGAGACAGAATCCATAGATTTGATGATGGATTAGATTAAGGAAGGTGTCAGATGGTTCCCAAGCTTCTGGTAAGATTAACTGAATGGATGGAAGTGCCACTTCCTGGAGGAAGAGTATACTTCAGAGAAACAAGCAAGAGTTGGGTTTTTTATAAGTTAGAGATGCCTTTGAAATCTTTCAGTGGGGATGTGAAGTAGCTTGCTGGATGTATGGTCATGAGCACACCAATCTGGGTTGGAGAAACTTAGCAAAGAGAATGGGTTGGCTAAATTCATTTAAGAGAAAAATCAGAAGAGAGGTACCTAGATAATGTTTGACTCTTGGTGTCGGCTCCGATCATGATCTCAGGGTTGTGAGATTGATTCCCACATTGGGCTCTGCACTTAACATAGTCTGCTTGTCCCTTTCCCTCTGCTCTTTCTATGTCTCAAATAAAATAAAAAAGAGAGAGAGAAAGAATAATCAGAAGAGAAGAGGATCCAGGATTAGTTCTAAAGAACTTTAGCATTTCAGATTTGAGCACAAGAGTACAAAGGACAGGAAACTTCTTTGGTCAGCTATAAATAGGCACATATTAAAATAGTACCAGGGACTATTTAAAACTTGCACACTGCTTACCATGTTCAAAGTACTCTTTTCTCAGGGCACCTGGATGGCTCAGTTGATTGAACAATGACTCTTGATTTTAGCCAGGTCATGTTCTCAGGGCCATGATTGCACAGTCATGAGATCAACCCCCATGTTGGACTCCACAGTGGGCACGAACCCTGCCTGATATTCTTTCTTTCCTTCCTCCTCTGTCTCCTCCCCCCAACTCCCAACTCCTGAACTCTCTCTCTCTTTCTCCAAAAGAAACCAACCAAACAAACAAACAAATAAACCCAAAAAACAAAAAACAAAAACCCACAAAGTATTCTTTCCTTAATAGCAGCTGACCTGATCCTCACAATGGCCGTTGGTTAGACCAGTCAAGATTATTCTCCCCCTTGGGGCGCCTGGGTGGCTCAGTGGGTTAAGCCGCTGCCTTCAGCTCAGGTCATGACCTCAGGGTCCTGGGATCGAGTCCCACATTGGGCTCTCTGCTCAGCAGGGAGCCTGCTTCTCTCTCTCTCTCTCTGCCTGCCTCTCTGCCTATTTGTGATCTCTCTCTTCAAATAAATAAATAAAATCTTTAAAAAAAAAAGATTATTCTCCCCATTTTACAGATGTGAAAACTGAATAAGGGTGTGTCACTTGATCTCAGTAAAGACTGAACTGTTTGTAGAATGCATTTATAAAGTACTTTTTGTTTATAGACAAGGAATTCTAAAACAAATGTATGTCTTTTATTAATAAGGTACATATTTGTGTGTTAAGAAAAGAAATATAGGCTCAGAGAAGTTGCTCACACTCATTCAGTCAAGTAATTAAGAATTTTTATGGCTAATTCTGGAAAAATAGTTTGGAGTTTTCTCAGAAAGTTAAAAATAGATCTAGCCTATAATCCAGCAATCAGCTAGGTATTTACAAAGGATACAGAAATACAAATTCAAAGGGACACAGGCACTCCAGTGTTTATAGCAGCATTATCGACAATAGGCAAATTGTAAAAGCAGTTCGAATGTCCATCAATGGATAAAAAAGATGTACACACCATACAATATTCCTCAGCCATCAAAAAGAATGAAATCTTGCCATTTGCAATGATCTGGATGGAGCTAGAGAGTATAATGCTACATGAAATAAGTCAGAGAATGACAAATACCATATGATTTCACTCATAGGTGGAATTTAAGAAATAAAACAATCATAAGGGGGGAAAAAGAGAAAGGCAAACCAAGAAACAGATCTTAACTACAGAGAACAAAATGATGGTGACTAGACAGGAGATGGGGGGGATGGGGGAAACAGGTAATAGGGATTAAGGAGGGCATTTGTCGTGAGCTCCAGGTGTTGTGTGTGTTTAATCACTAGATTGTACACCTAAACTAATATTACACTGTATGTTAACTGACTGGAATTTAAATAAAATGAAAAAAAAATTTATGGCTCATGCTTATGTTGCATTTGGGTGCTATTTACATCAGAGTGCACGCTAGAGTAAGGATCCCTACTTACTGGAGAGTGTTGGAGATTTCATTTAGTCTAGACCACTGGTCCTTAAAGTCTGGTCCTTAGACCACCATCAGCTGCACCTGAGAACTTGGAAATGCACATTCCCAGGCTTCACCCCAGACACACGGAATAGAAGCTGTTGGGGGGCAGCCCAGCCACCTTTGTTTAGGGAGGCTTGCAGGTGATGCTGCTGCTCACTGACCTTGCAGGTTAGGCTAGTCTAGACTAGATGAACTTCCACTCCGTGCGCTTCCTGCTCTCCCTGCATAGATTCACTCTCCCACCTGCTGCCCATACACACTCCATGAGGAACCCAAGATTTCAAAGACTTTAGAGTTTGTGCCACTCCATGTGGTGGAAGCCCCTTCTGAAAAGTGATAAACAAGCAGTGTTTATATGTAAGAAGGTGAAGCGTATTTGGTTCAGCAGACACTGCTTAGGACCTACTACATATGTGTCTGGTGCCTCGATAAAGAAATTCCTGCATATCACAACGAAGTCCGCAAATTATAGCAACTTAAAATCTGTGTTGTAATAATTGTCTGCTCCCTGTTGTGGCTTTTTCATGCTGATCGCAAAGTCCTTCTAAAATATTAATATTCCTGAGAGGCACAAAAGGTAAATGTTATTATCTTTCCCTTCCAGGTGGGTAAGAAAAGGTAAAGGGAATCACACTGGGAAATGCCAGATGTCAGAACCAGAGCTATTCATTTTCCTTGGAAGTGACAGCAAAATCACTTATTTTATTTGAGTTCTCCAAAAGATATCTATGGCTTTAATATCATCTTCCCATTTCTTTTCATTTTGGTGATTACCTTAGATTTGTACTATTGTGTGCAATTTTAATTTAATTATTACACTCTAATGCCTAATTTTGGTTAGCACTTTAATTATGAAGTCATTTGAGCTTTTAGATGAGTTACAGCTGAAGTTAATGAACAGTATTTACTTTCATTAATGACAATTTTCATTACTCTTCCTTTGCACGATCACCACATAGTGAAAGCTTTCAAAGCTAGAGGAAAAATCCAATAAAGGGAAAATTCTACAGGCCCCCTGGTCTCCGAGGAGAGCAGATGGAGCTGAAGTGGGCCACATTGTGACGCTGTGGGGGATGGGGTGTTTAATTGTGTTTAATATTGTTTCCAGCGTTTACTTCGTCTTCCACTGTCCATGTTAGCTGTGATTGCCATTCTAAATGGAGAGCTCCACAGACATGGAAATCTGAGCATGAAGGCCTGTGTTTGCACAACTCCAAACTCCCTGGATGGAATATTTTAAAAGTTACTACTAACCCACCATATGATTTGTTTATATAGCCAAAAACAACTATTTGGAAAGTTTAGATCTGAGGCCCCCATCCCTAGGCGTGTGTCAGACTCATCTGTGGAAATTTTCCACAAGATGCACCTGCCCACCTCATGATCCACAGATGAAGCTCAAATCCTGGCGATCTGAGGCAAGGCATCCGATTCCAATGTGAGGCAAGTGGTGTGATTCTGCAGCAGAGTTGGTTATAGAGAATCATGACATCACTTTTATTTTTATCCCTTAAAAAAACTTGCGTTCCATAGATAATTTTGGTTGCTTGTTATATATTTAATAGGGAATATTGCATTGCCTCTGGTTTTTGTTGCCATTGTTTGTCTTTCTTTAGATGGAAAATAAAAGGTGTATTTGTAGCTTTTCACAGAAACATTTCTGCAAAGCTCCTTGTCCTCTAGTCTTCTCTTACTTCAAGCCAAAACATGCTTCATGTATTTGTCCTTGTCCATAGGGGTGAAAAGCATGGATGCAGAGGGAGTCTGCTGTGTGGGAAGCCTGGGTCTGGTGCTTACTAGTTGGTGAGACCAAACATGTGCTTGGCCTCTTAGGCTCCTCCTTTGTTAAATAAGACAGCCCCTGTCTCATGGGGCTTCTCTGAGAAGTGAACAAATTCATATGTGTAGAGTGCTCTAATTCGTTCTGGGCACACAGTGCATCAAAATGAGTTGTGTGTTGCTGTGTGGTGATTACCATTAGGACACTGGAATCAGGAATCAGTATTATTACTATTTCGGAAAATGCTCATGAACTCAATTTCTGGATTTCTTTCTTTTTTTTTTTCTTTCTTTTTTTTTGGCACAACATAAGGAGAAGTTATCTTCTAAGCAAAACAATTATGTGTATATGATGTTAAGGATAGCGTGTAACCCATTTAAAAGAAAATAAACTTTTTAAAAGAAATTATCATTGCTGAAATAAACAAAGACCAACCAAATGAGAACAAACAAAGGCTGTTTATTCTGAGCTTGCTAAGGCAAGGGAGTCAGCCACTATCGCTTGCATTTGGCAGTGACTCAAAGCAGGCAGAGGAATGGGAAAGCTTTAGAAATGATAAAAGGGGAAGTGCCGGGTGTGTCCTGATGGGAGGCTAATGGTATGGGGAAGTGGTAGGCAGGCAATCGAGAAGCAGGACGTCCTATGTGACTGGTTAGGCATGCATCCTTGGCTTTCTCTGCTTTGTCCAAAGTTGGAAGAAGGAACAAACCTGAGGGAAGCTGTCACTTATTAATGTATTCCTGGCTATTTAGGGCTGATGGTTACAAGGGCCATTGTTTGGCTTCCCAGGTTGTTGGTAAAGATAGCTGACTATCCTCCTGCAAGTCCAATGTCTAGCATGCGGGATCCCTGGGCTGGTTACTATATATAATAGGCTGGTTTCTTGGGCAAGTTGTTGTAGTTTGTGGGTCAGAAGTCTATTTTTATACATGTTTTGAACATTTGGTCTCCCATTCTATTCGATGTTAGTATGCAAATGATTTTCGCTTCTTAAGACTATTTGATCATTAAATCAGAGTGGCTAAAACTTCTATTTAGACATTCTGTAAGTTAAAAATATCTACTTAAAAGTAATAAAGTTGTATTGATTTTTTTTAAAGAAATATTCCCATAGCAATTGCTAGATGAATAAGTATTTTGGATCGAATTGATTTCATAGCTTATTTTAATGCATGATGGTCTTTCTCCCACTGGGCTTAGAGTAAAGTTTTACTTAGATTCACTTAGACTTTTAATAATTTTAGCTAACAATTCTGTGCTCTTGGAGTGGGGGGTAGTACATTAGATCATCGAAAGGGCATAATATTAGGAAATAATTTACTAATGCCTTCAAATAGTATTGTACTATTATTTACTTAACTAGTTTTCACCTGGAGTTTTTGCATTGTATGTATGTACAATTTTGCTTGGGATAATTTCATGATTTAATTATATTTTGGGGGAACTCAGGTAGAAAGAGAACTCTAAAATGCATTAGTTGATAGAGATTAACTTGTTTAGGGGTAAAATTAGGCAAGGAGCTAGCCACCTAGGAAAACCAACAGCTAATTGTTTTAATATGAGGATCCATTGTGGCATTGTTATGATGTGGTGTTTAAATCTGGCCCCTTGTCTTATGGTTCACTGCCTTTTGGGAGTTAGCCTGTCATGCACATGCCCTAACTCCAGTGCGGCAGAAGGTCTGATGCACTGAAGGGGTGAAGATATAGGTTAAATGGAAACTTCATGACTTTTTGGTCACCAGGAGAACAAGCAAGGCTTAGTCAGTTGTTCTCATGTTGGATCCACTAGGCTCTGGATCCCCCAGTCTGGCTCTTCTACTATAACTTGCCTCACGTAAGATGAGGGACTTTGAGACATTTGAGACATTTGAGAAATTGTAAAGAAAACTTCAAAACTCTAGTTGAAGTTGAAAAAATGCCCTGTAGTAAATATGTGCACACACATGCACACACTTATGAAGCCATGCAATTACTCCCTGACTTCACTTCAGCTTGCCCCTTATTCTAAAGAGAAGGAGATTAGCATTTCCCTCTATTTTTATGGGACAGACTCTTCCGGAGAAAGTGCTTTTATTCTTCCGAGAAGTAAGGGTGGAACTTGGGAAGTTGTTTGATCTTTGTAACTCCTGAAACTCACCAGGAACCAAAAAAATAGCAGAAAGACAGGAGTGGAGGAGCCAGAACCACCATGATCTCCTGTATAAGTGATGTACTTCTCAGTATAATTAAATGCCTTTCCAGAATTACCATTTCTCTGGCCAAGGCAACCCATTGCTGAGCTTTCATTTGACTAAGAAACATCTATCCTGTAGCAAGGAGAGGAAAGCTTGAAGCTGTGAGAACTGCAGAAAAGTCGACCCTCAACGTAATCTATCCCCGATGTTGAGCATGCAGATGCCAAGAGTGGGGGCTGATGGACTGGCCTGGGCACCAGCCTGCACTGCCGTCTCCATGGAAACCCCATTGGCAAGAGTGAAATATGAGTTTGCAGGGAGACACACCTGCAGTTCTTAAGTCTCAGCGCATTTGCTTCCTTCCCTTTGCTTCATTCGTACCTTTTTATTAAATGAGTTGATTTGTCACCACCGACTCTCTCAGACAGCAGCCCAAGGTTCTGATCTAAGGGAAAAAAATAAGACTTCCATTTCAAAAATTTGCAGACGTTTCGAGTAGTACAGTGCTGCTGTAGATAAAACTAAGGATGTGGCAGCCCTCTCTGAATTGGACGACTTAATTATTCTGGCTGTTCCTTCTCTGGGGAAAAAAAAAAAAGTTATAGCAGAAACAGCAAGCTATCTTGACTATCTCTGTCATTTAAGTCACTGATAGAAGAAACCATTGAACACTTTTGGTCTGTGGTCTCCAGGGTGTGTTAAATTTGTACTGAGGTCTGGTTTTAAAGTTTATTTAACCTAAAGATTATTTTCCTGCTGGTTTCAACAAAGTTCCCCAAATGCCCTCTCTTCAATAAAGCTTTTCTGTGTTATGTTGTAAAGAAATCACTGCTGTTCTTGCCCAGACCTATCTGGGTGTGAAGATCCCCTGCTTACTTGCTCTCTCCTTCTTTGGCACCTTCTGGATGTTAGCATCCAAAATAGCCCCAACAAGGAGATTGTTTTTGATAAACTGCTTCAAATCCTTTATGGGAAAAGGATAGAACATAAATAAATACATGAAAAAATACAGCATATATGTAAGTCGGTAATATGTTATCCCTTACTATATATATATATACACACACACATTTTCACAGTATTTATAGGCCCCTTGGTCAGGAACTTAGAGGATTTAGAGTAGGTTTTCTTTCCTTGTTTACTAGTTGAGAGAGTGTCAAGTGCAATTAGTTTCCAAAACTAATTAAGGGTTTCCAAAATTAGATAAATAAAACGGTCCACCCCCTTCCACACTTGCTGGCATGTGGTAAAACCCAAAATGGGGCTAAGCCACACATAATTCTTACTCCCAACCCCTTTCTGCTACAGGAAAGTGGACTGTTGTTATGGATTTCCAAAAAATCCCTACTTGCTTACAAGCTGATCTCTCTCAGACCTATCCTGAGTCCATTCAGTTTGGACACTAATGAATATGTGAGAGACTAATGCTTTTTAATCCACATTTTCCCTATCATTTACTTTTTAAAAAATCCCACAGCATCGAGCACCGGTTATAGTATTTTTCCAGAGATCAAGCTTGGAAAAGGGTGTGAAAGGGACATTTAAGAGAAAAAAAAAAAAAAAAAACCCTAAAAGGAAAGAAAACAACCCACTATTAATATACTAGAGTGAAAGCCCTTGAATGTCCCATCAAAAAGCTTCTGTACTTGGTTTTCCTACTTCTGGCACCTGCTGATCCTACTTAAAACTCCCTGCATTCATTAGAGCCAGCAAATGCTTCTCAGAATCTTACATACAATGTGGGGCAGAGATCTTCACCACTAATTAATGTGGCAATCTCCACCGAGCAAATGGGCTCATGTCCACAGTACAGAAGGTCAGGAGAAGCACATGCCCCTCTTTGTTTACCAAGCTCCACAGTGTTTAAGGCCCGATAATGCTTTTTGATGGGTGTCGTGATGACAGGTTTGGATTTTAGAAGCATTTGGACCGCTCTTGGGAAACATACACACACACACACACACACACACACACACACACAGAGCACATTCTATTTTTCTCACTCATCACGTGATCTACACCAGAATCAGAGCAGCAGTTACTGAATATTAAATTAAACTGCAAGGAAAAAAAAGGAAGAAGAAGAAAGAAGAAAGGAGAGTCAGAATGCATGAAAACAAGCTGGAAAGGTTAAGAGCAAAAGGAGAATTGTAGAACAGTTTCGGTCTGTTTGGAATGAATTAATCAGACCATTAAACAAATCTTTTAATCTAAAGTATCTCTTTCATTTCTGTACCCTGTAAAACAACATGATGGAGAGTTGATGGTGGATTCTGCCATTGCTCCTTATTTGTATTACACAGACTGGAGTTCTGGCCTCATTAATATTCTGCTGCAGTCAAAGACCACACATTCAGGCTGAAATGTGGACTAGAAAAGTCTGGGGCGGGGGGGCGCTGCTGAGGTCTCTCAGTTTGATAGAAACTACCAAGAGGTTTCCTCCTCTTATCTTATGTCATCTACTTATTTATCATCCCCCATGACTTAGAGAATATGATACAATTTCTGAGGAGCTCTGCACCCCCCTCTCAAAAAAGTACTTAAGACTATACATTCAAATTTTAAACACAATTTCAGGAAGTGTGGAGATCCCCTGCAACCTATCTGTTGACAGTGAGGTTAAAGGTAAGGGGAAAGCCAATATTATCTCAATATCCATACTAATATTATAAGGGATCTATCTTCAGATCTTTTCAATGGGACTTATATTGTGGCACATTTCAACTAACAGAAATACCCAACTTGAGTGAAAATCACAGTGTTACTAACTGCATATCAGAATTAGATGATTCAATTCCCCCCCCACCCCAAAAGATCCATTGACACCAAAAGCATTAAGTGTGGGAGTTGGGAAGCCCAAAGCTAATTCTACTTCTTCCAATAACTGAGACTAGGACTCTGGACAACTAATTTAATTTTTCAGGGTCTCGATTTTCTCATCTGAGAATGAGAAGGCAACTGGGTGTCCTCAGAGGTCCATTTCAGTTTTCCCATTCCTTCCTGTTTGCTGGTGGTGCTACAGCGAGAGAATTACAGTGACAGTAAAAGGGGAAAATAAATAAAAGGCACAACAGAAAGTATAATTAACAGAATGAAACTGTAAAATTCCACAGGAAAACGAGGACGTAAAATGCATCTAATTTTTTCTAGCTGTATGAATAATTTTCCCATCTATATAATAGTTGCTGTTATTTAGTTCCTTGAGGTCATGCTTTGCATTTGATTCCTTTTTTAAAAAGTATTTTAATTGCCTGTGTTTCTTAGTCGGGTACCTATGGCCAAGAAGACGCTGGAGAAATAATTGTAGATGAAAAAACGATTGTGTAATGTGGGAGGTGGAAAAGGGTTGAGAGAGCCCCTGAGGCCATGTGGGCAGGCAGGGCCCAGCACCGTGACTGCTGGCTGGCCAACTCCACAGAGTTCTTGGAAACTGAGTTTTTTGGAGCCATTTGATTAATGTAAACAGGGAGCATTTGGCAAGCCCAGTGGAAAAGGACATTTTATGTAAAGCTATAATGACACAACATGCATTCTCTCGCTGGTTTATCTAATCACATCTGCATTTCAATGCTGCTGCTGTCCTGTGAATCTCCTAAATTATTGTCCCTCAGTTTTCCAAGAGAATACAAACCTCTCTTCTTTCAGGAAACAAAGAGGATGCTTGGCTTAGGTCTCTCCTGGAAGTTACTGACACTCATCCCAATCCAGAGAAGAGGAATGCCAGATGGAAAGATGAGAGCTTTCTGTCCCTTGAGTAAAAAGAAAAAAAGGAAAAGGTTTATCTCATTACTTGGGGATAAAAGAACTAAGCTAGCTTCAAAGTGGTAGGTCTTTAAACACCCATCAGAAACCACAAGTGTAAGGAAGCCCTTTTCCCCAATTAGCTGGCACCCTCTCCCTCTGTCCTTCCTGTCTCCACCCCTTCCCACTCTTTCCTTTCCTTTCCTGAATCCAGCGCGATTAAGTGGCTGTTTTATCTCCTCAGCGCTGAATTTTAAAGGGAACAGCTAACTGTGTGATCATATTATTAATATTTATACCCTGTCACTGAATGTTGACAGATTAATTATGCAACATAGTATAAAAATCAGCAGGCAGTGTGGACCAGCGGTGGCAAAGTTAAGAACTCAAGAGGGGGGCTGGCATGTGCCCCAGGGGGACCGTAAACCTCATGCTCTAGTCCCTCTCAGGTAAATGGTCTACTGACTTTATTTCCCACTCCTTACAGCTCAGCGAATCACCTTTGTGGACATAGACACATAATGTTCTGAAGCCCTCTTTGCTTGCATTCTAGCTAGATCTCTCTGGGCATTGACCCCTTGAGCCAGTCGGCCCTGAGGCAGATGCTGTAACTGGGATGCATGTGATTGAACCAACTGAGCTGTGGGGGACACTTTCAAAGAATAGGGGTCCTTTTCTTAGAATATAAATCGTCTGTGATTGAGTCGGGACATTTTTGCGTAGAGTGCTCCACTAGATGCTTAGGGAGTACAACAAAGAGAGTAAAGTAACTGCCAGTCCTTAGGGAGCTTTAAATTTAGTTGGGGAAGCAAGGTTTGGGTTCGACATGTGGCATGGGCAAGGGTGATACAAGACGTCCTCCCAATTTTGCCACTAATTTGGTTCTGTCTGGCTAAGTGACTTGGCCTGCCTGGACTGGAGGTTCCTTTGGTGATGTTGGGGCTTTAGAAAGTTCAGTTGTGCAGGACTCTGTAGAGTATGGACGGACTATCAGGATCAAGAACATTCCTGCCACATACCTGGGATCCAGGGTTGGCAGGTGGCTCGGGGCAAAATCTATAGCCACAGGTCCTTGTCTGTGAAATGGAATAACAAGGCTGCCGGGTTTATTATATGGATGGTGTATATATACATAAAGTGCTTAACTGTGATGTTAATAGCGAGGACATAAAATTGAGTAACACAGTTAGGGATGTTCCTGAAAGAAATGGGATGCGTTGAGGTCGCCTGACAGCCTCAACTGTCTTAGATTTTGCTTGTTTGCCCTTCTCTTCAGCCTGGCCTGCATTAACTTGTATACATAAGGAGCAGCATTGTGTGGCTGGCACCATGGTTGCCACATGGTACCTCCAGCATCCCATACTATACCTCTCCATGGAACCGTATACTGGCACTCTTTGGAAAAGGTCAGGCAGCTATACTGTATTCCGTGAGGCTCCGCAGGACACATGGGGCCAGTGTCACGAGACAGTTCAGTAAATGTTGATCGAGAAACAGCAACATGGATAGTGATGGAAATCGTAGTGGTGGGATGTCTTTGCACACACAGGAGGAGATTCTGCAGTGGCACTTGACCGGAGGCCTGCTCCAGAGAGTGGAAATGCTATCTCGGAGCGCTCAGGATGCTTGGGTGACAGATGTGACCTGTGTGCAGTTTGTCATTGTTCTTCTCACTGAGTTTGTATGTGTGTGTTTGGTAGTTATTGAAGGAAGGTGAATAGATCATTCTGAAGAGAAGTTCACTTGAACCAATCAGTTATCAGGTCACATAACAAAAAGCTGTTGCAATCACAACACATCAAATCAATTCTGGGAGTGATATACCTTATAATCACGCAATGCAAATAATCAAACCCAATAAGCAAGCAAACCTTCAATGTCATCAAGCAGAACTCCAACTACAAGTAGCTCTGATCGCTTTAAATCAACTCTTTACCCCTTCTGCTGCAGCTACGGGAGTCATCCTGTGCTTTCCAAGCCAAGCTCGATAATTCAGCATCCACAAACATGATGCTCCAGTTAACAATTTATCTTTGCTTAGCAAGTTGACTGATTAAATTAACTGTTTAATACTATTCTGAGATCATCTGTGAGTTAGGAAAAAAAAAATTCCAGTTGTATGTATAAAGGGAACTGACCATCATCTGAAGGGAACTGACCATCATTCATTCTGACCATCATCTTTTCTGGGTCTTTGCTCATGCCAGAAACCAGTTTAGGGGGTTGAATGAGGAGAAACAAAAGAACTACAGAGTGTGGTCCTTGCCCTCCAAAATGAATTGGGATGAACAGCATGCCAAGAGCAATAAGAATACACTGTGGTAAATGTGATGCTATCTATATAGATCAAAACGAATTTCTTAGTCACCTACTGTGTGTCCATCCCTGCCAACGTGCCCATAGGATAACAGTCCATGTCCAGAAGGACCTCATAGTGTGCTAGAGAAACAGAAGAGTGGAGAACACTGTGAGACAATGAGAAAGGGAATGTCAGGTAAAGTCTAGGAAAAAGGAAACCCCTTAATTCTGAATCCTGGAAATAAATCTCAGGAGATCTGAAATTTTGTGCAGTATTCTTGTACAACAGATTTCTGTAGATAATCTTCGTACCCCCTGGAGTTATAGGTGGTCAAAGGTAACTCTGTTTTGTACGCGGAGGAGGAGAAACAGCCAAGGCTTGGGTATGGATGTCCACACTAAAAAAGCAGGTGCAGGGGGACTAGGTTTTCAGTTTTCAGCACAAATGTTTCACCATGGTTATGCTGTCCGTTCTTATTGGTCAGAGCCTGTAGGATGAATAAGCCACCTGTAGGTTGATGCGAGGTATTTGGGTAGGTAATTTCTTGCTTTTAAACCATTAGAATGTCATTTAGTGCATTAGTAATAAATTAATAGAGTTAACAAGAGTGGGGAATTATTTCAGTGTGCGGCCCCAAAGAGCAGAGAAGAATAGACCAGTCTGCATATTTGGAACCTATTAGTGCTGCACTTGCATGTGCCAGGTAACCTTCTAGAAGGTGCTTCTTTTAAAAGGGACCCTGGTGAAGCTTAACATTAGAGTACGGTCTGTTTAAAATGACCCACACACTGTAGGTAAATTTGACAGCATGACAGAAGGTTTATCCAGACAGGCTGTGCTGTTGGACACGATTTCAGACCAGAAATCTCTGAAAGTCAAATCTTTACTATTCTACCATGACTACGGACTAGTGGGTGCTCAGAACAGAGCCTTTCCTCTCTTTCTCTTTACAAAGCTCAATTAAAATGTGCGTGTGCACTAATCTCCCTGTTCAGAGCTCCCGTGGTGATGGATAGAGCCATTTCCAAGTGTGTTTAGGCTCAGCGGAATCTCTTAACCCATTGTGGGACCTGCACGGAGGGGAAAGAAAGAAAGGCAAGAAAAATGAAAAAGCCAGAGGAGGCAGATTACACTCAGAAGAAATGGAGTACAGAAAAGGTTTGTCCACATGACCCACAAGAATGAGAGAGGTTGGAAGTGGGTCCCCTGAACTGTGTGCTGTGGCCATTGTCAAAAGTGAAGAAACTTCTAGTAGCCGGGCAAGAAATCGTTTCTGATGCAAAGCTCACTGCGTGTTTACCAACGTGAAGGTTAATTGTGAAGCAAGAAAATGCCACCACGAGGCTGAAGCTTTTCTATTGCTGCTTTTTGTCAGCATCTCCAGGAACCTGCAAACACAGAAGAGGTCCTTTGATAGCCACGTTGGCAGCCCACGTCGCTCACCGAGATCCGGCAGGTTAATGTAGCGCTGCCAACCCTCCAGACTGAGGCAATCAGGAGCACTGCTTGATAGAAATAAAATGAAATGTGGTGGGAGGAGGGGGGAGCCTGTGGTTGGTATTTCAGCTACTGGCAAAGCCCTCCTGAAATCAAACCCTCCCTGGAAGGCGGGTATTAGCAGAGTGGCTGAGGGGCACCTGCAACGCCGAGATTAATCCCCTTTTTGTTTTCTTTCGGGTCTATCTAGGCACTGCTGAGTGGAAGAATTTATGTTGGCCTCCTTCCTGAAAGGGAGCTGCAGGCTGAGAAAAGAGGATGTGTCATCGTATGTCACTTCTCAGTGTGCCTCTGTAGCTGTCTGTCTGTCGCTCTGCCGAGCGAGATCCCGGCCCCTCCCTGCCAATCCGTTCCACCCTCCTTCTGCTTCTTGGTCATTTGTTTCTGTGCCTTGAATTCTTATCTCCTGTCA
Organism: Neogale vison; assembly: GCF_020171115.1. Classification (NCBI taxonomy): domain Eukaryota; kingdom Metazoa; phylum Chordata; class Mammalia; order Carnivora; family Mustelidae; genus Neogale; species Neogale vison. The sequence goes on along the minus strand of NC_058097.1, from coordinate 121,589,079 downwards.
GAGCAAGGCGACCACAGTCTCTGATGACAGAGCCCCCGAAATGTGTCTCTCTTCCGTCCTCCAGAGCAAGTCAGGTCACAGGTCCGGGCAGGCATTAAAGTGAATAAAGGGGAAGTAAACTGGCCTTTGATCACCCTTCAGCTCGGAGCCCAGAGACTCTGACCAGGTTATGCAGATGTCGTTTGCAAATTAGCTAATGCTCTGGGAGATATCCCTGGGGGATCCTTTTGAAATGCAGAGCAACCCGATCTCTCACAGCAGCCTTCAATGCTTTTATTTAAGCAGAGGAGTCATTTTCTTTGGAAAATAAAATACCATTTATAACGTCGATATATATAAAACAGAAGTGGATGTGCTCTGACTGAAAAGGGGTGTGAGGGGAGGTGTGGTCGGCCTGGAGTCATCCCGGTGAGACTCTCCAGTCCATCTCTGGGAACCCACAGGGCCACCACACACATCTCTGTGTACATGGTGTTGTCAGCAAGCTCTGCTGCTGGGCACCCGGCTGCGAGGTCCTGCAGGAAGGGGCACCTTGCATACACTCACACAAAGGTACCCCAGGAGCTGGCAGAGGCTCTGTCTGCTCTTTGAAAGGCTTATTGGTCCCAGGAGCACTCTCACCATCCCATGTTCTAAGGTAGAGTCCTGTTAGATTTTTACGGAGGAGCTGCTCTCTCTCCTGGCGTACACCTAGAAGTTACTGGGGCGGGCACCATTTTGTTGAGCATATTTTACGTGCATTTCCTGACAGGTCATAACCAGGGTACAATTTTAAATCTCAGAGCTTTGATAGCTACATTCTTACTATTCCAGATAAGGATTTTAGCAAAATTAGTGGTTGCGAGGTACCGCTATTCCTCTTCTTACTGTAGCACATGGCAGAAGAGGTGGTCTTATCTCAGTAACTTACACGTTGCCCCAAATTCCATCCCTCAGCAATGCAAATTAGAGGATGCATTTTTGATCGAAGAGTCAGTACTTTGGAAAATGGCATTTACCCTACAATGGCTATGCCCCAGGTAGAATTCTGGGCTTTGGGTTGAGTGGCTCAAGTCCAGAGAACAGAGGGGGGACGATTGCTGGCTCACGCGTGAGCTGCTTCAACATCCTGCCTAACTGAGCACAGCTATGCTCCATTTACAAGAGGCAGCGTTAGCGCGTATCTCGCGTGGTTTTAAATAGATGCGGGATGTAACCCTTCTTTTCTAACAGCACAAAACTCCTTCCCGAAGAGTCACCTTGAGGAGATACGGTTTCTTGTGAAGAATTACTGTCTGCATAGTTAAGTCAGAGAGCCATAAAACAGATCTCTGAGTTTATAATCTGTGTGCTTTCAGTGACTGACTGATTCTGTGGCTTTTGGGAAGACTGCAGTTCCTCTTTGTTATTGTTGATTGAAGTCTCACAAACTTGGGAATATAGCATATACAGGAAGTGCTGTGTGCGTGAAGGATGCCGCCCTCCCATATAGAGATAGTAACGTGGCTACTGGGACTCTTATTCAGGGGTACTGGGACCCTTGACGTAAAGAAGAAATAATAGTAATGAGATCAGCCTCTCCTCTTCCACTTCTCACTTAATCCTTTCTCTGCCTTTGGAGTCACACGACTGGCATATTTAACTATATTCTTTCTGCTGAATAATCGGCTAATTGATTTATTACAGGCATGGCCTTTCTGGTCTCTGTTCCTTAGCATCCTGCAGTGAGTTTTGTTACCTTCTCGGCCCTGTTTATTGCATCCCCATCGTGCAAGTAACTGGAAACTTGGCACTAAGCAGATGGGAAAAAAATGCATTCTATAGATATCAAAGCTTAGTGGCTGAATGTTGATCTCTTTGGAGGTAGATGGCTCCCAAGACCCTGATGCTTTTTGAAATATGCTCTAAATAACCTATTTTTCCATGTGAACACAGGGCTCGGTGGATGGAGATTATTTTCAAGTAGCCCTCAAGGTTAAAGTTGGTTGCTCTTCCAGATGGTTTCTATCTAATGCTTTGGATTATGATATTGAACCACCCTGTGATCAGAACTCCTAGTGCCAAGAATAACAAGAAGTGGAAGCCAGCCGCAGCGAGGGCTGCTGCTTTGAGGGCATGCCGAGATGTAAGGGTCAAGGCCAGACCATATGGTCTATCAAGGCCCTGCTGCAGTAACCCCAGGAAATACAAATCAACTCCTGGAACTGCTCATCATCTCTGTTTCCTATCGCGTCCGTCACCATATCCTCTGAACGCCCCTTTCCCCAAGTCCCTCTTCCCCTAATGTTTGCCACGGGCTTCTTTCCGCTGCCACGGTTTCTAGCAGCCTCCTGAGGAACCTGTTTCCGAGTGGCACATGGTTGAATGACATGACAAAGCAGAGAGGGCTTCTAGGTAACAGATTCAAGGGTGAGATAGTTTATTGAGCCTGACATTACAGGAGGTGATAGGGACATTGGGTCCCAGCCACTTCAGTGAGAAAATCAGTTGTGATTTACCTCCCCAGGGAAAAGCTTCCCATTTTTGGACACTTGAACCCTAAAAGGGGAAGTCGAGGACAAATCCCTTGAGAGAGTAGAGGTTCTTTTTAGTATGCTTTTCTTTTCTTTTTTTTCTTTCTTCCTTTTCTTTCTTATTCTGGAAGCAGTTATTCCAGCTCAAAGTTAAGTGACTTTAAATACTTGCTTTCTTTTCAGCAAGGCTCTGACGAGGCTATATGTACTCACCTAAAAGAGAAGTTCCATGAAGGCAGGAAAAGATAAGAGGACATCCAGCATTTTGATCCTTTTTTAAAATTTTTTTATTTTATTTTGTTTTAAGATTTTATTTATTTATTTGACAGACTGAGATCACAAGTAGGCAGAGAGGCAGGCAGAGAGAGAGGAGGAAGCAGGCTCCCCGCGGCGCAGAGATGCGCTGGCTCCATCCCAGAATGCAGGGCTCAATTACTGAGATCATGACCTGAGCGGAAGGGAGAGGCTTAATCCACTGAGCCACCCAGGTGCCCTGCACTTTAATCTTTTAACCATCAAAATCAAGCGTGGGATGTATACGCTCAGTTTCGCATGTACATGGCTTCATTCTGTTTCTTCCCCCTTTCATATGTTGAGGATTTATACTGGTTGGCCATACTACTTTAACATCCACAGTCCGCATCTACTTGAGAGAAGGGGGCAGATAGTGAAATAGGAATTCCATCTTATGATGGGCAGTGGGTTCACGCTATCGGACTGCACAGCAGCCTCATGCTAAGGAGAGTATTCTCCTCTTGTTGAGAGAGTTCTAGCATTGAATGACCAATCTTGGCCACTCCACTTAAACTCTGGTTTGTATAGATGCCTGGATGTTTTCCTTTATGAAAACCTCTCTGCATATTTATCACTTTGTTCATTGCAGACTCCCAGCAACCTAGTGGGCAGACCCGATACCCCCACACCCTTCCAATTCCCAGCAGCACAGCAGCCGCCACAAACCCACTCAGCAGAACAGCCTTGTTCCCCGAGGGAGCACTTTCCGGAGCTGACCTTAAAGAGCAATTCGAGTCAGGAATAGAGAGGCTCAATTGTTCATAAACCTGGCATTTATTACTTGGAGATTCTTTCTCTACAGTACAAACTGCTCTTTATACAATTTTATCCAATAAAGTGCTCCTTTCCTCAGCACCCCGCTTTCCCCTTTGGGCTTCCTCCTACTTCTCCCTGCCCCCACCCACCTGTGGGCTTTGCATGGGACAACAATAGAGAAAAGGACTTACCAACCGCAAAGCCCATGGCTCTGGGAAGGGCCGGGCTGGCATGCTGAGCACAGGGTGTGTATCCTTCTCCCTCTTCTTATTTAGGCAGCAATTAGTGAAAGAGAAGTAAGATAATGATACTTTTTCCTATGTTACTAGGTCAGACCAACACTGAGTCAATTTATTATTTGCATTCAGAGTCCCCAGATGGTTAACAAATGATAACAACACACATTGGTTGTTTCCCAGGTTGAGGAACTAGAAGTCTCAATACAGATTCGTGTAGTTCCATTAGTTTAATTAACCCTTGAAGAGATTCCTAATGCTTCACGTCTTGACTTAATTGGACTCACATTTTGGGGAATGGATAGGTCAGTGGTCTGGAGGCAGGAGGAGGAATGAAATGGATCCCACCAAATCCTACTTCTTAGTTAATAGTGTCATACGTAAGTAGAGAGAACTGGGGGCAAGTCCTCCCCAGTTCTGGATCATAGATGGTCCATCATATAATTCAAGCCTAGGCAGACAACTGGAATGGTCTAGTCCTTTTTAAATTTCAAATAGGAAGAGCAGGCAGTATGTTATCAGAAAAAGCTCTTTACAGTGGTGATTCATAAACAATGATATGGAAACACTGTAAATTAGCCAAAGCATGTAAATGTACCTTCATGAGACTTCTGACATAGTCTTTTCTCTGAGAATGAATTAGCTGACTGGAAATTGGTGTCTTCTTGTGTAGACCATATTCCTAAATCATTAGCCATGATTTCTAGTTTGGGTTTATTTAAAGTCAGGCACGAAGGTTCTAGTGATTAGTGAACCAATCTGAGTACAAAACACTTCTAGAATTTTTGTGATTTCTCCTCACCTATTACAGTTTGTTTCTGATCTAATTCAACGGATTCCGGTCTTTTCCCCCTTGCTGTTCCTGAATCTTTTCAAAATATTCGATTTAGTTTTCACAGAAACAGCAATTCTCTTTCCACACTCATATTGTATCAGTTTATGAGGAATTTAGGTAAATTATGTAATTATATGAAAAAGTACATCTGGTAAGAACAGATTTGGGAAAGATGCAGCTGCCTCTTGGTAAGCATATGGCTCAACAAGTGAGTGCCTCGGTGCCGGGGTGATCCAGAGGGAAGGACTGGCGTACAAGGGAAATTCAGTGTGTCCCGACGACGTCAGGCAGGATGCTGACAGGAAGGATGGAGAATGCCAGTTAACTAAGCACGCAGGTTAAGAGAAAGTTAAACAGAAATTAGTTAAGAGAGCTTTCAGTGCCTGCTTGACTAAGATTCCAGGTTTCTGAACTCGTGTGCTAATATTAGTAATTGACTTCAAACAAATTACATAACCTCTCTGAGCTTCAGTTTATTCATGAATAAAATAAGGATATTACTAACTAACCATTCCCTTTAACCCCAGCACTTCAGTGCATACTGTTAAATAATGTTTTAGTAATAATATTTTTAATATTTTAACAATTTAATAACTATTTAAATATTTAAATAAATAATTTAATAAAAATATTTTTAATAATATTCTCATACAATTATAGATTTAGGATATTTAACCTTGATATAATATTATTATATATATTTTTAAGATTTTATTTATTTATTTGACAGACAGAGATCACAGGTAGGCAGAGAGGCAGGCAGAGAGAGAGGTAGAAGCAGGCTCCCCACCGCCCCCAAGCAGAAAGCCTGATGCAGGGCTCAATCCCAGAAGCCTGGAATCATGACTTGAGCTGAAGGCAGAGGCTTTAATCCACTGAGCCACTCAGGCACCCCTATATAATATTATTATCTGATACGCCATTATTATTTTAAAATTTTTCAATGTTCCCGGTAATGTACTTTATAGCATTTTTTCCCCTCAATCTGGGATCCAGCACAGGGTCAGACAATATATTTAGTTGTTATATATTTTTAGTCTTGTTGGCCTTCTTTCTCTTTCAAGGCATTGACATTTTTGGAGAACGTTCTTCAATTAGAGCTTGTGTGTTAGGTCCTCACACCCAGATTCATGTTATGTAACTTTTGGCAGGAATATTGTATATGTGATGTTTCCTTCTCATATTAGGAGTCACATGATGTTCGTGAGTCTCATTTTTGGTGATAATAGTAATCACTTGTTTATGGTTTATCTCCCAGGATTTTCTACTGTGATACCACTTTTCTCATTGAAATTAGTAAGCTATTTCTGGCAAGATATTTTGAGACTATATAAATGATTTGCCCTCATTAAACATTTACCTACTCGTTTTCACATCAGTTGATGATTTCTACTTAATTGAATTGTTACTAGTATGATTGCAAAGTGGTGAATTTTTTTTTCAAATTCCATGATTCCTTATACAGTTATTAGTTGGTGTTCTATGCCAAGAAAGAGATTTCTCTTTCCCATTTCTTTAGTTATTTTCTTGTTACTTTTTAGTATGGGGTCATGAAACTTTATTTTATTCAATGGATTATAATCAGTTTATTATTTGTTTTCATGTTGAAATTGCCCTTGACTTGACAAGTTTGTATTCCATCAAGTTGATTCCTCAGTCTTTTTGATGTGTCCTTGCCATTCTTAGAATACTTCCTTTCTTTCTGGCACAACATGATATTTTAGGCTCATTTTCTGCTTTCCCTTACTCCCTAAAGCCAGGCATGTTCTGTTGAGTGGAGTGTAGTATTTAGAAACCAAGAGCAGGTTCCAGATGTGCTTAATGCTACCAGGGTGTCATCATTTCTAGAAAGAAGAAAGAAATACAAGATATCTTTAAACATCTTTCTCTAGGAAAGGTGTGGGTGTCTGGGTGGTTTAGGTGGTTAAGCATCTAACTCTTGATTTTGGCTCAGGTCATGATCTCAGGGTGTTGAGATACAGCCCTGTGTTGGGCTTTGCGCTTAGCACAGAATCTGCTTGAGATTCTCTCTCCCTCTCTCTCCCTCTTCCTCTGCCCTTCCCTGCACTCTTGGTCTCTCCCCCCCCCCATACATAAATAATGTGAAAAATAAGAATCCTCTCTCTGTGAGGTTTTCTTCTTTTAGAGACCTGCCTTTACACTCATATTCCTCCATGATGAGAAAGATTGTAGTAAATTCATACTCTGCTATCTAGCCTAGAAAGATATCCGTGCCACTATTCTCGTTCTTCTGATAACAAGGAAATAAAGATTTCCCAGGGCTATACTCAGGAGCATGCAGGGTACGGGGGTGGAGAAGGTTTGCCTATATCAGGGATTATGGGGAACACAGCAGAGGGTCTTAACAGAAAATATTTATAACCATAATCAATTATGCCTGTGTTCTATCTAATATCCTAAGTTTAGAGCTCTCGCATTGATGTTCAAAAGTTCCTGGGAGGACTCCTCCCTTAGGGGATACTTTGGATAATATAAACGTTATTATTAGATATTCCTAATTACAATGATATTATGGGTCATATTGAATGATTACATTCAGTTTGACTTATTACTCACATCAGCCCTCTTCTTGATGTCCTGTGACAACGGAGAACAGAAACAAGACTGTGATGATAGGGGTGCCTGGGTGGCTCAGTTCGTTGAGCAACTGCCGTTAGCTCAGTTCATGATCCTGGAGTCCCGGGATTGAGTCCCCCACATTGGGCTCCCTGCTTGTCAGGGAGTCTGGTTCTCCCTCTGACCCTCTCCCCTCTCATACTCTCACTCTTTCTCTCAAGTAAATAAAAATAAAATCTTAAAAAAAAAAGAAAGAAAGAAAGCAACAAGACTGTGGTGACAGAGCAGAGTACAGCCACAGCTCTGGAACCCAGGGCTCCTGGCATACAGATGCATCTTAGGCCTTGTGCCATCCCCATCATATGGAAATCTGAGGCCTCCTCAGGAGAAGCTGGGCCAGTGAAGCAATGATTAGGCACCCTCACTCCTGCCTCTGAGCGGAAGTTTGTATTCTGCCTCATATCCTGTCAAGTGCAAAGGGGAAATAGATAATGAAAGCAAAGGGGACTTTCGGACCATTTAGAAGGCAGGTGTTGACCCCTGCCCCAGGGCTGCTGGTTGTGTAGAAGCCCTGATGGAGGACAGGAAGGGCTGCTTTGTTAGAATGTGGACTTGGCAGAGAAAGGGGAAAATACTGGGCCACATTTGAGCTTAATTGCCCTTAAATGTGGCCTGAGGAATGCCAAGCTCTTACCAATCAGTAAAGTCACTCCTCCTTCATTAGAGAGGATTGAATGAGAGGTTGGAAAAAGCTAACAGATGTGTTTGTCCAATCCTGCTTTCCTCTGCTAAATGGAACAGAGTCCTCTATGGAAACAGGGAGGGGTAGAATTAGAGAATAAGTATTTCTCTTAAATGCTTACAATGTCCCCAATTCTATGATAAGAGCTTTTCATGCATTACTTGGTTTAATTCTCATGGTAATCTAATAAAGTATTATCCTATAAATTAATACCTCTATTTTATGGATGGAGAAACTGAGCCTTAGAGGTTAAGCCATATCCCAAAGCTCATACATGGTATATATCAACCCAGGTCTTCTGTCTTTAAAGTCATGTCTGTGGTCCCGATGCTACCAGTTTTAGGGAAGATTAATTTTCCAGTAGGTAGGATGAGGCAAACCAGTGAGGATAGGATCATAGGCTGAACATGTAATTGTTGGGTTGGGGGAGAAAAGTAGTAGGGAGGGAGAGCTAAGAATGTCTCAAGATAAACATTAGACACGGAATTTCACCCACTCTATATACATTCACTCTGGCTGGCGCTGAGCCACCTGCATACTAGCAACTACCCTCATTCAGAGCTTACTACCAAAGAGAAGCTGATAAGAGGTATTTCTTTCATTTCCTTATGATTTTCCCATCTCTCTTAAGAACCTCTTTCTCCTGGGAGAACAATACCTCCTGCTAATCAGTTACCCAGCAGCTTATAAAACATCTCAAAATACTCGTTTTAATTTCCTTATTATAGCAACTGTCATCATCCCTTTGGGTCCTAGAGATTTGGAACCCTGGTAGTCTCCAGCCAAAGCAAGCCCTCCAAGACTGGAAGATTGTTGGCTTGATATGCACAGGCTGATCTCTTTAACATTGGATTTATGTGTTTGTGAGCAAAATGAATTCTCTTTGTTGTAGGATGAGAGATGGGAGAGGACAAAAAATGACTCGGCAGGAGCCAGGGAGACACCAACTTAATGGTGGCCATGTTCCTAGTGATGACAGCCTAATCTACTAAGCTAAGCAGTACTAATGACATGACCCAGTGACACTCTCCAATGCTCTGCAATACAGACACCTGGAACGTTTGAGCAGCACGATTTCTGTCTGCTTTTTTTCCCTCCTCTCATTTTCTGTATTAATCAGACATTTACAACTCATGACATCAGATGTGATCATTATATATGGCACTAGTACTATCTTCCAAAGTGACCCCTCCTCCATCTAATTCTTTCTGGGTTTATTATTTAAAAGAGTAATTTCATCACAAGGGACCACAGAGCATGTAAAAGAGCATTGCTTTTCAAGTTAACCACACATGGGCATAATCCTAATTCCATCACTTATTGAGCTGTGAGACTCAAGAAATTATCCTAACTGCTCTGGATCTCAAAGTCCCCCTCCACAAAATAAGAATAATACTTTCCTTTCAGTGTTCTTGGGTAGATTAATTGGGAAAATAGATGTGAAGACCTTGAATAGGGTCTGCTTCTTAGTAGGGTACTCTGTAAATTACAGTTATTTTAATTACTTACCTAGTTATTTGTGCAATTCTGATATCTCACTTATCCCATCTTAGGGGTATGGTTTTGATCTTTGTAAGAGCCATATATACGTCCATCATTTTGTTTCTCATGCTGCCAAGCACAACACCACAAGCATGATACACAATGAACACAGGTGTTTAAAGTAAATGAGTTAATCTTGCAGGTATTCTCCTTACCAGGAAGTGTTAGACAAATTTGCATCTGGTGGCGATGACAGTGGTGATGATGGTGATGATGATGATGATGATGATATTGTCAATAATTTATTATGGAAGGAAGTGCAAGCCTGCAGATGTATATGCCCATTGTGTGTCTTTTTGTCTGGGTTGCCCAGACACCTGAATCAATTCAACACTGAAAAACACTAACTCATTCCAGATTTCTCAGTTATTTCTCACCTTTTAATCACTTCTGTTCCTTCTTTGTCCTTATTATAATGATCCTGCTCAGAGGGTTTTAATATTAGGAGCACCTCTCATATCATTTTTTTTTTCCCCAGAGCTAGAAGGGAAGGTACACCTCCACCTACCCACATACATACAATTAGTACTATTAGGCCACTGTATTCATTTAATTGACTCATGCTGTTGATTCTTGAGCCATTTAGCCTTCTCCACCATGGTCATGGGAAATAGGTGGTGACTTGCATTTGGACCACAGCATCTGACTGAAAATGAACACCCCAACCAAGACTCCTAATAGCCCACTTATAGGATTCTGAAGACGGAGGGCTGGTTTCCCAAATGACTAGTTATCCTGGGAACAAGGTGATGTTTGAATTTGCCCAGCAGCTTGAGAGACTTCCTTCTGTATGCTGTCTGCTACCCACTGGAGCACAGCTGTACCCCAGCCACCCCCCTCTAGTTGAAGAGGCATACATTCTTCATCAGAGTACTTCTGCTCCAGAGATACATGAAGAACATGCATCTCTTGACAGCACCTTATATCTCCATTGTCATTTTTTTGGTGGTGGTTGTGGTTTTATTTTAACAGAGCAAAAGATTTATAAAATACTGACACATTAATACCATATCAGTTTATCTAACTGAAAAAAATGGGTAGATTTAGACTATGTATAATTCTTACTTTACAAAAGGATTTATTAGTCACAGAAATTATTCTGTCATTTAGAATATATGGAGATCTTTATTTTTATAAATAAAGCTTAGTAGATCACAAGGCTTAACCTGAAACACTCTTTTAAAAGTCCTTTTACTTAAGGGCACCTGGGTGAATTAGTAGGTTGAGCCTCTGCCTTCCGCTCAGGTCATGATCTCTCGGGGTGGTCCTGGGATCAAACCCCACATTAAGCTCTCTGCTCAGTGGGGAGCCTGCTTCCCCCTCTCTCTTTGCCTGCCTCTCTGCCTACTTGTGATCTCTATCTGTCATGTAAATAAAATCTTCAAAAAATAAAACATAAAAAAATAAAAGTCCTTTTACTTAAAGGGTATAATATCTGAGTGCAATCTATAGTTCTTGAGAGGATCCAAGTTTGATTAAATCAAGAGTAAAATAGTTTGAGGTAATTGGAGAAATTTGAATATGGGCTGATTATTAGATATTGGATATTAGATTATTAGATATGGACATTTGTTGATTATATTCAGCATGATAACTATGTTGTGTTTATGTAGAAACATACCTATATTTTAGAGACACATACTAAATATTTATGGGAAGAATGCCATATGGCTGGAATTTGTTTTAAAATACTTAAGGGAAAAATAATGAAACAAATATTATAAAATTTTAGCAATTGCTAAACCTGCATGTTGGATAAAGGAGTGTTCATTGTATATGAACATGAAATTGCTTATAATAGGCCAGTTTGACCTAAAAGTGGAAAATTCATGTGGTTCAACCTTTTGGTCTCTAATTTTATGTATATTTGATTTGTTGTTCTTGTTAAAACAACAACTTAAGGTACCATGTGTTTGTAGGAAAAATTCCAGATACTTTAGTATATGGTACAAAAGACAGTTACTGGCCTGGTCTCCTCCCCCACTTCTCTACCACCCCCCTCTTCTCCCTCCCCTCAGCCAAAGCAAAATAAGAATAAAGCTTTAGTTGAACCTCCTTATTTTGAACTGCTTGATTTTCCTAAGCAAGCCAAGTCATTTCCTGTGCCTTTGCCTAAAATGTTTCCTTTCCCTGAACATCACACTTCCATTTACCAGTGACAGCTACTCACATCCATAACCCAGCTTTCAGGTCACACTTATTTTGAGGTTCTGATATCATCCCTCCCTCAGTTTCTTCCTCTTTTGTCCCCTACACATTCCCCACCCAACCTCCATTCTAACAGAATCTCTCAGTGCTCTATGCATCATTGCTGGAATATTTTTTTAAGGATTTTCCCCAATGGACTAAGTCTCTCAAAGGCAAGTCCAACACCTTACTTAGACTTTGCTTCTTTGGGAGAGGTCACTTACTATCCACATTCAGGAGGCTGAAGCTGAAGGATCGACTTTCCATCTGTTCTGGGTCCTGCAGGTACATAAGAGCTGACTGGCCATCCTTCAGTAGAGTGGACATGCTTAGCAACAGGCACAGGGTAAGACCCTGATGGAAGCCAGCTCACTGAATGGATGTGCAAAGGTCAAGTTCTGACTCCAGCTAGATCTTCTGTCCACTCACCACTTAACATGACTCTTTCTTCCTGCTAGGAAATAAAGTTAAAATCAGCAGTCACAATGAGGGCAAACCCCAGGAGGACAGAGATCAATGTGGAAGAGGTGCTTGGGAATTAAAGGGATATCTTTCCCCATTCTGCCTGTGACTTACTGTGACTCAGTGAAAGTAATCTTGGCGGCTTGATAGTTAAGTAACAGATTCTTTGAGTTCTTCTTTAAGTTCTACTTTCTCCATGGGAGTTTTCATCAATCACAAGACCTGAAAAGGCTTTATTTCTTGAGATCCTATGTTATGTGGACCAAGGATTCAATTTACTAATATGCTAAGCATTGGTATCTACATTTTATATTATTGACCAGACTACGAGCCTCTTGAAGCGGGGATTATAATTTGCTAAATTGTGTTCCTCACAGTATGTCACAGAGTGTTTTTTCTCGAGTAGTAATAATAAAGGTAACAATAGCATCATATGACACTTCTGTATGCCAGGTGCCTTTGTTAATATTTTATGTATATTAGTTCATTTAATCTTCATATTCACTATGGGTCAGTCGCCATTAGTGGCTACCTTTTATACATGAGAATATTAAGAGGAGAAACAAGACATTAGTAACTTGCCCCAAATTGTTATTCAGCTAGAAAGGGGTAGAGGCAGGATTATATACCAGACAGCTTTATTAAATGTGTGTCTATATAGATGCACCATATTTGAATACAATGGATATAACATTTATATTGGCCAAATAAGAAAATGATTGAAGACAATTATATTTTCAACAGCACTCTTCATTATATTGTTCTGTATCTTTCATAATATTCGGGAATACATTATGGAAATGAATGGGAATAAGGGAGATAGATTTTAAATTAAATGAATTAAAAATAATTATTTAATTGTGCACTGTGATAAGTGGTCGGAAATAGAAGAACGAAGTGCTGGGAGAGTGTATCATTCTGGTCCCTGAGATAGACTGGCAGCCCGGGAAGGTGGGTGGCCTCCACTTGGGGCTGTATGAAGGTCTGACAGTGAGGGGGACTGGTGAGTGGAGGGCTAGGTGGGTCCTAACATGTGGAGAATTGACAGGACGGTGATCGTGCAAGTTATTGTACAAAGTGGTCTCAGATCATATATATGGAATTTGGGTGCTGTAAATTATGACCCTGGATCCACAAGTCAAGAGTGGTTGCAGGGAGCAGGAGACAGGAAGGCTGCTACTACATTAGTCCCTGAAGGAGATGATTAGTAGCTTTGATTACAGAGATGGCGATGAGAACAGACACAAGTAGACAAATTGGGTATATGTTAGAAGGTCGAGTCAACAAAGCACAATTCAGAGACCTAAACAAAATCCTTCAGAACTTCTCAGGAAGTAGATTATCTATCTATCTATCATCTATCTATTTCCTTGTGAAAGCTGCAATTATGGTGTTAAATTCTTTAATATATGCTGGTAATAGGAGAAAAGCTCATCCAAACTTAAACTGAAGCTGATTCTTTTTTCAAATGCATTCAGTAGGTTGGGAGCTAAACTCTTTGTAAGGAATTAGATAGAATGCTAATGAATCTCTTACTCAAGGCTCTAGAGGATCAAGTTCCACAGATTCTTTATTTTCCCTGGATTTTAGTGGGGGATTTTTCCTACAATTCAGTTCTATGGCAGTGAATCACATTTCTCTCCAAGGCTCCTCAACAAACAATTTACACTGTAAATATATTTGTTGGCATGCAAATCACTCTGCATTATGAGTCTTGATTAATATTATAATGTGTTGATGAAAGCCTGTAAGTGGTTCTTGGAACTAAGGTTCAGACAAAGATGTGCTGTTTGGGTGCGGAATGTTTGTTGAATATTAGATTAGGTTTTTTGTTTTGCTTCTTTCTCTCTTTCTCTCTCTCTTTCTTTATTTTAAGGAGATGCTTGGTGTGAAGTGGTAACAAACTTCAAAATACGCAATTAATTAACACAACCAATCTATTGCCCAAACTGCATAAAAACAATCCTCCCCCATGCACACATTATGTCTGATCGCACCGAGACTGCTTTTGAATATGTGGGCCCTTTGGTTTAGCTGTTTAACCTCTTACTCATCGCCAACATCCTGTCTCTCGAGAAGTATTGTTCTGTAACATTGTGTGCCTTTTAAATAGTGTGCGAGCACGTGGGTTGATTAGACCGTGTGCCCAATTCCCAATCTGCCCACTGAAATGCAGATACTGTTACTGGGCTTTGCTTTTCTGAAACGGGTTTCTCTTCCTTCATAGTGGGATGTGGATATGAGGAGGAACAGAACCAGACCCTCCACCTCAAGAGATGAAAATATTGACCCGCATTTTTCTGCCCCACACAGAGCTTGAATAAGCAACAATTCATTGGAAGGCGCACAGACTCAGAAAGTAGTCTGTGATTAAGAGCATTAGGTTTCAAATACAGCAGAATTTGGTTCAATTCCAGCTCTGCCACTTAATAGCTGCCTGACCTTGACCGAGTCATGTCGCCTCTCTAAGTTTGTTTCGTCATTTGGAAAACGGGGTTAATAATTTCTATTTCTTGAATTTGGAGTGAAAATTAAATGAGATCATGGGTTTAAAGTGATTTCTTGGCGAAAAAGAAAAAAAAAATGCTCAGTAGATGGATTTGTTACTATAAGTAGATCCCCAGTCTCTGGTTCACTGATACTAAGACAATGAAGATAGTATTTGACAGAACTCTCTTCAAGGTTTGTGGGTTTTATTATATCCGGTCATCTCCCAGTCTTCACAACCAAGAATTCTGACTCTCATCTACACTGCACCCCCTTCTGCAGGTGGATATCAGGGGTTTCATGTCAAAGTGTTTAATGGTGCATACTCCAGCAGCTCAGGAGCAGAACCCTATCACCGCTCTGTGAGTGAGTACCCAAATATGTTTCCAGAAAGAGAACTGAAAGCAGAACCAGGGGCCGTAAGGAGTAAAATAAGGAGACACAGAAGGAGGTGAGGTGCAGAGGCTATGTTTGACAAAGGAAGATCCAAATGGAAGTTGAATTTTGGGCCAAATTAGACACATAGGCACACTCCAGTTTTGTTCTTGCCTTGTGACCCCAGTGAAGAGATAGCACTTGAGAACATATGTGCTCTATCTTCCAAGCAACTGAAGAGTCACAAGAGCCTGAGGGCAGATCATCTGCCCACCCCCCCACCTCCCCTGGCCAATGGATATGATTATCCATCAGAAACATAGAAAATGCACTGTTTAAACAGCCCTGGGGTAGGCCTGGAATGACTTCCGTGGGAGGGCCAAATAAGAACTTTCCTTACATAGAATGTTCTGTGGCAAGGTAGGCATTCGTCTATGGGTCAGGATTATTGTTTCAGCAGGTTCACATCTCTTGTTTTCGTTTTTTCAATAAAACGTCGTACATGGATTTGTACAGATTATTCAAATCCATTGCTAGACAAATAGGTATGTGTGCATAAGTGAAAATCAATAAAACGATCCTTGGATCTCGACTCTTTCCTCTGTGTCCTCATTCCCGGCTTGTTGTTATTTCACTGAGAACATGGCTGCTGTCACAAGTGTGCACACACGTTTGCCACCAAATCTATTAACTTAGTCCTTTGCTTTCCTTTCTTGGGGAATGGAAGAGCACTAGGTTTTAGGTTTTGTTTTTGTTTCTGAGTCATAGAGTGAGCCTCCACTGGTGCCCTGTCTCCTGTCTCTGGCAGTTGTTCTTTCCTGAATCATGAATATCTCTTCTCTGTTTGACGGTTCCCATCCACATACACATATGTGCTCCTATTTCCCACCTTTACAAACATGTCATGACCTTCTAAATATCTTCTTGGGAAGTCTCACTTGCAGGTGCTGGCTGATTAGCTTCCTGATGAGAGCCCTCTCCCCGGCTTGTAGACAGCTACCTCTCGCAGTTCCCTCACATGGCATAGAGAGACAGAGCATGTTGCCTCTTGTGTCCTCTTATAAGAGCACTGATCCCAAAATGAGGCCTCTCCCTCCTGACCTCTTTTAACCCTGAGTAAATCCCAAAGACCCCACCTTCAAAAATTATCAGATTGGGGGCTGGCTTTCAGCATATGAATGCCGGGGGTCAGAGATAGCTCATACCTATCATTTTACCAAAATTGTACTTGATGATAACACTAATAATTCCTCACTTACCAAATTCTATGATCTAATTTTACACAGCTTTCACTACTCATTTTTTAAAAACTATTTCTTTCTGTGGTCTCTGGGATATCAACTTGCTTCCCCTCACTACTGGCTTTTCTTTACTGAATTCTCATTTCCCAGTTTTTTCATTCTTTTGTCTCTGCTAACTCCCTTGGTGATGTCATTCATGTTCATGGTTTTTAAAACCATCTGTATGCTGGAGATATCCAAATTTGTATTTTTAGCCCTAATTTCATGACCTCCTGAAATCCAAACTTGTATTCAACTGCCTACATGACTTCTCTGTTTGAGTGTCTAACACGTTTTCCAAACCTAACTTGTCAAAAACTAACCTCTTGGGTGTCTAGATTGTCATACTGCCGCCACCCACTCAAACACCCTGTCAACCTGCTTCATCTTCATTCTTTCCTATCTCCTTGAACATCAACCCCATTCTACTTGTTCCTCAGACTCAAGAGCCTAGTTCTCTCTTTGACTCCTCTTTTATCTATTACTCAATGTCTAATACACCAACAGGTCCTACCAGTGATACTTCAAAAATATATCCAGACTCTTCTCACTTCTTAGCTCCTTCATCCCAGCTTCCCTTATCCAAGCCCCCACAGTCTCTGTCCTGGAGTGAATGTCAGTATCCTAACAGGGCCTCCAGCTTCTGCTCAGCATTTATCCTCTCAGCAGAGCAGGAGAGTAATCCTGAAAAATATAGAGCAGCTCATGTTTCTCCTTTTTGCTTAAGACCCTCCAGTGGTTTTCCATTTCCATCAGAATAAAAGCCAAAGTCTTATCAGTGGGCTGCCAAGTCCTCAGAATCCTTCCCTTGTACCTCACAGGTGCATTTCCTCTCTCCCTCCAATGTTCGCTCTCCTTCAGTCACACTGTTCTCTATTTTTACCCAAGCACAGACTAAACTCAGGTCCTTTGCATCACTCTGTCTTCTGTCTCCCTGCTTTATTTTTCTTCATAGCACTACAATCATATTTTTATTCTATGTTTTTTTTTAAAGATTTTATTTATTAATTTGACAGAGAGAAATCACAAGTAGACAGAGAGGCAGGCAGAGAGAGAGAGAGGGAAGCAGGCTCCCTGCCGAGCAGAGAGCCCGATGCGGGACTCGATCCCAGGACCCTGAGATCATGACCCGAGCCGAAGGCAGCAGCTCAACCCACTGAGCCACCCAGGCTTTTAACCTAAGTTTCCACAACAAGAAAAATGCCATAAAGCTCTGTTGACATCATTATTGGATTTCTAGTTCCAGAATAGCACATTGCAGATAGTGGGGACTTAAAAATATTTGTGTATGATTGAGGGTATAGGAAGAGAGAAAGATGTAATGAACCAGACAGAATCCCATAAAACCAGCTGCAAGCAGAATTGACATAGCTAATATTTATTTCAGAATGAATAGAACTCCAAAATCTTGCATTAGGTTTTGACAGTCTGCTAATGCTCCATATACTTCCTAAAACTAATCTATTATGATAACATTTTTGGAAGAATGGGTGTTGAATAATCTCAGATTCACTTTTGCTTTCAACTTTTTTTGTTTTTGTTTTTGTTTTCAAAAAAGGAAAGCAGTTGGAGGGAAAAATAATAATAGGATGGAAAAATAGAACCTGTTGAAATAAGGTAAGAAGTTGGATTAGGATGACACAAACTCTTTTGAGCACTTGCTTGCTAATCCCATTAAAATATCACTAAGTCATCAAGACAACATACTGTATCCTCAATTAACCTGTCTGAAATCTACTTCAGAGAATGAATTTTTCTTGACAGAGCTAGTACCTCTTTATTATTCAGGTTGATCTAGTTATCTTTCTGTCTCTTTATAATTTCCCCTTTCTTCTAGAGTTTTGTCCTTTGAGGCCCTGTTGGTCTTTTACCTGTGTTATTGAGTAAAAGATGTCAGCAAACATAGAAGTTTTGAGGACTGAGGAAGATACTCTAATTGATTACACATGCTTACATTATCTCCTGGTGGACTCCCTTTGGTCCTGAGGTTTGCTGTAACCAGAAGTGATTTCCTCAGGTTTCTGGAGTTACCAAGAAACTCCCTGTTGGGATCTATTGGACAAAAAAGAAACCCTACAGTGACTGGTTTTGTTCTGGGGAACAAGTGCTAGCTTTAAGGCCTTCTGTACCAGGCCCATATCTCAAGACAAGGTTTTCTCTTTTCATAGTTCTACAAGCACCTGTCATTGTTCTTTCATACAACTGGCCTTTCTAACCCTCCTTATTGCCAACTTCATACATTTGTTCATGAGTTCTATAGCTGCCTGAAATACCTCTTGGGTTTTTCTTTTGTGTGTCTAAAAACCCCACCTCAAACTTAATTCCTTGATGAATTTGTCCTGAGGACCAGCTCATATTAATCTCTCTTTCATTGGTAGTTCTGCAAAATGAGCCTCTTATTTTGGAACCTCATCTGATTGTATCTTGCTTTTCTATTCCATTGTTATCGTTACAAATACAATGGAAGTAAACAAAAATAAAAGCAGCCATCATTATTATCTAATATATACTCTGCTTATGTTATCTCATTTAATCCTCACAGTAATTTGAGGAAGGATTTAATGTCATTCCCACTTTATAAATAAGAGAATTAAAGCTCAAAGAATTTACTCAAGATCACACAGCCAAGTGAATGCCAAGACAGAAAACTATTCCTAGCTCTGTAGATTCATTCCGAAGGTTCTTGTACTTACCATAGGGTTTGAGTTGTACCTGCCCTTGAAGAACAGTGCTTTATCATGCTTTTTTTTTCTTTTTCTTAGAATCCCAAACATATGGGAAGTCCTCAGTACCTACTAATAAATTTAAAAAAAAAAAAATGAAAACCTACTTCTGGGACACTAAATTATTGAAGTAATATAGGTCAGAAGGGAGATTCTCTTTCTCAGGTCAGCGTTACTGAGATGGGTGGGTTACAAAGGCTTATTCAGATCTGCTTGTCATAAGACCTAGTCCCAGCCACTAGTTGTCCCTGGCCTATTTGCCTGTGATAGACCATGCCGGGGAGGTAGCAAGGTCTAATGAAAACAACATGACTTTCTTAGAGTTAGGCTGACCTGGCTTTGAAAGCACCTCTGAGACACTGTTGTATCTCAGGCAAAAACAAACAAACAAACAAACACCAAAAAACAAAAACTTCACCTCTGAGAGTCAAGGGGTGGGTGGGGAGGGTTAAATGCAAATGCAAATAAGAATGGTATCTACCTGGGCACCTGAGTGGCTCAGGTGGTTAGGCGTCCATCTCTTGATTTCTTCTCTGGTTATGATTGTGTCAAGTAATCAAACCCCAGCTCGGGCTCCATGCTCAGTGGTGGTGGGGAGGTGGGGTGTCTGCCTGGAATTCTTTGTCTCTTTCTCTCTGCCCGTGTCCCCCTCCCCCAAGCTCACTTTCTCAATCTCTCTCTCAAATAAATACATAAATATTTGTTTTTAAAAAAGGAATATCTACCCACACAGCTGTTTATGAGATTATGAGAGCAGATGTGAAAATCCTTTTACATGGTTCCTGACACACTGTTGGTGATCCTTATTTGCCTTTTCTCTCATAAAAAGGGGTCTTTAACAAACAGTTCAGGAATGCTAAATGGAAGCTTCCAGTCGTGGCCTTAGTTAACTGCTGCTTTGTTCTGAACATGACAGAGTCCTATAAAACATCACATCTCTCTTTGTATGCTTCCTGGAGCCAGGACTCTTGGGGTTGGTGAGATGGGGGCATTTTCTAGTAGTAAAAACACAACCAAAGGCCTGGGGAGGCAGAGCAACCATGAAGGTGCTGGACAACCACCGTCCCTCATAAGAGCCGCTCTTGCTCAGTCCTTGCCGTTGTCCCGCAGGCGGAACGTCCTCATCCTTCATCTCTCGGAGCCGGCTCCCTTGGAGTGGCGGCTGAGAGTCAGTGTCACTGTCTTCGACTCAAGTCTCTTCCACAGATGAGACGTTTGAAGGCAGGATGGGAGCCTTCCTGAAAGCTTCTGTTGCTCTTTCTGCTTTGAGTACTGTTCTCCCCCAGTCTCAGGGCCTCTTAGCTGACCTTGAACAGCCTAACCATCATCTCAAAGAAGCAGCTTCCACCTGGCCTGGCACCCACCTCCTTAATTACCCCACAGTTGCTCATTCAAGGGGAGATGGCACTGAAGACTGCAACACCTCGAAGAGCCACGAAAGTGGCTGGGAAGATGGAGAAAAACCCTAAAGAAAGAAAGCAAGCTTAAGACTATTGTCCTTTCTTTTCTTTTCTTTTCAAGACAGCAGTGCCTTTTGCAGCACTTTTAAATGGTTGCCAGGGAAACAGAGCAAGGCAGAGGAGAAAGGTTATATGGATACTGGATAAAGCTAATGCACTTTTTAAAAACATGAACTAACAAGTGCTTGAGACTCTGGAGGTTCTGGTAACATCTCATTTTCAAAGTTCCCCTTCAGAGCCTCAAGTGCCTTGATATCATCATTAACAATATTTTAATCGTTTGTAAACCATAATTCATCTCCATCAGAGACTTGTGCTGATGGATTTTATGGAGCATGGCCTTATGAGTCAACCATTATGGGGGTACTTGGAATGAAGTGCTTGGCATGCTGAAACAGGAGTCTGTTAAACCAGAGTTTAACTCTTTGACTTAAAAGAGTTTGGTTCCAGATCTCTAGCCCTTCTCCCTAAGCAAGTGGGCAATCATTAAAATACAGCCAAATGCTAGGAAGTCTATTAATCGGTTAGCCTTATGTGTGGTCATGTGAATATGAGTGTGGAAATGACTGGTAGAAAGAAACAATATGTATGTGCCCCTGCTGGTCTACTGGAGAACATTTATCCTGGGGGGTGGTTCCTTGGGGAACTGCCTGCTACTCCATTTACTGAATATTTATGAGAGCCTGTTCACTTCAGTGAGCATGCTCATGAGTTTTCATTCAAACTGAATTTTGTCATTATGCCCTCTAGTGAGTATTTATAACACTTGCTCTATGGAGTATTGTCCCACTCTATATTTTCTGTGTCCCCCTAAGCATTTATTTACTCAATTTGTACCATATTAATTTGCACACGGTTATTTATTGTCTTGGGTTTTTAAACCTCTGTATGTTTCCCAGTTCAGTCTTATATGTGGTTGTTCCCAACAGTGCCTAACACAGCTCAGCTCTGAGTCAATAAGCAACAGAGGCTTGATGTTTACTGTATGGTATCTATACACCTCTGATACTCATTGATTTCTCAGCTGCAGGCAAGAGAGTCTGCTTAACCAACTGGCATTGGATCTACCCTACAACCCCCTTGTATCAGCAATTATGGAGGCCTGGCTGGCATCCGTCATGGCTAGAAGATAGATACACACTGAATTTTTAGGAGAGGGCTGAGTCCAGATATTAGGAAGAACAAGTTGAAGAGGCTGGAGGTGGACTGTGGAGTGGTAGACATTGTAGGAGTTGAAAGCAGGAAGGCAAAAACATTGAAACCAAAGTAGTATGAAGCATCCTTAGTGACTGCTGGAAAAGTCCAGCTGTAATTAATGGATTGTTTTTATGGACAAGAAAGTGCATAAGAGATGGGCCAGGAGCCCTTTAGTCTGGCACAGAGATGTTAAGTTGGCTGGTCCAAAATCGGAAGACGAAATGCAACACAGGTACATATTTTCTGTCATTAGAATCTTTGTTGATGTTTTATTACCTCTGCAAAAGCCGTAATATATTTTAAAATGTAGTAGTTATGAACCATAAACAAAATAGTCAAATGAGGCTTTGATACTCAGACCAGAGTAGATGTTAAAGTACAAAGATCGCTTAGCATGAGGTGGGTAGAATGGTTGCATATGACACAAAACATTATACACATAGAACACTATGTCGCAAGGACATGCTGCCGAAGAAAATAATCTTCTCATCTCTCATTTTCTAGAATATGAGCTGAGTTTGTGGCAAGGTAAAAATGACAGACAGTAGTCCTCTCTTATCCTTGAGGGATAGCTTTCAGGACCCCAGTGGATGCCTGAAACCACAGATCGCACTGAAACCTGTATATACTATGTTTTTTTCCTACACATACAAACATGATTAAGTTTGATTTATAAATTAGGCACAATAGGAGATTAACAACATTAACTAATAATAAAATGGAATAATTATAACAACATACAGTAATAAAATTATATTAATGTGGTCTCTCTCTCTCAAGATACTTTGTCATTCTCTACTCACCCTTCTTGTGATGATGTGAGATGATAAAAGGTCCACATGCTGAGATGAAGTGAGGTGAAGCACGGAAGCACTATGACATGACATTAGGCTACTGTTGACTTTCTGACGCTATGTCAGAGGGAGGCCATCTGCTTCCAGATGATAGTTGTAAAATCAAACCCACAGATAAGGGTAACTACCACACAAAACTTTTTGCCCCTGTATGTTGTGTAGGTGCTGCTGTGATATAATGGGAAAGGTTTAAGGGTACTTTTAATATGAACACGGAGGGATACCTCAGTGAAAGGCAATTAGGATTTAACCTTAGGAGGGCAAACCCCTGTTCTGAGGAAAGTAGAATGGAATGTTAAACCAGCATGCTTGATCAATTCATATTGTATCTGTCTTCTAATACAGAAATTTGTGTTTTCCTTTTGATTCTAGGAAGAGAAATACTTAACATACTTCCAACCTCATCAAGGAGATGGGAAGGGTAATTACTTCTTCTCCTCCTTCTTCTTACTTCTTACTTCCTCTCCCTCTTCTCTCTCCTCCTCCCCCTCCATCTCTTCCTCCTCCTTCTTCTTTTCTACTTCTGCTGCTTCTCCTTTTCTTACTTCTCCCTCTTCTCTTTCTTCTTCTCTGCCCTCTTCTTTCTCTTCCTCCTCCTTCCCCCTTCTTCTCTTCTTCTTTTCTTCCTCCTTCCTCCTCCCTCTTTCCTTCTCCTTCTCCTCCTCCTCCTCCTTCTTCCTCTTTTCCTTTTCTCCTTCTTCTTCTTCTTCCTTCTTTCTTCTTCTTCTCCCCCTCTCCCTCTTCTCCCTCCTCCTCCTCCTTCTTCTTCTTCTTTTTCTTCCTTCTTTCTTCTTCTTCTCCCCCTCTCCCTCTTCTCCCTCCTCCTCCTCCTCCTCCTCCTCCTCCTCCTCCTCCTCCTCCTTCTTCTTCTTCTTCTTCTTCTTCTTCTTCTTCTTCTTCCTTCTTTCTTCTTCTTCTCCCCCTCTCCCTCTTCTCCCTCCTCCTCCTCCTCCTCCTTCTTCTTCTTCTTCTCTTTCTTCTTCCCCTCCTCCTCCTCTTTCTTCTTCCTTCCCATCTTTTTTCTCTTTCTTTAAGCAAACAGGAGTTTAAAAACATATACACTTCTTGTGTACATAGGAGTTACTTAAGAAAACTGAGTAACCTCTAAAATATTTCAAACTATCAACTCAAATAGCATTTTTAGCTAAAGACCAAAAGAAGATTTGGGATACTGAGGAGGCCAGTCAAGGAAGGTTGTCAAGCAAAGCACAGTAAACAGAGGCATTGTTTTTATGTAGATTTAAATTCAGACCTTATCCATTGTTAATAACTTCTAGAGATTTAGTCATCTTTCTATTCCTGGTACAGAGAAAATATACCCTTATGAATGGAGATTTCCCTTATGAATGTTAATTTCCCTTACAAAAAAGCAGCTTATTCTCAGTTTTCAGACATTCTCTTGCATGTGTTCTTTTTTTAAAGTTTTAATTTTAATTCCAATTAATGTAGAGAGCTCTATTAGTTTCAGGTATACAGTAATTCAACAATTCTATACATCACCTGGTGCTCATTACAACAAATGCACCCAATCACCTACTTAACCCATTCCATACCTACCTCCCTTTGGATAACCATCAGTTTGAGCTTCGTGATTAAGCGTCTGTTTCCTGATTCTGTTTCTCTCTCTTCTCCCCCTTTGCTATTTTGTTTGTTTGTTTCTTAAATTCCACATATGAATTAATTCATATGGTATTTCTTTTTCTCAGATTAATCTCAACATTATACTCTTTTTATGCATCCACATTGTTGGATATGACAAGATATCATTCTTTTTTTATGGCTGAATAATATTCCATTGTATGATAATGCCACATTTTCTGTATCCATTCATCAACTGATGGATATTTGGGCTGATTCCATTTCTTGGCTATCGTAAATAATGTTGAAATAAACATACAAGTGCATGTATCCCTTTAAATTAGTGTTTTTGTATTCTTTGGGTAAATACCAAGTTGTGTAATTGCTGGGTTGTAGGGTAGTTCTATTTTTAATTTTTTGAGGAACTTTTATGTTTTTTTCCACTGTGGTTGCACTAGTTTGTATTTCTACCAAGAGTGCAGGAGTGTTTGTCCTTTTTTTCTACATCCTCACCAATACCTGACTTTTATTGTGTTGTTAATTTTAGCCATTTGGATAGGTGTGAGGTGATAGCTCATTGTAGTTTTGATTTGCATTTCTCTGGTGATCAGTGATGTTGACCATCTTTTCATGTGTCTATTGGTTATATGCATGTCTTCTTTGAAGAAATATCTCTTCATGTGTTCTGCCCATTTTTAATTGGATTATTTGTTTTGGGGTTATTGAATTTTAGAAGTTCTTTATATATTTTGGATACTAAACCTTTATCAAATATATCATTTGTGAATATCTTCTCCAGTTTCATAAATCGCCTTTTAGTTTTGTTGTTTCCTTCACTATGCAGAAGCTTTTCATTTTGATTTAGTCCCACTAGTTTATTTTTGCTTTTGTTTTCCTTGCCTCAGGAGACCTATCTCAAAGAAACTTACTATGGCTAATGTTAAACAGGTTACTGCCTATGTTGTCTTCTAGGATTTTATTATTTCAGGTCTCACGTTTAGGTCTTTCATCCATTTTTGAGTTTATTTTGCATAGCCTGTTTAGAAAGTGGTCCAGTTTGTTGAAGAGACTGTCTTTTTCTCATTGGGTATTCTTTCTGTTTTGTTCAATTACATAATTGAGGGTTTATTTCTGGGTTTTCTATTCTGTTCCAATAATCTATGTGTCTAGTTTTGTGCCAGTACCATAAAGTTTTGATTACTACAGCTTTGTAATATAACATGAAGTCCAGAATTGTGAAGCCTCCAGCTTTGCTTTTCTTTTTCAGGATTACTTTGGCTATTCAAGGTTTTTTGTGATTCCATACGAATTTTAGTATTGTTTGTTCTATTTCTGTGAAAAATGCTGTTGACATCTTGATAGGGATTGCATTAGACGTGTGGCTTGCTTTGGATAGTGTAGATATTTTAAAAATATTTGTTCTTCCAATCCATAAGTGTCTAATGTCTTTCCATGTCTCTGTGTCATCTTCAGCTTATTTCTTAAGTGTCTTATAATTTTCAGAGTCCAAGTCTTTCACATCTTTGGTTAGGTTTATTCCGGGGTTTCTTATTATTTTTGGTGCAGTTATAGATGGGATTGTTTTCTTAATTTTTCCTTCTGCTGTTTGATGATTGATGTATAGATATGCAGTAAATTTCTGTGCATTGATCTTGTATCCTGCAACTTTACTGAGTTCATTTATTGATTCTAGCAGTTTTTTTGGTGGGTTCTTTTGGGTTTTCTACAAGTAGTATCATGTCATTTGCAAATAGTGAAATCTTTACTTCTTCTTGCCAGTTTGGATGTCTTTTATTTCTTTTTGTTGTCTGATTGCTATGTTTAGGACTTCCACTACTGTGTTGAATAAAAGTGGTGAGAATGGACATCCTTGTCTTATTCCTCACTGTAGAGGAAAAGCTCTCAGTTTTTCCCCATTTGGGATGATATTTGCTGTGGGTTTTTCATGTATGGCCTATATTGAGATATTCTTTCTTTCTTTTTTTTTTTTTAATTAATCAGACCTAAATAATCCTTTGGTCAAAGATGCATATTTTGGGGTGGCATATTCTGCTCCAGTTCAAATGGATGTAAGGGGTAATTTCTTTCTTTCTTTCTTTCTTTCTTTCTTTCTTTTTCATATTTTCAGGAAAGGAAATTCCATGATATCACTAATAAGTATTATGTGATATCTAAAAATATTTGCAGACAAAAAGATCTGGATATGATCTTAAATTGCAAACTGAGTGATGACTGCTCTCTTTCATTGTTAGTGAAATAAGTGCTCCATTCATAGGATCTGGCTTCTTATCAGAAGCTCAGTTTTTCTATTTGAAAGTTCAGAACAACATTTAAGATGCACAATAATGTTGTAAGTCAATGCAGGGTAAGATGGGATGAACCCAGAAATGCCCAGTTCTGCCCTTCATATAATCTCTCCTTAGAGGGCTTATAAGGGAGATATCAAAGGACTGATAGCAGGAGATGGGGTAGAATGTATCACTTCATTATTGGATGTTCCAATTTCTTACGAATTCCAAGCAGAAATTGGTAGAGTTGAGCTGGGGTGAGCATGTCCTTAATGGGGTCTCCTACCTCCTTTTGAACCTAAATCTTATGTATTTTCCATTTGCCATATGGTTTAGCAACTGGAAGTAATAACCAGCATTATCAAGCAGAGAGAAAGGAAGCCCAAGAAAAAGGTCTTGGCTCAGCTTACCAATTCCTGAACACAAAGTGAAGAGATTCCCATCCAAGTGCATGACATTTTAATGAACCAGAACACTATTAGGAATATGGCCCCATTAGGGTTTTGTAATATGATCAATCATATTGATGGCTCCATTTGTCTTTGGAGTTCATAAGGAGTTGAGAAAGAAGCATAAGGGTAAGTGGGCAGAGGGCAAATTTAGAGAAAATTCTTACTGTGAGATGTTGTCATTTCAGAATTTACCTGCAAATGTGACCTAACTTATTTTGGATTAATGATGGAAATAGGCATCTTTATATATAATATTTCTGCATTATTGTGCTTTACTTCAATATTTTGAAAGAATTCTTACCTTTCTATGTGTATACATACATATCCATTTGTAAAAATATGCATATCTGTATATGTATGTAAAACATATGACTGGGAATCATGACATCTTTTAGACTATTAATAAGATCACCATCCTATCTCTGTGATGATCTGTTAGGATCTGTACCTGTGGGCAGTACATTGGTGCTATCAATGACCAGACATTCACAGCACGATGAATCACACCATTATCTTGCACCACTCACTAAAGCATTTTTAATTATTATAGTGGCATGATTTTTTAAGTGGATGATCATCTTAAAATACATTTAGAACAATGCCATTGTTTGCATACTTTTAGTGATTAGAGTCAAAATCATGGTATTATGTTATTAATGGCTTACATTATTATATGAATGGAGCAAAGAACATTTATTGAATAACTTCACTGCCTTTTTCACTCCTTTAAGAGCCTCACTTAATTTTCCTAACAGTTCTAAGAGGTTAGAACTATACTTTTTTTTTTTTTTTTTAATTGAAGGAGAAGCCTGGTCATTTTGCTCAGTATACTACTCCAACAACAGAGCTGGGATTTGAACTCCTATCTCTATGACTCCAAGGATCGCATTCTTTCTAGTATCCTATATGGATACTAGATACATCCTATATCCAATATGTTTCTAGATTTTCGACATAGGTATTCTTGGAAAGAATCAAGCATTTTGGGAAGGAAATGGGTCTACTGATAAGGATGTTTTATTTGGCTCTGAGGTGCCTGGGCATGGAGCATGCAGAGTATCTGAAGCCAGAGAGAGCAAACTGAAGGTTGACTAGGTCTGTTCATCGCAATTTCAGTCTATCACAAGAGTGAGTGCATGAGTCAGGGTAAGTTCCATAAGACTTGGCATATACTGGCTTGCTTTTATCAGAGGCTTCTTATGTAGCATTAATTATAAATTATATAGACATCAGGAAAAAATAAGAACTATAGGATAATGCATTCTATATAATTTGTGCTGATACCTAAAGGATGTTGGATTTGAAACTCTGGCTTTTATACATATGGTGTCCTCATCACACTGACCCGCAAATAATAAACTCTTTCAGAGCAACTACTATGTGCTTCACAATGTTATATCTCAAGTACTTGGCATGATGTGTGACACAAATTAAATATTAATTAAATATTTGTTGAAGAAATAAGTGATCAATGAATCAATAATTATTTTGGAATGAATGTAGATCTCTGGTTGCCAGCCTCCCTGGAAATACTGTTGTTTAGAATTATGTTCTTGGTTTTGTAACATCTTCCCTTCATAGACCATGTATATTTTTAAAAATTAAGTGGAATGAAAATTAATTTTATTTTCAGACTATTTAAAGACATTATGGCCCCACAGAGATACTCTGGGATATTATGAAACAAACTTTGGGAAATCACTGACCTAGATACAGTACCAAGGTGATAGGTGCTACATAAATATAATAAATTATACTGAAAGGGCTCCCTAGGCCTTTCTTTCCTACGAGTACAGATGGTACAGAAATAGTCTGAAGAAACATTGAATAATGTCTCAGGGCAGAAAGACTTAACACCTTGTGCTGCTTTTTCCACCTATATTCAAGTTATTTTATTTAATATCAAATTCATTTATTAAATAAATATGCGTTGATAGAATGTGTATGTTTATGATGCACCAGACATGGGGCAAGGGTTTTGGAAGGTAATGGTGAACCAAACTCATCTGGTCCTCCTCCTCCTACAGAGTCTGTAGACAAGGGGCAGGGGAGTAACAGACATTAATTAAGTGAACACATAAATAGGTACATAATAGATATGTTATTGCTCATTTTATTTCTTCAGTTAAAAAGCAGATACTGCAAATAAGCCTGTTTAACTCTTAACATTTTTTTTCCTGTTTATCCTTTGACACATGCTTTCCCTTCTTTTTCTAAAACATCTGATGGTTCTAAGCCCCATTAAAATGCAGAAGTGAAAGGTCATTTTCAAACACTAATTGAGTTTTTGGTTTTGGTTTTGGTTTTTTGAGAGGGGAGCAAATGAAAAGAAATAAAGATATCTTATCTTATTCATAACTGTACCCTTATAATATAAGCTGAATCGGTATTTGTTGAAGTAAGTTGAAGACCCAAGACAGAGACCAAGGGACTGGGTTATATCATAACTCAGTAACAAAGCAAGTGAGGCAGAGAGGAGCTTTGATATGGATTGTACCATACAGTTTGTAGAAACTCCGTAGGTACTGTTGACGATGATGGCAATGAGCTATTTGGGGCTCTGGTACACTTGAGAGACAACATCATTTGAGAATTCAGAAAATGATACGATGAGCACAAATTTTTATCCCCATCTTTCCTGTTCAGTCTTGTTATCATGCAACAATTTTCCCTGCCCCCAATGTACACAAATGCACAACATCATTATCATCTGGCTATAAGCTGGGGGGTTTTTCCAGGAGACAGTTGTTAGGTTGATATTATGTTCCACCCCTGGCATTTTCTGTATCTGCAACAGCTCTTTCCTTGGCTGTACAGAGGCTGGAGGGGTGCCTGTGGGAAGTTCTTTTCCAGACCATCACAGCTGTTTGTAAAGTTGATTCCAGAATACCAGTAACCCTTCTCGGCATTTTCACCTTTTTGAGAGTTAACAGTGTATAGTTGAATACACCACATGCCTCTATGATTATGCTTTTTTTTTTTTTCTAATTAATGTAAAATAGTTGATCCAACTGCAAAATAATTAAGGGGCTTAAAAACAGACTATCTTTCAATAAAAGACACATCTGGTATTTTCCAAACACTGGAAGCAATAAATAACTACAGTATGCCAAACTAGCTGGGAATCGGTAGAAACTGAAGGGGGCGGCTTTCTTACCTCGTGCTCTCATGGAAGCATGGAGCAAGCTGAAGGATCCTGTTGGCTGGTGGGGCACAGGCTTTATGATTCTCTCGGTGGATCATGTCAAGCCATACACTTCTTTTTGAGTTAAGGAACGCCCTCTACAGAATTTGTCGTTCAGAGTACTCTTTGGGCACATCAATCATAGGGAAGGCATGGGAAGATTACCCTCGTGTAGAATAGGCACATCTGGGTGCAGGAGAGAGAGTTTGAACTTCTTAGGCCAAAGACTAAACTCTGCACTTCCTTGGATTAATTTGTAATCCTTAGGAGTGTTCTGTCCCTAAGTATGAGGCAGGAGATGCCTTGGGTGGGGGACATTTTTAGAGGTAAAATGTAGGAAAACTTCCCAACTACATTCTGAGCATAGAGATGTTAATCACTTTGATCCCACAAATGTCATATAGTTTCTCCCTGTGATCTGTGGGATGGTGGTTATGCAAGTAGTGATTTCCTGCTGCCGAGCTTTCTTTATCTTCTTTTCCATTTTAGTTAATCCCCATAGCATCTCAGAGTTTATTCTAAGTCTAGACTAGAAGGAAAAAAGGAAAAAAAAAAAAAAAACTTGCTTTGTTACTATTTAAAATGGCCAAGGGCCTTTGACCAAGTAATTTCAGGCAAGAAAAAATTTCATGAAGAAATAACTCAAAAGTAAGAGGAAAGTCTCTACACAGCATGATTTTTAATTGGGGGGAAAAGTAAAAGTAAAAGTCAGCAATATGAGAAGGCTAAGCAACTTATTCGATATTCATTGAAGGAATTATTTTAAATAGAAATTATGAAGAACATAGTGTTCTGTAAATGATTACAGCAGAGTAATCAGTAAAAAAAGGAAAATATGAATTTTACTTGTGCAATAACTACACAATTATCCACATATCCATAAATATGAACATGTATAAGATCTAAAAAGTACAAGATGTCTAGAAAAGATAGGATTGCATGATTTTTCATCCTTATTGTCTTTATGATTGCCATTATTTTTGTGAAACAATAAAAATTCAGGGGAGCAAATATTATGGGGCACAAAATTACATCCTAGGAATTGACCCTTTGTCCTTGTGAAATAAAATAGGGGAAAATCCACCATTTTTGAACCTCATTTCACTAGGCTCTGTTTCATCATTTTTATAATCCTTGATCTCCTGGCAACCCACCAACTCACACTCACTGAAGAATTTGGAGACCAAAGAGTATATTCTGTTCCAGGTCATACCCAAGTAAGATTAGTGTCCACATAGAAACAGTTCAACATTATAACTTTGAGACTTTACCTTCAAGTCCAGGTAATAAAATCCATTTCCCTTTTATCATTCATATTCTATAGCCACAAACTGAATATTTTAATCATTTGGGAATTATAATAATGATCTACTGTTATATAAAAATTACGATGAAAATTAGCATCTTCAAATAATAATAAACATTGTTACTCAAATTCTATGAGTCAGGAACTGAGTGTCTTCTCTAGGTGGTTCTTACTCAAAGTTTCTCAAGAGGCTGCAATCAACATAGTCGCTGGAGTGGGAACCAGGTTCAAATGGAGCTGGAGGATCTGCTCACCAGCACCCTGGCAAGATGGTTTGGACTGTTGGCAGGCGGGCTCATTGTCTTACCATATAGACCTCTTTACAAGGTTGTTTCACTGTCCTCACAACATGGCAGTAGTCCAAGAGAGAGATCATGAGGGAAAGGGCAATGTCTTTTACAACCGTGCCTCAGGAGTCACACACTCTTGCTACATGCCCCTGGACACACAAGACAGCCATAATTCAGTTTAGGAGGGTTATACATAATTGCAAGGAGGAAAGGATGGTTGGGGATATTTCAGAGTTTGGCTACCTCAGTTCACCCTCTGGCCCTTAATGATTTACACCCCTTCAAGATGCAAAATACACTCACCCCCTCCTGAAGCATTGAAGTGACCCTGAAGTGTCACCCAAGCCTTAGCCTGAAGTTCAGAATCCCATCATCTCCATCAGATGGGTGTAGGATGATGCTCTTCTTGTGTGTTTCCTTGAGTGTAACTCCCTGAATATAGTTTCTCTCCATCTGAGGACCTGTGAACTGAAGAGACAGTTACCTGCACCCCCCACCCAGCCCCAAGCATGAGCACACACACACTCTCAGATGTAGTCAACATGCAGTGGTGAGGTAGGCATAGTGTGATTGATGGATTGTTCCATTCAAAAAGGGGAGACAGAATGCTCATAGGACTTACTGGTTCATAGCAATTCTGAAATTCAGCAGAGAACTGTTGACAGTTCCTTGATTTGGACTCATGGTTTGGGAATAATTGTCCATGGGTCTTGGTTTTTCCTGCTAAGTTCTTGGTTTTACCTTATGAGTCCTCTTTCCTTTTTCCATTAAAGGCAGCTTATGATTGCATCTGAGTTTTTGTTGTTGTTGTTGTTGTTGTTTGTTTTTTGGTTTTTTTGTTTGTTTGTTTTGTTTTTGTTTTTGTACTTCTAGCATGAAGCTATTTAGGCATCCAAAGACTCCTTTCATTTTGTATTGTCTCTGTCCTTTTCAATCCAACCTGGCAGAATTCTTATCAATATAATTATTTTAAAAACTTAGGGTGTCCTGTTGATATTATTGGGTTCATCATATTAGACAAAATATACTCAAAAATCTCTTCTAAGTGAGCCTTTGTCATCTCCAGGCTTTTGCTGAGGAACAAAATATTTAAGCCTCTTAGAAACCCTATTGTCTCACTGAATGGTTCTCTGAGGCACCAACCTAGATGTTTCTGAGAACTTAACAGCAGATTTTAGAGACACACCCTTAATTTCATCTCTAATACCAAATTTTTCCGACAATTTCTTAGGCTTTATTTATTGCCAGAAGCTATTTTTAAATTTTAACATTACTTGCCATCTGGAGATTCTAGGAATATTCAAAAGCAGTAAACCATGGCTCCTTTATCTTTAACAGTTCTTGCTTTGGGGAATCTCTGCTGTTTCTCGTTTTGCTATAAACAACATGAAAAATCAGGTGGCACCTTCAATAGTCTGTTTCAAAGTCTTAACTAGATCACCTAGATGACTAGGTACATCTTCTACTTTGTTTTTGCAAGCAATAGTGTTGCTAAACTTTCTTCCCCAAGTAAAAACAATTCCACTTCTTCCCATTGATAATAACATTTCTTCGCCTTTCTTTAACCTTTCATGATGGCATTGTCAAGAGCCGCAGGCTTGTGCTCTTCAGGCTTTCACTAACACACATCTCACCACCTTTTCAATTTTTGTGTTACCTGTATTGATTTCATGACATGGCAGTTGACTTCCTCCATTGTGAGTAATCCAAGAGAGTCCAAGATGGAAACTGGAATGTCTTTTATGGCCTTGGAGTCAGATGCCTCACATTGGACGCATTCTACTGGACATGTAGGGCAATCATGATTTAATGTGAGTGGGTTCAGTCAAAGGATGCTCAATGCCCGATTTTTGAAGGCATGTTAGAGATTGTCCATCAGAAAGATTCTTTACCTCAAAATATGAAACTCCACAGTGTGTGTATTTTTCCTGCCATTTACTACATATTTACCATGGATCAAGAATTGTAGTAAGTGCTTTAAATGTATTGCTATGTCTAATCATCATAGAAAGCACTGAGATAAAGGTTATCTTACAGATAAGAAAACTAAGGCACACAGATCTTAAATAATTTCCTCTAGGTCATATGTTTAATAATGGAAAAATTAGAATTCAGTCCCAATTGTATCTAGTTCAAAATCCTGAGATTTTAACTTAGATTTGATACTGCTTTTCTCTCCAGCCACAGCCTCCTTTAGTTTTAACTTCCTCCCAGTATACTGTCTTTAATCCTAGAAATTCTAGGCCCTTCCTTCTCTCCCAATCTATCAGACTCTCCTGGAATCATTTCATTTCTTGCTCAGCTTTTATCTAATGATTGATTATCTCAGGTATTTCTCAACATAGCTCCCTCCCTTTGTAAGCTTGTCCTCCTATCACACTTACCATAGTGGTTCAATATGACAGTCAAATTCTTGGTTCTATATTCTGGTTACTGGTCTCAGCTGAGGAAAACCTCCTAACACTAGATTTATGCCACTATAAATTTGTTGCCTCCAGCTTTAGCTGGGTCTTCAGGACTGAATAACAATTCTTTCTCTTGTCCTTGGCCTGATCTTTTTCCTCATCCTTCAGATTACCATTCTGAACTTTCACCTCCCTCCTTAAACTTCCAATCTCTGCAAGTGGAGTGATCTTCCAAATCAACCATGTACATGTATCAAGAAGTTTATCTGCACCCTCCTTCTTTGCTCTAGTCTCTAAAAATGATGTACATATTACAGTAAAAGATAGCATTTCTGCTTGTCTCTTTAATCTTCTCCCTGCTCATCTACTGTGGGTCACTGTTTCATCAATTATGTTCTCTGTCTTTTATCTATCCTTCTCTCCACCTTTTACTCTGTTTTCTCCTTTCAGTCCTGAGCCTCCTGTGACTTTAAAACTCTAACTAAAACAGGTCCACCTGTTCTCAGTCATCCATCGGCTTTAACTGTGTGCTCTGAAAACCATTTTATCTTTGTGGTGATTTTTATCTTTATTTGTGCTTATCTTTATTTGTGTTTTTAATTATAAAGTGAAACCAACAGTTTAGATAATGTGGAAAAGAGTGAAAAATTTACACAATCTGAAAGGCCTGCCTTCCTCCTGCCCTGTCTCATCTTCCAGAGAAACTACCTTTTGTAATTTAGTGTTTCTCCTTCTAGCCATGCTACATGTCATCATTCTACTTCTTATACGTTCTGTACCTTCTAAGCCCCATGGTACTTGGTTTCTGTTCCTCATGTAAATTTCTCTGACACTGTTCCTGCAGAGATCATCACTGCTCTCAAAATAAAGAATCCAGTGGACACATTTTTGCCCTTATCATTCAGATTTGTTTGCTTTATTTCGTGCAGTTCAGTTTTTCTCTGTCTCCTTCTTTCTCACAATTCAAAAGTCTCTTACGGATTTCTTTCCACATTAGACAATTATTTCTCCTGTGTCTTTTTTATAGACCATTTATTTATTTATTTATTTATTTATGGGAGAGAGAGAGAACACATGTAAGTGGTGGGGGGCAGGGCAGAGGGAGAGAAGAGAGAGAATCCCAAGCTGACTCTGTGCTGAGGGCAGAGCTTAGCTTAGAGCTCAGTCTCATGACCTGAGTCAAAATCAAAGTCAGACACTTAACAACTGAGCCATCAAGGCATCCCCATAGACTCATCTTTTTGAACTGCCCCTCACACACTGGTGCTCCCTAGGCCTTCACTTTTGCCTCCTCATTGTTTTCACTCTGCCTACCTCCAGAATTCATATCTACTGTTACAGTATTAGCTACCATTATATGCTGATGACCTCTATATCTCTCTCCTGAGATGTGTGTGTGGAAATGTCTGAAACAGGAACATCAAACTCAGTATGCTCAACATAAACTCATGGGAATGCCTCCCTATTTGCTGCTACCTCTATAACCCCTATATTTCCTAATGACACCACAAGTCTACTTGGTCCCTTATACCAGGAACCCGAGATTTGTCCATGATTTTTCCTTTCCTCTGTCCCCTACCCTTAGGTAGTTATTAAAGACAGCAGGTTTGTGTCCTTAAATATTTTTTTAATCACTCACCTCTTCTCTAATTCCTTACCAGTGACTTAATTTAGGTCATTATTGTCTCCCGTCTGAACTTTAAAAAAAAAAAAAAATTCTCTGAACTACTATCTGCCTGTAAACATTCTCTTACCACCCCCTGCCATACTGTACTATGCATCCCTGTTTCCCCCACAAACAAAGATTCTATCATTTTCTTTGTACACAGAATGATCCTCTTAAAATAATAATTATAAAACCATGCATAGCTTCCCTTGCTACCAGCAAATTAAAATTTGTTTTCTTAGTATGTATGGTATACTTAGAATGCATGGTGATTTTTCTGTCCTCACCTTCTGTTCCTCCTTTTTATCCCATCAATTATACCCCTACTAAATTACCCTGATCCACCCAATGGCTTGTCAATTCCTGCATGAGTTTGACAGTTTTACTCCTTTTTGCCATTGCTTGGTTGTTTCCTTCCTAGAAGGCTGCCCTGTAGTATCCTCAGCTTGTAATCCTATCCCTGTAATACCCTCAACTCCTTAGCTAACTGCTCATCTTTAAGAATCAACTCAAGGGTCACATTTTCTAGAAAATCTTTTCTTAATCCCTTATCAGTGTTAGATACCCTTCTGTGTACTATTACTTCAAACAAGCACACCCTCCTTTTATTGGCCTCAACCTGTACCTAGTAGAGAGTAGATACATCAATTAATGTGTCTGTTTTAGTGAATGAGTTCACATTACAAAGACAGCTCAACTGCCAATCAAAGAGTGATTTGTCTTTTGTAGGATATACAACAATACACTGTAGTTCATTTCTTTGTCTTCGCCTTATCTAAGAGAATCAAGCTTTTAAATCTTTAGAGCTGGATGGACTGGGGTTGGTATCACTGCCGGCTTTATTAGGTTTATTAGATTCTTCCAGTATTTTTTTTTTTTTTGTCTATTTGTCTTTGATCCCTGTTCATCTTTAAACCTCCAGTTGTCCTGAATTTGGGGGGTATTGTGCTGGTTCTTAAGCCTCTTGATTTGTGCTCCTGCAGTAGTCACGAGATATGGTAGACTATTTAAATTAATTCAGATTTAAAAGTTCTTTAGACACCCCATCCATATTTCAGGTACACAGCATCACATGGCAGTTTCCCTATTGGAGAGGGCAGATTATGGAGCTTTTCATCATCCCAGACAGTTCCACTGGACAGCACAGCTCTATATGCAAACAACAATATCCAAGCAAATGAAACAAAACAACACTCACACCTTTATTTCCACCAAAAGCTCCTTCCCTAGATTTCAACTGTCCTGAGCACACCTTCCCAAATTCTTTCTTGACATGAGGAGTTTTCCAGACTTATATTCACCAGATGATTCTCTCTTAGTGCAAATATGGGCTTCGTGTGATGCTGTAAGACAGCTTTAGGTTTTTTAATCTTCCCAGCAGCTCACTGAATCTTGGTGCCTAGCTCCTGAAGCTCTCTTTTGTTGCTTGAGCAGATTTTCAGACACATTTTGCTCACACATTGTGTCTGTCTTAGAGTTTGGACTGAGGGGCACTGTAATTTCCAGCTTATTTTTTGAAGCAGAGATAACATCCATTCTTGATCCCAGTAAACATTCCACCTTCCCCTGGTCCAGTTTATCAGATCAGCTCTCTTCTGCAGATTCTCTTTGACAATTCATCATTCAGGTGCTTCTCCAGGGAGTGATTTTCCTGAGTACCATCACCACATTTTTATACTATCAAAATTACATTTCACAGAGAAGAAAGTAATTGACATAATATCTATCAAGGGAGAATCAGAGTTGTTTTCCCATAGCTGCTATACTCTGCTTGCTTTTAGAGCATTTTAGCCCATATGTGCCATTTTATAAAGAAGAGATTATTTGTTTTGTTTTTATTTGTTGTTGTCTCTACCACTGATGTGGTAATCAACATCAGAAATAGTCCCAATTCTATATGGATGCATTTGTGTTATTTATTAACATGCATTGAGTTAATCAACTGCTATGTACCCAAATAGGCTGCATGGAAGTCACAGTGGCAAATGCAACATGTACACTCTTCTTCAGGAGCTCACCATCAGTTTGTCTTCATGGTGATGACTTACGATAGACTTTCTTGGGAAAGCATCCATTTAACAACATATGGAAGAAGTCCTACTTGCCTTCTGTAGGGGAATACCAACGGTTTTTCCAACCCCTTTGTAGTATATCAGGGCCTGGGTTCTTCTTTGCTTGTGTTCTGACAACTGCCCACACTCATCAACAAACAAAGCTGGTCTTATGCATTCTGACAAACCCCTGACTGTTGCTCAGGAGACATCTGAATGCAAACCTTATGGACTAATGGAAGCATTAAGAACAAACCTGGTTCCTTTCTCCCGCTGGACCCCTATTGGTTGATTCCATTCTCCAGTGGGAAAATATGATTAATTGTAGCTAGTAAAACTTAGAAAAATAAAGGAGATAACACATCTGGAAGGGAGACTTAGAATAAAGAAGAATAACAATTAAAATCTTTTGGCATCGGATCCTGACTCAGGCTTAGCCTTGATTAGGTCATAGAACCTTTGTCAGACCTTAGGGTGGGGTGGGGTGGGGAGTGCATGACCATATGTATGTATGTGTGTGCCTAATCTGTGAAATGGAAATGTTCCTTTTTGGCTTATCACAGTCCAATGAGATACTGCAGTAGAATGCACTGTTGCCATTTTTAGATTTGTCAAATGTCAAGACATGAAGAATTGGCCAAGAGGTGCCTGGGTATGCACATAGTGTGGTTGCCTTCATCTGAGTTATATAAAGAAGTTATACAAAACTCATTATGTACAGTGTGAAGTGACATGGAGTTTAAGAGTGCAGAAAGCATCCCCATCTTTATTTGTGTTTTCCCCAAGCTGGCTTATGTCTCTTTCACCAGGCATTTGACGAGAGTGACCACCCTCAATTCCCTCATCAGCAGTTACTTCATGTTGAACCTCTTCACTTTTCTTCTGGTTCTCTTTCATCTCCCCCTTGCCCTCCTCCTCCACCTCTTGTACCTTCTTCAATTTTTGGTATGTCACTGGGCACAGCATTGTGATAATGAAAGAGTAGAGGCTTGGTGGCTGGCAAAATGGAAATGGAATCCATACTGTGCTATATATAAGGTGTTAAATATTTGAGGGGAATTTATGAAATTCAGAGCCTGCTTCCTCAGCCCTAAAAGGCACTCGTTGTATCTCTCTGTCGGGGTTATTATGAGGATTCAATGAATCAATGTGGGCCAAATGCATGGCACGTAGGTAGTATTTCATTTTAATTAATTCAGCAAATATGTATTGGCATCTGCTCAATGCCTCATACAGTTCTAGGCACTGGGGTTACAGCAGGAACAAGTCATGCCCTGTCACTGCAGAGGTTATGCAAGAATGGGTAGAGAACTCAAAAAACACACAAATAAATCTTATATCATCAGCTGATGAAGAATGCTAGCAAGAAACATCATTAGAAGTTCTAGGTACTATTATTGCTGTTGTTGCTGTTTTAGGTTACCTACGGATTGGTCCCTTTCTCTTCTTCCCAGGTCAGCCTCTGTTTTTCCTTGCAGCTCTGCTCCCCTATACCATGCCTCCACATTGATTCTAGGGCATGGGTTCCCCAGTGAGTTGACATTACTCTGCTTGAAAGAGAGATTAAGTATAGGGAAGGAATGATTTATGAGACTTCTGTCACCCAGGCAGGACATTCTCAGCATATTCTCAAATAATTCACAACTCCCTTTCTGTCTAGGGCTCAGGGAACCTGGTTGGGGAGCTGGAAATGCAGGGGGTGCCCGGACAGATTAGCTGCTACAGCATGGGCTTTCTGAGGGAGCCCAGAGGTTAAGGGCGAGTCATATGCTTTAGTTATTCACCAATGTTCACTGTAAATCAAACTTTGATGCTGTTCTTGGAGATCCTGAGTGAGCCATGTGGCAAACATGTTTCTTCCTCCTTCGTAGGCCAGACAAGGGCTGGGGACCCGCTGCATGCAGATGAAGGCTGCCTCAGGGTTCTCTCTGAGCGTCAGCAGATTCTGCACCTGCTCTCAGCCTCAGCCCTCCTGGATGCCTATCTTTCTTTTTAAAGGGTGAAGTTTTGAAAAATAGGGAACTAATCCTCCTCAGGAACTGTTTAAAGGGCTATAAATGATATTTCATTCCGTGAAGTATTTTCCAGATTAGGTGTTCTAGAGCAGAGGTTTCACCTCCTGGGAGAGTTAAAAAACCTCAATAACGCACCCAGGGCTGATTAAATCATAACTCCCAGAAGTATTATTATTTTTTTTTTAAGATTTTATTTATTTATTTGACGGAGAGAGATCACAAGTAGGCAGAGAGGCAGGCAGAGAGAGAGAAAGAGAGAGAGAAGCAGGCTCCCTGCTGAGCAGAGAGTCCGATGCGGGACTTGATCCCAAGACCCTGAGATCATGACCTGAGCTGAAGGCAGTGGCTCAACCCACTGAGCCACCCAGGTGCCCCAGAAGTATTTTTTTTAAAGATTCCCATTTGATTCCAGGGTGCAGATGAGGTTGAAAAGCCACTTTTGTAGACTCTAGGGCTTTGGGTCAGCCATGGGAGCAGCTAGGACTCCTGTCCATGCAGTGCATTCTAAAGACCTTATAGGGATGACCTCTCTTGAGGAGAGAAGTTTGGCACATAGGATGACACAATACCTATTTGTTGCGGAAATGAACAGATAAACCAAGGAGAGCACAAGTTTCTAGGAGAAAAGGAACAGGAACCTCCCTTACAACAAAGCTCTAAGTGCGGGAGAGGGGTTGACTTTGATGCTGGTGAATAGCGGGCTCCAGACTCAGAACGCATAGGTCTGCAATCCACTAACCGAGCTACGTGGCCTTGAGAGATCAACTCCACCTTGAAAGGATGAGGAAATGAGTTGACTGATGGGTATGTACAGTGGTCATGACAGTGTCTGACATAAAGGAAGTCCCCGATAAACGTTAGCGAGCAATGTAGTGTTAAGTGCTGATGAATGTGCAGGGGGCGGAGGTATTTCAGGAGCACAGGGGGTATCGAGCTAGCTCTGCAAGGTGTTGGGAAGGCTCATCCATGTATAAGGGACATGAAACTTGGGTTTGATGTAGGATTCTTTTATACTGAAAAATGACAGAGGATGGGTGATGGGGATGGAGGGTATTTCAGGCATGTGGGCCATGGCCTGGAAGTTTGTTGAATGAGCTGTCACTTAAAGTAAAAGAAGCAGGCAAAACAGACTGGTCATTTTCTATCACAAAAGATTCTGGTGACTGAGTCTCTACTTCTACTTATGCAGACCTGCTCGTGTGCCATGGCAGTTGCTTTTCCTAACTCACCTGCCAGCCCAGACATGTACTTAGCCATCCAGCCACCTCCTGAGCTCTACAAGGAATCAGTTCAGTATTTCTTTCTGTAACTGGAAAGACTCTCACAGACCGCAAACTTAGGCTAAGGTTGCAAAAATGTAACTCCATGATAATTATTATTTTAATAATTAAACTTAATGTCTCCATTTTGCCCCATTTTGCCCCAGGCCGGACCGTGGTCTCTTCAGAATCAAGTCGGTCAGGTCAGGATTTTCACCTCACACTTTCAGGTGACTTTAAGTTTTGGGGTGCTGACTCCGTACGCTCTGGTGGGGAGGATTGTGTTGGGAGCAGTTCCTGGAATTATCCCCAGAATGTCCCTGTGCCAGTGGGGTCTTCAGTCATGGATCCCACAGGCCCTTCCTCAGCTACTTACAGACCAGAATGATTGAGCAGTTCTGGGAAGTTCTGTGTGATTCTGTCAGGTCCCATCGGCCTAAACATCCCTCATGCCTGCAGAACTCTACATCCTGTGACCTGAGATGCAACCGCTCCATTCTTGCCTGGTCCCCACCCGCCACTCTGCTGCCACCGGAACTCATTTCTGTGGGGCTGGAGGCAAGGGCTGAGGAGCAGTCCTCAGTCCACAAGTAGTCCTGCAGTTTCCATAAGCGCCGCATCCACAGGAACTCGAAGGCCACAAATTAACTATGTTACTTCTTTCAGCATTTCTGCTCAGAACCATACCTGGAGGGCAGGGAACCTAGAAGGCTTTTGTTTCCTTAAGAGCATTGGTGAGGGAGGGCAAGGAGGGAAAAGGGAAGACACAATAGCCAGATTTACTAGGGAGGGAAATATTGGTAAATATTCCAAAAGCAATCTGCTGCACTTTTCAAAATAAAAACATCATGACAATTATTGAATGTGAACAACAATGCCGATCTGTGCTAAATGCTTTTGCAATCAGTTCTTCTCTCATTTACACTCACCATAAAAGGCAGGCATATTACTGAGGGGTTTAGGAGTGATTACTTTGCCTTGTAGTAGACAGCAGTAAGTGGCAGAGCCCGGATCCCACCCCAAATCTGTTTGGCTAAAAGTCTTGAAGGCTCCACTAGAATGCCTCACATCACCTACAGTGCAAAGTTTTGCAAGAAACCAGATGAAAGCTCTCAAAATATTGCTGAGAAGTTGGCATTAATACATATTTTTGATAAATAAATGCATATTTTAAATGTGGTAGGGTCATTCTTTACATAAAAGCATCCCATGATGAGTTCCTTTGAGGTGTAAATAACCATTTCTTAATTACCTGGCTCTTTGTTCTGTTGTTGGCTCAATCTTGTAGATCAGATTATCTTTAGACAAGATGCATTTTCAGGTGCTCTTCTTAGTCTAGAATGTTCCACTCTCTGTAATCTAGTAGCAGCAGCTCCAGAACAGTATCCCTACAGGCAGATTGATGTGATCCAACCAGCTTCCATTGCTATGGTTCTCTTGAGGCATTTTCATTTAATTATAGGGTATCAAGAATATGCTTGTGAAATTGGCTTGAATATAGCAAATAAAGCAATATGACATTTTAGTAACTTCAGGGTGATAGTGCTGAAGCTCTTGGCCTTTAGAGGCAGGGCGAGGCCATGGAGGTCAGCCCTGGGATTTGCCTCTTCCTCCTGCTCTTTTTCCAGCCTCCTGGCGGCCTGACAGCCACCTGTGGGTCTCCCTCTTCCTGCTACTGACTCCGGATGCAGAGGCAGGTGGCAAGATATATAGTGGTCATAAATGGCAAGTATATCAATTAAATATGATGTTATAATAAACTATGAGTTCTTCACTAGGAACTCTGTATTTCTCCAGGAGTCTGGAATTACCAAGAACAGGCCACGTTTGTCTTTTACCAGCTTTGCTGTCATTTCTATGGTTTTTCCTTCATTTCAGACACACAAGAGCATGCTAGGTGATTGGAATCATTTCCTGAAACGCTCATGTTTTTATCTGGTAGGATTTTTTTTTTTTTTTAATGTGAGAAGAAAAAAAAAAAAAAAGAAGAAACCACAACCATTTTAGATTAGCATACTTTTTAAAATTCAGGAAGTTTTT
Organism: Neogale vison; assembly: GCF_020171115.1. NCBI lineage: Eukaryota > Metazoa > Chordata > Mammalia > Carnivora > Mustelidae > Neogale > Neogale vison. The sequence continues at coordinate 121,546,046 of NC_058097.1, read as the reverse complement.
TTCATCACAATGTCCCCCTTTGAAAAACAACTTTATAAAATGGATGTGATATGAGTTTCGATACTTGTTAGAAAGAAAGATGAAAGAGAAAATACATTTTCTTTGCTGCTGCACATAAATGTCTCCCAACTTAAAAAAAATTCCCCATATAGCTTCAAACAGGTACCGTTTTTTAGTCCCTGATCTCTCTCTCTCCTTCCCTTCACCTCCAAACGTCTTGAAAGCTGGGCTCTTTTTGTAGCCTCCACTTCCTATTTTATTTCCCATTCAGGCTCCATTTACTGCCACCTAGACCACCCCCTTCCCCTCAGCTATGCACAAACCAAACAGGCTTGCTGGGCACTCTTCCCCGCCATCACAGAGGTGCTCCTCCCTGGTCCGTTCCCCATATTTCTACTGGGCAGCTATCCACCTTCCTACCACCATAGAACTCTTTCCAAAATGCAAGTTGGATTATAATACTTAGTAGCTGAAAATTCTGTCTGGAGTAGCTGGCCCCCAGAGATGCATCCGCAGCTCTTCATCTGGCATTCCAGGCCCACACCCTATTTCTCCAAGGGCCCCCTGAGCAGTAGTAATTCCCATAGGAGGCTGGTCTCTTGCACCCTTTCAAGGCTTTGCCCTGCCTATTGATTCTGCATGTGGTTCCTTTGCTCCCTTTGTTTACTGGTGCACTTAAACCACTTGAACCATCACCTGGTCTAAAAAGTTTCTCAATGGCACTCACCACTCATGTCACACGTGACTCGAACAAGCATCTATTGGAACGTGCGTCACCTTGCACTAAAGTGTCCTGCCAGATATGCACACACATTCCGGTCGGCTGTGGCTTCCTTGAGAGTTGAGACAGTATCCTTTTGTCATTACTGTGTCTCCAAGCCCAAACAAAGTCTCTGATTAATAATGTTGAATGCATGAATGGATGAATGAATGAATGAATGAATGAAATCAAACCACATTTTAGATCTTAAAGTGTTAATCTGTATGGGATAATGTCAAAGAGAAGAAATCTGTATTGTATGTGAGGGATTTGGAATTTAAATTTAATTGTAAATGATTGCTGATTGAGTTACATATAAAGATAATTTTAATTGATTTGCCCAGAACTAAGCTATAATTTTGCCTTATGTTTAAAAACTGTACATGAAGTTATTAGGAAAAAAACACCAGACCTATATTGAATTGTAGTTATGAGATAGTCTACATGCACAAGGTAATGATATTACCGTGTGACATTTTATGAAGAATTTGATAAATAAGCCACCTCTGCCTATGCTATGTCTCCAGCTAATTTTCTTGCTAGTTATCTCAATAATTGGATCCTAGGTCAGTCTTTAGCCATGTAAGAAGCGTTGACAATAAAATGGACATTTGGAAATTGTATCTCCATAACTCCATCCAGAATAAATTCCCGGGTAAATAGTGAGCCAATTAGGAAAATATATGTGTGCTGATGAGGTTTTGAAAGCCACACCAGTGAGCTAGTGGGGACTTTTAAATGCCTAGATTCGTCAGTATTTGAATTGACAGCTCTTTCTGGCAAATCCAATTTTTAACTGCAAGTAGCTTCTTTTAGAGATTTTAAAAAGAATGTTTGGAGAAATCCATTCAGCATTTAAAATGGTGATCATTTATCTTTTCCTGGCATTAAATAAAAACGGCAAAACAAAGGCAGCCAGAAGAAACCTTGCTAGAGCTTTTAGGAAGACGATCTGCAGTGTCCTTTGGGAGAATGGGCTGTGGCCAGGGCCTGGCTGATAGGCTGGGTCCCAGGATACACTTCAGGATGAGGAGTTTTGACCATGAATCTTGGTTCAGGGTTTGATCTTTGTCCCTATTGGGCTAAAACCTGATTTTGACAATATGCCCAGAGTGAATCGGTCTCTCTCATGTGGTCTAAATTTACAGTTTATTTATTAATTCATGGGTATTTCTTTTTTTTTCAGTGTGAGGACTTGACTCTATAGGCACCTTTAACATAGAGTAAATGTTGACATCTTTCTGATGACATCTTTCTGTCCTATGACTGGTCCTTGGAGGATGCCCACATGATTCTAATTAGTTCCAACCAGTTTGCCCCATCGGACATCTGTTTCAGCCTACCCTAAGCCTTCCTAGAACTGCATGTGTGAAAAAGGACTGTTCCAGGCCAAAACTTGCCCTGGGAGATGGACTCATTAGTATAGTGGCTAGTATAAGTCCATCCCTGCCTATTCTGCCTCATGTAGTAAGCTTTGATGAGCATCTCCTCAGAGCTTTTGTTAGGAAAAGATACCCATTTTTCTGGCTTTTTATTTCAATATAAAAGGATTTCTGAGAGAGCGCTACTTCTTGCCTCTCTCCTATCTCCTCTTTACTTCTCCCCATGGAAGAAGGTGCTATTCTTCTCATAGGCAAACTTGTCAGAAGGAATCTTTCTGTGGGAAAAATCAACCATTCCCAGGCTCTACATTGCAACAACCTGGCCACAGTGTATGGGCATGGAGGGCTGCTCTCTGTTACACTACAAGAGACTCCACTGTGGATACATATTGTATATATAATACAGATATTATTTAGGTTCTGGAGTAAAGTAAAAGAAGCACCCCCCCCCAAACACCGCTCTTGTAGCTGGACCCAAACTACCTCCTTTGACATCAGGAAGACAATTGACACCTTGTCCCTTGCCCCTCTGTCAATCTCTCCGTTAACTCCAAACTCAGAAGTGGAAGATGATCCTGACACCTTTCTCTCGACACTGACCAGAAGCAAACAAACAAAGCATTTACCACATAGGATATACCCTCACTGCACACAGACTATGGCCTATTTCTCTTTCTGGTCAAAAAAAGTAAGAGAAAATGCATGATGGAGCATCCACCGAAGCCCCCAGGACAACAGGCACACTCCAGCAAGCTGGTGCCTATGTCCTTTACACTCTACCTGTCTAATTTGGGGTCCCGTGCTTACAGGGAAGCCCTCCCTACTATAGCACACATCCCTGCACTCTGCTCTCAGAGATGAGAGGGCTCATGGTGCTCCCTGTGGCCTCACCATCTTGGTTCCAGGCAGAGCCTCTCCTTCCAGTCAGATGGTATCAGAATGGATCAGGTTAGGGAAAGCTGGAGGAGGAAAATGGAGTTTAGTCTCATAAACACAGAAGTATATGACCACTGCAGACTTCTGCATGTAGCGAGGTCATGGCTGTCATGCAGAGGGGTGACCCCCAGGCATGATCTGACCCCTCATCCACTTGTGGCTCACCAAACGTCACGGCACAAAACCACAGCCACATCCACACATGGAGGCTGTCACCCAGTGCCTCCTGCTGAAGGTGCGCAGGGATGAAGGAAAAGCCAACCTGGCAAACTCACCCAGTCTTTGAGGGCAAATTATCAAGGGAAAGATTCCGTTTTCACCAATGTCTAGATGAAATGGGATTCTTCTCAGGAATATACCAAATAACAGAGCATGTACATTTATAAACACACCTATAAGGTTTCAAAATGTATCACATATTGTGGTTTATTCTCTCCTTCTCAATACTAATTTTTGCACATAATTTAGTACTCATAATCTTCCATTCTCTTTTTTTGAAAGAACTCTCCCCAATTTTAAACATTTCAGATATCACAAAACATAATTAACAGACTTGTGTGCTCCACTCCTTGAGGTAAAGGAGAATCTACTGAGATATCAGAGAGATTCAGCAGCAAGCCACGTCCAGGGACAGGAGAGGAAGGAGGGATAAAGACTATGTCACCAAATGAGACTGAAGATGCTAAGCGCTTAAAATCTGTAGACTTGAAATGATCTTTGTGTCTCATTTCTTTGTCTCACCAGTTAGGCTGGGAAGATGAGATTTGCTATCACTCCACCTTGTGGAAAGTTTGAAAAGGGAGATTTTCTCTCTGCAATTCAGAATGCGAGAGACCATATGATGAGGTATCATCGGTGATCACAGGACCAACCATCTGTTCTTCGTCAACTTGACCCCTTAAAAATTCTCAGCCAACACCCCTCCTAGCTCCTCACACATCACAGCTCCTGGACTTTGGATTTTATTACCTTTTGAAAGTTCCAAACTTTAAAAATTTAAACTTCTTTCCCTCACACGGAAGGAAGCAAACACGGGGTGTGAAGAATCCATTTTGTGGAGCTACCTCTTTTAAACAGCTACATTTTTGGAGTCCTCTTCATTTCCATTTGTTTCTGAGTTTGCTCATTTGTTTTGGATGAGGAAGGATTTATATAAGTTTAACTTGTTTCTTTCTTTATAATATAATATATGTTAATTTTAGATAATTTGGAAAATATGGAAAGTATGAAGAAAAAAAAATGTCCAAAATTCCCCCATCCAGAGATAAACAGCTGTTAAAAATTTCCGTATGTATCCTACCAGTCTCATTTTAGGCATGTTTATTTCTTTTGTATAGTGTCACTGATAGTTGTGTACTATTTTATATCCTGCTTTTTTTTTTTTTTACTCAATTCTATAAACATTTGATAGGTCATGAAATACATATCTCTCTCTCTCTCCATATATATATATATATATATATATATTTTTTTTTTTTTTTTTAAGAGAAGGAGAGAGGGAGAGAGCAAGTGCAGAAGGAACACAGGAGAGGGAAAGAATCCTAACCAGGCTCCACACCCAGTGCAGGACCCCACTTGGAGCTTGATCTCAAAACCCTGAGATCATGACCTGAGCCAAAATCAAGAATAGGATGCTGAACTGAATAAGCCACCTTGGTGCCCCATTGTGTAATTTCTTTAGTCAGTACCTGTTGTTAAAGAAGGGATTATTTCTTTTTTTTTTTTCACCATGAGAAATTATATTCTGATATTATACTTGAATATAAATCTATAGTCTCAACACCAATTATTTCCTTGTAATAGATTCCAAAATGTTAGACCTTTGGATCAAAAGCATCCAATAAGGTTTACAATATGTCCATCTCCCATGAATGCTCGATTCCACAGGACCCTTCTCAATATTGTGTATTATTATTTTTTATTTGATTTTAAAAGTTTTATTATTTGTTCATTTTTATTTTTATACGTGAGAAATATCAAAAGTATCTTAATGTTTTCATTGCAGTTATTAGCTCAAGAGTAAGGCTGAACATTTTTAGGTATGTTTACTGACTGTAAGTCCTTCATCTTGTGAACTTTTATCATGTCATTTATCCCTTTTTTATTAAGGTAGTTTAAAAAAATATATTTATAAGAGAGAACTCTTCTTATCTCATATCTTGGGGACATTTTAAATGCTGTTTATGTTAGGGACTCACTTTGTAATTCCAAATGTTAACCCTGTACTAGGTACTTAATAAATGATCATTCAATTTTAGATTTACCTGAAAAATTAATTTAAAATTGTGGAATTAAACAGCACAGTGGTGGCTTTTTTTTTTTAATAGAAATTACATCTATCTCTGTGTTGTAAAAACTAGGTATTAAATGTCAAATAGGAAGAGTGCACATTTTGTAGGGAAGTTCTATTAAATTGGATTTCCTAGAGAAGTGATTTAAATTAAAATTTCCTGACAAAGTTTTTATCCATATACAACCCTTCATAGGGCTCATTTTTCCAGGGTCATTGAAAGTTGTTATTAAGGCCATTGCTGGTAGAGAGAGAGAGACAGGTGGATGGGTAGTTAGATAGATGTCACAGATAAATGGGTGATAAATACCAAATATCATGGATTGGTACACAGGTGGGTAGATAGGTATGATAGATGATAGACAAGTAGAGAGATGACAGATAATAGACATATAGATAGGTGGATACATAGATGTTAGGTGGACAGATGATTGATACCACAGATAGGAAGGCAGATGGATGCTAGATGAGAGAGACGGTGGGGGTTTCTGTGTCCGCACTCTTTTGGCTGAGCGCACCCTCACTGAAACACAGTTCATCTCAGCCCACGGTCTACTTCCTGGACAGGGCCGGTGAGCCTCAGGGATTCACGGGTTAGTGACACTGGGGGTCCAGGATGTAGTTGTGGGTCCTACTGCACTGTCATTGCCCACCGGTACATGGAGGTGTGGGCGAGAGTGCAGACCTTCAGCTAAATCTAGGAGTAGCTTTGTCACCTCACATGCCACGGCCCTTTCTTTCCATGTATAGGTATATTTGGTATTATAAGCTACACCTGTGCTGAGTGCTCTAGGGGATAGACATCTGAAAATTAATTGGCACTGACTTTTCTTCTGAGAAACATAAACTTGTGTGGGAAGTCAGATCGGCCTGTCATTGGGGGGAAAAAAAAAAAAAGCTTTCTGCTGAGTATCAGCCATGTCTTATCATCCACTTACATATATTTACCTCTATTTTTCCCAATTTTCATTATCCTAGTTTTCCAGATGTGAAAAATGGGAGGCTAATTGTCCAAGCTCCCTGAGCTAGCAGTGGCAGAGGTGGATGAATGAAACCCATCTCCCCAGTCTGAATGTCTGTGTCTTGACACCCTAGTATATTGTAACTCTGTACACAGCTCATGGGCAGAAATTGTGTATTATCCCTCAGCTTGTGTGCGGCATTTAATGTGGTGCTTGGCACATAGTAGATGAACTAGAGGTAGGTGTTGAATGGAGTGAGTGGGTAACAGTTCTGTCCTCTGAAAAGCCACAGTGAAGCTAGACCCTGGTTTTCGATCCAGAGTACAAGAGAGAGAGGGAAAGGAGGGGTCAGTAAGAGAGGGGAGGAACAGTGGGAGTAACAGTTCTTCCTGGGGACCCCGCTGATGTGTCTGCGGGCTGCCCACCCCTCCCTCTCCACAGGCAGTCAGGGAGGCGGCACAGGACCCCATCAGGTGTCACTGGGACCAGAACAGCCCTTCCCGCTGTCTCTCCTGGGAGCCCTCCCTTCCTTTGTACTGTGAGCTGTTTTCTGCTCCATTTCCTCTCCAAGCCCTCAGCTCACCCTCAGAGCGCTCTGCTATCTTCCACATCATCCTAGCTGGAATAAAATATAACTGTGTCTGAAAAGTACAGAAATCAAAACTCCCTTTGGGGATTCCTTTCCCCATATCACCTGTCGAACTGAAAACCGGTGTGTCCTTGAAAAGTTATGTATTTCAGGCCGCAGGGGTGCTAATTTGCAAGGCCCATTACTCAAATAAAACATTAAAACAGTCTTCGATAAGCTACTGCTCTCGGCCTGTTTCCACTCCAGCACCAACATTACCAACTATAGGTTTCCTGTCAAGCTTCAGAGCCCAAAGTCAAGATTTATCAATTGATATTTTGACTTTAACTTTTACGCTTTCATTATGTCACTGCATTGGGAGCGCGGCCACAGCTCCCTAGCTTCTGCAGCTTTCTTATTCCTGTCCTTGAAGCTACTATAGAGCATGGGGTTTGGAAGCATCTTCCTAGGTCTTCTGTGTGAAAAGCACTGTCCAGATTGTATGTTTCTTACTTTAGGCTTATCCACAGGCAGGTAATAATACTACAAGAAGATGTAATGTCCAGGCTTCACAATGTTGTTTACTCAGATACGTTAAAAAAAAATAATTAGAAAGATCTTCTTTAGACATATGTCTTCATGTCTTCAAAAGAGAACGGGGGAAAAAAAAAAAGAAAAGAAGAAGAAGAAGAAAGAGAAGTCATTATGAACCCTACCAGCTAGAGAGGTAGGCAATGTGTTGCTGGATATTCTTTCAGTCTAGTATTTCATTTTTATAGATTCTGAACTATACGGTTTTTATGCTTTTATGCTATGCATATATAATTCAGTGTCAGTGAACAATTTTCAAAAGTTTCAAATGGGGACAGAATGTAAGTTAACTAACCAGTCTCCCATTACCGTTTACTTAGGTAGTTTTCATTGCCATGACTAATGCTTTCATTATTTTTTTTTTCTATAAACCTTTGCAGGGGAGATAAGAGAGAGAGTCATTTCATAGGGAATCTCCCTAAGGTGGAATTATTGGGTCAGTTGTTGGGATTGGTTTTGATCATGGTTGCTGGACAGCTTTCCCCAGGTGGAGCTCATGAGCAAAATGGTGCCTGGACAACTCTCCTTTCCTGCCTGATGTTGGTATTGATAGCTGAGGGACCCACCTGTTGACGCTGAGTGCTATAAACAGTGAGACAGAACATCCATTCTCTTACCAGTTCTAGATTTCTAGCTGAGCCCATCTTGGGTCTGAGATCTGAGGTTTGAATCTATCAAACAACGTGGCTATGCTTTAGGATGGGAGATTTGGAGCAATTGTTTCCCCTTGTGTGTTTTAAGTTGTCTATAATGACATGAGATGATTTTTATAATGTTAACTTTTTTTTTTTTTTAAGGAAATGCTGCACATGAGGTCCCAGGAAAGTGATTTCTATTCATAGTGATAAAAGCACGTTTATTTTGCAAACTTCTTAGAGTTTCTAATTGCACATTGGTTAAGGGAGAATAAAGATATTCACCTTATTGATAAACGGGATGATTCCTTACCAAAACCTTCCTGGAAATTGGAAAAGTTAATTGTAATTTAGAGCAATTACCGTAAAGTATTGCACCTGTAGAATTAAAGGCCATTATCCCGGAATCTTGGATGGATTCATTAATGAATCGGCAAATAAAGCACATGATGAATTACGAAGCACAGTGTCATTATAATTTTATGATAAAGCATCTTGTTCTGGGTGACATTACATTTTCAGAATGAAATAATGACTGGCTCTCTAAAAGTCTTGAAGGAACTCCTAAGCTTTTTCAGATAACAAAGGGAATAGGAATGTAGAAAAGGAGGAAGAAAAAAAGCAGGTGCCTTTTTTTTAAATGAGAACATGCTGAGGTATGAAAAGCAGATACAGACCCTGGCCCTGGGAAGAGAGATGAACTTCGTTTAAATGCCACATTTAAAGAGAGAGAAGAGCATCTCCTCCACCAGTAATGAAGACAGGTGTGCTTTAAGCTGACTCGGGCTAGTAGGATTTAGAATTTTATTTTGTAACTTTTTTTTTTTTAAACTGCATGTTATTTCCCCTCCATTCCCTGACCGCCAGGCTGCCCAGTGCCAGAGCTCCACATCAGAACTGGAAAGCCTGCAAGAAACAGGACCTGAAATTGCTTTTTGGTGGGCCCGATTTCATGCTGAGCGGGAAGCGGCAGCTCAGAGATGAATTGGAAGGCCACGCTTGTCAGCGAATGAAATGTGATGAACCTCACATTTTATTGACATGCGGCGGCAGAGCTGGCAATAGCAGCTGGCACAGCGTCTTCTTAATCCCGTGTTCTTGAGGTGGGAGTTTGACCCAGTACTTTCTGTTTGAAATGATACATATTTATTAGACTATGCTGCTTAAAAGAGAGAGAAGAGTGTGCCCGGTGTCAGACACTATTGCAACCAAACCTTTATTTTATTAAAATAAATACAGACAATTTCACTATGACAGCTCTTCCACCAACGGGGAGCTTTATTAAGTAGTGACCTTCATTCTCTCCATGGAGACAGGCACGTTTGTGCCGACCACTTGTTAGGGAGGAGGGATGTGGGGGAAGGGTCGGGGCACCTGTGGAACATTTTACGGGTTTTAAGAAAACCAGCCTGAAGTCCTGAGTAGCCTGCAGCTCCATTAATTACATCCATCCTCCCATTCGCCTCTACAAAATCAATTGCAAACAACATCCAATCTCATTTTCCGCGGTACATTTCTGCAAGATATAGCTGTACTACCAACTCTTTCCTTCTCTCCGGGAATAGCTACCCGCCATCACCTTATAGCAGAGGAGCTTTAAGAGTGAAGGAATATGAAGGATAGACACATTATAAACTATATAAGTCCTCCAGATTTTTTTCAAATAGGCGCTGCCACTTGCAAGAGCTAGAGCTTGTGTATTTAAGGCGGAGTGTTGTTATTTTGGTTGAGTATGCACTTCTTAAGCTACTTCTTGTGTGTATCATTATTGATGTACATTTTGTTATCTTAAGGGAGAGATGGTGAAATGGAAAGAGTAGGGAAGAGAAGGGACGATCACTTTGCTTGTGAATATGTATACACAATAAGTTTGGCATATACATTCATATATATACATACACACTATAGATATGTACATATACAAACATATATACATCACACACACACACACACACAGTGAGGCTGCATGGCTTTATGAGTCCCATTTGATGTGACATCAGAAGACCTCAGTCGCCAATTGTTAGCTCTGTTTTCTTGGGTGAGTCACTAACACTCTCTGAGCCTAAATCTCTTCAGAGTTAAAATGAACATAATATCCAGTTCAAGGGACTAGTGTGAAAATCCGAATCAGTTAATGCATCTTAAGTTGATGGAAAAACTTTGTATCTGGTTCAGGAAGCCCTTCTAATAGTCCTAAGTAGGAAATATCCTCCATTCCATGTTTTGGGAAGTCTTACCTCTCTTTTAAGTGTGCTCACTTGTATTTGTCCTATTCAAATGTCATTCTTTTGGGTTCTTTCCATATTTTCCATTTGCTGAGGTCATTTTGAGCCTTCATGTCAGTTCATCATCAATATTAATTGAGTGTCCTGGTCTGCAGAGACATGTTTGAGGGTTTTTTGAGAAATAAAAGTAGTAAAAGATGGATTGGTTTTCCATCAGCAAAACAAAACAAAAAGCAAAAAAACAAAACAACAAAACAAAACAACAACAACAAAAAAACCCTGTCATTTGGCTACACTTTTGATGCTGTCTTGTTTTACCCACATCACGGTCAGGTATATTACCTGGCTTTCAGTGTCCTCCCAGCAGGTCTCATCTGCCCCCTTCTCTTTCCCGGTGGTGCCGTGGCTCAAACCTTTTACTCAGGCTCTTCCTTCTTCTTCATCTTTCCCCTCCTCCTCCTTGATCTCTACCACATTTAAAGGCCGTCTTTGATTGGGCCTTCTTATGAAGATTCCTGATTCCTGATTTCTTAGACCAGCTCTCCTTTCTTGATTCTTCAGTTACTTTTAAAGACAGTCCCAACATTCACCATATGACTATTAAACAGTTAATGGACTCATTGTTTTATCTTTCCAAGCAGACTGGGAGCAACTTAGGGCAGAGCCAAGTCTATGTATCTCCTTTATAATGTGTGTGGGCATGCTGACGGTGGTATAGGTATTTGACTTATTGATTATGTGAGCGGTGGAGCAGCTTCTACCTTCAGGAAGTGTGTATCAAAATGAATATCATAAACCCTATAAGTACTATGCTATTTGATACTCTGTTATTGATTACAGTTTTAAATTGAAAGAAAAAAAATGGATTCTTCCTAATAGACAGCTGTCACTCTCTTGGTTTCCATCAGATTCTAGTCCACGTAAATATGTTCTACATGAAGAAAATGTTCAGCAAAAATGTTTGAGGCCAAGTTCTCTGCATTTTTAACAAGCTCCATATATGACTCCAATGTACACTGAAGTTGGAGAACCATGGCACAATATATTTATTGTATCCTACCTTACAAGTGGAGAAAATTTACGAGATTACTGGCTATTTTACAGATATTTAGTAAACAGTCAATATTTGTTTCTTTAGTTGAGATAATATTATATGATACTTTATTTAAAACATGTATATATAACCCATTAAAGTAAACTTGTGTTGAAAATTATACTGGCTTAAGGCAAGATAGACTGATGAGAGCTCAAATTAGTAGGTGAAACTTTAAGGAGAAGCCGGGTAATTGCATAGTTTTAATGTATCTTTCCCCAATGTTGGTTTTAGCAAATCACAGTTTTGTTTTGTTTTGTTTAAGATTTTATTTATTTATTTGACAGAGAGAGCACAGCAGGGGGAGCAGCAAGGAGAGGGAGAAGGAGAGGAGGAGGGAGAAGCAGGCTCGCAGAGCAGGAGCCTCATGTGGGGCTCGATCCCAGGACTCTGGGATCATGACCTGAGCTGAAGACAGATGCAGGTTGTTTTAAACAATACATGTTGTTGTTGTTGTTTGTTATTTTGCTATTCTTCTTTCCAAGAAGTAAAGCTCAATCCTCCCCCCCCTTTCAGTGTGGGCAGGATTTGCTGACTATCTTCTAATGAACAAAGTGTGGACGGGGAGTAACTAACTTTATAGCGAAGAAACCTTACTGAAACCACCATCCCAAGTGGCCAAAATTGCCATCACAAGTAGTGTCACGTAGATTTCCCATTTTCCCAGTATGATGCAATAAGAAGGAACATCAACTCTGCAGTATCCTTACTCAGGGTAATCATCAGAAAATATCAAACAAGCCCAAATTCAGGGACATTCTACTATCAATCTGCCACTACTGTTTAAAGTCAGAGTCATAAAAGAAAAGGAAAGACCAAGGTACTGTCACAGATTGAAGTGGGCTTAAAAAATGAGTCAACTACATGCAGCGTGGGATGACCGATGTAGTCCTGAACATCCATGGGGAAACCAGGGAAATGAAAATAACAATCTGTAGTTTAGTTAATAGTACTGTACCAATGTTAATGTCTTCATTTTGAGTATTGAATTGTGGTTATGAAAGATGTTAAGAGAAGCGTTTTCAGGAGCTCTCTCTATTATCTTTGCGACTCCTCTATAAATCTAAAAGTGTTTCAAAACAAAAAGTTGGGGATTTTGTTGTTGTTGTTAAGAACTTGAAAAAAAACAAAAAACAAAAACAGTGCCTGCTTAAAAGGCTTTACTTTTTATCACAAACCAAGCTGGATGCTGACCTGTTTCCATCAAACAAGAAAAAGGGGCTCCACAGATGCAGGTGGAGGCACCAGGTTATCCACTGTGCATTATTGATGAATATCACTGTAGGGGGTTAGAACGCAGCTTGTCAGAGAATTCCAGAGAAGGGAAGTGACAACTTCGTGAGGTTCCCTTTATGTTTCTTAAATACCTGCCTCTCTCATTTGAAGGAAAGTGGAAAGTACATGACCTTTGAGGCTAAAAATTAGAAATTCGCATCAAAAGACAAATGACCATTCCATTTAAATATATTCAATGTGAAATTAAAGAAATTCAGAAAATAAGAAATGTTAAAGTGTTAAGTCTTCTTCACTCTCTTCATATTTTGTGATATTGATGACTATATTGTATGTGTAAAGAAAAGGTATTATTTTTGTGTCTAATATTTAGAGCTATCTGGAGCTGTTTTATTTTGATTCATTGAGAAAATTTCTCAGCTTTACTCCGCCTTTCAATTAATGAACTTTAAATGTTTCCTGAGGAGGAAAAAAAATATATTCATCTTCTCTGACCTTTTCTTTTGATGGAGTCTGAGTAAATCACTTATACTCCAATAACACCGATAAAGTAAGGGAGAACCAGGTGAGTATTAGTTCGGTTACCTATTTTGTCTGATTTTCAGTTCTTTAGTTAATAGTAAATTTTGCCCTTTGGTTATAGCTGAGTGTAAGGAAATAACAATGATTGTTTTAGCATCTCAAATTATATCCCAAGTAAAGAGACCTACACATATGGAAGTGATAATTGACTTTTAAAAGTGTTTTTCTTATTTTTCATGACACTCTTGTGGAAACAAGATATTCTCACTATATTTGAGGGATTTGGGACTACAAAGGGAAAAAAGATGATGTGCTTGGGAAAACAGAAAATGCTAATTCCTGTCAGTGAAGTCATTAGCCTTGTGATTTTGAGGATTGGTAGTCATAGAATTATAGCTAAAGAATCAGAAGGAGCTAGAAAGTTCCTCAGTCTACCTATTCAGCACAGAAAATCTGTTTTCCAATATATCTTACACAAATGCTTATTTAGCATCCACTTTAAATATTCATTGTGACAGGAGCACACAATAAATGGTAATGTCTCAAAATAGGAGGCACATTCCATCATGGCATGTCCCAATAGTTAAATTTTGGGTGAATATAAATTTGCCATTTCTATCATCCTGGAAATTCTGCCTATCAAATTCATTTATTTCCTCTTAAGAAGTCTTCTTTGTGTTGAAAGAAAGACCTTCTATTTGAAGAGAACTGGCTCACTTTGAAGTTCAGGCTCAACATCTCCACTTCCCTCATGAGTCCTTCCATAACATGGTTTCTAGACACAAGAGTGTTTATTCCTCATTGAAAGTGCTATCCAGACCTGAAGACAATCTGAATCATCACTAAGTAGTGTGTGATATGTTTGTACGTATCAGAATTGAAAGATTCATATACACTTAGAGCATGAATAAAGAAAAGGCCTATGAAGCATGCTGTAGATGTTATATTAGGGCGATTGATCTCACTCCATTAAATAATTCTGCAGATTGATTGAAACAATCTCCCTTTGAACCATTTCTCAGACATATCCCTGAATAATGTAATAATATAGCTATATAAAAAGTCCTCATTGGCATTCCTGATTTTTGCTCTCATCAGTTTGCAGTGACTAGAGAAATATCATTTGGTATATTCCTGTAAAAATAAAATATGTTATATGAGATCCTGTACCTAAAGTGCCTGGCAAGAAGCTGGAGGATACTAGGTATTAAATAACAGTTAGCTCCTTTTCCCCTCCTCAATCTTTCTTCTTTGAGCAATAACATCATTTATTCCTTGGTCTCCCACAGTCTTCTGGAGCTAACAAAAGGCTAGAACATATGTGTGTGTTGCCGTCTGATTCTGGCATTCCAGTGGGCCTTGGCTCTCAAGCTCATGGATACAGTTCCACATATTGCTGTGCCGAAGTTCTCTCTCATACAATGCATCATCTGTTCCATTAGCTCTGTCAACTTTCCAGTCATCTCTCCCTCAAAACCCCCTTGATCCTTTTACCTGTGGAAACAGTATCTGACTATTTTATCATCTGGCTATTTCAATTAAATTACATTAAAAAAGCATACAGTAAGGTTAAAAATGATCACTATATCACTCCAACTTTCTTCCATCCCCAGAAGGTTAATTGAAAGGCGGCCATCTTGGCGACGTTTAGACAAATGAGGATAATTATGTGTTCTCCAGCTCTTTGAGAGGTTAATTGCTTAGATGTACGAAGCCTTGAAGAACAAAGAAGGAATAAATCAGAAGCAGGACTATGATCTGATAATGTAATTTGGTATATTCATGTACAACTCAAACAAATAAACTCCTAATTAGATGAACTCATTCGGTTGCATGGACACACTGCCAGTTTACAAGGGTCAGGCACCCCAGATCTGTGCACTTTATTCAGAGGCCTCTGAGAGGGAGGCGTAGTGCCAAGGTGAAGAAGTGTTGAAGTGGGAGGTCCCAGCGTGTGGGACAAGGGGCTTACATGATGGGATTTTACTCTATTATATGTCATTGTCAGTAAATTTGCATCTTTTACCTCTTAATGAGAAGGTTGATTTCTCCTGGCCTTTGTCAAATATAGCATCTCTTCTTCTGGAGGCATCATTTTGAAGACCTAGAGAGAAGCAAGGAAGTAGCATGAAAAAATTGCTCTGAAAGCAAGGAAAGAGCACCTGTGTCTTGTGGGGGTGGGTGGAGTAGGCCAGGACTTCCCATCACTTGTGTTCTGGCCTGAAGAAGGCTTGGAGTCCCAACAGGGGTCATGTGATTCACTCTAGCAAGTTTGTACACTGTGTTCAACTTTTTTTTCTCCCTTTTTATCAAAGCAATACATGCACGTGGTAAAACACAATCTCTGGGTCTCTATTACTAACTTTCAATGAGATCTGTTTACTCACCACTTCCAAGATGGAGTTCTGAAAATGAACTAGTCCATTCAGCATCCTTCACTCCGTGCATCTCCAGGCCTCCGTCTGTGAACATTAACCCTCTGTTTGTAACCATACTTCACTTCATGTGTTTTGTCTCTAAGTTGATCTGAAAGATTTAAAGAGCCATTTGCATCATAGTTTTATAAATGATGCTTTCTGTAGGATGACTTTCCTTCTCAATGGCTTCAGTGTGACAGTCTCTAGGCCATTTGACTTAAAATATTCTTACCATCTAGGTCAAATGGGTTGTTTTTCCTACTTTATCAATTGCTAAATATATTCAACACTTCAGTTTGCTCCTTATTTGAGCCTTACCCCCTTTTTTTTTTGCTGTTTTTGTTTATTTTATATGGACTTTAAAATTTATGGACTTTAGTTTTTCTAAGAAAATACATAAATTATAAATACAAATATACAAATATATGCATATCTACATGTATAATATATGCAAAGTAGTATCTTCATTCATTATATTCATGTTATTCCATTCTAATGCTGGAATCCATTTATTCTTCTTAATGGCAGTTTTGAGTGCCCTCTGGCTTCCGGTTCTTAGTTGGATGACTTGCTTTCTACGTCTATCACTGTGCTGTTAATTTAGGATATTTCCATTAGTTCCTAGTTTAATTCCACCCTTTCTTCTATCCTGCATTATTAGTCCTCAGAAAACTAATGTGGGAGTTAAATTTTCTGGATTTTTAAATATACATCAGATATTTTCCTATAGGCAGTTATAGGAATTTAGTTTTAGAATTTGTTTTGCCACATTTAGTTTTGTTAATCCATAGTTCAGAATAAGAAAACTTCTCTTAGTCTGGTGATTGATCCTGTATAGAATTTTATAACCTGTGAACACACAGGTTATAAAACCTGTGTTTATATTTATAAAATATAAATATAAATTTATATAAATATATTCATAAAATGTATATATTTATATTATAAATATTATATTTATATATAATATAAATATTAATATTTATAAAATATATCTATTTGTATTATAAAATATAAATTTATATAAATATATTTATAAAAATATACCTATTTTTCTTTACAAGCCTTCAGGACATTGCTTTATTCTTTGTGTTTCAAGCTTTCACATACATGATGAATTTATAAATGAGTTATTTTTTTTATTCATCTTACATAGTACTCATCCCAAATGATTTATTTAGAAATTTTTCTTCTATTATTTCTTCAATAATAATTTCCTCTTTTCTATTTTTCCATTTTTTAATGCTACAACTTCTGTGAGTCAGTGTTAGACTTCTTGAGCTCATGTGTATGTGTGTATGTTTGTGTACATGTGCATGCATGTAAGTTTTATAGAATTTACTATCTGACAGGAACTGTTCTAACCAAGCCACTTACATGAACTTATTAATCTTTACAACAATCCTAACAGGTAAGAAAATTGAAGCACAAGGATACAGGGAAAATTCTAGATTCCAGCTGTGATGTGATGGACAGTTTTCTTTTTTTTTTTTCCTTTTAAAAGATTTGCTTTTATTAGGAGGGTAGAGGGAGAGGGGGAGAATTTCAAACAGACTCCCCACTGAGTATGGAGCCAGATATGAGGGCTGAATCCCAGAATACTGAGACCATGACCTGAGCCTAAATCAAGAGTCAGATGCTAAAATGACTGAGCCACCCAGGCACCCTGTGATGGGCAGTTTTTTAACTGGTGGTCTAGCTCCCCAGTCTGTTCTCCTGACCATGTCAGGTTTTGCCCTTTCACACATATTTTCCTTCTGTCTGTTTTTGCTCTGTATTCTAAGAGATTCCTTGTACTTTATCCCATATACTATCCATTTTATTTTAATACAATATTTTTAATTCTCATGGGTTTGCTATTTGTTCCTGATTATTTTTCATAATATCTTATTTTTATTTTATTGGGACAATATCTCAAATCCTAAATTCCTGAGAATACAAATGAGAAGAAGCACTTCCTCTTTTTGTTCCCTGTTTCTTCTGAGGCCATTTCTCTTTGTTTATCTTGGCCTTTTTTTTTTTTTTTAAGCTGGTTTTCATTTTATCATTGTCATATATACTTAATCAGCCATACGTGTTTATAAAGAACTGGAGTGGTATTATAGGATAACCAGTGTGGGTTTTTTCTGCTCTTGGAAGTGTAAATCTTTTTTCTTTTTTTTTTTTCTTTCTTTCTTTCTTTCTTTTTTTTTTTTTTTTTTTCTTTTCCACATTAGGTTTTGGCCATGAGACCCAAAGTTGCTGCATGTGATTAAGCTTATTCACTGGCAGGTCACACATATGTTAATACAGATACAGAACTGACCTTTAGTCTTAGATATTCCCAAATGCCAGAATGCGACAAACTTCCTGGCAGCTTGTTTGATTTTCTTAAAGAGAAATCATGTGTTCTATTTGTCTGAGATAATACTGGGCTGCCTGCATTCTCTATGTGTAAGGGTGTAAAGGAAAGTCTTGGGGAACAAATTAGTACAATTGCTTTGTGGGCAATTTCGTCCTCTATTTTCAGCCCCGTTCCTCATTCCTGCCCTCCATACCTCTGCCTTCAATCCAGAGCCACTCTGGCATCTGCTGGAGAAGCTCACACATCTGCTAAGAGCCCCTTTCTGAGGTGTGGCTGCTTCTACTCTTGCGTTCCTCTTTTTCTGTACTTCTAGGGACTGATTGAAATTATTTGTTTTCTTCAATGTGATGTGGCTATTTCTTTTTTTTTTTTTTTCCCAATTTATTTATTTTCAAAAAAACAGTATTCATTATTTTTTCACCACACCCAGTGCTCCATGCAAGCTGTGCCCTCTATAATACCCACCACCTGGTACCCCAACCTCCCACCCCCCCACCACTTCAAACCCCTCAGATTGTTTTTCAGAGTCCATAGTCTCTCATGGTTCATCTCCCCTTCCAATTTACCACAAAGCACATACCCTCCCCAATGTCCATAACCCTACCCCCCTTCTCCCAACCCCCCTCCCCCCAGCAACCCACAGTTTGTTTCATGAGATTAAGAGTCACTTATGGTTTGTCTCCCTCCCTATCCCATCTTGTTTCATGGATTCTTTTCCTACCCACTTAAGCCCCCATGTTGCATCACCACTCCCTCATATTAGGGAGATCATATAATAGTTGTCTTTCTCCGCTTGACTTATTTCGCTAAGCCTGATACGTTCTAGTTCCATCCATGTTGTCGCAAATAGCAAGATTTCGTTTCTTTTGATGGCTGCATAGTATTCCATTGTGTATATATACCACATCTTCTTGATCCAGTCATCTGTTGATGGACATCTAGGTTCTTTCCATAGTTTGGCTATTGTGGACATTGCTGCTATAAACATTCGGGTGCACGGGCCCCTTTGGATCACTACGTTTGTATCTTTAGGGTAAATTCCCAGTAGTGCAATTGCTGGGTCATAGGGCAGTTCTATTTTCAACATTTTGAGGAACCTCCATGCTGTTTTCCAGAGGGGTTGCACCAGCTTGCATTCCCACCAACAGTGTAGGAGGGTTCCCCTTTCTCCGCATCCTCGCCAGCATCTGTCATTTCCTGACTTGTTGATTTTAGCCATTCTGACTGGTGTGAGGTGATATCTCATTGTGGTTTTGATTTGTATTTCCCTGATGCCGAGTGATATGGAGCACTTTTTCATGTGTCTGTTGGCCATCTGGATGTCTTCTTTGCAGAAACGTCTGTTCATGTCCTCTGCCCATTTCTTGATTGGATTATTTGTTCTTTGGGTGTTGAGTTTGTTAAGTTCTTTATAGATTTTGGACACTAGTCCTTTATCTGATATGTCATTTGCAAATATCTTCTCCCATTCTGTCAGTTGTCTTTTGGTTTTGTTAACTGTTTCCTTTGCTGTGCAAAAGCTATTGATTTTGATGAAATCCCAAAAGTTCATTTTTGCCCTTGCTTCCCTTGCCTTTGGCGAAGTTCCTAGGAAGATGTTGCTGCGGCTGAGGTCAAAGAGGTTGCTGCCTGTGTTCTCCTCAAGGATTTTGATGGATTCCTTTCTCACATTGAGGTCCTTAATCCATTTTGAATCTATTTTTGTGTGTGGTGTAAGGAAATGGTCCAATTTCATTTTTCTGCACGTGGCTGTCCAATTTTCCCAACACCATTTATTGAAGAGGCTGTCTTTTTTCCATTGGACATTCTTTCCTGCTTTGTCGAAGATTAGTTGACCATAGAGTTGAGGGTCTATTTCTGGGCTCTCTATTCTGTTCCATTGGTCTATGTGTCTGTTTTTGTGCCAGTACCATGCTGTCTTGATGATGACAGCTTTGTAATAAAGCTTGAAGTCTGGAATTGTGATGCCACCAACTTTGGCTTTCTTTTTCAATATCCCTTTGGCTATTCGAGGTCTTTTCTGGTTCCATATAAATTTTAAAATTATTTGTTCCATTTCTTTGAAAAAGATGGATGGTACTTTGATAGGAATTGCATTAAATGTGTAGATTGCTTTAGGTAGCATAGACATTTTCACAATATTTATTCTTCCAATCCAGGAGCATGGAACATTTTTCCATTTCTTTGTGTCTTCCTCAATTTCTTTCATGAGTACTTTATAGTTTTCTGAGTATAGATTCTGTGCGTCTTTGGTTAGGTTTATTCCTAGGTATCTTATGGTTTGGGGTGCAATTGTAAATGGGATTGACTCCTTAATTTCTCTTTCTTCTGTCTTGTTGTTGGTGTAGAGAAATGCAACTGATTTCTGTGCATTGATCTTATATCCTGACACTTTACTGAATTCCTGTATAAGTTCTAGCAGTTTTGGAGCGGAGTCTTTTGGGTTTTCCACATACAGTATCATATCATCTGCGAAGAGTGATAATTTGACTTCTTCTTTGCCAATTTGGATGCCTTTAATTTCCTTTTGTTGTCTGATTGCTGAGGCTAGGACTTCTAGTACTATGTTGAATAGCAGTGGTGATAATGGACATCCCTGCCGTGTTCCTGACCTTAGTGGAAAAGCTTTCAGTTTTTCTCCATTGAGAATGATATTTGCAGTTGGTTTTTCATAGATGGCTTTGATGATATTGAGGTATGTGCCCTCTATCCCTACACTTTGAAGGGTTTTGATCAGGAAGGGATGCTGTACTTTGTCAAATGCTTTTTCAGCATCTATTGAGAGTATCATATGGTTCTTGTTCTTTCTTTTATTGATGTGTTGTATCACATTGACTGATTTGCGGATGTTGAACCAACCTTGCAGCCCTGGGATAAATCCCACTTGGTCGTGGTGAATAATCCTTTTAATGTACTGTTGAATCCTATTGGCTAGTACTTTGGTGAGAATTTTTGCATCTGTGTTCATCAAGGATATTGGTCTATAGCTCTCTTTTTTGATGGGATCCTTGTCTGGTTTTGGGATCAAGGTGATGCTGGCCTCATAAAATGAGTTTGGGAGTTTTCCTTCCATTTCTATTTTTTGGAACAGTTTCAGCAGAATAGGAATTAGTTCTTCTTTAAATGTTTGGTAGAATTCCCCCGGGAAGCCATCTGGTCCTGGGCTTTTGTTTGTTTGGAGATTTTTAATGACTGTTTCAATCTCCTTACTGGTTATGGGTCTGTTCAGGCTTTCTATTTCTTCCTGGTTCAATTTTGGTAGTTTATATGTTTCTAGGAATGCATCCATTTCTTCCAGATTGTCAAATTTGTTGGCGTAGAGTTGCTCATAGTATGTTCTTATAATAGTTTGTATTTCTTTGGTGTTAGTTGTGATCTTTCCTCTTTCATTCATGATTTTATTTATTTGGGTCCTTTCTCTTTTCTTTTTGATAAGTCTGGCCAAGGGTTTATCAATTTTATTAATTCTTTCAAAGAACCAGCTCCTAGTTTGGTTGATTTGTTCTATTGTTTTTTTTGTTTCTATTTCATTGATTTCTGCTCTGATCTTTATGATTTCTCTTCTCCTGCTGGGCTTAGGGTTTCTTTCTTGTTCTTTCTCCAGCTCCTTTAGGTGTAGGGTTAGGTTGTGTACCTGAGACCTTTCTTGTTTCTTGAGAAAAGCTTGTACCGCTATATATTTTCCTCTCAGGATTGCCTTTGTTGTATCCCACAGATTTTGAACCGTTGTATTTTCATTATCATTTGTTTCCATGATTTTTTTCAATTCTTCTTTAATTTCCCGGTTGACCCATTCATTCTTTAGAAGGATGCTGTTTAGTCTCCATGTATTTGTGTTCTTTCCAGACTTCCTCTTGTGGTTGAGTTCTAGCTTCAGAGCATTGTGGTCTGAAAATATACAGGGAATGATCCCAATCTTTTGATACTGGTTGAGTCCTGATTTAGGACCGAGGATGTGATCTATTCTGGAGAATGTTCCATGTGCACTAGAGAAGAATGTGTATTCTGTTGCTTTGGGATGAAATGTTCTGAATATATCTGTGATGTCCATCTCATCCAGTGTATCATTTAAGGCCTTTATTTCCCTGTTGATCTTTTGCTTGGATGATCTGTCCATTTCAGTGAGGGGAGTGTTAAAGTCCCCTACTATTATTGTATTATTGTTGATGTGTTTCTTTGATTTTGTTATTAATTGGTTTATATAGTTGGCTGCGCCCACATTGGGGGCATAGATATTTAAAATTGTTAGATCTTCTTGTTGGACAGACCCTTTGAGTATGATATAGTGTCCTTCCTCATATCTTATTATAGTCTTTGGCTTAAAATCTAAGTGATCTGATATAAGGATTGTGATGTGGCTATTTCTTTATTTTTTTCCTTTACTATCATTTTAATGAGGTGTCAGAAAGGGAAAGTAACTGGTGCATATGCTTAGTGAGATCAGCTAGATTTAGAAGCTCCAAGTACAGGTTCTCCTAGCTTGTCCACAAAATGATTCCTTTCATTCAGTGTGTCATTGAATAAATATACTGTGCACCCGGATCTGCCAAGTGCTTATTCTAATGCATCAAATAAGCTTAGCTTTGACTAGTAAAGTCACTCAGCCCCATCATGAAAACCCTCCAGTATCTTACTAGCTCTTTCAAAATAAAGCCCATGGTTCTTACTGTGTTATACACTTAGCGCTTTGAGCCCACCTACCTTATCTGTTCCCCCGCCTCATTCTAATTATCCATGCCCCGCTTTGAATTGCATAGTTTTATAATACTACTCATTCCTCTACATCTTTGATTATGTTCTCTCTCTCTCTCTCTCTCTTTTTGGCTACACCTTATCTTTTCTCCCTTCTTCACCCAATCAACAATAACATCCTTCATGTATCACACAATATTATATTTCAGGAAGATTTCCTTGATGACCACACCCAGAAAGGACAAGTAATGTGCCAAAGAGCTGTGCTTTCAAAGAACAATCTCTTTTTCTATCTCTTTATCTTTCTTGACCTCTCTTAATCGTTTTCTCTGTATCTTTCTGAACATTTACCACATTTTACTCTAATTGATTTGTGTACTGTCTGCATTCCCCTAAGCATGTCAGGGCATGGACATATGGCATCAGTTGAAGTTGTATTTAGCTACAAGTAACAAAATCTGAATCCTGTGGCTGAATCAAATAGGAGTTGATTTTTCTTAACAAACAATTATAAAACTACACTTTGTGGAACTAGGCAGAGACTTTTTTGTGCCATTAATGTCCCAGATATTTCCTCCCCCTCCTCCTCTTCCTCATCCTCCTTCTTTTCTTCTTCTTCTTCTTCTTCTTCTTCTTCTTCTTCTTCTTCTTCTTCTTCTTTTTTCCTCTTTATATGCCACCTTGAGTCTCTGGTTTTTATTCTAACTCTTGTCATTTCCTGGTCTCAGAATGCCTGCTCCAAATCTAATTTTTTATCTTCGTTCTACACTAGAACAAGAATAAGGAAGAAAGAGGAGAGTAACAGCATCCATATCTGGATAGTAAAAGTTCATATAAAATTCAGATATATGCAGTACAAATGCCAAAATTCCTTGGCCAACTTCTTTCTACTTCTTATTGGACAGAATTGAATCACATGGTCAGCCTTGGCTACAGAAAAGTCTAGGAAGAGAAGACTTCTAGTTAGGCACATTGCCACCTTGGGCAGCACTGGGATTCTCTTAGTAAGAAAGAAGAGAAGACAGGATATTAAGAAGCTATTTGCAGCATCTTGCACACAGTGGTTGCTTATTTTTATATCTTCTTTACTTAGCATAGTATCTGGCACATAGCAGGCACTCATTAAATATTTATAGGAGATGTTGATTTAAGGACATAGAAGGAAACTCATTCTTTAGCAAAGGGAAGTTGAACTCCAAAGAGTTTAAATGACCTCACCAAGATCCATTGCTCCATGTGGCAAAACTGTGAGAAGTTCTAGGAACAAAATCAAACCTGAGCCTCTAGCAAGCTTCCTGCAGTGAGTTTACTTTGCATTCTAATTTATGGAACTAATCTGGTATGATAAACCAGAATAATGAATCCTGTGGGCTTTTATAGTTTGAGTTTAAGATTCTTATTATTGGGTCACAACAATCTCTAGCCAGACCCACATGACTCCTATTTTCATGCTGAAATCAAATCACTCAGAGACTACTCTTCAGATGTGTCTGGCTCTCTCCCTGCTGGCCTTTGATTATTTCTAACCCAATAAGAGAGAATGGAATTTCAATTTCTAAAGGAAAATAAAAACAAATTATAGTAAACCTTAACAAGAAGGAGAAGGTGGTGGCCTGTCACCACTCCACTTCCTCAAATGGGTTATTTGATTTTGCTTAATTGTTGGTGAAATTTTCTCAAATTGGCAATTATAATCTGGAGCTGATTGCTTACCCAGGTAACTTACAGATTTCTCATTTGGCAAGAATGCTTCATAACACTTCCCATGAAGTATGGCTTCATCATATTTCAGCTGAATTTTCCTTTTTGTATATATTCTTTGTTTGGAGGATCTTATTACTTTTGCCCACAGGAAGTTTAGGTGCTAATTCTGTTAGCTGCATGTTTCTGATGAAATCAAGTGGTTGCTTTTTTACAATTTGTTTTAAATCATTCAGGGCCCCAGTGGAATTGATTAGGTGTTTCCCAAAGCATACTAAGTAACTGTATTGAGAGAGAAATTTATCAAGATTCGTTGCAAAATATTAACAAAAAGTTATACTTTTTTTTGTCTCGATGAGGGATTGTATGAGGTAACTACTCTGCTGTCTCCCTCCACCTATTTTTAACAGTCTCCCCACTCAGTCTCCTTGTCAGCCTAGTCTGAAATCAAAGTTTAATTATCCTTATTTGCTCTTATACTGTGCATTAAGATAGAGTTTATCCAGTAGTCCAGCTGTTTTGAAGATAATTAGTCGAGAATTCAACCTGCTGTAAAATAATCCTTCTGGACAAAGAGCTGGCGACTAAGGACATGTTCTCTAGTGGTACTAAATTCTCCATTACTTGTAGGAGTCACATATTTTCTGTCTCTAGTCAAGTACTGTGAATTGTCCTCTCAAGTTAACTGTTTGAATGACAGAGAACAGTTTCCATTCTTAATAAGTGTCTGCTTTAGGAACATTATATTATTTCCATTTGGGGGACATTTGAAGCCAATAGGAAAAGTTGATGCATTGTCAATTTCAATACAATAGTCAGCGGGCATTTTTAAATTACTGTGGCATGAACTTGAATTGTAGAAGGTATCTTTGCACATGAAAGTTGGTGTTTTTTTTTGTTTTGTTTTGTTTTGTTTTGTTTTTAATTATCCACTCAGCAAACATTCCTGGAGCACCTGTTATTAGCCAGTAGCCATTCTAATTATCTAGGACCAAGTTGTGAGTAAGCCTTACTAGCCCCTGCTGCCTTCAGGATGGGAAGGGAAGGTAATTTTCTGTGGTTTCTTTCTGATAGCACTGAAGATCTCACTTGGGTGAATGATTTGTTGATTTTCCAGAAAACTGGCCAGCTGGCTCTTGGTCTGATCCTGAATAGAGAGCAATATGGTCAAGCCCCTTTTAATACAATTGAGTAGTCCTATGTGTTCTATGCCGTAGTTTAGAGGGAAACCAACCAAGCCTCAAAATGTGACTGATCCTATAGATGCAAGAGCTGGATGGCCAGGAATGCTAATTAGCAGCACCTAATTACTGCACTCTTTTTTTATGGAGTAAATGTAGCACTGGACATGCCCAATCTTCTCCCACTTTCTTTGCGAACAACAGCTTACTCTTTCTGTAGCATTCCAATGAGAAATAGAGGAGCAAAAGGCGAACCTGATCTTCCTATTGAACTTCAGGTTCTTGAATTTTCAGGTCTGCTAACATTGCTTGCAGTATATGATGCTTTTCTTCTGCTGCTTTTGATTGAAGAACACTAGAAATCAGTCGGGAAGCAGGTGCTGCATTGTGTTAGATTAACGATGATTGAATTCTTACACAGCCAGCTGATTGAAGCACGTGTTCTGCAAGCTTATGATTCTGCAAACACTAGGTTGCAACCAGGAGGGTATTTTGCTATATCATGTCCCTTAATCAACACCCTCGGATCTATCAATACTGTCAACTGGGGTTTAGATTCCTCGGCCTGCTCTGTGAAATAACACCTTA
The DNA here is from genome assembly GCF_020171115.1 of Neogale vison. Taxonomy (NCBI): domain Eukaryota; kingdom Metazoa; phylum Chordata; class Mammalia; order Carnivora; family Mustelidae; genus Neogale; species Neogale vison. Next base: position 121,519,926 of record NC_058097.1, on the reverse strand, counting down.
ATCTGGTCACAGGCACAAAAATGGATCTCTGGGAGAAAGAGTAGAGTTGGTTTTGAATTCTGTTTCCTTCTCATGCTGAGTTAGATGAACATTTAAATCATGAAAATAATCAGATGTTCATCAGACTTGGTAATGACGAGGGATGGGCATGGGCCTTTATTCTCCATTTCACAGCATCCAATTTGCTAACAGGATGAGAACACTATAAGTTATTAGTGCAAAATGCTTGAAGCCCCCCATGGGAGTTCATTGGGTGCTGTCACTGGGACAGTCAAGCCAGCACCGGATATGCAGGAGATGCTCAATAACCATTATCCCACATTTTAAATATGTGCCTGTGTAAGCTCTGGGACCCTTTAGAGGCCATCCTGCTGGGGAGGAAATGGAGTTAGTTGCTAAGAGAAAAAATGCAGAGGTAACTGCAGTTGCAAAGAGGACTATGATAATCCTATGAAAACCAACAGATCATTTTCCACAGGGACTTTTATCTAATTTTAAATTAGCCCAGAGGACCCCCAGCAGGCTCACGGGAGTTTTGGCTGGAAAATGGAAGACTATGATATTATCAATGAACGATTCCCTCTGACCATTGCAAGCATGCCCATCCATCGTTCACTCTTTTTGTTATTCATACATTCATTGATATTTTTTCTATTCAAATGTTCTTCATCAAATATATATTTTGTAACATATAAAGTTACCTTAACAGTAAAATCAAAATTGTTTCTGTTTCTTTACATTTAAATGGGAATTCTAATAACACCTTACCCCATATGGTTGTTGCGAGGCTAAATTGACCAATATGTGTAGATCTGTGTCTGCCACCTAATAAGACTTATGTAAACGTTATGTCTTTTAGTGCTTAGAAAAGAGAATGATTCAACCTTAAAGGTTCTGTAATGCCTATTTCCCATGTTTTCTTTATACAAATGCATTTTTATACATGGAGCTCTCATAACTTCTTATGACATTTCCTTTTAAATTAACAGTTGCTTTCCAGCTCAGTCTTACATCACAGTCCAAAATCCTGCTGCTAAGGCTAGAGGTGAAGCTAAACTATCATCAGCCCAATGCCATGACCCTTGACTCTCTTCTAAGCTATAAGTCAGAATCTAGAACTGTGCCTGGTATACGTACACACATGGGCCTACATGCACACACACAATCAAGGATGCTGTACACACAAAATATTTAAATAAATGACCGAATAGATACATGCATTAGCAGTGGGATTAAAAAAAAAAGTTTGCTACACTAGTCACTCCATTTCTCTTCTTCTGCCTTAAGCATTCAGAGAGAAAGAAGTAAACCAATCCATTTCATACAATATGCTCTCTCTCAATTTTTTTTTTTTAAGATTTAATTTATTTGTTTGACATAAAGAGACACAGCAAGAGAAGGAACAGAGCAGGGGGAGTGCGAGAGGGAGAAGCAAGCTCCCCACTAAGCAGGGAGCCTGATAGAGGGCTACATCCCAGGACCCTGGGATCATGACTTGAGCTAAAGGCAGACGCTTAACAACTGAGCCACCACGCTCTCCCCCAGGTCTCCTGTAACACACTCTCATAGTCATCTTATTATGCTAACAGGCACTGGAAGATTTCGATGCATTGTCTAAACCACTGGTCCTCAAAGTGTACTCATCATGCCAGTAGTATCAGTATTACCTGGGACCTTGTTAGAAATGCCAGCTCTCTCTTGGGGCACTTGGGTGACTTAATCAGTAAAGTGTCCAACTCTTGATTTCTGCTCAAGTCATGATCTCAGGGTCATGAGATTAAGACGTTGAACTGAGCATGGAGTCTGCTTGGGATTCTCTCTCTCCCACTCCCTCTACTCCTACCCCTGCTCACACATGCTCTCTCTTTCTTTCTCAAATAAATAAATAAAATATTTTTTAAAAGAGAGAGAAAAAGAAAAAAAAATGCCAGCTCTCTGGCCCCACTGATCCCCAAACTCTTGAAGTAAGACCCCAAAATCTTGTTTTAACAGTCTTCCAGGTAATTCTGATGCAAAGTGAAGCTTGGAAACCACCTGCTTAAGTGAAATCTAATCCCACATTTTGATTGTTATTTTGAGCCTGGGCAAGTGTGATCCAGTGCTGTTGGATACAAGGTCCATGAAACTCACCTAGAGTGATACTTCTGTTGATTTGCCCATCACATGTCACAGAACAAGTCCCTTTCCCTCAGCATTAGATATGAACACTCTTATAAATTTTCCCCCACAAATGTTAACTAAAGGTCCTCTGCAAATTTTAATTCTCTCAACTTCTTGATAAAGTTAGCTTTGCAAAAGGAAAATTTGCCCCATCCCATTGATATATTTCACAAGGCATATCTCATGAAATAAAAAGTGTTTAAGGTTCAGCAACTTGCACAAGATCTCACAGGTAAAGGAACAGCCAAGTCCGGTTTGAATACTGATGATCTGACCCCATAGACTTATGTATTCTTGAATTCTGTGCAATTCTGCATTTCATAGCTCATGGCACCTCCTTGCTGCCCTTCAGAATCTGGTTGTTAAATATAATTTTATGAAATTGAACCATCTCAGTCAAAAATACAGTTACTCAAATTTTCTTCTGAACCATCCCCGATTCTGAGTCTACTTTTGATCCAACAAATAAAGACAGTTGCATATACATCTCTCTTCCAGTACCACTAGCTAGGAATGGGATTGGTTTGGCTTCTAGAATCACAATTTTCTCAATACACAGAGAGTCTTTGCCCTTCTATTCAGAACAAAACCATTTCTGTTAACTGCCAAATTTGGACTGTCAGTCATCCAAACAATCATTGCTCTTCATAAACTCTTCAGTCCAAATCAATGAGAAAACAAAGAGGGGTCTTATTCTAAATAAGGAGACCTCACCACATAATCCAGCGAAAATCCCAATGTAATAGGCAAATTACCCTTCACAATTTAAATGGCGTTTTTGAGAATTTTCTTTGTATATTCTGAAAGTGGGCCTAGAAATGTACTTAAAAGATAATTGTGGAGACCTACATTAGAGACTGAGATAGTCTCAGGATTTATTGCATGTTGTGTATAATCTGTGGGGCAGCTCAGGAGCTCAAAAAACTGTCAACTCATTCTGCTAACACTTTCTTTCTCAAATACACAAAAAGGAGCTTTTTTTTTTTTTTTTTTTAACATCTCAGACCTATTAGGCAGTATGTTCTCCTGCTGAAATTGTACTCCGTTTCTACTTAATGTAAGGTTACCCAGTACCAAGTCCATCAAAAATACGATACCATCATTATTTTCAGGCTGCATTAAATATAGTTTTATTCCTTAAGAGAGGTTAAAAAGACAAATTCTAAATGATAGCCTCCAATTCAAAAGGTCTTGGCAATCATTTCATCTAATATCCTGGTATTCCAGATTGGATAACTGAGGCTTGGAATTTCTCTTTGCTTTCCGAGGGACACGCCTCTAGTTTGTGGCAAAGTCTGGACTGAGTATGACCACCAGTTCAGTGGTCTGTTCTCCTCTCATTTAATGCCTGATCAAAGACAATGAGTGATGCAAAATAAGTTATCCATTCAAGCTTTGTTTCCCCCGAGGAAAAAAGTTCATGTTGTAACTTTACAATCCTGGAGGAGTTTATAAAATTTAGTTTTTGACAAGAATCATGAAAAAAATCACATGATTTCCCAGCTGAAAAGCAATAATATAGTAATTATTATAAATGTTCTTTATCTAAAAAGGGCAGCATTTGCCAACATTTCTTTTAAGAATCCTCACTAACTACCTTTTTACTGAAGAAATAGGTGGTAGTGTCATCCTAGGAAAAGTAAAAACCAGAATGGTTAAGTGACTTTGTGTGAATGGCCCAGCAAGCCATCTCTAGATTTGCAAAGTCTCTTAGAATGCATTACACATGAAATCACAGAGAGCTCAATTTGCAAAGCAAATTAGTGGAATATCTGTTTTATATCAAACATTTAACTTAAAAAAAGTCTAGCCTCTGCTTTTCAGAGTAAATGGAAGCAGTTGCCTGCAAAAGAAAGTGACTGATGTAAATTAGACTAGAGATATTACAAGAACCAAATCACTTTCTAAATACTCGGTACTTAGTACTTCAATTTGGAAGTTGATTTTGTGACAAACAGGAGAGTTGCTTTCAGATGGAAAACACCATGATATGACATAAAATGGTGAGATTAAGATGGGAGAAGCTGATTTAAATATGAGTTTGGGTTTTAATTCCTCTAGTATTTGAGAGATTAAAAAGGAAAAAAAAATAGAAAAGAAGAAATTTAAAATTTCTATGTTGAAGAAAGGTTACGTTTTAACCTTTGCAGAAGAACGTGAAATTTGTGTCAGGGATCTCAAATCACAATCAATGCTGCAGTACTTCTTGCTATCTAGATGGAAAAAAACAAAAAACAAAAACAAAACAAAACCGCATCTCTATAAGTAGCTTAAGGGACAGTAGTTTGTAAGAATGACATAGATTGAGAAGTAGAAGTCCAAGCCTTTAGCAGAGCATTCAAATCAAGAAATTATTTAGAACCACAAGATGGGCCTTAATGGGATAAAGGTAAATCAAAGAAATTTGGTCTCATAATGAGGGGGAAATTTCTTAGCAGTGATACAGATCAGACAGTAAAATTATTCCCCAAGGGGATTGCCATTCTTCATATTACTCAGTTTACCAAGTGCCTACAACATTCACAGATCCTATTTAAAATACAATTACAGTTGACCCTTGAACAGCTTGGGTTTGAACTGCATGGGTTCACTTATATGTGGACTTCTTTCAATAAATACAGTAGAGTACTGTATCTGAAATCTATTTTTCTTCTTTATAATTTTCTTAATAACATTTTCTTTTCTTTAGCTTATTTTATTATAAGAATACAGTATAGAATACATACAACATAACAAAGTTAAGTGTTAATCAACTGTTTAGGTTACCAGTAGGGTTTTCAGTCAATAGCAGGCTATTAGTGTTTAAGATCTGGGGGGAGGTCAAAACTTAATGGGGATTTTTGAGTGCACAGGGGATTGGTACTCCTGACCTCTGTGTTGTTCAAGGATCCACTGTAGTTACAGTCTCTACCCTGTGAATCTACAATATTTGTGTGGCTGATGACACTGCAGTAGGCTTCAGCTAGCTAGAAGTATCTTGGGGGGACAAGTGAGTAGTATTGAAAAATACCCCTGATATCCAGAATGGTTATCTATCTTCCAGCAAGCTGTCAACAAATCTGCTTATCGGTCTGATTTTCTTCACTACAGCATTTTGTCTCTGATCTTCTTCAAGAAGGTGCGTTCCTCTCTGAAAATGAGGTTTGAGTGGGAAGAAGGCATCCTTGATGGACTTGTGGGAGATGTGTCCAATCTAGGGCATCATAAACATCTATATGAGAGAACTGCATACACAGTGACACAACTATAAGTTTTGAAAGTCTTAGAAATTTAGGGTAAATGGACAGTTTAAGGAACTTTGTTAAACCACTGGAGAATAATAACAGAAAGTGCCCCCACTGAAGTGTTTTGAGAACCAAAGGAATTGGAATAGTAAGAGATAACTACAGGTTTGGTCTAGAGAATTCACATGCTGGGTATAGAATGAAAGTGTTTGCATAAAGAGTTTGGTGTTCTGGAACAACTTCACTTTGGGGGTAGGGGTTTGAGGAGGGGAGAAGTATTTGTTCAGTGAAGTCCCATCAGATTTCACTATTTGCACCTTAATGTGGTGTCTGTTTCAACAAACTACAGTGTGCTTTCTCCACCTTCCTCAGTTGTTCTTTGGTGGAGACAGATCAGACTTTCACTGATTCAGCTAGTCCTGGGCTTTCAGCTGAAAAGCTAGAAGATCATTCATTTTCCAGTGCTAGGCATTGCAATTTCTGTCTTCATTTTCAGTGTTATTGTATTTGGAATTGTCATGTTCCCCAAAGGCGAGTTGCACAGTCTGAGTTAGAATTGATGATCTACACACATCTGCTTCAGGGAACCTGGGGCCAGCACCTGAAGGACAGCCTGATGCTGATCAACCGGAAATAGACCAGAAGGTTTGGAGAGAGATCACAGATGGACCAGAATCAAGGAATGGGCAACTCTATAGGTTAGGTAGACAGTGAAATGTAAACAGGCAAAAATGGGCATTAAATGAACATGCCCTGTTCCTGTGACTCAAAATAAATACCAACTAGAACAATGAGAGGCCCAAAGGAAGTTGCTGTTCTTTTGGGATCCCTGTATAAAACCTGGAGTTACACCCTGCAGATGCCATTGAACCCCAGGCTAATTTAATGATTTACATTGTTGAGAAAGGATTAGTGAAACTTCCCATTTCGATGGTCTGTTCCTAATTTGCATCTTTAACGAGCTGGGATCCAAGCCAGGTTCTGTTCCTTTGTGTTTATTTTGCAGGAACTGTGTTTATTTCTGATAATTACAAATAAATCTTTCTTCCTTTTCTCAAATTGACTGAATAAAAGATGTTGGGAGTATGTTAAGTCCATAGCTAGAATAACCATCAAGAAAAGAAGAAGTAAAAATCCAATTATAACTCCTTCAAAAATGTAATTAATGTTTTCTTCCCAAAGAGGATAGTTGCTACATTTCATTTTAAAACATTTGTCTTCTTCTTTGTAGTTTCTTGCAGCTTGTCTAAGAAAAACTTACACCACAGGGAACAGTGACTCCAAACCAGGATGTCATGACCGGGTGTGTCATGAAAAATGATAGAACCAGGGAAAATGTAGGTTAGAAAGAACTAGAAAAAGCCTAGACTTTAAACTTGATAAAGAAGTTTTGTGATTCATCTTCAAAGAACTCAGAAAACCAAAGCAAATCTCTCAAAGCTGACTAATTTTAAAGGTCTGTCAAACAAGCAAGGGGGAAATGTCATATGTACTTCTGAATTCAGCCAAGACTGACACCAGTCAGAAGTATTTAAGAGCCATTTCAGTGACCACAGAAACTGGAAGGGAAAATCCAGTTCTCATCTACTACAATAGACTTGGTGTAGGGGTGGCAGGGCAAGATGAAACATCATGATGAGTGTTTCTTGGAGCAAATCTAATCCAAAAATACTCACTTAAAATTTCCATCGACAACAGGTAATTTAATCGGGTTTGGGCATTAAACTTGACATAAAATTAAAGATCAACCCTATATAAACACAACGATCACAAAGGTAATTCCATTATCTTTTACAAGGTTAAGATGGATTAATAAGAGAGCTATTAGTGAGAACAGGGGAGACTGTGACTTTTAAGTATCTAGTACTTGTATTCCTCTTGAGCTCAAGCTGTTATTTATTTATTTATTTTTTCTATATCTTTAAGACAAATGAGAAATTCAAGTGAAGGAAATCAGGCTGGGAGAGACATTCATCATCCAATTAGAGTGACCACAGAGTTATTTATTTGTCTGGCTGTTTGTTGGTGTTTGAGAAATACATATTAACAGCCAAACTCCATGTGAGAAGACTTTTGCCCATTTTTCATTGCTGATTCTCTGTGTACAGATGTTATTCAGCACATAGTAGGCACTCAAGATATATTTGTTGAATTAAAGACTCTATTAGTTTTATAATCTTTATTTTCCTGATAGGAATAGAGTCTTTTCTTATTTCTATTGAAGCAGAAATATATAAAGTTCATAGAAGCTAACCAAGAAATTTAATTTATATTTAATATCTTTGTCCCCTACAGAAACATCTTTATGTTCTGTGTGACAACATATGCTGTTTTATATTAGAGTCATGGGATGTAACATGAATGAGGGATTACACATGAGTTTTATAGTCAAACTAGCTCTACCATTTAGTAACTGTATGACCTGGGGCAACACATCAGACCTTTCTGAGACTCAGTTTATTAATCTATAAAATAGGAGTAAAGCCACCTGTCTCATAATTCTTGAAAGTATGTATGTAAAGGATCTGAACAGTTTCTAGCACAGATACACTGAGCCCCTAAATCCTGACAAGTAGCTAACTTGGTTTTTATTATCATCAATATTAAATGGCTGGTTTCCCCTACTAGTTTATGATTCATTAGGGACAGATATGTCAAGTTCTTTATTTTTAATCTCTCTGTTGTTCACTGCTCTGCATTCTGTAGCTGTGGAACACATATTTATTTACAAAGGTGATTTTTGAAAATAGAGCTGAACGGCATTGTATTATTGACTACTTAACGAAGGTTGGTGAACACAGAAGAGCAGAACACTAAAAAGGTTTAATACTAGTGTAAAATTGGAGACATTCAGAAAGAGACAACTCAGGGAGACAAAATAGAAGTAGCAGGAACAGAACTGAGAATCACAGCTGCCAGGGACGCTCAATACAATGTGATACAACTCATCCTGTCATACAGGGAGTCGCCCAAGGCCCTTCAGGGACCTGCTTTGCATTTTCACTGGGGCGGCTAACTAAGCCGATCCTCGATTTGGCACACATGTGTTTAATATCACTCTGAGGGACGAGATGTTCTACTTCCTAAAGATGGAGGAACAATGACAGGAACATTGAGCCATGGTAATTAGCAAATTGGGTTCACGAGTTCTGGCTCACAGCCCTCTTTCACAAGCTCCTCATTTTATTGTCACAACAGTTCAAGATAAGGTCACTACAGTTTTAAAGATATGGAAGTTGAGGTTGGAAGAAGTTATTTAACTTACCCAAGATCATACACCTGATATCTGGTTAATGTGACTCTAAATGGCCTGCTTTTTCCAGAAAGACAGCTGTATTTTTGGAGGTATGAATCATCTTAAGGTTTGAAAAACAAACCAACAGACTATTTTTCTAAGGAAATTTCCTACCTATCGATTTCTACTTTTTTTTTTCTTTTTCATACAAGTCAGTTCAATACCCCTATTAAAGCGTAGCCTCATGTAACTAAAATCTCCTTCAACTAACTTAGATCTAAGTTGGTTGTAGAGTTGACAGGAAAGTCACTTCTAGAATCAGAATGAATGAGTGTGAGGCTTAGTTCTTTGGAGTGACCTTGAAGACATTCTTGTGCCCCTATTCCTGGTCTGTGTGATGGGGAATCTTTGCAAGGGTGGTGTGTGTCAGCGACCAGTTGAAGAGGTAAGTGGCACCTTCAGGGCACAGTGTGAAAGGGGTCCACTCATCAGAAGGGGATCTGGAATGGAAATTAGAACTAACATTTGCTCTGTTGATAATCGGAAAAAAATTGTCTTGGGGAGAGATATTTTACTTTTACTTATGGCTGATTTAGGTCCTTTACATAGGTCCTGGCCCAGAAAATTCCCTTCTCTTCCTGGTTGCTCTCTCAAGGAAAGGTTAATTACCTCCTTAGCACCTCTTTATAGCTCTGTGAGCACAACTGCACAGACAGACCTTGGCTCTGAATGCACTTTCTCAATATGCAGGTGCTTAATTAGTATCCCAAAGTTGATTGCTTTCTCTTAACTTAGATTCAACTCCCTTTAGCAAGTGTTTTAAAGAGGCTGGCTCCTGTTCTTATACCTTACAAATATTAAAAAACAAAAACAAGGGACGCCTGGGTGGCTCAGTTGGTTAAGCGGCTGCCTTCGGCGCAGGTCATGATCCCTGTGTCCCGGGATCGAGTCCCACATCGGGCTCCTTGCTCACCAGGGAGCCTGCTTCTCTCTCTCTCTCTCTGTGCCTGCCACTCTGCCTGTGCTCACGCACTCTTTCTCTCTCTGACAAATAAATAGATGAAATCTTAAAAAAAAAAAAAAAGAGGAAATTATTTCAAAAAAAGATGGTGTGTTATGAACCATAAGCAAAATGTGGAGCTCTCCTCATGGCCTTCCTCTGAATTGCATGAGTTTCTGTGGTCTTTGCTGTCTTTTGTTAGTGATCCTGTCAACTCAGGTAGAAGAGCCACCTGGAAATGAAATCTGGGGCAAGTCGTTCAGCATCAAAGCATGATGGAAAATTTTTAGCCTCACTTGTCCTTCAGGCTTGGGAAGGACCCCTAGACTTGCGGGCATTCCTGGCTGATGAATCCCAGTGGTTTGGGAGTTTACTTAGCAGCTTCAACGATGTTCTACCTTCACTAGTGCCAGGCTGGCCCATTGCTTGCCTGAGAATGAAGGCCACTGAGCACAGACAGGGAGGAAGCAAGCAGCCTGGGAGGGAAAGCAAGCAGCCTCTGCTGCTGAATCCTCCGTGTCAGGGGCAGCTTGTCAATATCATTAATGAAGCCCGGCACACACTGCTACAGTGATTCAAGCGGGGGCCCAGCTAATAGGCCTCCAGAGTGGCCACTGACCAGTTTCTCTACTGGAATAGAAAGAGCTTATCATCAGTGTTATCTGTATTTTTGACACTAAGTAAAATAATTCCTTGGAAAACTTCAAAATTAGTATTTAAGAATGAAGGATCGTTACAATTACAGCCTCAATAGAGGTGCCACCGCTGTCCCCCAGCTCTCTGCTCCATGCATCTTCTCACTCCACTGCACTCAGAGCCAGAGACCTTGTCTCTTTAAGGGTCCTGAATGTAAAATTTTTATTCTTCTGCTCTGAGGAAGATGTATCGGGTCTGTCTTTATGTGGGCAAAGGGAGCAGCTGCCTACATGGTAGGCTGTCTTAGAAACTCGCAGAAGACTGATTTCTCCTCCTATTTGGGAGGAAATCTTGTTCATTAGTATCATTCCTTTTCACCAGGTAATTCTGGTAATTGCCCAAAGAAGATCATTACTAAAATAAACAGGTTACTGGGGCACCTGGGTCGCTCAGTGGGTTAAGCTGCTGCCTTCAGCTCAGGTCATGATCTCAGGGTCCTGGGATCGAGTCCTGCATCGGGCTCTCTGCTCAGCAGGGAGCCTGCTTCCCTCTCTCTCTCTCTCTCTGCCTGCCTTGCCTCTCTGCCTACTTGTGATCTCTCTCTGTCAAATAAATAAATAAAATCTTAAAAAAAATAAAAAATAAAAATAAATAAACAGGTTACCTGTTGTGGGTTAGTGAGAAAGACCTACACTAAGGTGGTGTTAGCCTGAACTGAGGTCCTTGCAGTGTTTGGAGACCAGCCTTAATGGGACGGGTGAGAGGTGGATCCATTACCCGATGGCTTGACCATGACCATGCAGCTCCTGGGATAAACCAGAGAGGTCCACAGCACTCCAAATGACCACACTTACACATAAAACTGCAGCCCGTAGACCTGGACACATTCCTAAAAATGCATGGGTTTGTACAGTATTTAGATTCTGCAAAGTAAAAGAAAAATTTGAAAGAAGAGGAAATTGAGACAAAGTTTTCCCTACTGTTGAGTCTGCTAAAAAAAAGTGTTTTTGAGGATGCACATTGCCTCCCCTGCTTCCCCAAACAGTTCCCCAGGATAAGCATCTAATAAAACTTACATGTTCACAATCGTAGTATGAATTTTGATTACCTAAAGACCATATTAAAAAAGCAATAAGAATCTCTCTTTTGATAATATCATCCTTCATGGTTTAAGCATGTTCTCCCCTTTTAATAATCACTTTATTGAAATATAGTTGATACACCGTACAATTCATTCACTTGAAGTGTACATTCCAGTGCTTCTTAGTATGCTCATAGAATTGTGCGACTATCTATGCAATCCCATTTAGAACATTTTTATCACCTGTCTAAATTAATGCATCTATTAGTGGTCAGTCTCCATTTCTGCCTACCTTCCCTTCCAGCCAATTCATTCTGCATCTCTCTAGATTTACTTATCCTGGACCTTGCAGAGAAAAGAAGTCATACAGTAGGTGGTCTTTGAGACTGGCTTCGTTCATTGGACGTGATGTTTTCAAGGTTCATCCACATTAGAGTATATCTTAGTATTTCATTCTTTTTTAACAGTGGAATAACATTACATCATATTATATTTAGTGGGCATTTAGATTGTATTTAAATGGTGAATAATGCTACATAAATATTCCTGTACAAGCTTTTTGTGGACAAATGTGTTTCATTTCTCTTGGGTATGTACTAGTGGAATTGCTGGGTCATGTGGTAACTGGTGTTTAACTTTCTGAGGAACTGCCACACTGTGTTCCAAAGCAGCTGCCTCACTTTACATTCCCACCTGCCCTGCAGAGGTGTTCCAGTTTCCCCACATTCTCCTCAATATCTGTGACTTTCCTTCTTTTTCTTTCTTCCTTTCTTTCTCCCTCCCTCCCTCTATCCCTTCCCCCACCTTCTTTCCTTCCCTCCCTCCCTCCTTCCCTTATCCCTTCCTTCCTTTCCTTCTTTCTTTCTTTTATTATAGTCACTTTAGTGGGTATGAAGTGGTATTTCAGTACAATTTTTTTTTTAAATTTTTTTTTCAAATTTATTTATTTTCAGAAAAACAGTATTCATTATTTTTTCACCACACCCAGTGCTCCATGCAAGCTGTGCCCTCTATAATACCCACCACCTGGTACCCCAACCTCCCACCCCCCCCCCCGCCACTTCAAACCCCTCAGATTGTTTTTCAGAGTCCATAGTCTCTCATGGTTCACCTCCCCTTCCAATTTACCCAAAATTACATACCCTCCCCAATGTCCATAACCCTACCCTCCTTCTCCCAACCCCCCTCCCCCCAGCAACCCACAGTTTGTTTCGTGAGATTAAGAGTCACTTATGGTTTGTCTCCCTCCCTATCCCGTCTTGTTTCATGGATTCTTCTCCTACCCACTTAAGCCCCCATGTTGCATCACCACTTCCTCATATCAGGGAGATCATATGATAGTTGTCTTTCTCCGCTTGACTTATTTCGCTAAGCATGATACGCTCTAGTTCCATCCATGTTGTCACAAATGGCAAGATTTCGTTTCTTTTGATGGCTGCATAGTATTCCATTGTATATATATACCACATCTTCTTTATCCATTCATCTGTTGATGGACATCTAGGTTCTTTCCATAGTTTGGCTATTGTGGACATTGCTGCTAATAAACATTCGGGAGCACGTGCCCCTTTGAATCACTACGTTTGTATCTTTAGGGTAAATACCCAGTAGTGCAATTGCTGGGTCATAGGGCAGTTCTATTTTCAACATTTTGAGGAACCTCCATGCTGTTTTCCAGAGTGGTTGCACCAGCTTGCATTTCAGTACAATTTTGATTTAGATTTCTCTGATGACTAATGGTATCTCCATTCTTCATATGTGTCTATTGGCCAATAGTATATCTTCTTTGGAGAAATGTATATTCAGATCATTTCTAAAGTTTTCGTTGTTGTTATTGTTGTTCAGTTGTAGGAGTTTTTGATATATTCCAGAAAGAAATCACTTAATTATTATTTGCAAATATTTTCTCATAATCTGTGGATTTTCTTTGACTTTCCGATTCTGTTCTTTGAAGTACAAAATTGCTTAATTTTAATGAAGTCCAGCTTGCTATTTGTGTTTGTTTGTTTGTGCTTTTGGTGTCACATTTAAAAAGCAATTGCCTGGGGGCACCTGGGTGACTTAGTTGGTTAAGCCTCCAGTTCTTGAGTTCAGCTCAGGTCATGATCTCTGGGTCATGAGATAGAACCTCCTGTCTGGCTGTGGGCTAGGTGTGGAGCCTGCTTACGATTTGTTCTCTCTCCCTTTGCCTCCTCCTCTCCCACCAACCACCACCCAGTCTCAGCTCTCTATCTCTCATTCAAAAAAAAAAAAAAAAAAAATTGCCTAATCTAGGTTTTACACCTATCTTTCTTCTAAGAGTTTTATAAATTCCTTTTTTAAAATTCCAGTATAGTTAACATACAGTGTTACATTAGTTTCAGTTGAACAATATAGTGATTCAAACTCTTCCATACATCACCTGGTGCTCATCACAAGTGCCCTTCTTCACGCCCATCTCCTATTTCACCCTTCCCCACCCACCTCCCTTCTGATAATCATCAGTTTGTTTCTATAGTCAGGAGTCTGTTTTTTTGTTTGTCTCTTTTTTACTTTGTTTGTTTTGTTTCTCAAATCCCACATATGAGTGAAATCATAGGTGTTTGTCTTTGTTTGACCGACTGACTTAGCATTATACCTTTTAGATGCACCCATGTAACTACAAATGGAAGAATTTCATTCTTTTATATGGTTAAGCATTATTTTATTATATGTATCACATCTTTCTTCATTCATTTATCCATGGACACTTGGCCTGCTTCCATATCTTGGCTGGTGTAAATAATGCTGCAAGATGAACACATCTTTTCAAATTAGTATTTTTGTTTTCTTTGTGTAAATACCTAGGAGTGAAATTATTGGAACATGTAGTGATTCTGTTTTAAATTTTTTGAGGAAACTTCATACCGTTTTCAACAATGCCTGCAACAGTGTGCATTCCCACCAATAGTGCACAAGAACTCCTTCTTCTCCACATTCTCACCAACATTTATTGTTTCTTGTGCTTTTGATGTTAGTCATTCTGACGGGTGTGAGGTGATATCTCATTGTAGTTTTAATTTGTATTTCCCTGATGATGAGGGATATTGAGCATCTTTACATGTGCCTATTGGTTATCTGTATATCTTCTTTGGAAAAATGTCTGTTCATGTCTTTTTGCCTATTTTTAATTGGATTATTTTGGGGGGAGTAAAGTTTTTCATATGGATACTTACCCTTTATGGGACGTGTCATTTGCAAAAATCTTTTCCCATTCCATATGATGCCTTTTAGATTTGTTGATTGTTTCCCTCACTCTGCAGAAGCTCTTTATTTTGATGTAGTCCCAATACTTCATTTTTGCTTTTGTTTTCCTTGTCTCAGGAGACTAATCTAGAAGAAAGTTGCTACAACCCATGTCGGAACAGTTACTGCCTATGTTCTCTTCTAGAATTTTTATGGTTTCAGGTCTTAAATTTATGTCTTTAATTTGATTTTATTTTTGTATATTGTGTAAGAATGTGGTCCACTGTCATTCTTTTCTATGTGGCTATCCAGTTTTTTCCAACACATTTATTGAAGAGACAGTCATTTTCCCATTGAATATTCTTTCTTGCTTTGTTGAAGATTAATTGACCATATAATTGTGGGTTTATTTCTGGGCTTTCTATTCTGTTTTGTTGATCTGTGTGTCTGTTTTTGTTCTAGTACCATACTGTCTTGCTACAGCTCTGTAATATGACTTGAAGTCTGGAATGTGAAGGCTCTGGCTTCACTTTTCTTTTTCAAGTTTGCTTTAGCTATTCAGGATATTCTTGGTTCCAAACACATTTTAGGATTTTTTGTTCTAGCTCTGTGAAAAATTCTGTTTGTAGTTTAATAGGGATTGTATTAAATGTGTAGATTTCTTTGGGTAGTGTAGACATCTTAACAATGCTTATTCTTCTAATCCATGAACATGGAATATCTTTCCATTTCTTTGTGGTGTCTTCAATTTCTTTATCAATGTTTTATATTTTCAGAGTCCAGATCTTTCACATCTTTGGTTAGGTTTGTTCCTAGATATGATATTATTTTTGTTGCTGTTGAAAATGGGATTATTTTCTTAATGTCTCTCTCTGCTGTTTCATTATTGGTATACAGAAATGCAATAGATTTCTGTATATTGATTATGTACTCTACAACTCTGCTGAATTCATTTATTAGTTATACCAGTTTTTTAATGGAATCTTCTGGGTTTTCTTTTTTTTTATTTTTTTTATTTTTTATAAACATATATTTTTATCCCCAGGGGTACAGGTCTGTGAATCACCAGGTTTACACACTTCACAGCACTCACCAAAGCACATACCCTCCCCAATGTCCATAACCCCACCCCCCTTCTCCCAACCCCCCTCCCCCCAGCAACCCTCAGTTTGTTTTGTGAGATTAAGAGTCACTTATGGTTTGTCTCCCTCCCAATCCCATCTTGTTTCATTTATTCTTCTCCTACCCACTTAAGCCCCCATGTTGCATCACCACTTCCTCATATCAGGGAGATCATATGATAGTTGTCTTTCTCCGCTTGACTTATGGTTTCAAATCATCTGCAAATAATGAATATTTTCCTTCTTACATACTGATTTGTATGCCTTTTATTTCCTTTTTTCTGGCCTACTTGATGTGGCTAGGCCTTCTGGTACTGTGTTGAATAAAAGTAGTGAGAGTGGACATCTATGTCTTATTCTTGACCTTAGGGGCAAAGTTCTCAGTTTTTCCACATTAAGGATGTTATTAGCAGTGGACTTTATGTATGACTTTTATTATGATGAGGTATGTTTCCTTTAAACCCACTTGGTTGATGCTTTTGTCTTGAATGAACCTGGTAGTTTGTCAAATGCTCTTTCTACATCTCTTGAAATGATTGTATGGTTTTTAACCTTCCTCTTATTGATGCGATGTGTCACACTGATTGATTTGTGAAGATTGAACCAACCTTGCAACCCGGGAATAATCCCACTTGATTGTGGTGAATGACTTTTTAATGGATTGTTGCTTTTGCTTTGTTAATATTTTGTTGAGCACTTTTTATATCTATCCTCACCTGAGATATTGGCCTATAGTGTTTATTTTTTGAAGCATCCTTATCTGGTTTTGGTATTTGGGTAATGCTCATCTCATAGAATGAATTTGGAAGCTTTCTTTCCTCTTTTCTTTTTTGGAATAGTTTGAGAAAAAATTGGTATTAACTCTTGTTTAAATATTGGTAGAATGCATGCGTGAAGTTATCTGATACTGGACATTTGTTGGCAGTTTTTTTATTCCTAGTACTTGGTCTGTTCAAATTTTCTATCTCTTCCTAATTCAGTTTTGGAAGGTTATGTTTCCAGGAATTTATCCATTTCTTCTAGGCTGTTCCATTTGTTGGCATATAATTTCTTTATAATATTCTCTTATAATTCTTTGTAATTCTCTGGGGTCAATTGTTATTTCTCCTCTTTCATCTGATTTTGTTAATTTGAGTTTTCTCTCTCTCTGTTTTTTATGAGATTAGCTAAAATTTTATCAATTCAGTTGAAACTTTCAAAGAACTGAGTGTGAGTTTCATTGATCTGTTCTATTTTTATTTGTTTATATTTTTTAGTTTCTAACATTTGTTTCTGCTCTATACTTTATTATTTCCTTCCTTCTACTGGCTTGAGTTTTGTTTGTTCTTTTTCTAGCTTGTTTAGGTGTAAGAGTAAGTTGTTTATTTGAGGTTTTCTTCCTTCTTAGGATTGGCCTGTGTTGCTATAATCTTCCCTCATAGAATCTCTTTTGCTGTCTCCTGAAGATTTTGAACCATTGCTTTTGCATTTTCATTTTTCTCCATGTATTTTTTTTTCTTTTTGATTTCTTGGTGGAGCCATCCATTGTTTAATAGCATGTTATTTAACCTCCATGTATTTGTGTTTTTCTGTATTTTTTCTGATGGTTGATTTCTAGTTTCATAACACTGTGGTCAAAACAGATGCATGGTCTGACTTCAATCTTTTTGAACTTGTTGAGATATGTTTTATTACCTCATGTGTGAACAATTTTAAAGAATGTTACATGTGCACTTGAAAAGAATGTGTATTCTGCTCTTTTAGGACAGAATTTTCTGAATATATTTATTTGTTAGATCCATTTGGTCACTTGTGCCATGCAATGCCTTTATTTTCTTGCCAATTTTCTGCCTGAATGATCTGTCTAGATGATCTGTTGCTGTAAGTGGGACACCTTACTCTTATTATATTACTGTCATTTACTTCCTTTATGTTTGTTATTAGCAGCTTTATGTATGTGGGTGCTCCTATGTTGGGTGCAAAAGTATTTACAATTGTTATATCTTCTTGCTGGATTGTTCCTTTTATGATTATATTGTGCCCTACTCTGTCTCTTTTTATAGTCTTTGTTTTAAAGGTGATTTTTCCCAATATAAGTCTTGCTACCCAGACTTTCTTTTCTGTTCCATTTCTATGATAGATTCTTTTCCATTCTTTCACTTTCAATATGCATATGCCTATAGGTCTGAAATGAATCTCTTATAGGCAGCACATAGATGTGTCTTACTTTTTTAACCATTTGTCACCCTGTGTCTCCTGATTGAAACATTTAGTCCATTTCCATTCAAAGTTAACTATTGATAGATATGTACTATTGCCATTTTTTTTTTTACTAGTTTTATGGTTGTTTTTAGCTCCTCTCTGTTCCTTTCTTCTTTTGCTCTCTTCTCTCACAATTTGTTAGCTTTCTTTAGTGATATACTTGGATTCCTTTTTCTTTATTTTTTTCATATCTATTACCAATTTTTGATTTGTGGTTACCATTAAGTTTTTATGTAATATCTAATGCATATAGCAGTCTGTATTAAAGTGATTGTTGCTTAAGTTTGAGCCCATGTTTTAACCCATGCTTAAGTTTGAACCCATGAACTCCTCCCCCATGTTTTAGATTTATGTTGTCAAACTTTATATTCTTTTTTTTTTAATTTTTTTTTTATTTATTTAACAGATGGAGATCACAAGTAGGCGGAGAGGCAGGCAGAGGGAGAGAGGGGGAAGCAGGCTCCCTGCTCAGCAGAGAGCCCGATGCAGGGCTCGATCCCAGGACCCCGGGACTATGACCTGAGCCGAAGGCAGAGGCTTAACCCACTGAGCCACCCAGGCGCCCCAAACTTAATATTCTTTTATTTTGTAAGTCCCTTGACTGATTTTTATAGATATACTATTTTTACTGCTTTTGTGCTTCCTGCTTTTCTTACTCCTACCTGTGATCTTGTCTTTCCATTCAGATAGTCACCTTTAACATTTCTTATAGGGCTGGTTTAACAGTCATGCATACTTTTAACTTTGAGAAACTCTCTATTTCTCCTTCTATTCTGAATGACAGCCTTACTGGATAGAGTATTCTGGGCTCCATGTTTTTGTTTTCGTTTTTGTTGTTGAGGTTGTTTGTTTTGTTTTGTTTTCAGCACTTTAAATAAGTCTTGTCAGTTCTGGTCTGCAAATCTTCTGCTGAAAAATGAGCTAATAGCCTAATGGGGTTTCCCTCATAGGTAATTCTTTTCTTTTGTTACATTTACAATTCTCTTTTTATCACTAGTTTTTTCCTTTTAATTACTATGTGTTTTGATGTGTACCCTCTTAGTTAATTTTGTAAGTTTCTGTTTCCTTCTTACAATTAGGGAAATTCTCAGCTATTACTTGTTCAAATAAAATTTTTTGTGCTCTTTTCTCTCTTCTCCTTCTCAGAACTCTATAATGGAAATGTTACTACACTTGAAGGTATCACTGTATTCCCTAAGTATGTTTCCAATTATTATTATTTTTTCTTTCTCCTGTTCAGCTTGATTAGTATTCATTACTCTGTCCTCCTGCTTGCTGATCCATCCTTCTTCTTCTTCATCATCATCTTCTTCTTCTTCTTCTTCTTCTTCCTGTGGTCTACTACTCATTCTATCTAGTGCATTTTTTAATTTCAATTACTGAATTCTTCATCTCTGATTGGTTCTTTTTTATGTTTTCTACCTCTTTGTTAAGTGCCTCACTGAGGTTGTCCACTTTTTTTCAAGTGCTGTGAGTATCTTTCTGATCATTACTTTACATCCTCTATCAGGCATATTACTTATCTCTGTTTCATTTAACTCTCTTGCTGTGATTTTGTCCTGTTCTTTCATTTGGGACATATTCCCGTGTCTCCTGATTTTGTCTAATTCTCCATGTTTGTTTCTATATGTTAAGAAAGTCAGCTTTGTCTCCTGCTCTTGAAAGTAGTGGCCCTATGAAGAAGATAACTGTAGTGCCCTGCAGTACAGTGTCCCCTGTTCACCAGAATCTGACACTTAAAGTGTCTCCTATGTGTGTTGTGTACATTATACTGTTGTGACTGAGCTGCTTTTGCCTCAGTCCAGTCTGTGTTGGCTCTCTTCACCTTTTGTGGGCAGAGTTTAGTCCCTGTGTTGTTAGTGGACTAGTTTGGTCTCTCTTCTTGAAGAATATTGTTTAATCTACACACAATAAATGACATATGAGTAGTGGCTTATTTTAAAATCTAAATAGAAAAAGGCTTAACTTCAAAAGGAAATAACTTAGAGTGAATAACATATTTTCTTTCATCTTCATGAAAGATTACCATAGGGAAGAAGTACAGGATTTATTTGTGTAACAAGGGTGAGAACTAGGACCAGTGGGTAGGCACTAGAGAGGTAGACTGCAACTCAGTATAAGAAGGTCTTTCAAAACCAGCCAGTCCACATAAGAATGAGCTCCTTGTTGGTTTAATAAACTCATTTTCATAAGCTTCCTGAATCATCCATATAAAGTGAAAAATTTTACTCAGAAGTATTATGATCTTAAGAATGTAATAAACTTTAATAAAAAAGCAGCCATTATTACCCCTTAAGTTATCAAAAGTGTTTTTGAAATTAATTTGATTTTATAAGACAAAGGCCACCCCACCTTGGGCCTCCTGGAGTATACACATGGATTGGGGGAGATTTTTAAACTTTGTCAAGAGATCATCAACTTAAACTGGCCTATTTTCCATTTAAAAAATACAAAACAAAATAAGTCTGATTATTCACTGGGGCTATCCCCCTGCCAAAAAAGTTCAGCCTTGAACTATGATGCCAGGTTTCCTCCAGGCCATCTGTTGGGCCTGGCTTAGCTTCCTGCAAATTTAAATGTTTCAGAAGCTTTTGTATTTCCGTTCCCTAGATGGTCCTTCCACTCACAGCAAAATTACAAGCCTCTCTTGCTATCTATGCTTCTGCTCCCCATCTTTGCTCTGACACTAAGGTTTCTCTTTTGGATTTACAACAATAAAATTTCTTCAGAGGTGAATGCAGTGCCTTGAGGAGAATGTTAATGTACATTTGCCTTTGTTCTTAATTAGATTCCTTCAAGGGAAAACCTCCTGGCCTGGTTTATTATCTAGCTTTGTCAGAGCTTGTATGCTTTATCTAAACACTTTGAAGAAGTCTCTTTACCGATATACCGCCTGTATGCTTAAATATAGATTTTCATAATACCGGTCAATTGGAAAAGGGTAGAAGTAAGTAGCACAGATAAAGGAATGCCTTAGGATAAATTGCTAATTGTTGAGAGGGAGGAGGGGAAGGAGAGAAAGAGGAGGAGGGAGAGGTAGTAGAAAAGGAAGGAAGGAAGAGAGGCAGGAAGGGAGCGGGAAGGAATACAATGAAGCTTTACAGAATTACAGAGAACACTTCCCTTTGGACTCATACTTGTAATAGTACTAAGTTTTCGAGCCAAACTCTTTTTCTGGGAAAATTTAAGAACTCTGTTTTGACAAGTCATCATAAGGTAGGAAAGTATGGATGGGAATATTCTCCCTT
The DNA here is from genome assembly GCF_020171115.1 of Neogale vison. Classification (NCBI taxonomy): domain Eukaryota; kingdom Metazoa; phylum Chordata; class Mammalia; order Carnivora; family Mustelidae; genus Neogale; species Neogale vison. The sequence goes on along the minus strand of NC_058097.1, from coordinate 121,498,776 downwards.
GTAAAGTTCTAAATGGTTAGTGAGAAGTGTTTCTTTCTGTTTCCATCATAGTTCCCAATATCTAATGGTCAAGCAGATCTGACTTCCCTCTGAGGACTCTCTGCTTTTTAAAACAGGTTCCTCTTATTTTCTCTAGCCTCCACTGTAGAATGAATGAACCAAATAAACCTGCATTTAGTTGAGTTGCTTAATATGGTCTCTTGTTCATCAGTGTCACCTAGAACTCTTGCTCAGCTTCTTGACTCTTCCCGCTTACAACTTAGTCTTAGTTGGTTTCTTCCCTGGGTTTTGAAAACAGTCATATAGATATTTTCCAATATTTGATATCCCACCCACCTCATCTCTCTTTGGTTTATTTCTCCCTGTATGTTTCACTATTTCATCACCACTGTCATCATCATCAGCAGCAGCAGCAGCTATCTTCTTATTTTGTTTTGTTTTTATTTATGAGGTTAAATTCTGAGCCTTGTCCATGTCCTCTAAGGTCTAGCCAAAGATATGATTAGCTGGTCCCAGTCTAGGAAAGGATGGAATCCTTCACTAGGGAACAAAGGCAAATGTCTTGTGCAAAAGGCAACTTATGAGCTTAAAACATTAACTATATTATTAATATATGAATAATTGGAAGTATCATGAGGACAAATGACAATTAGGACTTTATTTTCTATAGATGAACATATGCAGGCACAGAAAGAGCAAAATCTTTTGTTTTATGAAGGAGAAGTGTTCATTTGGCACACAAGTGATAGCAAAACTCTTGGTGAGAATTTTCAGAATGTCTCAGCCTGTTTGCCTCTAAGCATGAACAAAAAACAGTGACAGTTAAATCTACTTGGAAGCAGTGAAACACCAAGCTACGTATGTTGTCTTCCTCAGGACAGGTCGGGTCTACCCTTAGTAGATAAGAATCAGGGCTTTGGTGAACATGGTGGGTACAGGGCCCTGGAGGAACTTTATTGGCTTGGAAACAATTCTCAGTACCCTAATTACCTCCTGACGTTGGCTGCAGAAAGCAAAGCGGAGGTCCTGCTGAGCTCCTCAGGTTGCTCCAAGGGACTTTGGAGCTACAATAAAATAACAAATATGTTATAAACAGCCTCAGCTTTACGGGGAGCTGCACACACAGAACAAAGAGGGAGGTGGAAGTGTCTGATTTAAGTCTCTTATTTCCAAAATCCCCAACTACCTAGTCCTTAATGAGGAGAGGAGATGGGCCTTTGGATATGCATTAGTCTGAGTATTTATAGGAACCCAGATGCACCAGTTGTCTCCCTTACGTATTACTGCCCTGATTCTTCAGTGCATAAGATGAATAATTTACCAAAAAGCACATGTAAGTATCTCTTTATTATTCATTATAATGAACTGAGACAGGAGTAATTCTCCACTCTGCTGGAATCCCCTAGGGCTTAACTTAACCAGACTGTGCTTGCTTTCCCACAGTTAATTTGAGTGAAAGAAAACTCTCTCGGACAGGTGGCCTATCTAAGACTTGTGCTAGGTGAGGGGTGTGATAAGAGAGTGGGATGCCTAGGACCACTGACGGCAAGGAGAGTGGAAGGTTGGGTTTTAAGAGCAGAACTGTTGGGTGCCAGGTAATGGAGTATTACAAAGGAGCTGTCAAAAATAACTGGGGTCCTTAGTCAGTATGTGCTCGGAAAGTGAAAAATTATTTTCAATATTCACCTGAATAGAACACAATTAAGAAGGCACACCCATTGACTGAAAAATATAAAGTAAATTATTTATATATGTTTTCAGCCAATCTACAGATTTATTCTTTTTTTCTCTTTCTTTTTTTTGTTTCTTTTTTTCTCCTTTTCCCCCCTTTTCCTTCTTTTCTCCCTTCTTCTCTCCTTCTCTTTTTATTTCTCTATCCATTTATTTATTTAAAATCCTTGGTAAGGAAACTCAGCCTTTCCGTAATGATGAATAAATAATTGTGTTTTCATGGCATACCTTCTCAAGTTCTCTAAGTAACAAAGGTCAGTGAGAAGACGCTCCTTTATACTGAGCTTTGTAAGCATAGCCTGTATTAGTGTTCTGCACAAGTGTTTCGCAGAAGTGTTTTGCACAAGTGTTTGGAAGATTGCATACATGTTTCTGCTCTTTGCTTAACACATGAGTAAAATGGGGGAGGGCCAGAGAAATTCAGGTTGTTTTCAGGTCAGACTCCTATTCTTTTGGTTCCTTCTAAGAAATCCGGGGAGTCCCAGGATTGACGACTACCCGCTTTGTCCCAGACTGGCAACTTGTGGCACAGAATTCTAGCTGACTAAAATTAAAAGCAGCAACTCTGGGAACATGCACAAGAACTATTTGCAAAAGTTAATCCTATGACTTTATTGCCCTTAAGGAGTAGCTCTCTCTGGGTCTCGCATGGCCCAAGGAAATAGTTTGTCTGCCTTCTATTTTATTTTATTTTATTTTTCCCAAGGGGAGTTCATTCTCATTATATAAAACAAGCCACTATTCTGGAAAATGTGATTGGCTTATTAAAAATATATAGCATATATTTTTAAACATGCAGAGTTGACATTCTACAGGAGAAGACTTGTAAGAATGGAGAAGCATTGGAAAAAGTATCACTTCCCATCCCTCATCTTCCATCTGTCCCTGCCCATCTGTCTGTTTAATAAGGGTTTTATTTTTAGAAACTCAAAGTTTTGTTCAGATGTGTAGTCTGTTTGGGATGGCACAAGATGAATCAAACAAACTTATTGGCCTTCGAATTGGCCGTGAAGCCACAATCATTTGAACACACACAATCTCTACGTCTGAAATTGAGACAGCATGGTCTAAGGGCTGATATCCAAAAAGGTGGACTCCCTACTTAATTTTCTAAACTTTATAACTGACATTTGTCAGTTTTAAATATTGGAAAATGAGCTCTAAGGGAAAGTCAAAATTACTATGTTTGGGGTATCATTACTCTTTAGTTTTGAGTAATTACAGAAATATAATACCAAACATTTATTAGCTACTATGAACTCAGAATGCTGATGATACTAAAGGAATTCTTTACATAATTTTCACCAAAATCTATGATTTTAAATATTATTTCCACTTTATATATTAGAAAACTAATTGCTCATAAAGGATCAGGAGTTTAGTAAATTCTAGTCCTGTGATGAAATTAATATACCTCTTATTAAAATATTTATTCTCTTAACCACTGTATTACACTGAAGTCCTATAGGATGGATCCTATAGAAGCTCATCAATTTCCAGCATTTTTTTGTTTGTTTCATAAATAAGTCAGTCCTTTAGCAGTTTCGGCTAAGTTTCACCTGAGCCCAGAAGGGCAAAAGTTTGTTTATGCACAATTCTGGAAAAAGAAGAATGACCTTTGAGGTTTTGCCTATCTTTGGGATTCTGTGAGATCCCTTACATTATATGTGGGAAGGTATTTGCAGGGAAATCCGTGGGCTGTAATTTCTGCCTTGCCAGAGTCGTTGCTCCCACGATACTCATGCTGGGAGCCTGTGGCTGACTTGCTCCATTCTTCAAAAAGATATCAAGCTCCCCAGACTCTCTGCTTTTAATTTAAAATTTTAATTTATACTTTTCCATGGATGATACTGAGACAGACATGGCCGTGAGTAAATATGTCAGGATAATCTATTGAATGGAATTAAAATGGTGTGTGCTTGGGAAACATTTTAATTTCATCTTGCTCACTTCTTTTGCCAACTATAATGAACAAATCGGGAGGCTGGGTTTTAAAGCTGTTCAGGATGTGGAGGAAGGGACACTGGAGTGGGAGCCAGGCAACAAATAAATAACATGAATTGTTCTGGGTAGCTTCTCAAGGCATCCCTGACCAACCGCAGGGCAGCCTCTGAAACAGCTGTCTCTGACAAGCAGGCAGGTGTGAGAGCAAAAGCCCTCATTGCCTTTTACAACTCCACATGGAATTCTACACCATTGGCAAGGACCAGAAGGGCAAGGGACATGGGGCTGGGTGATAGAAAAGAAGTGACTTTACCATTCTTATCTTAAAAGACACTTTGCTTCTTCACCCAAGGGCTCTTTGCTTCTGAAACGGCTTGGCCTTATGCTGTATGCCTTAGGTACTTTTAAAATAAAGTTGCAATGAGGAAGGTGAATAAAGAAGGCATCCCAGAGTCACACGGTGATTCTGACTGGGAGATGACCATGCACTGATTATTTGCGCAGTGCCCAATTCTGGGGAGAGACCCTTTCAAAAATCTGCACTTGATCTTCATCTATCTTAAGATTCATACTTATTACTGACTCTGAAGAACTCCTGTACCAGCTAATGGTGTGTCCTTGGGCTGGAAGTGAAACCTTTCGAATAATTACTCACTTTTCCTTAGTGTCCCACAGTATCTGGGCAGTAAATATCTCTTTAAAGAACTGAATGCGTTGCCTGAAGCTCCTGACCTGAAACAACCCATTCAACTGTGATCCTGACCTCAGTAGCCCTCCACTGTCCTGTCCTTCAGCAATTCCACAGCTTGCTTGCATGCTTCAGTCTGCTCTAGTATCTGGTTCTTCTGGACCAGGGGTTGGCCTGTTTACACAATGAGGCTGCCCGAGACAAGGACACCACCAATGAGCTACAGGGAGACTGTGAGCCAACTGAATTCTCTTGCAGGTGTGCACAATTGTATTGATTGATCTTTCAATTGTGTATTTTTAGAAATACAGCATTTTCCAACCACTGGTCATCAATCTAGAAACTAGCCCATCAACTACTGTGTCAACACACTGTGGACAAGGTCTGATAAAAATACAAAGTTAAAGTTGTCTCAGTGGCTATAGCTGAGAAAATAAACCTTAGAGGGAAATAAAATCCTATTGTACAGCTGTGCATCGGTCATGTACAGGATACTTCTGGAATGAGAAATTTTCAGAAAAGAAGGAAAACCTTATTAGAACTGAAAGAATTTAGAGGTAAACTGGAAATGCACTGGATTGATTTGCTAGGTAATGTTATAAATGTAAATCCCATGTTACTTCTGATCTATTAGCCAGCAGAATGACTTGCTCTGAAACTGGGTTCAAAAAACCCTAAAGCAAACACCATTCTTTGTGGATTTGAAGATACAGAAAGAGAAGCCTTCAGAACGCCTTAGAAAGTAATAAGCAAATGGATTCCATATCCCTTGGTTAAATTAGCAGACACTCCCAGATAATAAAAGTTGAATTATAGTTTTCCAAATGAAGCAAGAGAGCTCTTTGACAGTAGCAATAGAGCAGTCTCTGTTTACAGAATGCTTTTTTTTTTTTTTGCCAGGTACAATTCTTACTCTTGCACAGGTATAACTTCATTCAGGCTCATAATAATATCGAATAATGCTGTGAAGTAAATATGTTCATCCTACTTCACAGATGGGAAAATAATGTTCTGAATAGTTAAACAAAAGTCTTGTTCTAAGTCATCAGCTAGTAAGTAGCACAGCCCTTATATCTGATCCCAGAGCCCTCTCCTTAACATTATAAAATACTGTGTCTACAATGCTCGATTTACATATGTCACTGAGGCACATAAATGAGCTCCTGACTCCCACCATCCTTCTCAATATTGTTAAGAGCCACCTAGATGATCCACCAGGCCTCAAAGTTAGTTTAATCCCTCATTGACAAAGGTCACGGTTGCAAGATCACCAAATATTCCTCCTTTCTCTCATGTATACTCTCTCTCATTCCAGCTCATTTATTCAAAGACCTTATTAAGTCTCCCAGTGCGTTGAACCCACCTGGTTCCCTCTATCCATTAACCCATTATCTTCTTCTTTATTCACTCAATAATTTTTCAGTTCCTTTAATCCTCAGCTTCTTCTCTCTCGCCCATTTGGCATACTCCAACACTGGATGAACCAAAGTAACCACTCTCTGTGCCTGCAGCAGGGCAGTGCTGGAGAATCTCTTCAAAACTGGGGCAGAGTATTGTGGTGATAAATCCTTGGCCATCAACTACAAATGGAGCTCAGCACAACCTGTGTAACTAGTAGAATTCCCCAGTAATTTTGCTCTCATTTTCTGCAATAGCTATTCATAATAGCAAATAGCTATTTCACTTTGTCTTGCATCCTCCTTCCCCTGTCTCCTACTGTCCCATTTACTTTCAGCTGATAATTTTGCCCTCTCCTTCAGAGAAAATAGAAACCATCACTCAGTAGCCTCCTTATTTTCCTATGACCAGATCCACAAACGCTCCTGTGTTTCCATTATTTTTTTTTCTTCTCCTCGGAGTCAACAGATGAAGCATCTTTTTCTTCATGGGTTCTAGATCTGTAGCTTTTCAACTTTATAGTTACTTTTCTCTGTTTTCCCCTTTCTTTAGCATTCCCAATTTTCCCATTCAATAAGGTCAGCCTCATCAGTATATATATATATATATATATATATATATATAGGAATGTAAGAAGGTCGTTGTCTTATTCACAGTTGCATCTGTAGTACCTAAAATTGGGCTGTGTGGAGTGTGGTCCCTAGCACATCAGTATAATTACAGAAATTGTTGGAAATGCAGATGCTGGTCCTCAACCAGATCTACTAAATTAATAAGATGTACAGGTAATTTGTGGGCATATAAAAATTTGACAATTCCTAGCACCTAAAAGGTGTTCAGTAAATATTTGTAAAATGAATAAGTTCCCAAGTATTTCTAGTCTTAAAAGAAACAAACTAACAAATAAAAACCTCAGAAGACCCTCATGTCCTTGATGGCTCCATTTGTCTTTCTACCTTTGCTGCCAACATTCTTGAAAGTGTTGGCTGCAAATATTTTTAACACACTTCACTGTCCATTCATGCCTTACTCCCTTTCTTCATTTATGGCTCCATTACCCCTTCCTTGAGCTGCGGACCCTCTTGTCACACGACTTCTCTCTCATATATATAGGGATCCAGTAGTTCTTCTGCATTCTGTCCTGCTACAGTTCATTCTTCCATGGAAGTCTAGCATTTTCTTATAGAAGGCATCACTTAGATTATGGCATACCTCCACATAAACATATTCAAGGATTCCCCATGACAGCTCGAGTAAAATACAGACTTTTTACAGTAGATATGTGTATGTCCCAGTCTCAAGGAATCTACCCATTTTCCCATCTTCCTTGCTTGGGCCACTGTAGCATCCATTCTGTTCCTTACCTGAATCAATGTTTTTCTCAGAGCCTACACATCTTCCCTCTCCTCCATCTAAAATGCTCTCTGCACCCAGCACATGTGACTGGTGTTCTGTCTCAGTGTTCAGCCTTAGGCTAATTGTTAAGAAAGGCCCATTTCTATACTGTGTATCTATCCAGGGTTTCCCATGCCATGCCCGGTTCATGGACTGTCCCAGCAACCATCCCAGTTCAGTTTATAATAAGTACACAAGGGTTCTCACGGTTTATTGATTACATATTTCTTCCACCATCTGAAAATACCGTGAGGGCAGAGACATGGCCTAGTCAAGTGTCTGCCACTTAAGTACTTAATAAATATTTATGAATAGGTGAATTTACTCTTTTTATTATGTCCATGCATGTGAAGAGTATCTCTTTAATCCTCTTGTATTCTATCATTCACCTAAGATCATAAGAATCTTGAAGGCAGGCGCTGGTCTCTTTTGATGGTTTTAGCTGCCATTTTTATTTTGGCCTTACCTGTGTGTCCTTAGGAAACCAATATATTTATCTTCCCAATATACTGTGAATTTATGGAATATCTTGAAATCCAGGAAGAAGCCAGCTCAATCATTCATTATTTTGTTCAGAGAGCTTCCTCTTGCCTTTCTGCAGACCCTTTCTCTTTATAATTATGTTTAGCTACCCTATGGTTTGCCTTCTGCTGCCATGATAGGAATTCTCCTCCTCTTTTCTCCCACAGTCAATGTAAGCAATTTCACCTCTCTGCAGAGCCGTCTTTCCACATAAATCACTCCCTTCATTTTCTTTCATTCTATCAGATGCTCTGTTCTGAACTGCCTTCTGCCTGGCAGCCTCACTTGGGTGGTGAGGTGTGTGAAGTTGCTCTCTACATTCAGTAGAGCCCTCATTGTGCTTGTGGGGAAGGGAAGATCCCCTTGCTTGCTTGGGGACACAATGAGCACCGTTCTGATGGACTCATATATCATCGGTCATGGCTGAAACCACAACACATCATCATCCTGAAGCTGATTTTCTGCTTCAGGTGACACCATTTTCAGGATACCACACACTTCCTTAGTTTGGTTTGAAATGCTCACTTTTCTCAAGGGCCCAATTTTGCATGCATTTGTATATATTTTTTTCCATTTCTCTGGATGACACCCCACTTACACACATACACACATGCACACAAACAAACTCATGCACTCTTTCTGTGTATTAATGTAACCCCAGATGTTGCTAGTGTGGCACCATTTTCCAATTAGGGACAATCTGCAGGTGTCATGTATCTGTCAGCCTTCAAAGTCAGTCTTGTGCTGGACTGAAATATTTCCATACTGGACCCTATCTAAGGAGCTCTAATCCCCCCCAAATCTTCTGCAGAAGCTCTCATGTAGATTCTCCACCAATACATTATCAGCAAATATTAGCTCTAGCAGAGTTATTACTTTCGTTGAATTTTTCAACTATCTGAATCATAAAGTTTTCCCTTACATAATTTAGGGTCCTTGTTGATGCTCTAGAGTTGGCTGTATTTGTAACTCAGGAAATAACTGAGTAGTTAAAGCTTCCCAGGAGAACAGCTTTGTGCAATTTGGAATACCCTGGGAGTTGAGCTGCAAATATTTCATTTTGGTTTGCCTCTTCTCCTTTCCTTTAAAAAATTCATTTGTTATTGGTCTTTGAATTTTCTAAAGCAAGTTCTTCCTTCCATTTTTTCAAACTGGTATTATTAATATGTTTTGATGCATGTAAGGTTCCTAACCAATATTCAATTAACTCAATTTATATAAAAGGGCAAAGATATTCAAAAGCAAAAACAAAAATTTGAAAAGGAAATTCAAGGAAAATGCATATTGGAGCTTTAACATTCAACTCTGTCATCTTTATCAGCGTTTCTTAAATTGAGTATTCTCTAGAAGGCCATTTTATTTTATCTTATTTTAAAGATTTTATTTATTTGAGAGAGAGAGAGAGCGCACGAGAAGGGGAGGGTCAGAGGGAAAAGCAGACTTCCTGCTGAGAAGAGAGCCTGATGTGGGACTCCATCCCAGGACTCCAGGATCACGACCTGAGCTGAAGGCAGTCGCTTAACCAACTGAGCCACCCAGGTGCCTCTAGAAGGCCATTTTAAAGACAGGGGACATGCGTAGACAGAGACAAGGTTTCAGGGATCCCCAGTAGTAACATTAGGTTAAAATAAATAAGTAAATAAATAAGTGTGTCTGTCTGTCTATCTATCTATCTATATAATTAGGTATAAATCCCATAACCTTTAAACATTCACATGACTCTAAAATCTAAAATTATAAATCACATGCATATATAACCACTAAAATTAACAACATTAATGTAATGGAGCAGATGATGTTTTATTAAAATTAATTTCCACGTTGCAATGTGAATATGGTACTCACTGCTGTCAGAGCATCAGTTTTGACTTCGGTACGTCCCATATGAATTCTCTTTGCACATCATTTCATTTCAACTTTAGAGAACCTTTGTTACTATTGTGGACCCTGACATCCTTTAGCTTTCCTTGGCAGAAATGTACTGCTGAACCCTAAGTCCACCTCTGTATTTTCTCATCAGCCTGAGGCAACAGAAGAAGTACTCTTTGATACCATTGTAATAATAGACACAAATCTGAATATTTAAATCTAATTGTGGTCACTACTTGCAGAATAGGTATATATTATTTTTTCAGATTATTTTACAAATGAAAACACTAAATTAAAAAATAGAAGAGCCCATGAATGCTGTGTATGTGTGCCTATCTTACAGAGACATGCAAACATACAAGTATCTCTGAGGATATCTACTTCACCTTCTCTAGGTTCTTTTTTTTGCCCCCGAGCTTTATCGAGATATAACTGGCTTATAATATTTTTAAGTTTGAGGTGAACAACATGTTGATTTGATGCACTTATTTATTGCAAATGATTACCACCTAGCAAAAGCTAACACCTCCATCCCATCACACAATTAACATGTCTTATTTGTAGTGAAAACATTTAAAATCTACTCATAGCAACATTAAAATATATAATACCACATCATTATCTATAATCTTTGTGGGTTCTTTTGATACCAGTTTGAAAAATATTGTCTCACTTTTGATCATTATAAATATGTACTGATCACCTAATAGATGCCAGATGGACTCTGCGAGGGGCTGGTGATAAAACGAAGACCACTGACATGATTCTGATCCATGTGGTGTACATAACCCAAGTGGGTAAAACAATCCAATGTTGTACCTTCAATAAAGAAGTCCAGGATATTCTAAATTAACATTACATTTACAAAAAGAGTGAGTGGAGGTTTAGAATGATGCATTTGTATTAGAGGTTAAACTCGATTCACTACTGTCTACTCATTAAGACAGAGAGGCATGCAAGGTATTTTAGGTATTATCCCAGTAAAAAGGGCAGACACTTTCTGGTTAACGTCAGTTTCTAAAAATGCCAGTTTTCAAATCTCTGAACACTAACATTTACAGAGTTAACCATGAAGGAGAGATTTAAACCAAATACATGGTTTAAAATACTTGTTCTTGGGACACCTGGTTGGCACATTCGGTTGGGCCTCCAACTTTTGGTTTTGGCTCAGGTTGTGATCTCAGGGCCATGAGGTTGAGCCCTGTGTCAGGCTCAAGCAGAGCGTGGAACATAAAGCTCTTTCTGCCCCACCCATCTGTGCTCCTGTGCCCATGTACTCTCTCTCTCTCTTAAATAAATGAATAAATAAAATACAGTACTTGTTCTCATTAATTAATTGATTACTTTTTCTCTAGTCACCCATAATATCTAAATGTTCCTGCAGCTATTTGTGAATATAATTGAGATGTGACTTCTATTTTAAATTAAATGTGATTTTCAGACATGCATTGGATTGCATTCAGATTTAAGATTGTAAAAACTTCAGCATCTAGTATGCAGGTCCCAGAGAGCATTTCCTGACCCCTCTGTCTCAACTATGCTCCCAGGACCCATGACATTCACCATTTCCTAACCTGCTTTGCTTTTACTCCTTGCCATTCTCTGAAACTAAGATGCTTATTTACTTATATGCTTTCATTGTCTCACTGAACATGGCTTCAAGGCCCATAACCTTTGTCTGTTTGCCAGCCAGCATTCTCGGTTCCTGGAACATTGTCTAGTATACATTAAATATTGATTAAATATCTGTAATATGAATCATCGTAGTTTTTTATATTGTATTTTCAGAGGCAAAATATAAAAACAAAAGCAAACATGAAGAACACGGACAAAATCCTTAAAGCTGACTGATTCCACTTTTTAGGAAGATTTTATTATTTTGATTAAATTCCAAGTTGTCTCTTGTCTGGCTTCTTGAAGGCAGTGGTTCTTAAAGAGAAGTCCCCAGACCAGCAGCATGGACTTCACCTGGGAACTTAAACGTGAAGATTCTCAGCCCACTTCCAACCCACTGAATCAGAAGCACTTGGGAGCTGGTCTCAGCAATCTGTGTTTCAAAGAGCTCTCCAAGTGAATCCAATGCAGAAAGAAGTTTGAGAACCACTGCTTGAAAACATGGATTTCCTTTATTTGTACCTCCTCCTCGAAAACAAAACAAAATGACTCTCATCTTAATCCCATGTCCCATATTCAGTGGAGTCAGAAATGACAACTTTGCCTGCAAGATTCCTTTCCTCCAATGTTTTTTTTGGGGGGCATTTCTTTGACCTTTCTGAGTATTTCCATTCTTCACAAATAGCTAGAGGTGGTTTAAGAATGTACAGAAGTCATTTCCAAGTATCTGTCCATAAATTTGTGGGAAAATGGTTAGATAAGGCCAACCAACTCGTGCTGGCCTTATTACTTGGATTCTTGAGACACAAGCACTTTCTTCTCAAGGAGAAGACCACAACTCTTTTTTTTTTTTTTTTTAAGATTTTATTTATTTATTTGACAGAGAGAGAGAGAGAGATCACAAGTAGGCAGAGAGGCAGGCAGGGAGAGAGAGGGGGAAGCAGACTCCCCGCTCAGCAGAGAGCCCGATGCGGGGCTTGATCCCAGGACCCTGAGATCATGACCTGAGTTGAAGGCAGCGGCTTAACCCACTAAGCCATCCAGGCACCCCCCCCTTTTTTTTTAAAGAGTTTAGTAATTTATTTGTCAGACAAAGATCACAAGTGGGCAGAGAGGCAGGCAAAGAGAGAGGAGGAAGCAGGCTCCCTGCTGAGCAGAGATCCTGATGCGGGGCTCCATCCCAGGACCCTGGAATCATGACCTGAGCTGAAGGCAGAGGCTTAACCCACTGAGCCACCCAGGTGCCCCTGAAGACCACAGCTCTTAAGTGCAGGAATTCTACACCAGGCTGCCTAGGTCTAAATTCCTTGCTCCAGTTGTACCAGCTGTTAGAGTCCTGAGCCTCTCTGCATCTCAGTTTTTGATCTCTAAAGTGTGATAGTAATAGAATGTGTCTCAAAGGGTAGTTATGAGGATCAGGTGATTTAATATATGGAAAGTTCTTAAACTGTCCTAGGTAACTATAAGTACTATGTAATTTTAGACATTACAGTAGAGTTGTAATGAGTTCTATCTTATCAAGGAGCACTAGATAGGGTTTGTTTAAAAGTAAGAATTTGAGAGACTTAAAAGAGTTTTCAAGAAATTAGAAAGTTGTCATTAATGTTTCTTAACTTTCTTCCTGGATGCCCTTATTTAACATAAAAACTTCTCCTCTGTGTGCTTCTGGTTAATGAGAGTACAACACAGTCATAAACATCAGGGAAGGAGCCAGGTTTGGAAGAGCACTTAAGCATTTTTTTAAAAAAATTCTTCTCTGAATTCTTCTTCCTACTGTTCCCTGTTATGTTTCTTTCTTGTCCCTCAAACAATACTATTATTCTTACAAGTGTCTTTATCATTCTTCAGGTTCTAGGACCATACAGACTCAATGAACCAACTCTCTCCCATTCAGGGAGATAGATTTATCCATTTAGCCCCTAGTTCACTAATGAGGCCCAGGTTCAAGAGCAGGTAATTTGGGCCATAGACATGTCTAGGGTATGTCTACCCAAGGAGTACACAAGGCTTTCCAAGGGCTGTGTGGTAGGGCACTGAGAGTACATTTTGCCTCTGGAGGATAGATTTTAACTGACCTATTTTAAAGTCAGTCCCTGGAAAAACCCCTGGTAATTTGAGACAAGTTCCATGCACTCCAACTTGCAGTTATAGATCTTATACACGCACTGAAAGGCTTTTTTTGTTTTGTTTTGTTCTGTTTTGTTTTGTTTTAATTAACTTATATTGTATTATTTGTTTCAGGAGTTCAGGTCTGGGATTCATCAGTCTTACACAATTCACAACGCTCACCATAGCACATACCCTCACCAATGTCCATCACCCAGCCACCCTATCCCTCCTACCTCTCTCCCCTCAGTTTGTTTCCTGGGATTAAGAGTCTCTTATGGTTTGTCTCCCTCTCTGGTTTCTTCTAGTTTCATGGAACACAATGAAAGTTTTAAGAGAATGCATTCAGGATCTCAGATTTCCTTAATCAGTTGCCTAAGAAGGTGCTCGAAATTAAATTGTAATTCTGGTTCTCCTTTCAGACGGTTCCCACTTTCTAAGTTGTCCAGGAAAGAATTTACCTTTACTTTCATTGTCATTCACACCATCCAACTATTAAAAAAAAAAAAAAAAAAAGGCTTCCCTTGGAAGGGGGCCCCACAAAAAGAAGCAGAAACATATATTTGTAATAAATTCATGGTAAAGCGATGCCTTGTCTACCTTGGAATTAGAGAGAGAGAGAGAGAAAGAGGTGTTTTCTGGCAGAGGACAATGTGATTTGGCCTATTAAAATAAACAGCATTCAGTTTTACCTACCTTTCTGGCTGTATTGGGTTAAATTACGTGCTTCTAAGTAAAAGAGAAACGTATCTTTAATAGTCATTTGATAAAACCCGGTAAAATGTTAGCAGTATACTGTCCAGATATTGTGAAACTGAATAAATTTAATACTGAGTTACAAAGCCTTTTGCAAGTCAGGTATTTTTCAATTCATTGCTTTGAAAGAAATTGAAGGAGGAACTAATTGAATTGTCAGCTGTGAGATCATTAAAATAATTTTTGAAGCTGTATTACAGTGTGATTGTTGGCACACATCTTGGAAGGGGTTCAAAGAATTGAGTGGCACTGCTATACAAGATTCTCCCTTGCTTATGTGAACTAGGTTTTTCTCAAACAAAAATAGGAATCAAATGGGTCCTGAGCTCTATCTCATTCTAGCAGCAATGGTATTTATTCAAGGTACAATTTTAAAAAGCTTCATCTACCCCATCAAGTACTAGATTTCCAGTAAAAGTTTACTTTTTATGTTTAATTATACTTAAAAACATGGACAATATATTTATGTTGTTTTATCGATATTGTCCTTGTAATGATAACTCATTCTAAAAGAAGATAGTATTACTCAGAGCTTTATGATCACAGGACATAAAAGAAATCTCAATTTCAATCTCTCTCTATATATTTGCAAATAAATATGAGAGCTGATCAATAGAAGATTTTTAAGTCTCAAATACTACCTCAAGATAAAATCCTACAGAGGACATATTGGAAACACAAAAGTTAAGGTTTTAAAAAGGAACAATGCACATTTTATGACTAACTAAGAAGAGCTTGTTCATAAATTTTGAAACTAGACAATCATATCACTATTGCATTTTAATTTTATTGAAAAAAAGTGGATATATAAAGGAATATTGTGACAGTTTAACTTTAAATCTGAATATTCTCCACAGGCCAGTAATGTATCCTTTTAATTTAGATTTTAAAAATCATATCAACTTAAAAATGTGCAAGAGGTTACATAATTTACCAAAATGAAAGCAACATATGTGTTTGTACCTTGTCACCTGAGTTTGTGTGGTCCTGAGGATTAGAAGGTGACTCTTTTTACTCTGTCCCAATTTACCATCCCCTTCTAAGCTTGCCAGTTCCTGGCATTGCACAATTAGAACTTCAATGTTAGGAGTTACTCAAACAGGGATTTGGTGTTTATGAAAACACAACTGTTATAAAGAAAGGTTGCACACTAACCCTTATCAATCATTTGCAACTGAGAGTAAATGAATGAACTTATCTTTTTTTTTTTTTTTTGGTTCTGCTAATAAATGCTTTAGGAAATATAGAATGGGGAAGGTTCTTTAAGGCTTTTTGATCTTCATAAAGGAAATATAAAGTTGCTAGAGAAGGAAAAAAACTACATAGAGGGACGCCTGGGTGGCTCGGTTGGTTGGACGACTGCCTTCGGCTCAGGGCGTGATCCTGGAGTCCCGGGATCGAGTCCCGCATCGGACTCCCAGCTCCATGGGGAGTCTGCTTCGCTCTCTGGCCTTCTCCTCGCTCGTGCTCTCTCTCACTGTCTCTCTCTCTCAAATAAATAAATAAAATCTTAAAAAAAAAAAAAAAAAAACTACATAGAGACTGAAGCTAGAGTTGCAGGATATGGAAGAAACAGCATGGTTTCATTTTTTTTTTTTTTATCACCATGACACACCTGTGAAGGTGGCAGTCACTCAATAATACTTGAATTATCATATTCTAGTGGCAAATAAGGTTGGCCCCAAAACTACTGTTCAGAGATGTTCAGAGATGTCTGTGTCAAGTTAAAAAGCAAAGAGACAAACAAACAAACAAACTGATTCTAAGAATGTTAGTGTATGATTCTATTTCAGGTAAATAAATCAACATAGTCTTTACATATGGGAATATATGTATGTAAGGAGTGAGATGTGGAAGAAATAGCCAGAATGTTACCAAATTAAGGGCCTCATTTGTTCACATGTTTAATCATGCTTACTTCATTTTTGTAGTTTGAAAGACAGCAAATAAAAGTTAGAAGAGAAAAATTTCTTCTTGTCCTTTGAAAGCATCTAATTAGCTTAACCCCAAGGTTGCCAGGACCTGCTGACTGACAGGTGGACTTATGCATAAGACTTCTGTGATTGGAAGCTAGTATTATTTCTGTGTGCCATACCATCCAGGGAGAGTATTTTGCTAAATCGAGTGCTGTCCCCTTTCTCTTCTTCTTCTTCTTCTTCTTTTTTTTTTAAGATTTTATTTTATTTGACAGAGAGAGACACGGGAGAGAGGGAACACAAGCAGGGGGAGTAGGAGAGGGAGAAGCAAGCTTCTTGTTGAGCAGGGAGACTGACGTGGGGCTTGATCCCAGGATCATGACCTGAGCCAAAGGCATCCACCAAATGACGGAGCCACCCAGGTGGTTCACACTTTTCCTCTTTCAACAGAAATTTGTTATTTTAGTGCTTCAGTATTATTCTGCTCCTATGGCCATTCAGGAATGACGACCTTGTTAAGGGAAAACAGTATGTTCAAATGTGCTTGATCTCTCCTTCATTGCCAGCGTCCTTGGTGCTTTCATCCCCTGAGCCTTGTCAGAAGGCTCTCTGCTTTCAGTCAAAATGGGATCAGAGGGGCACCTGGGTGGCTCAGTGGGATAAGCCTCTGCCTTCGGCTCAGGTCATGATCTCAGGGGCCTGGGATCAAGGCCCTCACAGGGCTCTCTGCTCAGCAGGGAGCCTGCTTCCTCCTCTCTCTCTGCCTGCCTCTCTGCCTACTTGTGATCTCTCTCTGTCAAATAAATAAAATCTTTAAACAAAAAAAAAAAAAAAAAAGGAATCAGATTTGGTGAGATATGGCAATTTTTTTTTCTGTTTTTTTCACGTGGAGGTGCTGGATTCATGTTCCTTGTGCCCTAAGGTGGGCCTCATACCTCTTTGCTAGGATGTCTGCAGAGAGCGGCACAGGTATAATTGTACTTTCCTATTTGCCCAGATACTGCACTCAAGCTCAGACTAAAGCAACAAGTGGCAGGTGGGCGTATCTAGGGCCTTTAACTACACCCATCTTTGCAATCCAAATATAAGGAATTCCCTTTCATTTTCTTTTTCTTTCTTTCTCTTTCTTTCCTTTCCTTTTTTTTTTTTTTTTTTTTTAAGAGAGAGAGACAGTGAGAGTGAGCAGTGGGGACAGGCAGAAGGAGTAAGCAAGCTCCATGCCCAGCACAGAGCCCCATAGGAGGCTCAATCTTATTACCCTGAGATTATGACCTGAGCTGAAACCAAGAATCAGACACTTAACCTATTGATTCGCCCAGGTGCCCCTCTTTTCTTTTCTTTTCACAGATTATAGGATCATAATGCACATATGCAAATTTTCTTTCTGACCAGGCAGGTGTATTTGTTTCTGCATTAAACTTGAAAGACTGCAAGTAATACACACCAAAAAAGAAATTCCATAGTTTCCAGTTGTAGGGAAGAATGGATGTGAGGTTATGAGGGAATAAGAAGTTAGCTCTTTACCATGATGATGTCTGAGGTGACATCAGCTATATTATTCTCTTGGAGGGGGGTGGCCGTAAGAGGGAAAAGGAACACTAACTGACCACTTTCTTATTCTTTCTGCTGACATTTTTAGAGGTAGCCCTGACTTCCTCAAAAATTGTTGGGTTTCTAAGGTGAATTTTATCAATCCGTGTTATAAATCGTAGTTTGCAGGCTTTGGGTAGCTTAGGGGTACAAGGAGATTATGGATACTAGGGAGGGCTGGCAGTAAAAATGTTCACTTTTTGACTAACAAAAGGTGAGGTATTTGCTTTTTGGATTATCTGTGACCTTATTTGAAATACTGATCTACTTTTCTCTCCCCTATGCCCCTGGGCCACTTCTCCCACAATGTGGTAAATGTACTCAAGAAATATAAACTAATTTTCATATAAGCCGAGGGGGAAAAATAAGATGGAAAGCAAATATACAGCAAAGATATTCACATAATATGTTCCTAAATCAAATAGGAATGATTTTATATCATCGGTTCTTCAAGATGATTCAGGCTACTGTTACCCTATATTTAGGAGGTTTCATCAATAATTGATTGTTTCCTTTAACATTGGGTTATGTTGTTTCATTTAGTCTTCAAAATATAGCAACCCTATTTCTAATACAATCTCTCAACACTCTCTTCTTCCCTCCCCACCTCCCTTTCTCAATGTTTCCCTTCCCCTTTTCCACCACCCCTCCCCTACATCCCTCCTCTCCTTTCTCCACACCCCTCACTTATAGGTGTACCATAGATGACCGAGTCACCCGGGTGGCCTGGCTAAACCGTAGCACCATCCTTTATGCTGGGAATGACAAGTGGTCCATAGACCCTCGTGTGATCATCCTGGTCAACACTCCAACCCAGTACAGCATCATGATCCAGAACGTGGATGTGTATGACGAAGGCCCGTACACCTGCTCTGTGCAGACAGACAACCACCCTAAAACTTCCCGGGTCCACCTCATAGTGCAAGGTGAGTCACAGCTGGATCTGGGGGGTTAGAGGTCTTGTCAATGATGGAAGGGAAGCATAATCTCAAACTTGGCTTTTACTCTTGTAGGAAGACATGAAAAACATTTTCCTCTATGGAACCCCAAGATTAAGTATTATGTTTTGGATTCCTTCCCATCTGCTGGGTTCTTTACTAAGTACTGAATATCTTCACAGTTTCTCAATTTTATCTTGATCCTTCTGTTCTTAGTAATAAATTGCTTGGCATGTGCTAGTTAAACTTTATTAAGTTATTTAGTACTCTGGAGTTGGACAAGAAATACTAAAAAATAGAGTCATTACTATTCTCTGTGCCTTTTAGTTACCTTTCATAAGATTATTTCATAATAAGAGGTTAATAACATCGATGTGAAGTTATGTGCCTTGTGACTGGTTTTCGGATGGTTGCTGGGTGTGTGTGTTCCAGAAGGGGTTCTGGGGGCTGTGGTCAAGTCCTCCCTGGCATGGACGCTGGATCTTTGCATCTCTTTAGCCTCACAATGGAGCTGAGATTAAGGAGGATATTAATCAAAATGCTATCTCCAGGTCAATGTCAGAAATACATTAATAAAATTTTTTGAAAGGGGAGATGTTTTCGAACATCCTCCCGCATTCTCCCTTTAAAAAAATCTGTGTCAGTGTACCCAAGCATATTATTCAATAGTTTTTCATTAGAATTTCACAATGTAGGAAAAAAATAAGGGTGAGAAATGGCAGATTCCCAGATATCAACTATCAAATATTAAGAATTAAAAATACATTCAGGTAACAGCTGTGAACAAGGCAGCAATACAAATAAATATATTTTAAACTGTCCCTACTAACATCACTCCCCCATCTCCCCCATCACCATGTAAAGCAGCTTCTGTCAGGTATTGACTCATGGTAGCAATGAAGTGCTAAGGAGACTACTTCCCACCCCCAGTGCCATAGCCTTCCTCCACTAAAGGAGAGGGTTGGGTAGACTTTTCTCACCATTTCCACTACTGACCTGTTGGAGTCAAACACTGAGCTCTCAGTGTTTGAAGGAGTCCCTGGGTATGATTCAGTCTTTAGTAAGTGCCTTTTATTAGATCCCCTCTGCAGTAGATTCAACTTTTTTCTTTTTTCAATTTATGAAATGTGTGTGGTATCTTGGCTTATTTCATGTGGATCCCCTCACCCTTGCTTTACTAAAGAATATAATTTTTCTCATTTCTGTTGGTTTCATGGAGAGTTTCAGTATAGATTAGTGTGTTGTTGTTGTTGTTGTTTACTTTAATCACTTGTAGAATTCAGGATAGATATCCTTTTCTTTTGGCTAGAAGAGCTCTTTACCAGATCTCCAGTTCTGTGGGGCCATATGTAACAGCTTGTTCCAGACCAGAGATCAGTCTTCTGCAGCTCTGTTCCCCATCCAGACCCTGGTGGTGCCATATTGCTTGAAGCCCAATCTCAGTTCAGCCTTCCAGCCCTTCTCTCATCTCTGAGGGCTTTCAGACACCCACATCAGCCTGCATATGACAGATGTCTGTACACTCCACTGTTTCCATTCTCCATACATGTCCCACCCAGGGGTATGGCTTGGTGATGATCTCTGCTTTGGAGCTACAAGACGGCTTGCCATCTGGAGATAAAGACAACTGTCATGTGTGTTGCTTCTTCTCAGAGGCTGGTAGAGGCGCTTGGTGAGATCAGTTATCTGAGATGAGCTGGAATGTCTGCTGAAAGTTCCTGGGGTGCAGAAAACAAGGGGGTGTGAGTTCTCACTACCCCCCCTGCCACCTGGGCTTGGCTCCAGAGGAGCTGAAATTCTCAGCATTGGAAGTGACGCCTCCGTGGCACCTTTGTGGCCTTGACAGCAAAGTTATCTTCAAATCCAGGAAATGCAGCACTGAAATAAAAAAGAACTGTCAGGCACTGTACAGAAACAGACTCAAACAGAACAAGGCTATCACTTTTCAGGAAATAAGACAGATTGTGTAAGCATGTCAAAGTCAATACAGGCCATAAAGGGCTAGTGATGTAGAGCTTCAGGGATAATGTGCTTCATAAGGCCCTTGGAGCAATTCCTTGGGATGGATATGGAAGTCAGTGGGGTCTCCCTGTGGGTCTCATAGGTTTGAGTCAGAAAGAGTCTGAGAACAGGCAAGAGCAGAGCAGTGGAGTGACTTCAATTTCAGAGGTCAGTTCCTCACAGTCTCTACATTTCAGGCCAAGTGACTGTTGTAGCTCTGGGTGGCTGAGGTGGCCTGTGAAATCAAGTGCAGAAGATCAGGAAAGGTGGGGGTGAAAGGAGACAACCTTCCCTTGGAAAACTTAGCAGATGGTCTTTCCATTTACTGAGACGCAAAAGGAGGGCAGGCAGGGAGCTGCATTATCTTCTGTCTTATTTAGCAATGGAGCAACTTATTCTTTCATTGGAGACCAGTTGAATTTCTAGTGGGTGGAAACAGAGACCCCTCTGCTCAATTAGAAAGAAGTCTAAGAGTCCTCCTTCTTCCCAGCACCTATTGGCTTTTGTCCAGTCTATAGATTAATTTTTCAGACTTAGTGTTAGTTCAGGTTAGATAAAGATAATGAAAGTTTCCTAATCCTCTTAAAGAAGATTTATCTGACTGAGTAGAAAGCTTTTGGAATACAATAAGGCATGTATAAAACTGAGGCCTAATCTTGCCTTTAATTTCAAACTGCTGATGGGTATTGATTTTGCAATGAGAAAAACTGAAAAATTTCCGAGCTGCAACTTGTCTGTTTAGAGAAAGAGAGAGAGAGAGAGAGAGAGAGAGAGAGAAGGGTGTTTATTTATCTTCTGTCCATTTGAGGATGCTAGAATCTCATCACTTCTGCCAACCAAGTGCCATTAGCAGAAGGGAGAGCAATCCCACAGGGTCCTGGCTTTGTCGCTCCCTGCTGCTGCAGTGTGAGGAACTCAGATATGCTCTGTCACTAACCTCGGAGCCTGTCCTTTGCTGTTTTATAAGGTGGCCTTTGCCACATATCTGATGGGATTAATTTCCAAGTTTTCTGTGAGAGAAGCTGTGTTTAAAAAAAAAAAAATTATCACTGATTCTCAAGACACATTTGGCCATGGAGGAGATAATTTTAAAGCCCCATGTGAGTATGTATGATAATGTGACCAAGACTGTGTACCTAGGTTTTAAGAAAATCCAGAGCAAGAGAGAAATGTTTCTGTGGATCCAGATTAGTCAGGTAGGAAAATCAACCTGGCAGCCCTGTACAGCCTGAATAATAGGGAATATGTTACTACCATCACTGAAAAGCTGCGACTTGAGTGGGCTGTAGGTCTACTTATGGAGATGGAGAAGGTTCCTCCAGGAGATAGTGTCCAAAGGAAACTGGGAGGATTAATCTTAATTCCTTGAAAGAGGAAGGATTAAAAGGATATCACCTACCTTTTTGAGTCTGGGGAAATGCGGAAGACCTGGCTAGTAATTATTAGGCACAGAATTAGGAACCTGTGCCACTAGGATGGGAAAGCATTAGTCTTACTAGATTTAGGGATAAAGAAGTCACAGACATTACACAGGTCCTATAGAGCTAAGGTGTAACTCAGGATCAGGTGAGTTATATTTGAGATTCATCATGAATCTTCTAGAAGGAGAGTAAGTAAGATTTTTGAGATTCCTACACAACTGCAGGGACCAGTTTATATATCAATTCCCAGCACATAGCACGCTGTGTGGGGCATACTGGGCATTCAGCAAATGTTTGAAAAATGAATGGAGGGACAGACTGATACAGCAAATGAAATGGCAAATGAAGGCAGTGACCATAAAGCCCCTTCAAGCAAATAGGAGTGGGGAATGAGTCAAACACTGTCCAGATGACTTGGAGTGGGCAGTAATTGGGAACAGTTCCCTGGAGGGATGAGGGTCTTCAGTATGACAAGTTAAGAGATACACCAGGGATAACATGCATTTATTTAGCACTCCACAGCACCGGTCACAATCTTTGTCTCATTTGACCCTTACAACAAGCCCTGGGAGGCTGCAGTGCAGTGACTGTTCTCTTCATTTTGCAAATTAGATAACTACCGCTCATGGAGGTTAAGAGAGCAGCCAGGGCTCCCGGTGAGTAAGTAACAGAGCTGGGGCTTGAACCATGGCCGTAGGACTCTGAGATCAATGTCTCCAGCGGACTCCAACTCATCTTCTCCCAACCATATCTAAGGTTAGTTCTCAAATTCAGATCCCAGGGAAATTTTCAGTTATCTTTTCTTCTTTCCGCCCCCCCTTTCCCCTGCTACTGATATTGCATTGCAGCAGAAATTGAGGACAAAGCGCAAGAAGAAAATTAGCAGTGGGGATGGGTTGCCAGTGCTGCAATAAATGGTATAGAGAGGCAGAGAGAGGCAAAGAAGAAGATAATTAATTTACTAGTAGCTCATCCCTCCAGGGATACACGTTTTAAATGTTACCTCTTTATCCTATGTAAGTACTGAAAACTCTGCCCCTCTGAGAATTCAATATATAATTGTGATTCTAATTGTCATGAAGTCTTCAGGACTCTGAAACTCCATGGATATCCTTGTGTCACCATGGCTGCTGTCCTTGTCCAGGATAGACTGGCAAGAAGATAAACTGGCTCTTTCCTCCTTGGATTTTGACTTTGTCTGCCTGCTCTCTTGGCTCATTCAAAAATCCATTTACTACCAGGTATTTGTTTTCATGGATTCGACTCCTCTTGCTCAGCCCGATTGTATGCAAGTGGCTAGAAATAGTGAATTATGTTTATTCCTTACATCAGAGACTCTAAAACAAGCTCATGCAATTTCTGTGTCTGCAAAAGACTTTGAGTCTTTGAGCCTGGAGTCCATTCAGGTGAGACTATTTGGTACCCAACATAGAGTTAGAAGGTGGAGAAGTCTGATCTGCCAACCAGTCCAGTCCTAGATTCTGATGAGCACCAGTCAACTTCTGCATTGGGCACATAAAGCATAAACCTTAGTTCAGTTGATCCTTGCACTATCCCAACAATGTCTACATCAAATTCACATTGTAAAAATAAGGAACCTGAGGCTTAGAGAGATTAAAACTTTGCCCAGAGATGATGGCACTATTACATGCTTTAAATTCCCTTCACTCAATTTGTCTCTGTAAAACAGCTATCAAAATACAGATAAAGTACTTGACTTGAGTCATCTCTTTTGATTATTCTTCACAACAGCCCTGGGAGACAGAACAGAAAGTCACCACATTCTGGGGTTCCTGGGTGGCTCAGTTGGTTAAGAATCCAACTCTTGATTTTGGCCCCTCATCTGCTGGGCTCCACACTCAATGGAGAGTCCACTTGAAATTCTCTCTCTCCCCTTCTCCCTCTGCAACTTCCCACTTTCAATCTCTCTAAAAAAAAAAAAAAGAAAAAAGCCACCACATTCCAAGAAAAGAAATTGAGATTCAGCGTTGAAATTATTTGTCCCAATTCCACTTGCCACGCCTTCAGGTCTGGTGTTGTGATTCTAGATCCAGTATGTTTGCACACCAGACTGCTAACTCCTAGTTAAACAAAAAGGACAGGTAAATGTTACTATTTGTGAGAAATATAACAAGTTCTGAGGTGCTGCTAAGAAGAGTAGACACCCTGGAGTCTGTTGCTGGCAATGCTGAGGCCAGGGGACCAGGGAGCAGATGGGCCAGGCACCGGTAGAGTGTTTCCAGTGGGCAGGGGAGGCAGGTCTGCCCACAGGTAACAGTTTTGCCAAGGACTAACCTATTTTCAGATCTTCCTTTGCAACTAACCTCTTTTTTTCTGCTATTTTCTCCTCTTCTCCCAAATATTACAGTCATTTAAATTAACATGTGTAATTTGGGGCCTAAAGAGAAGCAGGCATTCAACCTGAAATAAATTTAATTTATTCAGCCTCTATTTTAAATTATAATCACATTTCTTCTTCACAGAGGCAGGGTGGCAAAGTGGAAAAGAACATGACTGGGCATCAAAAAACCCATTCCCCAGCCTGAGTTCTGTTCCTGACATTGAGGCCTGAATTTGTAGGATGTTCCCTTCCTGGTTTCTTATCCCGGGGTGATGAATAAAATGCAATGTACTTGATTTTATTTAGGTGCACATATGCATACCTTGATCTTATACATTATATATATTATTATACATTATTCAAATGTATATTTTTGCGTTTGAAAGTAAGGTTCTGCAAAAGAGTCTATAAGCTTCAAATTCTGTGCATATGTGCAAATAAAGCACATAGGCCAAAGGGTCTGTAGTACAAAATAAGTATGTCTTTCTCCAGACTTTGTTTTGTTGGTTTTGAAATGGAAGTGTCGAAGAAATGGCAAGGAAGTCCTTTCTAGTTATTACATTTTATGATTTATTAACGTAATTAACATTATTAACGTATTAACGTTATTAACGTAATTTCTCTGGAGGATTTTGTATAGTCAAGTCGGCTTTCACCCACTGATGGGGAAATCAGAGGGTTTACTCTTAGTCTCCTTCTCATTCTTATTTTCTTCAGAGCCCTTAAGATTTGAAGTCTTCTTGCTAACCCCATTTTTAGTGGTTACTCTGAGCAAGGCTCCCCCACACTGGCAGTGGCTCCCTTTTCCGTTACGGAAGGTGGGAAAGAAAGACATCCTCTCCTTTCCTGTTCCACTCTGACATTGGTAGCCTCTGCAGACCACATCAAATATTGTTAAATATGCTGACATTCTTAATTTTGGGGTTGGGTAAACTGAGAAGGCCACTACAACTTAAAGGGAACCGGGAATGAAGTTGTTGCCCTCAGAATGCCCCCATCACCTAATAAAGGAAGGTTCTCAAGAGTCACATTCCACCAGAGGGGTATCCCCACGCTGGCTTCCAGCACATATTCTTGCCTCAAGATTGGAATGAGGCGCACACTCCCCACTCTCCATTCTAAGACCCTATCCCTTCCCTCAGATTGGGTCACAGCTCTAACCTGAATGTGACAGCCATGTAGCTGGGATAGAATTCATGTTCACTCTACCCACTCTACCTCTCATGACATCATGTGTGGTTGGTAACAAGACAATCAAGTACACATTCTGTAAAAAAGAATATTTCTCCTTTTATCCGTCCCTACTCTTTTTGTTGTAGGGAGAAGTATGGGGCTTTGCTCAGCTCTGTTTAGAAACTAATATTATCTTGCACACACACATACACACACACACACACAAAACAACACAGTCAAACATGCTTGCACAGACAGTTTGCACAGGTTTCATGGCTATTTCTTCTGTGGCCTGTGGAATTCCATTCCATCCACCATTAAATATGTAGGTCCAACCTCCCTCTAGAAGGAAATGGCGGGGGGGATCCTTCTGTAACTCTAATAATAAGAAAAAAGAAGAGTTAGATTTTCCAAGGGGAATGAGACCAAGCAAAATTTGATGTTGAATGCACACATTGTCAGAGCTAGAGGTGGTTTAACCAAGTCTGCCAAGGGGGCAACATTTTCAGTTGAGACACCTGGCTTTAAAATTGTGTGGGTTTAGGGGCACCTGGATGGCTTAGTCACTTAAGCATCTGACTCTTGGTTTTGGCCCAGGTCATGATATCAGGGTCCTGAGATCAACCTCACATCAGACTCAGCTCAGTGAAAAATCTGTTTGTCCCTCTCCCTTTGCTCTAACCCCAACTCTCTCACTCTCTCTCTCAAATAAATAAATAAATAAAATCTTTAAAAAATAAAAATAATAAATAAAGGTGAATGGGCTTGTTTTGAGGCAAAGGCAAGAGACTTACACATGATCTAAGATGGTGCCACTCCTGGCACCTGGCTTGGTGACATACAGAAGCCAGAAAAAGAAGTGGAGGGGTCTGGGGCTGTCATCTGCCTTATTTTCAATAGAATTAAATAAACGGAACAGTCATAAAGCCTGTTCTCAAAAATAATCACTGATAGAGATAGAAGAGAAAATGAAATGCCTGTTATATTCTACTCAATTTACATGGTGATCTCAGCTCATTTCCTAAGAGTCTGCTCTGTCAATAGCTCAAGTAAATACAAGGATATCTTTCCTGTCGTGAGCAGAGGAAGCAATCACATTTTAGAAGAAGGTAAATTATTAATGTTCTTAAATTCCCCTAACAGATTAAAGTTCTTCGTGACCCTTGTATAGTCAGGATCCTACATAAGGTTTCAAATTTCACCACCTACAAGATTAGTCACAGCTTAGCCTCAGAGTAATCCAGACTAGTGATGTTTTCCTAGATGCAGCATAGGTACACATATTTGGAGAGACTGACTTGTAGTCCAAACCTGGAGTTGAGTCCCTGGTTAACAGGGTTTACCTCAGACACACAGTCTTAGCAAAAATAACTCTCCTTGGTACTTATATCAGTTCGGCTTCTCATAAAGGTATCAAAGAGCCTTCAACTGTTTACTCACTAGTAATTTTCCTCTATAGGTATAGAAAATGAAGAGTTATAGAAGTGAAGTAAAATAATTGCTTTTTTAAACAATTATTTATAATTGTTATAATTATATTGTCATATTTTATAATATATTATATTGATATAATTGTTTTATAACAAAAACAATGATTGTTTTTTAACAATCGCAAATCATGGCTGTCATACATGAGTCCCTAGAATGGCAGTCCATTTTACCAACACGGTCCAATTCTGTTTTCCAGTTAGCCCCAGAAGGTGGAATGTATTTTTCTACTTTGTTGAATGAGGAAATGAAGTTTCAGAAAGGCTAAGGAAGTTGCCTTATGTCACCAGGTGATAAGGGGGGAGCTGTGATTTCAGCTGTGCTTACTCTATAGGCAGAGCCCATACTGTACCTCCACGTGGAACTTCCTCTTGATTCCATCTCTTTTCTATAGGCAGGCCAGCCTGCCACCACAGGTCATTTTTAATACACAAGCTCTCCTGGCCAGATTGTTTCTGGTTGAAGGATTTCAGTCTAGTGTCTCTGCAGTTAGGATCTCTCCTGCTTATACCTTTTTCTCTCCTTCTATTTGTCTTAGTTAGTACAATATCCTTCTTAAAATAAATATCAGGTTTATATCATCCTGCTAAATCGACATTCCTGGTTCTTAATTATTTCCATAATTCCTGCGTCCAGTTTCTGCTTCTTTCCAGAACTCTTCAGTTGGGCATCTGTAGATGTCTTTGTTTGTCCCATGTTGCGCTTAGCTTTTTTATTCAAAAATTGCTTCTTCCTCTTTTAGTTCACATTCCTATTCATGCACACACAATCCTTGTATAAAACTTTTGCTAGAGGGTTTTTTTTTTTTAATGAAACTTTTCTTTTCTTTTTTTTTTCATTTCTTTTATTAACATATAATGTATTATTTGCCCCAGGGGTACAGGTCTGTGAATCATCAGGCTTACACATTTCACAGTACTCATCATAGCACATACATACAATGTCCATAACCCAGCCACTCTATCCCTACCTCCCCACCCCACAACAAACCTCATTTTGTTTTGTGAAATTGTCTCTTATGGTTTGTCTCCATCTCAATACCACCTTGTTAGATTTTTTCCTTCCCTACCCACCCACAATCCCTTGCCCTGCCTTTCAAATTCCTCATATCAGAAAGATTGTATGATAATTGTATTTCTCTGATTAACTTATTTTGCTCAGCATAATACCCTCTAGTTCCATCCACATCATTGCACATGGCAAGCTTTCATTTCTTCTGATGGTTGCATAGTAGTCCATTGTATATATATGCATATATGACATCTTTATCCATTCATCTGTTGGTGGACATTTAGGTTCTTTTCATAGTTTGGCTATTGTGGATATTGGTGCTATAAACATCCCCTTCGGATCACTACATTTGTATCTTTAGAGAAAACACCCAGTAGTGTAATTGCTGGGTCATAGGGTAGCTCTATTTTCAACTTTTAGAGGAACCTCCATACTGTTTTCCAGAGTGACTGCACCAGTTTGCATTCCCACCAACAGTGTGGGAGGGTTCCCTTTTCTCCACATCCTGGCTAACAACTGCCCTTTCCTGACTTGTTAATTTTAGCCATTCTTTCTGGTCTGGGGTGGTATCTCATTGTGGTTTTGATCTGTATTTCCCTGATGCCGAGTGATGTGGAGCATTTCTTCATGTGTCTGTTGGCCATTTGGATGTCTTCTTTGCAGAAATGTCTGTTCATGTCTTCTGCCCATTTCTTGATTGGGTTATTTGTTCTTTGGGTGTTGAGTTTGAGATGTTCTTTATGGATTTTGGATACTAATCCTTTATCTGATATATCATATGCAAATATCTTCTCCCATTCTGTCAGTTGTCTTTTGGTTTTGTTAACTGTTTCCTTTGCTGTGCAAAAGATTTTGATCTTGATGAAGTCCCAATGGTTCATTTTTGCCCTTGCTTCCCTTGCCTTTGGCGATGTTCCTAGGAAGAAGTTGCTGCGGCTGAGGTCAAAGAAGTTGCTGCCTGTGTTCTCCTCAAGGATTTTGTTGGATTTCTTTCTCACATTGATCCATCCCTTCACCATTTTGAGTCTACTTTTGTGTGTGGAGTAAGGAAATGGTCCAGTTTCATTCTCCTGCATGTAGCTGTCTAATTTTCCCATTTATTGAAGAGACTATATTTTTTCCACTGGACTTTTTTCCTGCTTTGTCAAAGAGTAGTTGACCATAGAATTGAGGATTTATTTCTGGGCTCTCTATTCTGTTCCATTGATCTATGTGTCTGTTTTTGTTCCAGTACCATACTGTCTTGATGATTACAGCTTTGCAATAGAGCTTGAAGTCTGGAATTGTGATGCCACCAACTTTGGGTTTCTTTTCTTTTAAAGATTATTTATTTATTTGTTTGTTTGACAGAGAGATTGAGATTACAAGTAGGCAGAGAAGCAGACAGATAGAGAGGGAAGCAGGCTCCCTGCTGAGCAGAACACCTGACTCGGGGCTCGCTCCCAGGAACCTGGGACCATGACCTGAGCTGAAGGCAGAGGCTTCACTCACTGAGCCACCTAGACATCCCTGGTTTTCTTTTGCAACATTCTTCTGGCTGTCCGGGATCTCTTCTGGTTTCATATAAATTTTAGGATTATTTGTTCCATTTCTTTGAAAAAAAATTTATGGTATTTTGATAGGGATGATTGCATTAAATGTGTAGATTGCTTTACGTAGCATAAATATTTTTGCAGTATTTGTTCTTCCAATCCATGAGCATGGAACATTTTTCCATTTCTTTGTGACTTCCTCAATTTCTTTCATGAGTATTCTATAGTTTTCTGAGTACAGATTCTTTCCTTTGGTTAGATTTATTCCTAGGTATCTTATGGTTTCTGGATGTGATTGTAAATGGGATCAACTCCTTAATTTCTCTTTCTTCTGTCTTGCTGTTGGTGTATAGAAATGCAACTCATTTCTGTGCATTGATTTTATATCCTGACACTTTACTCAACTCCTGTAAGAGTTCTAACAGTTAAGGAGTGGAGTCATTTGGGTTTTCCACATTAAGTATTATATCATCTGCAAAGAGGGAAAGTTTGACTTCTTCTTTTCCAATTCAGATGCCTTTCATTTCTTTTTGTTGTCTGACTGCTGAGGCTAGAACTTCTAGTACTATGTTGAATAGCAATGGTGATAGTGTGCATCCCTGCCATATTCCTGATGTTAGGTGAAAAGCTCTCAGTTTATCCCCATTGAGAATGATATTCGCTGTGGGTTTTTCATAAACGGCTTTGATGATATTGAGGTATGTACCCTCTATCCCTACACTTTGAAGAGTTTGATCAAGAATGGATGCTGTACTTTGTCAAATGCTTTTTAGGCCTCTATTGAGAGTATCATATGGTTCTTGTTCTTTATTTTATTAATGTATTGTATCACATTGATTGATTTGCAGATGTTGAACCAACCTTATAATCCAGTAATAAATCCCAATTGTTTGTGGCGAATAATCCTTTTTTATGTACTGTTGGATCCTATTGGCTGGTATTTTGGTGAGAATTTTTGCATCTGTGTTCATCAAGGGTATTGGTCTGCAATTCTCCTTTTTGATAGGGTCTTTGTCTAGCTTTGGGATCAAGGTAATGCTGGCCTTATAAGATGAGCTTGGAAGTTTTCCTTCCATTTCTATTTTTTGGAACAGTTTCAGAAAAATAGGTATTAATTCTTTAAATGTTTGGTGGAATTCCCTTAGGAAGCCATCTGGCCCTGGGCTCTTGTTTGTCAGGAGATATTTGATGACTGCTTCAATCTCCTTACTGGTCGTGGGTCTGGGTTCAGGTTCTCTACTTGTTCCTGGTTCAGTTTTGGTAGTTTACATGTCTCTAGGAATGCATCCATTTCTTCCAGATTGTCAAATTTGCTGGAATATAGTTGCTCATAATATAATCTCGTAATTGTTCATATTTCTTTGGTTTCTTTTGTGTTGTCTCCTCTTTCAATTATGATTTTATTAATTTGGGTCCTTTCTCTTTTATTTTGGCAAGTCTAGCCAAGGGTTTGTCAATCTTATTAATTCAAAGAATCAACTCCTAGTTTCGTTGATTTGTTCTACTATTCCTTTGGTTTCCATTTCATTGACTTCTGCTCTGATCTTTATGATTTCTCTTCTCCTGCTGGGTTTAGGCTTTCTTTGCTGTTCTCTCCAGCTGCTTTAGGTGTACAATTAGGTTGTATAATTGAGACCTTTATTGTTTCTTTCTTTCTTTTTTTTTTTTCCAAAGATTTTATTTATTTGACACAGAGAGAGAGAGATCACAAGCAGGCAGAGAGGC
This sequence comes from Neogale vison, assembly GCF_020171115.1. Classification (NCBI taxonomy): domain Eukaryota; kingdom Metazoa; phylum Chordata; class Mammalia; order Carnivora; family Mustelidae; genus Neogale; species Neogale vison. The sequence goes on along the minus strand of NC_058097.1, from coordinate 121,467,617 downwards.
AGGCAGGGGGGCAGGAAGCAGGCTCCTCACCAAGCAGAGAGCCCAATCCAGGGCTCAATCCTAGGATCCTGAGATCATGACCTAAGCCAAAGTCAGAGGCTTTAACCCACTGAGCCACCCAGGCACCCCGAGACCTTTATTGTTTCTTGAGAAAGGCTTGTATTGCTATTGCCTCTCAGGACCACCTTTGCTATGTCCCAAAGATTTTGAACAGTTGTTGTTTTCATTTTCCTGTGTTTCAAGGGAATTTTTAAAATTCTTCTTTAATTTCCTGGTTGACCCATTCATTCTTTAGTAGGATGGTCTTTAGCCTCCATGTATTTGAGTTCTTTCCACCTTTCCTCTTGTGATTGAGTTCTAGTTTCAGAACATCATGGTCTGAAAATATACAGGGAATGATCCCAATCTTTTGGTACTAGTTGAGACCTGATTTGTAGGATAGGATATTATCTATTCTGGAGAATGTTCCATGTGCACTAGAGAAGAATGTGCATTCTGTTGCTTGGGATGGAATGTTCTGAATTTATCTGTGATGTCCATCTGGTCCAGTGTGTCATTGAAAGCCTTTATTTCTTTGTTGAACTTTTTTTTTTTTTTTTAAGATTTTATTTATTTATTTGACAGAGAGAAATCACAAGTAGACGGAGAGGCAGGTAGAGAGAGAGAGAGGGAAGCAGGCTCCCTGCTGTGCAGAGAGCCCGATGCGGGACTCGATCCCAGGACCCTGAGATCATAACCTGAGCTGAAGGCAGCGGCTTAACCCACTGAGCCACCCAGGTGCCCCTTTGTTGAACTTTTGTTTAGATGATCTGTCCACTTCAGTGAGGAGGGTGTTAATGTCCCCTACTATTATTGTATTATTGTCAATGTGTTTCTTTGATTTTGTTATTAATTGGTTTAGATAATTGGATGCTCCCATGTTAGGGGCATAGATATTTAAAATTGCTAGATCTTCTTGTTGAACAGACCCTTTAAGTATGATATAGTGTCATACTTATATATTAAGTATCATACTTATATATTTAAGTATGATATAGTGTCCTTCCTCATCTCTTATTATAGTCTTTGGCTTAAAATATAATTTGTCTGATATAAGGATTGTCACCCCACCTTTCTGTTGATGTCCATTAACATGGTAAATTGTTTTCTGCCCCCTCACTTAAAATCTGGAAGTGTCTTTGGGTATAAAATGAGTTTCTTGTAAACAGCATATCAATGGGTCTTGTTTATTTAATCCATTCTGATAACCTATGTCTTTTGATTGGGGCATTTAGCCCATTTGCATTCAGGCTATCTACTGAAAGATATGAATTTAGTGTCATCGTATTGCCTGTAAGGTGAGTGTTACTGTATACTGTCTCTGTTCCTTTCTGGTCTGTTACTTTTAGGCTCCTTTTTTGCTTAGAGGACCCCTTTCAATATTTCCTGTTTGAAATATTGGTTTGGTGTTTGCAAATTCTTTTAATTTTTGTTTGTCTGGAAGCTTTTTATTTCTCCTATTTTCAAGGACAGCCTCACTGGATATAGTATTCTTGGCTACATATTTTTTCTTGTTTAGTGCTCTGAATATTTCATACCTGTCTTTTCTGGTCTGCCTGGTCTCTGTGGATAGGTCTGGTGCCAATCTAATGTTTCTACAAACCTCTTACCCCAAGACAATTTCAGGATTTTCTCTTTGTCACTAAGACTTGTAAGTTTTACTATTAGATGATGGGGTGTGGAGCTATTTTAATTCATTTTGAGGGGGGTTCTCTGTGCCTCCTGGATTTTGATGCTTGTTTCCTTTGCCATATTAGGGAAATTCTCTACTATAATTTGCTCCAATGTACCTTCTGCCCCCCTCTCTCTTTCTTCTTCTTCTGGGATCCCGGTTATCTAATATTGTTTAATCTTAAGGTATTACTTATCTCTTGAATTCTCCCCTCATGGTCCAGTAGTTGTTTGTCTCTCTTTTGCTCAGCTTCTTTATTCTCCATCATTTGGTCTTCTATATCACTAATTCTCTCTTCTGCCTCATTTGTCCTAGCAGTAAGAGCCTCCATTATTTTATTGTACCTCATTAATAGCCTTTTTAAAATTTTAGCTTGGTTAGATTTTAGTTCTTTTGTTTCTCCAGAAAGGGATTTTATTTCTCCTGAAAGGGATTCTCTAATACCTTCCATGCTTTTTTTGAAGCCCAGACAGCACCTTGATAATTGTCATTCTGAATTCTAGCTCTGACATATTTCTAATGTCTATATTGATTAGGCCTATAGCCATCAGTACTGCTTCTTGTACTTTAAAAAAAATTTTTTTTGTTTAGTTTTTCCACCTTGTCATTTTATACAGATAAGGATAGATGAATGAGAGAACAAAATACTAAAAGGGTGGCAAAGACCCCAGAAAAATATATGCTAACCAAATCAGAAGAGACCCAAAACCAGGGGAAGAAGAAAGAGGGAAAAAATTAAAAAACTAAACTAGAACAGAGCCACCCACCCACTTGATTTTGGGTGTATTCTGGTATCTTAAAAGAAACAACCTCCCAAAATTTTAAAGAAATAAAGACTTTTATATATATATATATATATATATATACACACACAAAAATAAAAGTAAACATGATGAAGTGATAGAATATGACTGTAAAGATGAAATTTAAAAAGTTTCTAAAAAGGGAATTGATAAGACAAGAAGTTAGTTCAAAAAAGGAAAATTTAAAAAAAAAAAGAGGAGAGAATGTGATCAGGCTGCCATGCGCTAGATTTAGAGTATATTTTGATCTGTTAGAAGAAATAGTATCCCAGAATTTTAAAGGAAAAAAAAAAACCATATGTATACAAAAAATAACATTAAATGCAATGAAGGGATAGAATATGACTATAACAATGAAAATTTTAAAAAGATATTTTTAAAAATGTATTGATAACATAAAATAGTTTAAAATGTTAAAATAAGAAAGAGGAAAGGTTAAAAAATAGAAATAGAAAAAAAATAAATTTAAAAGTTAACTTTGAAAGACTAAAGGATCATGGGGAAAAAGCCATGAATTCTATGTGCTGCATTCTGCTAGCTCTGGAATTCTGTAGGTCTCACTGATAGGTGAAATTGGTCTTGGCTGAATGTTCTTGTTGATCTTCTGGGGAAGGGGTCTGTTGCAGTCATTCTCAAATGTCTTTGTTTGAGGTGGTATTTCACCCCCTTTGCCAGGGGCCAGGCTAATCATTTGCTCAGGTTCACTCTCTCTGTAGCTTTTGTTCCCTGAACGCTTTCTGCAAAGCTTGGAAGATGGGAATGAGGATGGCAGCCTCCAAATCTCTGGCCTGTAGGAGACATGGCTTGTGGCCCCACTCCTCTGTGTGCCCTCAGAGAAAAGCAGTCAATCCCTCCTGTCTCCCTGGTCTCCTGCCGCACTCCATGCTCACCCAGCCTGTGACCCAGCATTTCTATCTCTGGAGCATGGTCCCATTGGGAGTCTCCAGACCCAGCAGATTCCTGCAGCACACTCCCGCACTGCCCCTTCCCAGTGGAGGAAGGAGAGATTCTCCCTGGATCTGCTGTTTATGGGGTCCCTAGTCAAAGAACAGTGGACTGACTGTGCCTTAGATCAAGGTTTAAGGTAACCCCACGCTGAGAGCATACTCCTCATCTCTTTCTCTGTAGCCAGCTTTCCTGCTCCAATACATGGTAACTCTGCCACACTCGACGCCCCTGGTCTTTCTGTAACCCTGTGGGTCCTGAGACCGCACTGTCCCCGTGAGGACTCCACTCCCCACTTAGCCTCTGGAATGATTTCCCTCAGTGGAGCAGACATCTGAAAGTTCCAATTTTGTGGTGTTTCAATTGCTGTGAGCCGGCCACTCCCCTGAGATCTATCTTCTCGTCACTTCGGATTCACTTCTCCGCTCATTCTGCCTTCTGGAAAGTGGTCTATTTTCTGTTCCTAGAATTGCTGCTCTTCTGCTTGTCTCTCTCCTGTTGAGTGTGTGGGTGTTCAAAATGGTTTAATAACTGTCTAGCTGAACTCCTGGACCTGATATTTCAGTCTCCTACTCTTCCACCATCTTACTTCCTCCTAACTTTTGCTTAAGTTTTGACCCTTCTTTCTCTTTTGCTTTTCTCTTTCTGCTTCACAAAGCAGATGAATCCAATAAAGTTTTTCCCTTCCTTTCTGTTCCCACAACCACCACCATCAAAGTGCAGAACCTCACTCTTCGGTGACTTTTTTCACATCCTAATTGCTACCCAATCTTCAGACTCTGCCTCCTTATAATCTAATTTAATGCCATTGTCTCAATATTCCTGATGTACCACCTTATCATGTCACCTCCCTTTCCTCATAACTTTAGTGATTCCCTATTGACGATAAAGTCAAATTTTCTTAGATCACTTTTCCAAGTGCTAAGCAATTCATGGTCAAACCTACTTTCCACTCTCACTTTCTACTATTCTGTCTGCATATCTCACACACCACATAGCCAGACTTGTCCTTGTAAAACCCTCACCCACCATGTTCTGCCTTCTTTTTAATTTCTTTAACTATCTATCTATCTTGAATATATTTTTCTTTGGATTTCCAAATTCTGCAGACCCTTTCGAGCAGCGTTGTCCCATAGAGCTCTTACCTGCCCAATAGCCCTTTTAGTGATGATGGAAATGTTCAATATATGCACTGTCCAACGTGGTAGCCATTAGTCACAGTGGCTTTTGAAAATGAGATATGGCTAGTATGACTGATGAACTGAATTTTTAGTATTATTTCATTATAATTAATTTAATTTAAAATGACCACACAGGCTAGTGGTGATACTATTGGACAGCACAGTTTTAGATTTTAAATATCCAAAGCCAAAGTCTTTCTTTGGAATTCTAATGCCATTTTACCTACACTTTCTTAAGATAGTTAAAATTTTTTCTCTTACATTTCAGCTACTGGTGTATTTCACTCTTTTCCTCCTCTAGATTATAATTTCCTTAAAAGCAAGAGCCAGAGTTAGCGTCATAATTTTTTATATGGGTTCAGTTTAAGGATTGTAATCTGAATTGGCATGACCAATGAACAAATTTATATTAAATGCTACTAATCTGTAAAAATAATAGCAAAATATCTTAAATTGGAGGTTACTGGAGACACTATCACAAAAAGCAACATCTACCTTGGATTCCTTACCTTTGTTTCCCTGTGCTTAAGATGGATTGCTGTCCACTGTAGGCACTGAAAACATTTCTACTGAGTTCTTAGTGAAACTTATTTTTTTTTTTCCTCAGAATTTAGAGTTCCTAGGGAAAGATCTGATACAACTGCTTTCATTTAGTGCATTGAAAATCATCTCCAAACAAGATGCCTCAGTGGGCAACTCAGGCAAGTGGAGCTGGAAATGCATGCACCCAGCCTGCTGCAATAAACATAATGGGATGAGGGATGTCTTCTGATTGGCCAGCAAGCAGACATTAATGGCCAGTTAGCAACTGTGTTCAGGTCAATTAATTTATATTTGTATTTTGCAAACTAAAAGTTGCCCTGTTAGATTATTGATTCTTTGTCCCTGTATTCAATTTGTTTTTAATTGCACTATTGCTGGGCCAAGCCCTCCCTCCTGGAAAGCTCACAGTAAATCTGCCACCATCTCAACAATCAACAATAAATGTGTCTCTTCATGTCATTATTAATATGTCTGTTGCATTGGTTCATTACCATGGTTAACAGTTTATAAGAGCTGAGTGGCACACTGCCAGGAGGATTCCTTTTCCCAAGGGCTATTTTGTCGTGATAGGATTGATGTTCTCAGGGCTGCATGTGTCTGAGGAAAGGGGCTGGTACTTAATATAAGTAGCAGGAATACTGGCTACCTAATCCTCTTTTTATCATAAACAGCTTTAGAAGAAGATATTGTTGGAATAGAGATTTTACCCTCTCTTACAATTCTTCTTCTTACTTCCTATTCTCTTTTTATCTTATTAATTTCTGTCCAGATAGACTTTCCCCCCTCTAAAATGATACACTAGTTATGTGGGTGATCTAAAATCCCCAAGGAAGGGAACATGAGTTCCCCAGGAGCTGGAGTTTTATGATCGTTATCATTGTTAATTGAAAGCAAAGGGGGGCTCCCTATATTTGATGTGTGAATGGTGACCAACAGACCTAGAGAAATACAGAATATCACCTTAGTTAAGGTCAGGACTGGGAAAAAAAAAAAAAAAAGAAAGCTCTATGTTAGACTAGGGATAATCATTAATTATCTTATTGTTATTGGCTCTTGTAGGTAGTAGAATTTTTTCAGAGGAAAAGTGCAGGTTTTAAATGAGTTTAGAAGTTGGCAGAAGAGATTCTCTGTGTCCCAGAAATGCCAAGTGAGAAATCTGGATGGAGCAGAGAGTGCTTTATAAAACCTCCACAGTGGCCTGAGATCTAATAACAGTTCAGATGTTTGTCATTTCCAAGGCACAGGTTGCTCCAGGACAAGAAATATGGTCTCCCTCAGACACAGAATTAACAGTCAATTTTTGGTTCTGGATATAGATTTTATATTTAATTTACTATGAACAACATCCACATATATAACTTCTGTTCTTGGCACAAAGTTCTCCCAAACAGATCAAACAGAAGATGTTGCAAGAGTGGGACATGGGGGAAAGGGGTGACACCTGTTGTTTCACTGGATAAGTGTTCAAGTTGCCCAGCAGAGTGTAGGGCAGGGGGTGGGGGGCCTGGCCCAGGAAGATTTAGAAAACAAGGAGATAAGGGAAAGAGATGGAAGAACTGAGAGGTGCTTGGGGGAGCGCCACAGAGATGCAGGGAGAGTGCCTCTCAAAGTGTAGGGAGCAAAGAAAGGTGGAGAGGGGTCAAGAGAAAGGGACACAGGGAACAGAGGAGTACAATCCCCAGGTACTGAGGACGTCTGCCCAATGGAGGCGGGAAATCCATAGGCCAAACTCAGCTGCTCTTGGCTCCTGAGGCTCTCCATGTGGGCTTCTCTAGCGCTACACACATTGTAAGTTGTTTGCAGGACCCCCACACTCTTTCCACAAATGGCCTACCCTCTGCTTGTTTCTCTGCTACTCTGCTTGAGCTCATTCAGCACATCCTCTGCAAGAGGCTGAGAGAAACTAAGTAGTCACCCAGTGGACCATCAGGCTCAGGCAAGACTTTGGAATTCCACCCTCTGCCCTGCTCTTGCTCCCCAGACACCAACAGTGTGAACTGGTCACAGCTCAGGCAAATGAAGGTTGGGTTTATGTTTCTAATACCAGTGGCAATCTAGCAAAAAGGGCTGTGTTCATGATAACCAAACCTTAATTAGAACATACAGAAGAGAAACCTGGTCGCCTAGCTGCTCCCAGGTAGGAGGTGTGCACAACTTATCTTCTGCTTTGGTCCTTCTTCTGGGACTTTAAATGAGTTACTTAACCTAGGTTTCAGTGTCTTTACCTGTAAGTTGTAGGAAATAAAGCCTGCCCTACCTCCTCCTTAAGAATGTTGTGCATGAAGTAGACAGCACTCCATACTTGACTAGGTCTTATACTAAGGAAATACTAAAATTAATTTGTTTTAGGCTGCTAGGCTAATTTCTGAAAATGCCTCTGAGTTTGCATGACAGGCATGAAGTTAAGGTAATTCAGGAACTATTAGAACCATTCACATCTACTCAACCTAATACAGTTTTAACATAAAAATACAGTCATTGGCCTCATAATGTTTTAATAAATAATACTGGATTTTTGTGGCTAATGATCAAACTATGTCATCTTCTCAATATATATAAATCTATGTGTGTTAGGCCCCCTATCCTTGAAGTTTTATGTCTTTCTTCTTATTATTTTTGAATCTTCTTCTCCTATTTTTGATATTGTCATAATATCGTCTCACGTCCAAGAGGTATTTCTGGAAAAACTACATATAATTACACTTAGTGAGAGAGGATTAAGAGATGAAATAGACAACTTTGAGGGAAAAAAAAAAATCACTGAATCATCATCAAAACTTTTGTCTAAGACTTTGTTTTTAAGAACCTTCCATGCTCACATAAATGTCACTTATGTAAAGAACACAAAACTCAGATACTTTCTTTTTTTTTTAAGATTTTATTTATTTATTTGACAGAGAAAGCAAGAGAGTACAAGCAGGCAGAGCAGCAGAGGGAGAGGGAAAAGCAGGCTTCCTACTGAACAGGGAGCCAGATTCAGGGCTTGATCCCAGGACTCTGGGATCATGACCTGAGCCAAAGGCAGACGCTTAACAACTAAGCCACCCAGGTGCCCCAAAACTCAGATACTTTCTGAAGATTACCTCTTTAAGGGGTTACTACCACATACCAAATGACATAGCCTTATCTGGAATGAATTCCCCTTACTGTTATCACATCCAAAATAAAATAATAAAATAAAATAAAAATCTATGCTCCAGTTTAAAAAAAAAAAAAAAAATCCATGGCTACAGCACAACCCTCTCCCCACCTCCAAGTGCCCGCTTTAAACACCCTACCGATGTGAGCGGTGATGACAAGCCGTGAGCCCCGGCCATGGCTAATCCAAAGCACCAACAACTAATAACAGAATCAGAAAACGCAAAATATCTACTTGAGGAATAAAGCCTTCTAGTCCCTGGTTCTGCAACAGCAGGGTGGAAAGTGAGGGGACAGGAAAATCAAAGTTTCTTTAAAAAAAATTATCACACATAGAGGCAAAATGTCCCCACAGCAGGAAGGAAAGTGGAAAATACACCAAATCAATCACCTTAAAAATAAGGTTTAAAATCTTCTACTACCTAAGATGTAGGTGGGGAGGGAAGAATGGGCCCAGCAGCTTAAAAGTCTTTTATTAAACTGCATGCTGACTACGTGGCACAAACAGGAAAATGCAATTAAGGTCAGGCCATTAAAAAGACGCCCAAGGATAGCTCTGAGAAAGACCAGAGGGTCAATCAGCAGGCACTCAGGCGACTTGCAAAGGAAACTTGGAGAAAGTGCCAGGCGGAGGGTGGGAGCACCTCAGATGGGATATTCCAGAAATAAGAACTCCCTGGGGCCTCGCACACCCGCTAAGAGGGGAGAGTGTGACAGCAGTGGTGGCAGAGAAGGCGGAGGTGAGAATGCAGGGCTGCCCAGGAACCTGACTTCCAACTGCCGGAAGACAGGTTCTCACCAGGATCATCAGAAGCCTTCGGTTCTATCATGTCAACTGCAGTGGCGTCGACCTCTTTTTGGCTAGTATGTAAGGAACAAAGGGGAGCAGGAGGCAATGCCATTTCAAATACGAGTCACTTGAGCATCCCCATAGTCCTGCGGTTGCCCTTCCTCTCCCTCAGACTCCGCCCAGGTCCAGGTGGTACCTGCGGACTATGAACTGGCAGGTGTGGAGCCCTGGGGAGCGCTCACACAGGTCTGCTCTGACCGCACTGAACTAATCCGTTAATGAGGAGCTTCACAGAAATGGTGTCAAGAAAAGTTTCCGGGTTCAGGAGCCTTCACTAGGCAGTGCTGATTCCTTGGCTACTTACAGAAACCTCAGGCTTGTGGGGACCACCTCCCCCCTTCTCTCTACATCCCATGCAGCACATAATACCCCCACTTGTGCCTGCTTAGTTCAGCGGCTTCTCCTAATCTGTACTTGCGGGTGTTATAGGAGCCCAGACTTCCTGAGTTTCACCACCCCCCCTCCACCCCAGGCTGTGGCTCTGTCATATTGGACTATAACCACGGAGTAACATAGCTGATATCCCCATCAAAATGTAAGCACCGTGAAGATGGGGACAAAGTTTTCACCTCCCTGTGGACAAAAATATTTACCTCCCATGTATGGCACAGGAGCTAACACAGATTAGATGCTCAAAATGTTTAATAAATGTGTCTAGCCTGTAACAAGCAAATCAATTAGTATTTAAATGATAAGATGGATGAAAATATTTGATTGAGGGAAACTGAAACAAACTGATTTTGGCATGTTGTGCATACAAAAATAATCTACAGATCCCATATTATTCAGGGATAGCGATGGTGTGAGTTTGGTGGTAACTACACATTCTTCCTTCCTCTGTAGGCTGTAAGAGAATTCTTAACTCAAGACTGGCTAAAACAGTGTTAATTTCCATTCCAGCCCATCCTGTCTCTAATCCTGTGCTGATTCAGGGCCTCCTAATTCTTTCTTTGTCCTACAGAGCCCAAAGCCACTGGCTGAGATTTACTGTCCCACCCCACCCCACTCATCTCCTTGGCTGGAGACAACGTGCTAATTGCTGTGGGGTTTGTGTGTCCTCAATGCTCAGCCTTCATGACACTCCAGAGTTCATCTATTACACATATCCTGCGCTAGTCCTTTCTGATTCCCATTTGCTGCTGCAGAAGTCTGTGGAGTGCTTATAGGACAGCCCTGCTGGTGTGGACAGGTTCTATAAGGTTTCTAGCAGAAACAACATCAGCTACAAAGTGCCCATTCTGGCTACAGCAAGAGGGGTTTTTAGAGACTTCTCTGACTTTGGGAAGGGGAAAATAATTTCTAGGTATAATTCAATTTAGAACATGCTCCCATTTTCCCCAGAAACAGTTGCCTTGCAGTGATTTTCTGTCTCTGAGAGCAAATGTTCCCTGGGCTGCTGCTCCTGTGAATCAAAGCATTCCTGGTGCTAGGTGAGTGGGGTTTTAGCTCAGTCAGTTCTGGCTACTCACAGGAGGCCTATGCTAACATCTCCTTCCCTCATTCTAATGCCTTCTGAAGGTGCCATTGTTCCCTTTCCTCTTCTACTGCTTTTCTTAATCCCTCTGCCTCTTCCTTAATCCTCTGCCCTCCAAGCAGGTGGTGCTCACCTACATTTTGCAGCAGGGAGAGCCTCTTTGCAAAGGCCCGAGGGCCAGGCCAACTTTGCCAGTACATTTGCACACATTTACATTTAGTTGGCCTGCAAACATGATGATTATGCAAAGTTCTGCTCCAAGCAAGAAAGGCTTTTGTTTGGATTCAGGAACTCTCCCATTCCTTAGGACACAACGAGGTGCTAGCGGCCCTTGAGTTAGTCATTGCTGTTCCGCAGAAGGGTGCCTGAGTGTAACTGATGGTAATGAAGCCTGGACCCCGGTGTCAGTGGGACAGTTCCAAGTACAAAAGTCACCCAGCTGGGCTCCTGCTTCCAAATCCACATCTCCCCAGTGTCATCTTGCCCATACTTAGGCGAAGAGTTGGGGGGCTGCCTCTCCCATTTGATAGCATGCCCTCTGGCAAGCTGCTTGAATGGCTTTCGGTGGGCCTGTGTTCTCAGGGCTCTCCTCTTCTCTACTAGTAAATTCAGAACATCTCTGCCGAAATCAGCTTTCAGGCCACCAGCCTCCTCGTCCTTCCTGTGTTGAAAGATTTACTGGGTCCCTGATCCTGAAAGATCCCCCCGGGGCTCCAAGCACCCCGGAATGGACCCCTTCTCAGGAGGAGACCCCCGGACCCAAAAACCGAGCCGACTCCACTGGTCAGATGCAAACAGCACGAGGTTTATTGAGTAGACACAGGTACCTGCGGGCGGTCAAGTCTTAGGAGGACTCGCGCGCCAGCCCTTTGTTCAGGGCCTTTTTATGGGGTTTGGGGAAGCGAAAGCATACGTACAGAAGCAGAAGCATGGTTACAAAGTTTCCATTGGCTGGTTTGAATGTAAAGGCATACTTGGTGCGCGGGAATACCCCTGATTGGAGACAGCATCCTTCATTTACATAGTGGGAATACCCCTGATTGGAGACAGCATCCTTCATTTACATAGTGGGAAGTTACTTTCATTGGTCGTTAACAAAAGGGAAACAGACAGTATTGGCTAGATTTCAATCCTTCATTAGCATGTAGACTGACCATCGGCATTGGCCAGACTACAATCCCTTATTAGCATGTAGACTGACCATCGGCATTGGCCAGACTACAATCCCTTATTAGCATGTAGACTGACCTTTCAACATTCCTTGTAGTATCTTATCACTTTTTACAACATGGGAGGATTGTTTAAGGGAGTGGGAGAAGGGGGTGTTGGCTAAGCAAAGAGAAGGGGGAAGGAAGGAGAAAGGGAGGGAGAAAACCCTTTTCAATCCAATAACGAACGTAAGGTCCTTAGGTTCAACCACGATGCCAGCATCATTTAAAGGCAAGGGTCTAGTGCTTGGTTTTCAGAAAATACTCACTTGGTTATAAGATAACAGTATGGTGAGTCAAAAGACCTAGAAACTACTCTAGCATCCATTACTTGCGCTGTCTTAGGCATACAGATTAACTTTCTTATATTGGTTTCTTGCTGTATAAAATAAGGGAGAAGTCTATATTCTGTGAAATCCGTGCCTGCTCTGAAGTTCTAGATTTTTATGCCTAGGGTTACATATTTTATAATACATTTTTGTAATTTTGCACAGATAGCTTTATATTGTAGTCTATCCGTTGATTCATCTGCTTGTTCACTAAATATTTAATACCTACTAAGTGAAAGCATAATCGTAAGAATATGCTGAGCGTCATCTCTGCATTAAGTGCTTTGTGACAATCTCAAGGATAAAAAACTGTAAATCATCAGCCTGCTTTTCACAGGATGATTTCCACACCTCCTTCCACTATTTTATACTCTGTACTTGGGGGGCAAGAGATTGATTGTGTCAACAGGAACACCTAAAATACGCAATGTGCATAATAGCACTCAATAATATTTGCTTGAATAGAATTAAGTTAAACCCCACTTGAATTCTAAAATTTGTTCTTATTTTTACATCTTTAGTGGGGGAGCAAGGGCAATGACAAGAGAGTGGTCACAACTGCGTTACAGTTTTCTTTTGTATTTATTCAAAGTGTATTTCAGGGGGGGCACCTGGGTGTTTCAGTGGGTTAAGCGTCTGCCTTTGGCTCAGGTTATGATCCAAGAGTCCTGGAATTGGACCTCTCAGGTCAGCAAGGAGTCTGCTTCTTCCTCTCCCTGCCCCTGCCCATGTCTCATGCTCTCTCTCGCTATCTTTCTCTCTGTCTCAAATAAATAAATACAATCTTCCTAAAAAATAAAAATAAAAAAAAATAAATAAAAATGTATTTTGGGAAGTGTTGCAACAGGTAAGTGGCTAACCACCAAACTTGTCTTACCTTAAACATTCCAAAGTAGGCTGTGTTGGTCTTTGGCCCTTGGATACCAAACAGTCAATTCTTAAAAAATAATTCACCTACATAATCATTTATTGAATGTTGATTATATTCATGATATGGTAGGAACTGTGGAGAAGAATGGAGGAAAAGTCCAAGGAAGTTTTCGTTCCTGAAGGGAGACAGAACATATCCTCATAAAATAATTAGAGAAAAATTGTTTAAACTGAGCAATAGGTAAAACATATTTTAGTAAAATGTGTATTCAGTATTTAGCATTAGACTATCAGTGTCTATTTACTGTACAAAAAGACCAATTTGATATTTCTTCTTAGAAGCCTTAGGGGACCTCAAAGACAAAATGTCCAGAATTAAACTCAAATGTTGCCTACAGCAGTGTTTCCCTTTAGTGTTTGGCATCATCATACACTGAGTTCCATGAACCGGAAATATGACCATTCAATCAGATACTTCTCCCCACAGTCCCTTTCATCATTGGTACTATCTTAGTTGGCTCCTGCTACATAACAAGATATGACAGGCTGGGTGACTTAATAGAAATTCATTTTCTCACAGTTCTGGTAGTTGGAATTTCAAGATCGAGGTGCCATTAGGGTTGATTTGTAGGGAGAACTCTCTTCCTGGCTTGTAGAAAATGGCTTTCTAGCTGTGTACTCACATGACCATTTCTCTCTATACATGTGTAGACAGAGAGAGAGAGATCTCTTGTCCTATCCATTTATAAGGATGCTAGTTCTATCAGATTAGGTTGCCGTGCTTGAGACCTTATCTTAATTACCTCCTTAAAGGTCCTGTCTCCAAATACGGTCACATTGGGGGTTAGGGCTTCAACGTATGAAATGTGGGAGGTCATAATTCACTCCTAAACAAGTACCACATAAAGGAACTCTAGCTTCGAACATCTTAAGCTATTAGTAGTTTAACACAATGAAATTGTATTGCTTGCTCAGATATTCCAATTATCTGAGACCTAGGAGAGGGCAAAGTGCTCAATTCCATGCAGTCATTCAGGAATAAAACCTGACTGAGGTTCTGCCTCTTCCGAAGTGTGGTGACAAGGTCAATACTGGTCATAGACATCTAGCGGGCTGACTGGAGAGAAGGAATGATTGAGCATAAAAAGATGTGGGTTTTGTTTGTTTGTTTGTTTGTTTGTTTTTGGTGGGGGAAGCTTGTTTTCATCTGTTTGGTTTTCGTTATGGTCAGGGTTCTTGGAAAGAGTACATACAACTTTTGCTCACATTCCTGTGGCTAGAACTCCCAGACAACTAGAGAATATAGTCTCGCTGTATGCCAAGAAGAGAAGAATACGTTTGGTGACTAGCAAGCCTGTCTCTGCCATACTAAATCCAGTTTACCATTCTCCAAAAAAACTCCTTAACTGTACCCACCTCTTTCCATCTCTACCACTCAATAATCTAGAACAAGATACTGTTGTCACTCGAATTACTACAAAAACCTACTAAGTTATCTACATCTTCTCTTACAATTTTTAAATGGTAAAATATACACGAAATCTACTATTGTGACCATCTTAAGGTGTATAATTCTGTGACAATAAGTATATTCACAGTGTCGTGCAACCATCGCTACTATTGATCTCTATGTAGAATTGTTTCATCATCCCAAACTTAGTATGCATTAAACAGTAACTCCTTATCCCTTCTTCTCCCCAGCTACGGATAACCTCTCTGCTTCTACTCTTGACCACCTCAGATTATTCCTGCAGCCCAAATGATCTCCTAAAAAAGTCTAATCACACACACATGCACAATGTTTAGATCCTTAAATGACTTCCCATTGGTCCTAGCAAAATTACAAAAATCCCTAATGTGGCCTCCATTCTCTGACATCTCGGATCCACAGCTGCCTCCTGGCCTGCTGTCAACAGTGTCCCCTTCACACTCTGTGCTCCAGGCACCCACTGTGCTCTTCATTACAGCTTCCTGACTCACTAGTCTCCTTTCACGTCTGGGTCTTTGTATTGGCTGCTTTTCCTCTAAGTGTTCTCCCCTCCCCACTTGCCTTGTCAACTCCTATTAACTTCCAGATCTTACCTCCACTGTCACTTCCTCAGCAGTTTGCTCTCAACCTCCTGACTATGCCAAACTGGCCTATCATAGAATTTCATAGCATTTTCTATCTCTTTTCCGAGTACTCCTTTTGTTATTATACATACTTTCAAAAGTTTGTAGTAAATAAATCTCTTCCCACTTGACCTTAAATTCCATGTATGGAGACTATACTGTTTATGTTCACCGTTTTATTTCTAGTATATAATATAATATATACTAGAAATATATCTAGCATATAATAGGCATTTGATGAATAAATAATGAATGAACAGATGAATGCTATCAGCACCAGAAGGGGTTGAAATCAGAGTAACACAGAAGATGACTTGGAAGAAAGGAGCATGAAACATTGGTAAAATTGAGCTACAACAAGGAAGAAGACATTCCCTGCTGGATGGAATAGCATAATTAGTTTTTATTTTAAATTTTAATATTTATTCATTTGCCATAAAGTCTCTTTAGCACATCACTTCCTTTTAAATCATAGTGATAATGATATGATGATCAAGCTAATATTGAAGAAGATTATTTCTTAATTTTAGAGCATTCCTTTTTTTGGAGGGAAGAGAAAGAAAAACCAGTATTGTTGAATGATATCTACAGAACAGCAATTTCACATGATCCTATATTTGATATTAAAGTTCCTTTAATAGAGTATCTTTGACATTTCTACTACATCCTTGAGAGCTTTAAAAAGAAATGAAACTGAGTCTCAGGGCTATAGAGTAAAGTACTGAGATCACAAATAGGAAAGTTGAATGTAGAACTTAGACATTCAGATTCTCAGATAGGTTTTATCTTTTCTAGTCCTGGTATCTCCCATTAACACCTTCATATTTCAGTTCTCTAGAAATTGAATGAATTCAAAATATGTATCAAACCCATTTAAAAATCTTAAAATATATATTTTAACCAAGCTCTTATTTCCTGGTCCCTAGAAAACAGATCTTGATTAAATGCTGATGTTTTATTTTTGTGGTGAACTCCCAGAGCAAAGTGTGAAGGCAAAGTGAAGGTGGAAAGAGAAGGATGAGAAGCTATAGGTAATGTTGCCTTATCAATACTAGCTGCAGATTGATGATGAGTAGGGAGCAGCATAGTTGGCCACTTGGTAGGTGTTTTTACTCAGCCATGCAGGAAGTCTATAAACCAGATCCAGAGAGACTGTGCCTTGAAACTATCCATGATCAGGAGGGATGGAAAGAGGACTTATGACCTGACTCCCTTGCCTCATTTCCTATCTTCCTTTGATGTAAGTTTACTTAATAGGCAGTGAACTCCTCAGACCTCTGGGTTGCATTGCATGGGCCCTGCAGTGACTTCCAGGGAAGCTACATCCCCTACCCTGAAAAATGGCATTTTATCTGTAGTGGGAAGTGGTGGACGACCCAGAGACTTAGGGTGGTCAGTAGGTTAGCTTCAGATGGCAGAACTGCAGGGGGCATGCCTGGATCTGGCCAGCCATGGGGGCTGAGGAAGCTGTGGAAACAGCCAAAGATTTGGGAGGCAAGGAGGCCAAGAGAATTTAAGGAGCAATGTAAGACGTCTGATATGCCAGCTTTTGAAAGACTGCAGTATTTGGTGTAGTTAGCTTTTCAATTCGAATCTTTTCTCACACTGGCCAGATGGCGAAAATGTAAAGACTGACAATATTGTCTTAGTGGGGATGGGTATCAGCTGACACATTAGACGCTGCTGCTGGGATTCGCCTCATCTACATTAGAAAGTTGTTTGGCAATTTCTATTAAACCTGAACATAGGGGCACCTGGCTCAGTGGGTTAAGCCTCTGCCTTCAGCTCAGGTCATGATCCCAGGATCCTGGGATTGAGCCCCACATTGGGATCTCTGCTCAGCAGGGAGCTTTCTTCCCACCCCCTGCCCACCCGCCCTCTGCTTGCCACTGTGCCTACTTGTGATTTCTATCTATCAAATAAACAAATAAAATCTTAAAAAAAAAAAAAAAGGTGAGGGGAAGAGGTGAATATTAAAAGAAACAAAAAACAAAATAAACAAACAAAACAACCCTAAACATACATCTATTTTATTTCCCCTCCCCAATTCAACTTGTATTTTCCCAAAAGAAATTTGTATAGATACACATTAGAAGACATGAAGAAGAATGTTCACAGTGGATTTTCTTTTATAATAACCCAAAACTAGAAACCACTCAATGCCTGTCAAGATAATAGATTAACAGGTTATGGAATAAATACAATGAAAAACTACACAGCTATAAGTTGAAGAACAAACTGCTAATACAGATGACACATAGGAATCTCAGAAATCATGGTGAGTGAAGGAAGCCACACACAGAAGAGTACCTATTAGAATCTTACATATGAATTTCAAGAAAGTCATATTAGTGGCAATTTTTTGGGAAGGTATTAAATGGGAAAGGGCATGATAGACCCTCTGGAAAGAGGAATATTTTATATCCTAATCTGTGTGGTGATTAAATGGGTGAATACACATATACGAGGTCACTTAGCTATACATTTGAATCTATACTTTTTGTTGCTTCTAAGTCACACCTCAATCACACACAGGCACACACACACCTCAGACTTCCTTCCTGAGATTTGATGAAGCAAATCTCAGTCACTATGAAAACATATGGATAAAGAGCATCAAAACCCACAGCTTTGGAATTTGTTCATTAAAATCTTTTGTGTAGGAGACAGAGTAAGTTTGCCCTCCATGGAATTTGTAGATTCTATAAGGAAAAGACTGTTTTCAAATGCTGGGGAAGGAACCATCCATTGTCTTCTTCCACCTCTAGAGCCTTGACAGCTACAATTAAAATAATGAATGATCAAAGGAAGAACAAACATTTAGGTCAAAACACAAGCCACCAAATGGATCATGTAGACTGCTAAGAGATATTTTCTTTTTGCTCCAAGAAAAATGATGAGGAAAAAAATTGACTCACAAAGAAAACACAGAAGGATGACAAAGCTTTAGTCCAGCAGTAAAGATCAAAATTCAAGTCCCTAGAGCGACAAGAGAAGAATCTCAGGGAGAATAACAATGAATAGAGGGGAAAGGCATCCTAGAAAGAGGAGTCAGACAAACAAAGACAGGAAGAAAGAGGGCCTCTTACAAAAGAACCAAACATGAAAAGAAGAGAGAGAGGTGCAGAAATCTATAAAAAGGCCACTGAAGAAGCGAAAAGCACAAAAAAAAAAAAAAAAAAAAAAAAAAGAAAGGAAGGACTTGATATGAAAAATAAAAATAAAAAAAGATTAAAAGGAAGGGGTGAAAAAGCAGAGGGAAAAGGACTCACCAATTGCTCTGAGGAAAAACATGGCTGTGCTAGAAAATTGATGTTTCCAGCAGCAGCAGAGGCTGAGCCTGATGTGGGTTAGGAGGCCAAGCGCCATCCACCCCGCCTCTGCTGTGGCTGGTCAGCCCTGGCAGCTGGACCACAGGATTACAGCTGAGAGGAATCCCAGGGACGGGAGCCAGGACCGTCCACAAGATTTCACTGGCCTTGGGTTGAAGCCTAGGGTGTTGATCAGAGAGTTCTCTCTCTCTCCAAGTTTCCACAGTTTGGGAGGTGATGATGATGGTGTCCTTGGCTTCTGTTTATCAAGGGTGGAAGCATTCATCTCAGTGAATTGATATTGGAAATCTTTATGCAGTGGAACAAGAAAAGGAGCCAGAAACCTGGGCTTGCTTTCTAGCCCTCTTCTTACTATGGAGCCTCAGGCAACTGATTATACCTTTTTGAGCCTCTACTTTCTCAACTGTGGATTGGGAATAATATCATTTGAGCAATGGTTCAAATGGGATAGAGTTGAATAAAGATGTTTCATCCATCATATAGCACTATGGAAGTTTTAGTTATTTACATTATTATATTTATACTGTAGTTACATTACTACATAAATTTGGTTTTCAGGACGAGTTTTGTTATTGAAGGATGTTAGGTGGAGACCTTAGGTCATTAGCTAATGAATTTAACCAGGAAAAGCACATATATTCTGCAGGTGTGTCTGGGGTTTAATGGTTGCTGCACAAGGGAAAAATCTGGCATCTGTTTCCGAGTGGTAAAACCCCTGAGACAGCATGCATAAACCCAAGTTTATTGAGAAGCGTGACTACCTATGAAACGTGAAACAGCCTGGGCTCTAAGCTTCACTTTGCCTGGAAATTTTAAATGGCTCCTTCATGGCCTCCAGTCGTGCCTGCCTAGTGCATTTTGAAGAACTGAAACATTAAAAACAACAACAACAAAACAGAGCTGATTAATTACTGCAAAAGCTGTTTTAGAGTAAAAAAAAGAGAAAAGTTGTTGTCCTATTATATTTCTGAAAAAAATGAGCATTTTATCGCTTCTACAAATTGCTCCCTGGAAAGTACTTTCATTTTCTAATTGTTCATAAATTTACTGACAGGTGGTTACACAGTAGGTGTAACATCGTTATTTTCATTTTATTATATACACTGTTTTAACGAGAAAATCTGGAAAGGCTGGGTACTGTATATCATTTGATGTACCCTGAAAATGTGTAAGTGGGCAGGCATAGCCCAAGGCTGCCACTTCCCCATGTATCCCTACATCTCTTTTCCTTCACAAAGGGTCAATCTGGACAGTTGTGACTGGTTAGAATACATTAAGGTGGTGACAGTAAAAATAAATCGTTTTCCTATGGATACTCTTTTCCTTAAAAAAAAATAAGATTTAAGAGTCACTTTCACTTTCACTGAAGGATCTGTCATAAGTTTTCATTACCAGAAACAAAACAAATCTCAGAGTTCATATGGTCACTGAAAAGTTGGTGTTTGGTGACAATTAGTTGTGTTGGACAGATTGCTCTGTTGAACTTAATGTATGTTGGTACATCCACTGGAGACTCTTAACTCTGTGTAGCTGGGAATTACTGCAGCATTGTTTAGCATATCTGTAGCACCTAGCATTTTGGTAAGATCTTTGCAGGCACTCAATAAATATTTGCGCCTTGCTGTTGCAGTTGTGAATCATAATTTATTTACAGAGCTTAATATATTGATTAATAAAACTATCCTCTCATGGAAATAATAACCTCATGATTTACATAAAGACAACTACAGGCAAATGAGTTCAGCAACTGGGTTCAAGTGTTTATGAGCACAGAGCAGGTGCAAAGAGCATGTATAATTGGCTTCTACCCCCACCTTATTGAAACTGCTCATATCAAGGTTATCATTAACATCCAAGTAGCTGGCTTTATTTCTTCACACACTGCGTCCCTCGATAGATTTTGAAGCTGTTTGCCACTCTTTCCTTATAGAGATACTCTTTTCTTGTTTCTGTGATGTTACTTCACATTATCTGTATGCCTCTACCCACTCCCCAGTCTCTTTCAAGGATGCTTCCTCCATGTTTAACCTTGCATGGCAGGGCTGACTGAGATTCCATCCACACCCTCCTCTGTTCACTCTCTACTCCCCTGTATTGATCTCACTGATCCAGAATTTCCATCCTAGCTCAACAGTCTGGATGTTTCTCTTGAATTTCTGAAGCAACCATCTGGGTGCCATACACACTGAGTACCCTGTCAGTCACCTCTACTCCACAGGTCCAAAATGAAGTTCTTTATTTTATTATTTTATTTCTCAAAATGAAGTTCTTAGCTCTCCTTATCTACTCCTGTTCTCCTCATTTAATCCTCTATTTTTATCTCTGGCTCCATTAGAGTGGCCAGATTTAGGGGTAAAAAGGAAAATAGGAAACTGTTAAATTTGAAGTTCAGAGGAGAAGCAAATAATTTTTTAGTATTAGTAAGTCCCACTCAATGTTTTCTTTAATTTTCTTTTTTTTTTAAATTTTATTTCTTCCAGCTTTGATTTATAATCGACAACAAAAGTTATATATATTTATGGTATAAATCTGACAATTTTACCAACATCGTTAAATGTTTAAAATCAAATTTAACTCTGTGTCCTGTATTTTATCTGGTAACCATACATCCTCACTAGTTATGGAGACTGAAACAATGAGATTATCTCTGACGCTTCTCTCTGTCTTCTTCCTTCAAAGAAAAATGATCACCAGTGTGTTTAAGTCCACTTTTCTAGCATTTTTAACCACATGACTATTTTCTTTATGTTCAAAACCAACACCTTAATACAAGTTCTTATCACTTCTTGCTTAATACCCCATATTTCCCTGTTCTTTTTCCTCCTGCCTCATCTCCTTCAGTCTGTACCCCACAAGACAGAGTGGCCTTTTAATGTCATGTTAAGTTATATGAGCAGTGACCATCACAGGGGAGCTAATGTAGGCTTTTACACAGAGCAATGGTATGGAAAGCATGAGGTTTGAGGACTTCCATCAGCTCATATGTTTCTTCTTCCACAGACTCTAAAATCAGCCATGCTATTTATTATACAGTCTCTAAATCACCATCATGATCTTCGTATCTCCAAGACTTGGCAGTGACTTGTGACTTTGGCAGAAACACCTCTGCTCATGCTCTCCTAATACAGATTAGATGTCATGTCTTCGGGAAAGATTTCTTAAATTTGAGTGTTAAATAAAGTGTCCTTCTTCTGCGCTGCCACATCATATATATCTACCACTGTGGTGAAATTTGTGTGCATTATAGTTGTCTGTTTGTTATTCTGTTTTCAAAATCAGACCATAAGATGGTCTGATTTTAGACTCAGACATAGTCTTTAGTCTCCATATACCCAATACCTGGCAAAGTGCTTGGCATCACTGAGCTCTCAACTTGTGCTTGTGGTATGAATATAACTTATGGAGGGCAAAGTCCATGCCTACAACTATCTTTCACATTCCCTGTTAAGTCCTTTGGAGTCCTCACAGCTCCTAGATATTTTGAAATGTCCTAAAGATCTAGAACTATAGGCTACCTCCTCTGTACATATTAGGCATACTTCCATACTAGAATTTATTATATTGTATTGTATTTATACATTTAAATACCTGTCTGAATTTATTTTTTTCAGGAAACTTTTATTCAGTTCCTAAGGGGTAGACATCAGGTCCTATGCAGCCCCTTTCTCAAGGAGTTTATGATCTTTTGTATAAATAAAACAAAACAAGATACTAATAGTTAACCCATTTTAGACACTATAATATATGTACAAACAGGGTACAATGGGACTAAAAGAGGAAATGGTCTCCTTCTTATAGGGACAGCCAGAAGCATTTGATAGAATGGTTGATGCTGAACAGACTCTGGAAGGACAGCAAGAAATAAACCTAGTTGACAAGGGAGAACAGGCTAGGACCTATGGAATAGCATGACCTATTCAGGACACTCTAAGGAGCTTTGGATGGCTGGAACATGTGGGGGGAGATAAAGCTGGACAGAAGGCATTAGTCAGATACAGTGGGGAGCCAAATGCAAAGATAAGGAATTTGGAAACCAGAGAAGGATTTTAAGTTGGGAGAGAATTATGATTAATGTGACCAGATTCTGATTTAGAAACTCTACATATCTTATCATGAATGCAGATAAGTCATACAGAAGATATGGGAAAGTCTGGTAGAAAATGAAAAATCAGCTTATCTGTATGAGTAGGCTAACCTCTTAGAAATAATGATCCACTAAGGGCATCCTGACATGGCCTAAATAAATGAGTCTACCATAAGAAGTAGGAGTGGGCCTAGGATTCAAATAAACTGGTTTATTGCTCTGTGGTATAAGATTAAAAAAAAAAAAAAAAGAGTTACTAATCAAGCCACCTGAGTTTTGGATTATAGACTTTCACATTTGTCCTTTTGCTGAAAATATCTCTTGTGTACAGAACATTTTTAAGGAAACATTTTCTCTTTTTCTCTCTCCACACACACACACACATACATGTATATAAATACATATATCTTTTTAAAAAAAAGTTATATATTCAAATGACAAAACATCACACCTGCCAACACTGAAAAGCTATAAATAGAGTGTAAAGCATAAACCTAGAGAGAAAAATAAGCATATCCATTATATATCAATTGCAATTAGGAGAGTATTTTGATGGCAGACTAAAGAGAAATGGTTATTGAATTGCTTTAAAAAATGTAAGAACATGAAATACAAGATATAGAACAACCAGAGAAGCTATACATAATGTTGAAAGAATTATTATGGAGGTTATGTGAATTATCCAGTAACTCAAATATCCAAATAAATTTATTGGATTTATTAATTTGCAGGCAAAATGTAGTGTGCTCTAAGGGTAAAAATTTTTAAAAAATCCAAACTGAACTACTATAGCAATTTTTATAGCAAGAATATTAGGGGTAGGTGTTGTAATCAGGATTTCTAGTCTTAGCTATTCATGCTTCAGATATAGAACACCTCTTGTATACTCACATCCTGTCAGGCTATAAATGTGGCCATGTATAAATTGTGGCTTCTGCTCTTGCACAGTTTACACTGTGGTAGTAGAGTCAGACATGGGAAGTAAATAACTTTAATCAAATATTGAAATACAGTTGTGTTCAAGGAGGACATTACCACTTCATTGTTGTTGTTGTTTAAGATTTATTTATCTCTTTGAGAAAGAGAGAGCACAAATGGGAGGGGCAGAGGGAGAGGGAGAGAGAAACTCAGGCAGACTCTGTGCTAAGCACAGGAGCCTGATGCTGGGCTTGACAAGGGGTTCAACCCTTGTCGATCATGACCTGAGATGAAATCAGAAGTCAGGCACTTAACTGACTGCACAATCCAGGCATCCCACATTATGGCTTTTTATAAAGGAGAGAATGAGTAACACTCTGGTGTGGTCCTAGAGATCTTTAATAAGCTGAGATTCAGATAATAGGTGATTTCCAGGTCGATAAACTCTAGGAACAATATTCTCTGGAGAGACAAAGTATGCAAAATTGCAGTTGTGATGAAGTATTGTCCTAGCTTACAGTGGCTGAAAATGCCACACTTGCCTTCAAGGAGCATCCAATTGGAAGAAAAGGTTGATGCATTCCCAGTAAACAATAATGCAGAAAATTTAACCAGAGTTAATTTCTATAACTGTGGGAGAAGGAATTTGATGAGAATAAAATAATGCTCTGAAATAGAGATGGAGCTTGCACTGGGCCTTGAAGAATGCATAGTATTTGGAAAGAGGGTGGAAATTAATGAAAAGTGATTTACAGAGAAAGAATATTTTAATCTAAATTGGGAACTTTGGCTTGATATGAAAGAAAATAGGGGGACAATTAGAGATTTGCAAGCAAATGAGTGGCCTGAGGGAAAAAACAAAACAAAAACAAAACTCTTTAAAGATTAGGCTGTCCCAGACCAATATCCCTGATGAACATGGATGCAAAAATTCTCACCAAGATACTAGACAACAGTACGTTAGAAGGATTATTCACCACTACCAAGTGGGCTTTATTCCTGGGCTACAAGGTTGGTTCAACATCTACAAATCAATCAATGTGATG
The DNA here is from genome assembly GCF_020171115.1 of Neogale vison. Classification (NCBI taxonomy): domain Eukaryota; kingdom Metazoa; phylum Chordata; class Mammalia; order Carnivora; family Mustelidae; genus Neogale; species Neogale vison. The sequence continues at coordinate 121,443,073 of NC_058097.1, read as the reverse complement.
CAACACATTAATAAAAGAAAGAACAAGAACCATAATCCTAAAATTTGTATGGAATGAGAACAAGATGATAATCACAATAGATGTAGAAAAAACATTTGACAAAGTACAGCATCCATTCTTGATCAAAACACTTCACAGTGTAGGGACAAAGGATATATACCTCAATATTATAAAAGCTATCTGTGAAAAAACCCACAGCAAATATCATCTCAATGGGGAAAAACTGAGAGCTTTTCACCTAAGGTCAGGAATACAGCAGGGATGTGCACTAAAACCTCTGTTATTCAACATAGTTCTAGAAGTATGAGCCTCAGCAATCAGACAACAAAAGGAAATGAAAGGCATCTGAATTGGCAAATAAGTCAAACTCTCACTCTTCACAGATAGTATGATACTTTATGTGGAAAATCCAAAAGTCTCCACCCCCAAACTGCTAGAACTCATACAGGAATTGAGTAACGTGTCAGGATATAAAATCAATGCATAGAAATCAGTTGCATTTCTATACACCAACAATAATACAAAGAAAGAGAAATTAAGGAGTTGATCCCATTTACTATTGCATCCAGGAACCATAAGATACCTAGGAATAAATCTAACCAAAGAGGAAAGAATCTGTACTCAGACAACTATAGATACTCCTGAAAAATTTGAGGAAGACACAAAGAAATGGATATATGTTCCATGCTCATGGATTGGAAAAACAGATACTGTGAAAATATGTATGTTACCTAGAGCAATCTACACATTTAATGAAATCCCTATCAAAACACCATTAACTTTTTTCAAAGAAATGGAACAAATAATCCTAAAATTTGTATGAATGAGAAGAGATCCCGTAAAGGCAGAGGAATGTTGAAAAAGAAAACCAAAGCAGGCGGCATCACAATTCTGGATTTCAAGCTCTATTACAAAACTGTAATCATCAAGACAGTATGGTACTGCACAAAAACAGACACAGAGATCAATGGAACAGAATAGATAGCCCAGATATGGCCCCTCAACTCTATGGTCAACTATTCTTTGACAAAGCAGGAAAGAATGTCCAATGGAAGAAAGACAGTCTCTTCAACAAATGGTGTTGGGAAAATTGGACAGCCACATGCAGGAGAATGAAACTGGACCATTTCCTTATACCACACACACACACACACACACACACACACACACACACAAAACTCAAAATGGTTGAAACACCTCAATGTGAGACAAGAATCCATCAAAATCCTTGAGGAGAACACAGGCAGCAACCACTTCAACCTCAGCTGCAGCAACCTCTTCATAGAAACATCACCAAAGGCAAGGGAAGTAAGGGCAAAAATTAACTATTGGGACTTCATCAAGATCAAAAGTTTTTGCACAGCAAAGGAAACAGTCAACAAAACCAAAAGACAACTGACAGAATGGGAGAAGATATTCGCAAATGACATATCAGTTAAAGGGCTAGTATTCAAAATCTATAAAGAACTTCTCCAACTCAACACCCAAAGAACAAATAACCCAATCAAGAAATGGGCAGAAGACATGAACAGACATTTCTGCAAAGAAGACATCCAATGGCCAACAGACATATGAAAAAGTGCTCCACATCATTCAGCATCAGGAAATGTAAATCAAAACCACCTCATACCAGTCAGAATGGCTAAAATTAACAAGACGGAAAAAGACAGATGTAGGTGAGGATGTGAATAAAGGGGAATCCTCCTGCATGTTTGGTAGGAATGTAAGTTGGTGCAGCCACTCTGGAAAACAGTATGGAGGTTCCTCAAAAAGTTGAAAATAGAGCTACCCTATTACCCAGCAATTACACTACTGGGTATTTACCCTAAAGATACAAATGTCATGGTCCAAAGGGGCACATGCACCCCAATGTCCACAATAGCCAAACTATGGAAAGAGCCTAGATATCCATCAGCAGATGTATGGATAAAGATGTATGGATAAAGAAGAAGTGGTATTCATATATATATATATATATATATATATATATATATATATAATGGAATATTATATAGCCATTAAAAATTGAAATCTTGCCATTTGCAATGACATGGATGCTACTAGAATGTATTATGCTATGCAAAATAAGTCAATCAGAGAAAGACACTTATCATATGATCTCACTGTTATGGGGAATATGAGAAACAAGATAGAAGATCATAAGGGAAGTGAGGGGAAGAATTAAATAAGAGGAAACCACAGAGGGAGATAAACCATAAGAGACTCCTAATCTCAGGAAACAAACTGAGGGTTGCTGGAGTGGAGGAGAGTAGAAGGAATGGGGTGGTTGGGCAGTGGATATTGGGTAGGGTACTATGGTGACTGCTGTGAATTGTATAATTGTATAAGAGTGATGAAGCACAGACCTGTACCCCTGAAGCAAATAATACATTATGTGTTATTAATTTTTTTTAAATAAAGATTAGGCTGTCCTGATATGCAGAAGACTTGATAAGGAAAAAAGAAGTCAGGGATGTCTCATGGGAGGATGAGCATTACAATAACTGTGATAGAAGTAATAAACATTGGAAAAGAGAGGTGAGCAGAGAAAGAGAAAATGATTGGAATAGACCATTGTTTGGATAAGGAAGTTAGGACATTTGGAAACTGTGTGGAAAAGACTATTTTTCAAGTTTTGTTTGCAACATAGAGATATTTGAGGGAGGAGTTTCTGTTAATATGTGTATTAACCCTATTTTTATTTTCTGTATTTGGATGCCTTGACATCTGGGAACTTGCTGACCCTTGAGGAACTGCCCTGCCCAGGATTAGCCAACTCCTGGAGACAGTAAACCATCTTACTGCAAGCCAGCGCACCTTTCCTGTGCAAATTAACCAGTCCAGAGCCCATACTTCCAACCACCTCTTTTACTGAGCTCTCAGACTTAGGGCCACCATCTCTCTGCCCTAATAACCCCAGGACTAGGTACCAGACATCAACTACACCCTAGATCCTGCAGAAATTATTCAAACTAGCCAATCAATCCTAAACCTGCTTTCCCTGCTTTACTTTGTGTTTTTCATGGAAACCATAATAAAGGGTCTTACCCACATTTTCCCTCACTCTGCCTCCTGACTAACCATGGTGCTTCCCCATATGGCCTTACATGCTGTGCTGCAACCTCCAAATATCTGGGTAGAATCAACTTCCAGGGACCTGTGAGTATAATAAACTTTTTTACCTTCAAGTCAGGCATTTCCATGTCTGTATGTCTTAACATAACTGATCAAAAGAAGTCCCAGTTACCTGATTAAAACAACACATCGCATGCAGTTGATAACTCTGGGCTTGCTTATACAGCCTCACCGACCAGAAGAAGAACATAAATACCTATGAGAAGTGTATACATCTAAAGTGTTGCCTCCACTTTCCACTTGGACTCTACAACTATGACTTTAAATATGATCAAATAATTTATGTTTAATTCTTAGTGTGTTTTTATCTGTATTAGTAATGTTTTTATTGTATTTAAAAGTAGGGATGCTTTTAAAACATAGTAACAAAATGAAATCCTCTTTTTTTATACCAATGAAATCCTCTTTTACAATGTCAGAAACACCCAAAGATGATTTTTTGCTCTCTTTTGCCTTTTCCTAGTTGGCTCCAGGTGCAGCATTCAGTTTACCATATTCTTCAGTTTATGACATGCTGTCATCTTTGTTCTGTGGAAAGTTGTTCTACTTAAAACAAAATCGAACAGTTAAGAAAGCGAGAAACAGTACTTGACTGCAAATATGTCAAGCAGAGGGTTAGTATCATTATTCTATAAATGAGTAATAATATTTAATTTAATGAAAATAAAAATAAAAAATAGATGACACTAATAGGTTCAAAAAAAGAATAGACATTTCAGAAAGAGGATATAAAAATATCAATACAAGAACGTTCACATTATTCACCTATTTTGAAGATACTACACATTCAAATGCCATTTTTCAATTTATTATATTGACATTTCAGTTACTATATTGGGATCGAAGCTACATTAGAACACTCAGTCATAGTGGGGAGGCTATGATAAAAATGGCATGCATTATTACTGGGGTGCAAGTTATTGTAGAAAGTAACTTGCAACATGCCCCCAAAGCCCTCAAAACATTCTTATCCCTTAAGCCAGTGATTCCACACCTGTTAATTTTTACTGTAGAAATAACTAAATACCAAATAACAATGTATAAATATGTTCCATACTCTGTTATTTATGATTAGTGAAAAATGTTATCCTAATTAGTTAAAAAAAAAAAAAAAGGATTCTATACAGCCATTGTGCTTATAAAGAATTTGGTAATATGAGAGAATGTGTGTGCTACCAATAAGTAAAAATGCAGGATGAACAGATGATGTTTACTTTTATGTATGTATAGATGTATGTGTATATTCATGTGTTTGTATGTTCTTATGGTTGGAAGAATATACCTCTAGATACCTACTAGAAAAGACCGGTATTATCAAATGTTGGTGAGGATGCAGAGTAATTACAATTCTCACACATTGCTGGTGGGAAAATACAGAAGTATAGGGACCTTAAAAACATTCACTATTTTCTTATAAACTTCAATGTGCATCTCTTCCATGACCCTGCAATTCAATTCCTTGATTTTTACCCAAGAGAAATGAGAAAAAAAAAATGTTCACATGAGACTGGTAGAAAAATGTTTATAACAGTTTTATCCATTATAACAAAAATAAAAAAACAAAACAAAACAAAACAAAAAACCTGGAAATACCCCAAATACACATTGGAGAATGGATAAAGAAATTGCAATATAGTCATACAATGAAATGCTATTCCATACACACACACACACAAAAAAAAATTAAAAAGAAGCAATTATCAGCATATACAACGCAGAAAGAAATTTCAGAAATATTATGTTAAGTGAAAGAAGCCAGACACAATAAGTATATATGCTATATGAGGCCATACATATGACTTGAATAAGCAAAACCAATCCGTGGTGAGGCGCCTGGGTGGCTCAGTGGGTTTAAGCCTTTGCCTTCAGCTCAGGTCATGATCCCAGGGTCCTGGGATCAAGCCCCACATTAGGCTCCCTGCTCAGCAGGGATCCTGCTTCCCCTCTCTCTGCCTGCCTCTCTGCCTACTTGCGATCTCCCTCTCTGTCAAATAAATAAGTAAAATCTGTAAAACAACAACAACAACAACAACAACAACTAATCTGTGGTGGTAGAAATCAAAACTATGAGAGACAACAGAGGAAAGCCATGAAGGAAATTTTCTACAGAAACATCACTTACTTGTTTTAGATGGTGGTTATCTGAGTATTTAAGTTTTCATAACACATCGAATTGTACATTTAAGATCTATGTTATATAAATTTTATCTAACAAAGAAATCCAGATGCATTTAAAATGGATTAAATCCTTATATATAAAAATAAAAACACAAAATAACCTCAAAAGAAAATTTATGTATATGTTTACCTAGGCTATATGTATCCTGAGTTTTAGGAAGACTCCTTTTTTAACCAAACCAGGAAGACTTAAAATGAGTTTAGAAAGGAAAAGGTATTTATATTTGGCACTGTTTGTTAGAAAAATTATCCTGTAACTAAGGTATTATAAAATGACTAAACTAGTAGTAGGAGGAAATATATAAAAGACTAAAACAGATAATCTATGAATTATATAGTATAGTGAGATGTATCAGAGTATTTGCTAAGAGCACAGGTCCAATAATCCTTTTTTCCTATTAATGATCAAGTCATTTTTGAATGTTAAGGATGCGTCTATGGAAGGCCACTGAATCATAACTTTCTTCCAGGTTTATTTTGGCAACAAAGCATGTCACTAGAAATGAACATCTGGTGGTCTTATGGATCTGGATAGAGCCGTTGAAATGAATTCCACCCTGAATGAGTCCCTCCTGTAAATATCCCTAGGTTAGGGATTCTGGATCCAGATGCACAAAACAGAAGAAAATTATGGCATGAGTGTATCATGTAGAAATCTAGGTAGTCAGTATCCTGTTAGGGCCCTGAGGGAACCTCTGACATTTTATATGAGCAACAGTGTGTGTGTGTGTGTTTAGGGGGCAGGAGGGGGTCAAGAATGAGATCATAAATTTGTGGAACTGCCATCCAAGCAATATCTGACATTTATATAATACTTTATGATTTGAAAATTTCTTTCACATTCATTAACTCATTAGACCTTCACAACTCTGTGACATAAGAAGAGCAGGTAAAACTATTTCCAGGTTAAAGATGAGAACATTGATATTCAGTAAGATAAAGTAATGTTTGCAAGGTCAGATATATCTTAAGTAATAGAGCTGGAACTTTAACTGAGGTCTGCCTTTCCTGGTGGCTATAGTATTTCCTCTGTGTTCATCTTTCTCCAGGACAGTATCATGTTGCCTCAGAGAAGTCTTCCTGAAAGATCCCATGATCCTCAGCCTGAAAGTGTCTATTGCCTTCTGTCTTGTTCTGTTTCCCCACTTTCAGCAAGGCTAGGTAATCACTCTTCTTAGTATGTGAAACATATATCTATTCTGTCATATCCGCCTCTCAGTTGTCACTTAGCCAAGCTATGCAAATCCCTCTGTCTCCACACCTCTGCATCAGCCCTTGCCTTCAGCAGCACTGTTGTTCAGCTCTGGACTCCTTCCAAATGTTCAGATGGGCAGGGAGGAGTTTCACCATCAGAGAATATAAAGAAACATGACTATTCAGCCCTTTCATGCACCTATCAGACACCTAACTAACGATGCTCTCGCCATATTGAAAAAAAAAAAAATCTAGGACGACGAATTTATTTGAAGTGCCTTCCTGACAAGCAAGGCAGTTCATCAGCAGCCAGAATTATGTGTGAGCTGGATACTGAGCTCTGAGCTCATGTGGCAAGGGAACCTAAGGAAATGACGTTCCTATCGGCTTTAAGGGCGGTCCTCATCTAATCACAAAACCTGTACAAACAACATAACGATAGGTTTTCTGCCACAAGTAGCAAAACACCCAACTGTTGGAGTTCAGAAGGGCCTATTAGTAACATCTCTTTCTGCTGTACAACTTCAGAACAACTTAAAGGATAGGCAGGGGGAAAACAGAGCTAAAAATAGCACCTTCGTTTCTGAGAAGAGCTGAAAGTGATAATGTTGTTTATATCTTCAGGCAAATGGGTATTTCAGTACTAAATCTAAGTATTAGATGCCTATAACCCTAGTCACGGGAAATGCTAGGAAACTCCAAGCCACTTAGGCCAGACCTGGTCTCCTCCACTGCACAACCTGGGACTTCTGTGAAAATGTCCATTCCCAAGGGAAAAGAAAGGACTGATTGTTCCTGCTTTTTTCCTTTCCAATATCACCAATATCATGAGGTTAAGATAGTCCTCCTTCCCCAGTGGTGAGGAGTGTGGATGGGAAAGGCAAAGGGTTTCCCTCAGACAAACAGAACATCAGTAATGGCAAAGGAGCACTTTCTCCCCAACACCAGCTAGAAGGGATTTAACCAATAAAGACATGTGTACCTCAGGTGAAGTCAGAGGACAGGTGAAAATCAGGACTACAACCATAACCTCAAGACCCAGGCTTATTCTGTCTCATCAGAATGTGGATTTGGTCCTCAGGTTTGAGCCATCTCAGTGAAGAGATGGTGGTAGCATTTACAGACAAACCTCCAGACATAACAACGCATAGGGAAAGAAAAAAGAATGGAGGTTTTCCTCTTACATCTCTTTTTGTTAGGGAGAGAAGGTTTCTCCAGATATCTTCCCTTAAACTTCACCTCAGATCCTGCTAATTAAGATTTGGTGACCTCCCATGTCCTGCCTACATGCCGGGGAGGCTCAGAAAGCGAGTTTCTGGTATTTGAGCCTCTGTAGAGGAAGATGGCCTTGGTTGTACAGAAAGAAGGCAGTTGGTAGTAGTGGTGGGAACAGTTACAGAGTAGGTAAGAAACAATGTTAGCCTTCACTACATGTAAAAGTTATAAAAAAAAAAAAATCCACCACACACACACACACACATACACACACAACAATCTGCTAATGTGGGGGTACCTGGGTGGCTCAGTTGTTAAGTGTCTGCCTTCGCCCCAGGTTGGGATCCAGGGTCCTGAGATCATGCCCCACATCAGGCTCCCTGCTCAGTGGGAAGCCTATTTCTCCCTCTCCCACTCCCTCTACTTGTATTCCCTCTCTCTCTCTGTCAAATAAATAAATAAAATATTTTTTTAAAAATCTACAAATGTAAAAAGTTTCTGCCTGACAGCTCTCTACATAGAGCTCCTAATAACTAAATAAGTTGTTGTTTTTTGTTTTTTGTTTTTTTTTAGTTCATATGGCCTTTCCAAATTAAAATAAAACACAAGGAAATCCAAACTTTAATGTTATTGTCATTCCTGGGCCCATGACCTACTGCTTACTTCAAGAGTGGGATCAGATGAACAGATTGATAGGGTGTTAGATATATTCCTAGAAGGTTTTTAAATCCTGCTTCCTCATCTATAAAGATGTCCACATAAGGTTCCAGAAAGTTAAATCACTTTTTTTTTTTTCCCCCACTGTTGCCAGCTTGTTAGTGAGGGTTAACTGGGCCTGTAGTGTGCCTTTACATGCAAGTTAAGAATGTAACCCTCCCTTACTTTTGTAGAAGATCTTCTTCAGAGAAGCTCATGTTCAAAGATGAACATTTTCCTGGAGATCTCAGTGGTTTGGGATCCATACAATTTTCTTTGGCAAACCATATAACTAAATATGAGTATTGCAATATATAACGGTCCTTCGGATCAATTTTGGGTGTAGAACAGTGAAGAGTAACTATTTAAAGGCCTTCCTTCCTCTAAATGTCTGTAAACACTGTGAAAATCCAGATACTCCTTTTTAAAACCGTGGGGTCTGCTGAATTTTCCAGCATAATAAAACTCCCCCTGTCATTGCAGAACGAAACCTGGCATAGATTTGCAAAGTGCTAAGAACACTTAATTTATCTCCAATCTATTTTCTTACATCCCTTTTTCTTGCAGGTGGAAGAAGAAGGGGAAGGAAACAACTTTAGACAAATGTTGATAAGGTTCAGGAATGATTGATGGCTCGTATAAAAAGTCTTTGAAACATATGAGTTTGAAAGAAAAGGGACTCATTTTTTCTTCCAGGATATTTTGTCATGGATTTTTTTTTCTTTCTAAAAGGGCGTTTTATTTAAAAGAATAAAGGCAAGGATTCATAATATGTCTTGCCTCACAAAGAAATTTGACAAAAAGTAGAAATAAAAATTTTGTTGACCAAAATCTAGCTGTCAGACATATTTAATCTAGTATCTTGATAAAATCAACTTCAAGGAAGATCTCAGATTGTGCTCTCATCAAAACTGATTTTATCAAACAAGATAATCTTTGCTGTCAACAAGCAGCATTTTCTTGAAACTCTCAACATTTCTTCTATTCACTCTACTCTATTGTCCTTGGAAGCCAAAATGAAGGTTGCAAGACAATTATGATCATAAGTCATCACTTAGATTCTCCCAAACAGAAACAAGCAGCAGGAGGTTAAACTTGAGGTAGCAGCTTGCAGACACACTCACACTGAAAGGAAAGAAAGCTGAAATGGTAAATGTATAAAGCTACATGTTGAAAATAGACCCCCAGGATACAGGATGTCCATTGTTTGAAGCAATCAAGTGCAAATGAAACCTGCCTTTGCATGCACAATTGGGCATTTTCTTCCAGAAATGCCTGATTGTGTATGCAAATGAGCGTTTTGTGCACCCAGTTACCTGTTTGCTATATTCATATTTTTAGGGTCGATGTAAGTGCTTTTATTATTTTGTTTTAATAAAATTGTTCTAAATTGTCTGCGGAAGAATGATGCTTTGGAAAACTGTTATTTTCTTAAAATCCAGGTTTAAACAAGCCTCTCTGAATCCTTTCAATGAAGAGATCTGTGTTAGTAAAGCAAAATACAGAATTAAAGCAATTATATGGGTGATTCAAGGTAAACATACTACCATGCATCTATTTGCCAAATTATTCTAGGATTTTAGGTAGAAGAAAGGCCCTAAACCATGCTATGCATGTGGCTTTACACTTCACTTAGTAGGTCCAACCACACCACCAGTGGGACCTGGGTGTATGAGAAGCTTCAGACTCCTCTTACAATATTCTGGCATAGAGAAGTGGATCCTTGCCCCGCAGTGATCATATGTCCAAGCAAATAAGCTTTCCATATCATGCATCCTGACTTGCATTTATTCCAGCTTTTCTCAGAAAAGAAATTGCAAATGTGAGGATACACTAAATTAGGTTACAAAACTCTGAGTTGAGAGAAAAATTTCTGAATAATTTTCTTGACACTGCATTCAACTCCTTCAGGACCCATGGTGATAAAGCACTGAAGATTTATTTTAATGTGTAAAAACCCTGCTCTCTTCCTCTGGGAGATGGTAAGGAAGACACTGGGAGGCTCTAGGAATGGTTTATATTTATCAAGTAAAGTGCTGTCTGCTCACTAATAAGCTTCATAAATATTTCTCCCTTATCCTGAAAAGATCTAAAAAAAAAAAAAGTCCAATATCGTAATCTTTAAGATTTTTTTTTTTTTTAAAGAGAGCGACAAAAGAAAGAAATAATCCCACCTTTGAAATGTTCTAATACCTTAGTAGAAAACCATAGCTGAGTTACTGTTGCCTTCTTGGTAAGACTATCATTTATGCAATCCTGGCTTCATCAACACACCACTAACTAGCCAAGCATTTTAGTGCCGAGAGAGATGACTAGCTCAGGCTCATGGTACATATTTATGTATTTCTTATCTCTGTAATTATTAAACCTAGAAAAAGAACTAGATTTTTTCTTTTTCAACTGGATTTGAAGCTGATTTCTTCTTTGACTCTGTCTGGGTGAAAATCTCAGTCCCTAAGATGTACAAAATAGTACCTTTAATGATGTTCCCGCTCCTTCCTATTTCTGTTTTTTTCTAATCGTAGCAGATAAGACCTTCTTAAGCCTCATTACTGACAACAGTCTACCTCCATATTTTATGCACAATTCTATCCCTAAGTGAGAGAAATGTCTGGAGTTGTATGCCAGTCTTTCTCTGAGTCAGTATCAAGTCAGCCTTGTTGATAAGGCTGTCCAGCATGTAGAAATCTCCATCTTTCAGTGGCTATAGTTATCACCCTTGAACCTCAACTCCAAAAACAATTTAGCCCTACAAATCTATATGTTATGCTGTGCTCATCATGAGTAGAGCTACCATCTGTCACCGTATAAGACGACTATTACAATACCAGGCACCTGGGTGGCTTAGTGGGTTACGCCTCTGCCTTCGGCTCAGGTCATGATCTCAGAGTCCTGGGACTGAGTTCTGTATCGGGCTCTCTGCTCAGTGGGAGCCTGTTTCCCCCTCTCTCTCTGCCTCCTCTCTGCCTACCTGTGACCTCAGTCTATCAAGTAAATAAATAAAATCTTAAAAAACAAAAAAAAGACAATTATAATACCATTCACTCTGCTCCTTGTGCTGTACCTTTTATCCCTGTGACTTACTCACGTCCTAACTGGAGGCTTGGGTCTCCCACTCCCCTTCATCCATTGTACCCATCAGCTTGTCCTCCATATCCATGGGTCTGTTTCTGCTTTTTTCATTGTTATTTATTCATTTGTTTTGTTTTGTTTTGTTTGATTCCAGTAATAAGTGAAATCATATGGTATCTTTCTTTCTCTAAGTTATTTATACTTTGATTAAAACAAAAAAGAAAAATAATTTAGCTGGTAGTTTTAGTCACACATGTTCAGCAGATTTATCTCCCTGATTTTTACTGCCAGTTTTCTCTGATGCTGATTTTTATTATCTTACCTTGTTATTACTTCTAGATTGACATCTTAACTTTTGGTCTTTGCTTAGCTCTTTGTTTATGGTATTTAAGTTCCACCTACCATTTCTCCTCAAAATTAACTAATTTCCTCACATTTCCACAGACATTTATTAAGTGCCTTTTACGTTCCAGGCAAGTATTAGGGACCAGTAATACCCAAGACAGACAGGGTCTCTGCCTGTGTGTAACCTGCTTCCATCTAGATTCACACTGATTGATCAGATGTTTACATTTATAGGCAGGCTCTTCCAGGATCTATAGGGTTAATTTCCATGGACAGGCTGGGAGTTGTGCCATTATTTGAGTCCCATTCAGGATATTCCATGACTTCAGGGGATTTGTGATCTGGCTCAGGAGATCAGAAAGGCTCACTTTATTGGAGTAGTTACTTCTGTATCGCCCAACTCATTGGACATGATGTTGGAGAGGTGCTTGGGTCCCTCAAGTGATGAGTAGCATGAGGAAGCATGAATTTCTATACTAATTTTCAATAAGGAGAATTAAGCAGAATGATGCAGAGGTAGATAACAGATGGGACCATTCTTCTTCAGAAAACCAAATAGGCACACAATGCAGAGTGTGGTATGGGATAGACAATGCTCTAAAACTCAGCAAACATTTATAGAGTGTGTTTAATTAGTATGGTTATGGACTAAATGTTCAGGAATACAGAACTACAAAATCGAAAGCTCTATCCTTGAGTTACTAGTAATGTAGTTGTATCATACTTTTAATTATACTACTATGTTTAAAGGCCTACAGAAGGAAGGTATGTCTGGGATATCTGTGAGTGACTCTGTCTATACAATAGCTTTTTAAAAAGAGGGGTACATAAGAAGTGAGTAGGTTGCAAGCCATGTTTTTATATTGTAGAAATATAAATTGGGCAGGATGCTCCAGTCCAGATATTAGTACAGAACTTCTAACTTCTGTATTTAAACCTCCACATTTAACAGATACAATAGAAATCACCATGGCTAGTAACAGAGGTCATGTTCAATGGCTTTATGTCTAGACAGACAGTAGTACAACCTATGAAATTTCTTAACAGTTTCTGCATCAGTTTAGCCAGTATGTATGTATAAAAATCTCGTCCACTCTACGAGGAGTAGGTGGGTTTCCTCTTGCTGCCCAAGCCCTTCATTTAGCTAGAATAGTTCGCATCCCATTTTAAAACATGCTGCAGGTCATATCTTCAGGGATAAATATAGAGCAACATGGAAAGTACAACCAGACATTTTTATTGTATGAAGCATAGGTAGAATTACTCTGGGTTGGTAGTGTCCTCGGAAAAAAAAAAATATATATATATATATAGTAAGTGTTTTCTTTATTCCTGCCCAGCTAGGTGTTAGAAAACAAGGTGCTGTGAGGAGACCTACTTCTTCAAGTGTACTTATTGGCTCTTCTTCTGCATATCACTTGCTTTTATACCACTCGCAATTGTGGCTTTTGTCCTCAACAATCTACTTTCTACTTCCTCCCCACCCTCCCCCTACTCTCTTGGCTGCCACCTGCTTTTCATTCCTGAAACACTGACTTTGCCTAAGGTTCTTTTCTGTACAGACTCCATTCTTAAAACTAATAATAGCTAACATTTATTGAGTGTTTGCAGTGAACTTTGTGAAGTACTTGCGTGTATTACCTCATTTAATCCTTACATCATCTGTTCTTTGAGGACAATACCATTATCAGCCCTATTTTACAGATGAACCAGAACTTAGAGAGATGAAGCAATTTTTCTAAGATTCCACTACAATAAAATGGCAGAATTAGGACTTATGCAAGTTCTGATGGGCCCTATAACTTGGGACCTTTTCCCCTATGTCATGATTCACTCAGTCCACAAATGTCAACTTCTTAGAACCATGGCAGAAGCCAGTAGTTTACTTATTCCTTTAAAATTGTTATTTTTTTACTTGTTTCATCTCTTCTACCCTATACCATAAACATAATAATTTTTAAAAAAAGTAAGCTCCTTGAAGCTCAAAGACTATTTTTCCCACTTTAAAATTCCTTGTAGAATCTAGCTGTCCTTTGAATAAAATATATGTACATTATTCATATGTGCAATAAATTTGTCATATTTTAATTTGACTTGAACACTCTGGCTAATCAGCCCCTTGGCAATAAGAACTGTCAAACACTCGGTGCAGTGGTAAAAGTTAGGAAATGCTTGTTAAAGTAATCAGATTTAAAACCTAAAAATGGAAATCTCAATATGCCGTTGGACTATACAGTTTATGACAATGAACAAATAGTTTGCAGACACATAATTTCTCTTATTTGTAACCTCTAATTTTTGAGATCTCTAATCAGTTTTTGTTTTTGTTTTTGTTTTTTAAATACTTGTGCTGTTATCAATGCCATTCTAAAGGTCAAATTTGAGGGAAAAATTTTTGTTCTCTGTCCCAATTACATAAGTTCATATGTATAAAGGTTTTCCTCTAGGTTTTTTAAGAAACTAACATTTTAGGTAGACCTTGTCCTAAAGAAGCATAGTATTTGTGATAAGAACGCAAGGGATATGTAGAAGATAATAGCAAAATTAAAGAAATACAGTGTTAAGAACACTCATTGCCATTGACCAAAGAGGGCCAGCAGAGGAAAATGTTACTGCTGCCAGCTGATTATGTAATCTTGAGCAAGTGCAATGTCACTGGGTTTTAAAGGATTTTTAAATGAGGGGTATGGCTAGGGGATCCCTCAGACTTCCTTTAACTCAGAAGCAGTATGATTCTGATGATGACAGAGTTTCATCAAGGAAGTAGAGTTTGTGTTGGAAAGATCTAATGTGGAAGATGCATGTAGAGTTTGGGTTGTTCAGAGCAAAGACACAAAAAGAGAGCAAGTCAAAGAGGTAGAAAGGCATGGACTTTGTATCTAGGAAGCACAAGAAGAGATTCGGCTGACTAAGTAGATGGTCTTTAAGGAAGGCAGCGGGAGGTAGGCATGGGAAAGCTGGTAGGGGTCAGATGTTGGAGGCCTTGAATGCTTTTTTTCCACTTGGGCACAGCCATGCAATACCACTTCAATTTTTATCAGGGCTATTTTAAAGTAAAATTGTGTTGATTTTGTTTACTGTTGATCCAGTTACTAGATTAAAACAAAACAAAACAAAAACCAAAGACTTGTGTTTGGGAGTACACTTCACCTCTAAAACTAAGCAATGGAGAAGAACTCAAAAAACACCTTAGTATAGCCCCAGAAGAATTTTCAGGAGACTACCAGTTCTTACACTACACGCAAGCATATCCACATACCGTGTGTGGCCAGAAATCTCACGGAAACCATCATTTGCTTTTCCTAAATTTTTTTTTTTAAGATTTTATTTATTTATTTGACAGACAGAGATCACAACTAGGCAGAGAGAGAGGGAGGAAAGCAGGCTCCCCACTGAGCAGAAAGCCCGATATGGGGCTCGATCCCAGGACCCTATCATGACCTGAGCCAAAGGCAGAGGCTTAACCCACTGAGCCACCCAGGTGCCTCTCTAAATTCTTTTTTGTCCAGATATCCTGCATGCCTTCATAATTCTATTTCTATTTTCCTAAAGTGAAAAATATGTCTATTCTCCCAATTCAGTGCAAGGTGTTATATGCTCCCTTTCCAGCCCCATGAAAGGCCGTTTACCTTTGTTATTCTTTCAAAATTTACAGATACCCCTAATAAGGAGGTGAGACCAACACCTAAGGTTCTAATATCTATTTATTTGACTTTCTCTAGGGTGTTTAGGAACATT